>NC_046646.1:21581499-22181499 GCF_900324485.2 Mastacembelus armatus | reverse complement strand
CCAAGTTTAGCTGCAGCTTTATAAAAATCCGATTCTCTCCCAAAGTCCCCCAGTGCTGCCAGCCTTTAGGAGAGAGATACATATCTTTGGTTTGATGTCCCTCCTTAAAAGGTTTTTTTTTTTTTTAAAAGCTGGTTCAAGCTAGAATTGTATTTTTTCTCATTTTATATTGAAAACACATCAGTGTTCCTTATCTTTTTTGTTCTAAATGATTTTCCATTGTAGGTCAGATGCATTTGCAGAAAGTAACTTTTCCTCATTCAAAGCAGCAAAAGGAAAAAGGGAGTTGCAGTTGCAGCAAGTGAACCTTAAAAATTTTCCACCAACACAACAGCAGCAGAGTTGGTGAGGAGCACTCTGTGTCTGTGTGTGTGTGTGTGTGTGTGTGTGTGTGTGTGTGAGGGTGTGTGTGTGTGTGTGTGTGTGTGTGTGTGTGTGCGTGTGTGTTGCTCAGGTGACAATAAGACTCGAGGCCTTTATTTTCCATGGTAAACCACAACAGGCTTAACCTCGCTTAACTGTACACAACACACACACACACACACACACAGAAACAGAGCTACACTTCAGAGAAGACCTGTATTGTCAAAATACATTAAAGATTTTGCCTTCAGGACATTTTCGTATTGCAAAAATAAAATGGAAGTCCTGCTCATCAGCTCGTCACAGCGTTTCGCTCCGCTGATGTTTGCTAACAATCTGTCTCTTGCCATAAGCAAAACAAGTCATGATTGCAACATCGAGATTGAAGAGATTTTGCCTGAAAAGAACTGCAGACCTCCCTACGAAACAAGACAACTATCAGCTGAGGTTAAACAAATAAATAAATATAGTAACACGCTGCCACGTCTAGGCCTACTGGTTCCTGTGTTCGCATTTTCAGTTATCTCGAGACCCCTGCTGGTAAAATAACCTTTACTTTTCACAATGATATGATCACTATGAGCGTTTGTGTTTCTTTGAAGCTGGGTAACCTTAGAAGAGATTGTGCAAATAAGGGAGGGGGCCTATAGGTAGATGAGGTGGGTGGTTGCGGGGGATTATGTCTTAGATGGGGGAAAGGGAAGATGGAAATTTTACTTTAATATAACCTTTGTTATCATAGTGGAAAAACAAAAACAGATAAAAGAATAACGGCTGTAAACGAGTATATCTTCATCTGTGCTCTTATTCTATTTTAGTGTCATATGTTATTTTTCTTAGGTTTTA
This sequence comes from Mastacembelus armatus, assembly GCF_900324485.2. NCBI lineage: Eukaryota > Metazoa > Chordata > Actinopteri > Synbranchiformes > Mastacembelidae > Mastacembelus > Mastacembelus armatus. Next base: position 22,180,290 of record NC_046646.1, on the reverse strand, counting down.
TGTGTCCAGCCCGTGCCTGAGCAAAAATCAATAAAATAAAAACTGCCACAGGTTTGTCTTCATATCCCTAAAATGAGTATTCTGCATTGTTTTCAGTATTTCCCATGCTAACAGTAACTGGTTGTTGTATGCTCCTTGAATGAGGATGTCTCATCCTGGAATCAGACTCTCCTAAACAAATTTGGATGCAGCAGGGAGTCTTTGGGGACATTCAGGGACTTTCTCTCCCTGGGGTGAAATTTCACAAAAATAAAAAAAAAAGAAAATAAATCAACAGTCTTCCTCCTTGCTTCCTCTAATCAAAACAGCCTACCACTGACTTACGGATGCTTAATTGAAACCAGTATTCCCTCCACTGGCCTGGGATTAATGTGACTCTGTGGGGGGGTGGGGGGTGGGGGCTGGAGCTTGGATTGCACTCACAGTGTGCTACGCTTTTAGAGACAACAGAAAATGAGGTGAAGGGGAGAGATGAAGAGCAAAAGAAGAGCTGAAAGACGGAGAGGGAGTCAAGGGGGATGCGGGTCGTGTTGTTCTGCAGTGCAGCAGGGGGAGCAAACGAGTCCTCTAGGGTCCTGACAGTCGGCTGACTGTGCCTATGCCTGCTGTAAATCAACTTCTGTCTGGTGGGGTGGGGGATCTAGCAAGGGGACCATAAAAACATCATCGATGGAGTCCGTCTGTCTGAATGTCTGTTTGTCAGAGCCTGGTCTCCTCTGAGTGATACAAAAGACGCCTAATAAGTGACGCCTGGATGCAAAATTTGATCTAAACAAATTTCAACAATAAAACTCTTCATCAGTACATCATTTTTATTGTTTACCAGTAACTTTTCTTTGACCTGTTCATTAATTAGTGATCTTTCTGATCCCTCTTGGCTGGGACTGGCTCCAGCCCCCCCCCCCGCCGTGACCCTTCATAGGATAAGCAGCATCCATCAGGCTGGATGGACTAATAAGAGTTCATCTCTCTAAACACAATAACAAATTAAAAAATGGTTTCAGCAACATTATCAGAAATGTTCCAAAATGTTCCCCTTTTCTAGCCCAGATGTTCATTTTTCAGTGCTTTTCTATTGATGCTGATGCAGCTGAGTAATAATGTGACATTATCAGAATAATGCAGCTGTTCAATTTTACAAAAACCTGCTTTTCATACTGTACTTTCCCCAGATTTCTAGTAACCCTGAGGGACATGTAGAAACTTTATCAAATAACGCTTACTCTACACAGAAACCAAAACCTGGGATTGGATTAATATGACTGATATTGATATTTCTTTTTTTTTTTTATATGTAGAAATGTATTTTAGGTGTTCAGGTTGTTGCTGAATCAATAATTAAAAACTACACTAGCCCTAGTCCATAAAAAACCCTCAATGCAGTGACCTTGGTTCAGCATAATTAGTATTTTGACACATATTAGTGTGAAAAAAACACATGCACATCTTGTGCAAAACACTGCAATTGTGATTTCTGCCTCCCAAGGACACAGAGAGCTCGTTCTTTAATTCATGTTTAAGTGCCTGTACCTGCCCTCCATCACACACCGACTCTTACAGAGACACAAAATGTGCTTGTAATGTGACGGGGGCGTTCAACAATATAACATGTCCCTGGGAGGCAAAAATCACAAATCTGGCATATTTACCAAAATCCAGGTATTTTAACAGCGTGACCGGAGCAGCAAAGTATAAACAGTGTGTGCAGGTTCACCACTTTCTGCACAAACGAATGAATTTACTGGAAACACAATAATTAAAATGTGACATGAAGATGAAATGTCTCAGCTGTATGTTGACTTTGCAATCTGCCAAATATTTCTTAAAAAATCTATCAAAGACAACCAGTGAAAATGATTCACTCTCGATCATTTGGGCTGTGGCGACTCTGCTGCCCACTTTGGTTTCTTGAAAATACGCCACTTCCTGTTGTTCAAATTAAAAACTAACCTTGTAGATCTAGATTAGCCCTGGATCTGTGTTCATTTTCCTTGATTGCAGTGGCGAAACGGTTAAAGGTGTTCTTAAGGTGTCACAGTCTGCTTCAACTAGGGCTGTGGTTTTGTTTTTTTTACCAGGTGCACAAACGCGGTTACCAGCTTCTCATTGTTTACTGCTAACTCCCTTCCGCTACTGCAGTTATCTTCTCTTCCTTCATTGTTCTCTCTGTCACTCTGTTAATCTTCCTGCCTCTTTCAATTTCTCACCGACTCTCTTGCAGCCACTTTCTCCCATTTCTCCATCATGTTTTCCTGCTTCTGATCAGGCCAATCTGAACCGTCTGATAAATCAGATGATGTCTTTCTTTTGTTCTTCACTTCCTGCCCACCCACCTCTTCCCTTTCATCTGTCCTTGGTGTGCATACAGTGTTGCCCACATACATGCCCTGTACTGTGTGCAACACCTACGCCGTCACGCACGCCCACACACATGCTCATACACACACCGACCACAATGCAACGCACATCAGTTGCTCTAGTTTTTCGTTTGGCCCTGAAAAATGCTCACACAAGTCGATTTGTCACAACATTTCCTCACGGAGCTGCACACACACACACACACACACACACACACACACTCAAAACACATTAAACAAGCTTTATGAGCTTTACTTCCTCAAAGCAAACATATTAGGTGCTGGCTGTCGGTGACGACAACTTTTAATCTGGATTTGTGATTATAGCATCTTGTTTTTGTTTTGTTCTGGCTTCCTTTTTGCATTCCACTCCTCCTCCTGCCTTCTGTTCTTCTCCTCCCTTAACCCCTCCCTTCCTCTTTCATGACAACAACACCTTGTTTCCTCAAGGCCACTTCTTGTTCCTCCCCTCTAAAATCCTGACACAATTATCAGAAGCGCAATCAACAATTTTCTTTGTCTTCTCTCTGCATCATAGAACGAAGGTCGATGGGAAATATTCGCTCTCATTGCGTGTCTGTCCGTGTTTGTGCGAGATTATTGCGTCTCTGCTCTCTGTAGACCTACAGAAAAGGTTCCCATGACCACTAAATGTGGGGATGGGTGTCCTCTACACACTACACAAAACAGGGAGAAACAAAGGTAGGAAATCAATTTGACGCGAGCTGAGCTCCTTTTGAGGAAACCTGTTGAAGAGGGAATTCCTCTCTCTCTTTTCTGGCTTAAAAATGACATTAACACATGGACACGGTGCCAAAACGTACGAACAGACTGGAGAAATGATGCTGCCCACACACCTCCAGCAATAGGCTGCTGCATGTTCCTCCTTCTACGCTGCTCTTCATTGTCTCCACATGGTCACTGTGATATCACGAACTACTTCAAACTAATCGCAGTAACTGACAGACTTTGTTCAGAGTCCACCTGCACGCAGCTCTCCACAAACTGCATGCAGGTGGACTCAACAAATTCTGGACTGAAGGTCAGAAGATACCTCCAAAATGTAGAGAGGCTGATTTTAAACTACAATGTCACGTATTTCTATCTCTAGCTTTCATACTTAAAACATTCAGTGGGTTATGTATTTACGTTTTTGCATCAAACTCATGGATGGATTACTGAACAGACCTACTGGACACAGGCCAAGGGTCCCAAGGGATCAGGGGTCCCTAGAGGAGAACTGTGTTAACTTCCTCATTGGAAAGTCAACAACACAATGCAGAGAAAAAATTGTAACAAAAGCACTAAAAACAGACAGACGGTGACCTGAAAAGTCATTGACAAAAGATGAAAAACCTCAAAAAATAGACACAACACATTTAAATTCAGGTGGAAAATGGCTATGAGCGGATACAAAATGAGTCATAAATGGTCATAAAATGACTAAAAAGGAGATATAGGGGCCAGGGGCCCAATTGCTCTTGATCCATCCATGATCAGACCAGCAAATATCTTGTTATTTAGTAATTCTGTGGCTAAATTGTGCACGTACCCTGCTGTGAACGAATGGCCAACAAGAAGAAACTTGCTCAGATACGGTACATTTACAAGTCGGACAGCTGAGAATCAGCTACACCAGAGGAATCAATCAGAATACAACATTATTTCTGGTTGTCAGACAGTGCAGACAGTGAGTTAAGCTGCTGCCGTGTTGCATGTGTGTGCGCACGATGTATGTTAGTGTGTCAGCGTGCATAGAGAGGAAGAAGGAAGTACTGTAACAATGTTCAGAGCAGCATATATACTACTGAGTGATGATGAGACTGTACATGAATGTTTAACTTTTGTGTTTATGTCGTGTGTGTGTGTGTGTGTGTGTGTGTGTGTGTATGTATATATATATAAATAGTATATGAAGGTGGAGGCTGCTTCCTTCCCTCAGCAGATGAGTATCATATGAGGGAGGATTAGACTCCTATGTGTGTTTGCATGTGTGTGTTTGAGATCACAGCCATGTGTGCTGGGCTGCTTCATGCGGCTGTGGAGGCTCCAGCTGGTCTGGGCAGAGCCACGGGCACAGAGCGGAGAGGGGTGGAGGAGGATGGGGTTTGAGTTTCATTTAGCTTACTATTTTTATAAACACTATTTTAATAAGGTTCATATTAAAATGGTGATAAAGGTCTGCTGTGGGAGAGAGAGCAGAGGGAGGACGAGGAGGAGGGGAACTTCAGGACATTATCAGTTTCTAACATTGCACCATGATGAGAAAACCTAGTGTACCAAATCATTTTCTGTGATCAGGTAAACCCCACAGCCAGTTCAGCAGAGTAGAGCTGCTTTATCTGAAAAACGATGCATGTAATGATGAAATTGAGTATTTTTACATCACTATGTGGTGCTGGCTTCGTTTTTATACATATGGATGAATGGAATAATCTTCAAACATGCTTATTCTCCTTTAACATGCTATGTGTGGCTTTCCCCGCACACACACAGGCGCCCACTGAAAGAAACACGTGGCCCACTTTTAACAGTGTCCAGCTACTGCCAGCAGCTGGTTGGCTTCGTTTGGCACAAGCTGGAAATGGGGAAATAATGGAAAAACAGCACACAGCACATAATTTGTAATTGGCTGATTCATAGTTTTTCTAATTGCACGATCATGAAAGGATCTTCAAACTAATTTTTATGTAATTAAAAAGCTTTACTTTCACTTCGGCAGGTGGGCACAGACGTGAGATTTTAGAAATATTTGTAGAGCATCAACACTTTGTCAGCCAGTTTCCTGTCAGCTCTTCTAAAGAGAAGACTGTGAGAAATACTGACCTTAAGAATTAGTAGAAATGCATCACTACACATCTAATCTAGAAATCAACGACACATAAAATACGCAAACACACGTAAGAACAATCCTTAACCACATCCACTGACAACACACACAGCAAGAAGTGAAGGTAGACTCACTCCAGAAAACACACACACACACACACACGTCATCAGGGTGTAAATTACCTTACAGTGTCAGATCAGTCCATCATGTATGATCACATACAGTCATCTCACTGTCTCTGCTGCACACAAATCAACATGAATGGAGATAATTAACTAATACCTGCAGTTTACATGAGCTGTTTTTGTCTCAGGGGATAAATATGTGCTGCACAGTGTCAAAAACAGCTCAAGAGACTTTGTAGTTGTTGTTGAGTATTTTTAGCTCCTACACTTTGTCTTCTCCTTTTTTCAGGTAGGGCTTTAATAATAAAAGTCACGCTTGTTTGCTGGATGTCTGGAGACATGTGACCAAATTCACACACACTTGACTTGAGAAAAATCTGATCTTGAGTTGATTTTGACCAGATTCATTTCATAGATCAAACTTAAAATAGTGAATAATTTGCCAACAGTTGTTTATCCTAAGTCTTTATTACACTGCTAATCAAATGATTCAGTTTGATGAAGATCCACAGATTTCATATTAAAATCTTTATCTCAATCTAGTCTCAATTATGTGGCATGCTGCTCATGAATGCAGATTCCTGGTTATGTAAATGTGGAAAATACTAAAGAGGTAGTGACTGGTTTATGAAACTGCTAAAGAGGATGATTATTGACAGTAATGAAGAGGAAATGAAACAAGACTAATTCCCACAGGTCATGTGATTTCTAAAAAAAAAAAAAAAACTCTCTCTCACAGAAACCCAAAAAATAAGAGAATCACCCCAGAACATCGGTTGATTTCCTCCAAAACGACTGCAAATAAAACCCCAAATTTGGTTTCCTGCTGAGGTCAAATTTAGCATGTGTTTAATGACAAACAGCTATAGAATTCAGATTAAAATGAAAAAGATGTTTCAGTGCGTGAACTCTGATACTGTCAGAATATTTTCTCTGCTTTTTGCTTTTTCCTAAACCTTGACCTTCCTTATTCCTTAGGAAAACATCATGAAAAAAATCAAATCAATACATCTGCAGGCACGTAAATAAAAACGCGTCTGTATTATTACATGCTTCAAAAACGAGCCAGTGAAGGTCACGAGCTCTTGCTTTTATGATGCTAGTAAAGGGCCATTTTAATTACGTTCTCTAAGGCTTTTTAATTATTTGAATACATCTACACATACTTTTAAATAATAAACCCTGAATCTCTACTGAGCCTTCTGAAAACTGCAGACTGAAAGGCAGACAGTTGTTCCACAGCGGACTTTGAAACGCTTCCCTGACCACAGACACAGGAGGGAGGAGGGATCAAATATGTCTGCAGGTGGTGAATGTGGCCCAGTAACCTACAAACTGTGTGATGTGGGTCTGTGTTGATGAGTCTTTGCTAAACGACCACCGAAAATCTAAATAATGACAGAGTCGGCTACACATCACATAGCTGCTGTAAATTACACACTACAGCATATCCAATATCCATTGAACATGACTGAGTTTGATGCAGTTGCTTGTCATATTATTTTATTGAGAGGTAGTTTCATGTGTTAGGAATGATACATATATATATATATTTGGTGAAGGTCTACTGGTGGTCGGACAAAGACAAAACATCTGCAGAGTTTCTGGCATTTCCCAGTAAATGTAATTTAACTCAACACCTGACGAAGGCTCCTAGACTAAAACACTGCACCTTTAAATTACATGCTCTAAGACTTACACGCGTTTTACTGTTTTTTCCCTGAGGCACTGTAGCCGAGGACATCCAGACTCCTCCTCCTCGTTCCTGTGTCCGTGGTCAGGGTGAAGGAAGACGGTTAATCTGGCTTTCAAAATGCTTTGCCACATTTTGTCAAACTTAAAAATTTGGTTGGCACCATGGTTAGCACTGTTGCCTCACAATACAAGGTTCCAGGTTCAAATCCCGTCTGCACACAGTTCTCCCTGTGTCTGTGTTGGCTCCAGCCCCCCACTGCAACCCCAAATTGGACTAAGTGATATAGAGATTGATTGGATTAAACATTTCTGTCATTAGTGTCAACCATATTTTTAAAACAGTAAACAATGTGTGCAGCATTAATGAGTAGCTATATGTGATATCTGTGTGTGTGTGTGTGTGAGAGAGAGAGAGAGAGACTGCCTGTCACTGATTAACTATGGGCTGTGAACTCACATCTGGGAGGGCTGGAGAGCTGGCTCTGTAAACAGAGACACAGGAGAAACTCAGTGGTTTCGCTCCACAGGCCAGTGACTCACCTTGGTGCAACATCCCGCAACTCACACACACATACTGGGGTCCAAACAGTTGTTTCTAGAAACCTGTCCTTTTGTCTCGGTTTCTCGCTTCCTCCCTTATTAAAACTTGACAAACGAAGCCTGACCTGACCTGACCCTGTCTCAGTGCTGTCGGACTTGGAAAAGCAGATACACGGCAGCTGAATTTGTTGTTAACAGGCTTATTATGAAACAAACAGTGACTCAAGCACAATTTTCAACGTCATTTGTCCCCTCGACAATCCCCTCAATCCCACCAAACAATGACCTCCTCCAGCACAAAGAGACAAAGTGCGTGAGCTAAAGAAAGTCTGACTCTACTTGACTCAACCTCAGAACGTATTGGAGGATGTTTCTTCTTCCAGTCATTCACCATTGGGCCGTGAAGCAGCGAATCAAAGCAAATAAAGCTGCTTTATAGGTGAATATCAAATCCCATTGTCCTAATTAAAAGTGGGCCGGAGCAGATCCATCATGTTGCTTTATGGCACAGTGGGCCATTATTAATGCATGAAAACAGAAGATGAACACAAAAATGAAGTTGAAGCTCTGTGGAAAAAAAAAAAAACATCCTCCATTATGTTTGACCTCTAGCATCCTCTTGATGACAGGAAGCGTGGGAGGAATTATGGGAAATGTGGTCTTAATTTAGAGAAACACCAGTATCACCACCTGAGGTTTACAACCGTCTCGACTTCTCTTTCTCGTTGTTTTTCACATTAACTGCTGCAAAGCTCAGGGTAAGTGAAATAACTTAGATTTATCTGAATTACTGTGACTGAAGGAGAAAAAAGTTCATACCAATCAAACACACCCACACTTCCTTTATCAGCACCTGTCTCTTACTGCTCTACCGGCACCCCTCCTACCTTCCTCAGTCTGTGCCGGAAAGAAATAAGTGGATGAATAATTACAGGTATAAAGACCTCAGGGCAATCCAAAGGGGCTTTTTCCTCTTCTGATATTCTTTTAAACATTTCCGCCTCTCGAAATAGTCGTCTGAACAGTTTCTTCTTAGATAGTAAGTGTGCTACTTCAAAGTCGGCAGGGTGATGAGGACGCTCTTGTTGTCATTTGTATTTTAATGTCCCCAGCCCCCCTTTCCCCTCACTCTATAATGCTCTCTTTACCTCTCCAGCCCTCCCTCCGTACAGTCTGTTACAGCTTCTTTATCTCTCTCCATCCACATCTATTTTAATCTGTCGCTCATATTTCCTGTCCCTCTTCAAAGCAGCGGGGTCCCCCCCCCCCCTCACTGCAGCCTTGAAAGTATTTCTCTACTGGAAATATTAAACGTCTTTCCTTATTGAGACTTGCTGCTTCAATATACACATTAGATGACTTATTGTCTTTTTACTCCAGGTTAGCACTGAAACAATTGATGTGCAGGTCAGCAGAGGTTAATTGATTTAAAAGTTAGGATTTTTCAAACAAAAATGATAAGAAAAGCTTCTCAAATGTGAATATTTGCAGCTTGTATGTAAAACATGACCTCAGAACACGTCACCTTGACTGGCAATAACATAAACACTATTTTAATAAGTGCAGAATGTTACAGCAATGACCTGTTGTTTCTGCAGGACAGTTTCAAGGCTAAAGGCCTAATGAGAGGTCTAATATGTTCTTCTTAATATATAATCAATGCAAAATGATAAGAGAAAGGAAATAAAAATGTGATGTGAAAGACGACACTTTTTCTTGCTCTCAACACAAAAAACTGAAAAAAGAACAAGGGGTTTTTGCAGAACGTAGAACAATAATAGGGATTTGTTGTCCCATCATCAACCTCGTTTCACTCAGTAATCTCAGTCTTACACGACCATAATCTTGCACTTACATACGTTGCAACAATGGTGAGTTAAGGCGCTGCCAGTGCCCGTCATTAGTAGCTTTTAAAAAACATTTTTACTCAGATATATGAATGGGAATGTGGACAGTACTCCAAATGTTTTGTCTTCACATCGATGTTTAAAAAATAGTCGTGATTAGGACAATTGGAGATGCAACATTTCACTGTTTTCTAGTGAAAGCTGCTTTTCTTTTAGGCCTCTTAAATCCGAGCGCCGCGGTCCTTATCGTAGCCAGTCAGAGGCAGGGAGGCCCCAGCACCGCTCATCCCAGCCCCTGGGTCTGTGTGAAGTGTGGATTAGGGAGGCCTCAGCCTATATTGCTGCCATTGTTTACCAAGGGACTAGGGGCTGGCTGAACAACCCCCCTGTCGACACCACAATACAATGGAAAACAAGGAAATGGCAAGTTCCTAGAGACTTGCACACACACATCACTCCCTTGATCTTGGAGGATCGACCTCGTACTATTTGGGAAACACGAGGAGGAGAAAGGAGACGGGGAGGGGACAGAGTTTTGGACTGATGCAAAGGAAAGATGGAGGCTTATGAAAATAGTTTTGGGGCTACAGTCTTTAAATTTTCTCTAAATACTGAGAAAAGCAAACAAACTGTCAGTTGAAGTAGGAAAACACAAACTGCTATTTCCTCGCATGTTTTGGAAACTCTAACAGAGCTGGCTGGGTGTAGGGAAAGCCATGAAGGGACATTTTGACAGTTGAAATACTTTATATTTTTCAAAATACAATGCAGCTGAGACCTTAGTGTTAGAAATGACGAGGTTTTACCCCTACCTTTCCCAAACATAAACAGTCTTCCTGTCAATTTTTAATTTTGGTCTGTGAAATGAGATGTCAAATGTGCAGGAAATTCCCCCAAATACCAGGACGATGCTGCTTATGTACACTGAGCTGTAAAACACCAACCTGTAACTTCCAGTGATTGAGTTTAAAAAGCATTTTGAACACACATTTTACTGTTATCCCAAATTCAGTGATTAATACAGTAAATCCCCTACGGCCGGTGTCCAGGTACAGTGAGCGGGAAAGGGTTTTAGAGCGGTGTGTTGTCTTCGAAGCTTGTTGACGTCGTCGTGTGACCACAGCTTCCACATCACAGGGAGTTTCACAGCCTCTCTGACAGCGAATAAAACTGCACTCAGCCGAATATCAGACAATAACCTGCCAACAGGTCTCCACTGAGAGCTCTTCACCATATCCTCACAACAAGCAGTTCAATTGGGTTTTCAAGGCTTTTATTGGAGCAAGTTAAAGCTGCTCTAAATACCAGAGTCAATGCAAAAACGCAGATATTTCAAACCAAATGACTGACACTAGACAACAAACTCATAGACAGATGGCTGGCAAAGATCACTGATAAAAATCTAGTCTAAATACTTCAAATACCACCATTTACCACCAATAATCGCTTCTGTCAGTCACTGGCCACTTCAGAAAAAAGTACAGTTTTTGTTTTAGTGGGTAAGCTACCCGCTAATCTCCATCCACAATCAGCCAACTTCCACTGCTGCATTTGTGCCGCGCTCTAACGTGCAGGTGTTTTCTGATCTGCTGGGATTTGCTGTGCTGTCGGAGCTCGTGTCCACCACATCATTCATGTGGTGCTTCACATTAAAAGTCTTCCACCACCGTAGCCTGACGGGAGTTTACTCTGAAGTCTAGCTTGAGTGATGGAAGTAAACTGACAGCTGTTAACCCTGGTCTTATATGTGGGGAGTTTTGGTGGAGACCACTGTTTTTGGTAAACCAGCCATTGGAAATATCAGATTGGATGGATGAAGCAGTGCAGCTCACAGGAGCCATAAAAATCCACTGTTGTATAAAGTCTGATGTATTGCAAACCAAAAATACTTGCACCTTCTCCTCCACCCCCGTTAATAACCATTACCAGCCACTAATATCAGAAGCTGTAGGGGAAACACTGGCTCTTAGTCATTTGCGTGAGTCTAGTGATCTTTATTAAGTTGATATTAATGCAAATAGGCCGAGACACAGTGTGTCTTCTTCCTCCATCCTTCCCCACCTACTCTCTCCTTGTCTTCTGTCAATCCATCCTCTGTCCACTTTTCATTAAACGTCTTTACGAACCACAAACAGCGAACAGCAGCAGCTACAAACCATGTGATAACTGCACAGCTCAGCATAGTCCAATCTATATCGGCTCAGCTGTGCAGCAGCAGCACTCCAGACCTTTTACATATTCAGAAAGTTGCTCCAAAACATTTGAGCAAGGTGGATGCTTTCTGTCAAACCAGTGTGATATTCACGTCCTTATTACGCTGCGCTGTAACTCAAGATTAATGGGGCTTTCGAGCTCTGTTCAAAGAGTTAAAAAAAAAAAAGTGGAGAGAGTTGAATTGGAGGAAACAGACAAGAAAAGAGGTGGATGGGTGGAAACGGCTGATATAAAGGAAAGATGGATGGATGGAGATGAGAGAAAAATACTCTGTTACATTAACTGTCAGGGTTTGACTCCTCGAGACGACAAAGACTCGTGATCCCTTCAAACACACAGTGCACTGTAATCCACAGCAAAATACACAGCCAGTGATGGCCTGACACACACGCTGCATCCACAAAGCCTGGCTACACACACACACACACACACACGCGCGTGACGCATGCAGCGAACATTAACACACAAAACACACCATGAACCTCGAATACAAACACAAGCTTAAGGCAACAAACATGAGGAGAAAACACACAGACGAAGACACACACACACACACACACACACAAAGCGTCTTGAAACCTCGGATACATACAAATTAATTAAACAACAACAACACACACACAATATGCAGCACAATATGTCTTACACACTCTGGGTAAAGCTTTATCCAAAGACAACAAACTGAGGGAATTTAGTCATATCTCTGAACCCCACAAATCTCCGACTTTGGCCACTTCCCCTGAAAGCATGGCTGATATCTCCATTAATATAACAACAGTGAAATGGTCCATGACATGCTGTAATAGGAGTATTATCACTGAATAGGATGAGGGGGGAATATACTGTTCAGTAGCTTCTCCAGCGTGCAGCCGCTTTGTAAAAGCAACTTCTCAACAGAGATTAGAAGCTTTTTACACAAGATGTTAAAATTAACACCAGAATAATAAGAGACATGGTTTATATGTCTGATGTGGGTGAACATGGAAATGATGTGTTCATCTTTTTTTTTTTAAAACAACAGCTCTAGGAAATCTCTTCGCTCTGGTTGTGTGACATGCAAAGCACTGGGTTGTGCTTCCTTAGGGTGGCTGTTAATCAATTAAACCTCTTTTCTGGAAGTCCAGAAAATTCAGAAACCATAAATAACCAAATAGAAAAGTGGCTCGACTTGCAAATGAAAGATAAACCCACATGGTTTACCCAGGAGAGTTCAGGGAGAGACGCAGACAGGCAAATATTACAATTAATATCTGGCTTTCAGTCTTTACGCTGATGCTCTCACAATGAGTTCAACAGTTTACTGCAGTTTACAGGAAAAGACAAAGGTTTTGAGAAACAATGAAGAAAAAAATCTACATTTTTTTATTAGAGCTTAAACAATAAATGCAAGAAGCTAAAAATCCTTAATACTTCTGATAAATATGCTTTCATCTCCCTGAATGTGAGCATCTGCTGCTTTTTCACTGAAGATCTTTGGGTCTTGTTCTGTTTGTCAGATAAACAAAAACAACCAGGAGGCGTCACCCTGGCTCTGGGAAATCATCACTGTTATCTGACGTTCAACAAACTAAATGATTACTCAAAAACATAACAGACAAGCTTCATCACTTCTTAGAATTGCCTACAACATGGAAAACAAGCAGTAAAAAGGGAAACTTTCAAAGTCATAGTGCTGCGACAGAAAGACAGCAGCCAGACGTGGACACAGCACACAGACAGGCATGTGTTGCCTTGTCCCTTATTAAGACCACGACACTGGAAAAACACCAAGCAGCCTTTTTTTGCGTCAGTCTCCCAGAGCTACAGTTTGTGATCCATCTCTCCCATCCATAATCGTCACCCCCACCCCCCCAAACCCACTAAACCACTATTCTCAGCCCTTTCAAGTGGCAGGTAGACAGGGGCCTGATATGCTGCTGCCGCCCCACAACCAGCGGGCTAATTACAAGGGAAGCAGCAACAAGTGAGCATTGTGTGGAGTCTCGAAGACACATAGGGAAAGAAAGTGTTCTTTATCTTGCCACCGCCAATTCCCCTACACCCCACCCTCAGCAAAAACCATCTCGGAGGGGCTTTGCAGTCGGCACTCCAGGGTTGGAGGGAGACAACCGAAGGGAGGAGTGTGAGACAAAGGTGAACAAAGCAGAGACACACTGATGAGTGACAAAATACCATCACACTTGCTCACCGTGTTTATCTAACACAACGCCGGATGTACCGTGTTACTGTGCAAGATGAGAGTAAATAAGTTTAAGGAAATATGCTCTGTCGTAGCAGTGGTTCATTCAGTCACAGTCTAGGGTTATGAATAAAAGACTTAGGGGAAAAACTGGTTTCCTGGGAGATGCTTATGTAAATATTGTGTGTGTGTGTGTGTGTGTGTGTGTGTGTGTGTGTGTGTGTGTGCCGCATTCACACACTTCATGTGTAAAACTAAGGCCTGAACAAGTTGAGCTCATGTTGTGTCAGATTTTCTCTCCAAGAGAAAAACCAAAGCACTTTAAGAGGCCGCTTAAACTTTCCACAGCCTACCGATGTTTTTAGCCAGTTCATATCTGACGGCTTGACGTCAAACAAGAGGAGCAAATAAATGACTTCAGAATAAAAGCAAGGTATAGTCAAAGCAAAGGTATAAAAAAAGGATCCCTAATCAGCATCATTCTACTTAACTTCGCACCGCACAACATACATTTATCTTCCCATCGATTAGAGCGTGAAAAATCAATTTAAAAATTGCAGGGAATTATTTTTATAGGAAAATACAAAACAACAAAGAAGCTTTTATTTTTGTTTACCCTTCAACAAGCCATTCAAAATCTCCCATGACCAACCGCAGGGTCTTGACCCAGACGCCGAAGAAGACATTGATGCGAAACACTCAGAAACATCAAGGTGTCATTAGCAAATCACATTTTCTGGCCATGAAGCAGATTTTGTGATACAGCAGATTCCTAATTGAGTGTGTGGCTCATATCAGAGCAGCCTACAGTACATGTGATCTCAGGAACAGGCAGCTCTGCTGTTCAGCAACGCCTTGTCTCCCAGAGCAGGGGGTTAATTCAGGCAACAGGATTACACAGCATGTGAAAAATGAATTAGGCACAACCGCTCATGTTTGGTGCAATTAGTCAGCCTATCCGTGGATATTGGTTGTTATGGGTGACTTCAAGGGATTTTCTGATTAATTTTTTAAGGGTGTCTGGCTGGATGAGTGATACTGCATACTTGAACTCCTTCCACCAGTCTTTCTGATGTTTTTACAGCTATTAAGGCAGCAACAAATCTCTCGTCATTCACTCCCAGTACAAACAGATGGGAAACGTCATGTGAAAAGGTTCACGATGACGACATCAATCATACTCCAACTGCATCAAAGTCGTAAACAAAAACAGGGTTCCTTCATGAGGCTGCGGCGCTTTGATTTGAGCTCGCTCAGTTTTAAATACTGTGTTTTATAAGGCAGTTAGTGGGGAAACACAGCTCAAAGCCAAATTTAAACACATGCAGAGTTTGTGACTGGTTAGTAACTCACACTTTGACCTGAACTGTTAAACTCCAGGCATGTTCTGTTACTGTACTGACACCAATGGACTCTTTCTGCTCTGCAACTGAAGAGGTGAAGGTCGTGTTTCTTGCTCTTAAGCAACAACTGACACCAGATCTCGATCACATAAAGCAAAATGATCTAACTATTATCAGTGTTTAAAACAAAAATCAATGAATATTTATTTGCAGTCAAACGCTGACTAATCAGAAAGAACCATTAGAAACGACGTATGAAGTGATAGATGCTGTTTGAGGGGGAACTTGAAACACCACATGCAACTAAACAGTTTTTACAAATGAAAAAGAAAAAGCAGAAATGTCCAGAAGAAATATTGATTTAACTTTATCTTTAACAACCAGTGGAATCACCAGCATTGTCATAATCCCGCCGTCTCTGCTCTTTACTCTTGACTTCTGGCAGCTGAGGATGTATTTGCTTCTGCTAAAAATAAAATTAAAAAAACAGCCAGCGGCCGTGAGCCTGAAAACTTTTCCATCCCTGTGTTTCCTTTCTTCTTACTTCATCTGCAGTGCTGAGCTGCTCTGCCAACAGCATCACCACCGAAGTTAAAAAGTTCATCAAATAACACTTCCCCCCCCCGAAGCACGAGACCATGTGTTCAGTGTTTGGAGCATAGAAGACAAGCGGTAGCTGAAGTGCACCAGCTTGCACTGGGGTCCAGAGCAGGACGTGCACAGGGGTAAAGACCTTCAGACTGGCCACGAGACGAGAAACCATGCAGGCAGCAGGAGAACTCAAACAGAAGAGCACTTACAGAGGGTGAGCTGTTTGGGAGGTAGGGGTCAGGCAGCATCAGGAACGGATACCCAGGGTACCCCGGCGTCTTGTACATCCCTCCATCTTGCTGCTTCGACACTGAAGCCACACGTGAAAAAAAAACCACAGTTAGAAAAACCTTAAGAGCATTTAAACGGGACCATTTCTAATGTCTGTGTGCAGAAATCATTTTGTTTTGGTCTCTGAGAGGACAGGTGTCAGTATGGTTTCTAAAAGCTGCTTATGGAGTAACAGAAGTTTTTTTTTGGTAAAAATATTGAGGATTAAAATAAATCTGATACTTACTCCCACAATGCAAATAAAAGCGTTTAGCAGTGTGCCTCAGAACAAAAAGAATCAATAACCGTGCATACAAAGTAGGACGACTATTTACAGGTATTGGACTTACTACATGTTATATCGCTGTATGAGCGCAGACTGCAGTGCTTGAGACAAAAGCGTTA
Source organism: Mastacembelus armatus (assembly GCF_900324485.2). Taxonomy (NCBI): domain Eukaryota; kingdom Metazoa; phylum Chordata; class Actinopteri; order Synbranchiformes; family Mastacembelidae; genus Mastacembelus; species Mastacembelus armatus. The sequence goes on along the minus strand of NC_046646.1, from coordinate 22,163,894 downwards.
CAACCGCCACCTACTCTGAGAGGCGTAAACTCCTGTAGCCTATGTGTTAATTTATCTCTCCCCACCGCCCATTTTGAGCGTAGAGGGCCCCTCTGTGGGTCAGCTGGAACTGGGTTATGACATGGTCTCTGTGAAACACCCCGACATATTCTGCTGTTCCAGTCTAATCACATTATTACTGACTTCTCTCCAAAGGTGCCAAAACGTTTTAACGTGGCCACTGCCGGTGACAGAATATCGGAATATGAACTAATGCTGTGACACCTTTCTGTGGGTTTCACTTGTTGAAGCCTCCTGAAAAGTCATGTTTGTGACTGTAAATGCAAATTTGATGAGAACATTTATCCTTTTAGAAATGATTGAGATGAGATGAGATGAGAGGAGCACACCCTTTGGTAATTAAAGCTGACGTCTATGCATTTGAGAAAATGTGTCTTCTACCAGAGAGGATCCTTTAGGTTAAAATGAACCTGGGGGGATCTGACTGACAAAAACTATCACAGTGTGAAGAAATGTGAAGAGTGGGCACCAAAATAAAGCGTGTGAGTCTAAAATGCAGATCACACACACACTGTAATAAACTCATGTATCTCATTGCAGGACATTGAAAGCAGGTCATTTCTACTTCAGTCTGTTGAGTTGTGCTAATTTGAAACAGAAACAGGAAATCTGGGCCCAGTCTTAGATTTGAGAGATAAAGCAGAGGCTGAAGACTTTTGCAGTGAACACCTGAAAACAAACTCTTAGTAGTTTTAGTGCAGCAACACGTGTCCTCCGTGACCAAAACAGTCCCTGCTGGGGGGGGGGGGGATTAGTCTCCAGTGTTTTCTCAGAGGCTACTCAAACCGGATGAGACCGAGATGTGTAAATGTTTTTAGTTTCCTTCTTTTTTCTTCTTACCACCGTCCAGATGCTCCCGGTGTTTCTCTGGGAAGCCCCTCTGCTCGCCCTGATGTCCCCGCCTGACCGCCTGGAAGGGACCGACAACAAATACGCGGTCAGATAATCCACAAAAAGCAAAGGAAACGCGATTCAGCGGAGGAAGAAAAACCACATAGTGTCAGTGAGAGTGACTTTGCATTGTGTGTTTGTTCAGCTATGATGTGCCAGCCCTGTCCTGTAGTAAACCTGTAGTAGCCCCGAGAGTTTTATTGGTGCGACCCTTCAGGCGATTCATTGCGCGTTTTGGTTTCATTCAGCGCTTGTCAGCACCGTGTAAAGTAAAACAAGCTCTTCCACACGGACACACGCTCTCTCTGTGTAAATACAGCCTCACACACTCGGAGCCACCTACCGCTGCGTTTGGACTCTGATTTATTTCCGACTCGTTCACCAGAGAGGACTTCAGGTCGGCCAGGTCTCTCTCCGTGAACGCGTTTTCTTGGATTTTCTCCTCCTGCTCTCCTTCGTCTTTGAACGCTATCATCTCATCATTGGCTCCCAGGTCGTCCCCGCCGCCGCTGCTGAGCTGAGGCATGTCTGCTCCCCCCGCTGCACTTACAAAACAATAATAACAAGAAGTATAAATAAAGAAAGGACTCAGAGGACTTTTGTGTTAGATCTCCTCAGTCTGGGGCGCCTCCAGAGTGCAGAAACCCCCACCACATACAGAAAAAAGTTGGCGTCCCCCTGCAGCCTGCTTGGTAGAGGACTAATGTTTCCCTACAACAGCAAACAGCTCATTTGAGCCTGAGACAAGCCGAGGAGTCCCGACATCAAAGGGCGCCGACCGGATGATTGACAGGTCCGATGACTTGTTGGGGGGGTTGTACGATTGTTTCTGCAGAGGGATCAGCCTCTTAAAGAGACTCCACCTCTCAGAGCTCGGCTCAGCGGGCGTTATTCATGACTTCCAGCGGCGTGCTCGGTCCCCTGGCTGCCAGTGCCTGCTGCTGCACTTTACCATCAGTCCGCACTGGACTCAAACTGCGCTCCGAGCGCAGCAGTGCAGGTATGCGCACACAGGCTGCGGGCGACAGGGTCATCCTGATGATTACGACTGACTGTGCATGTCTACTGTTTTCTGCACATTTGACTCTCTTTCACTTGAATGTGTCTGTTTTATTCTGCTCCTCTACCTGTTGTTGCCCCACAGTAATTATAAACTTTGGGTTATTAGTTAAAAATTAGTGCATCAGCAAGAATCTAAAAATATAGTAGCATAACACAGTCTTTACTGAATTCATTAATTTTTTTTAAGAATTTCAGTCTATTGTGTTTTAATTAAGTAAAAAAATTAAATGAAGAACTTGCATTGAAATTTTTACCAGATTCAACAGTTCAACTGAATATTTCTCAAAGCAGCTGCAGCGAGAGTTATTTTGTCCCCTCATCTTATTTTATTCTGATTTTATTTTGTAAAATGATAATCACTGACTCCCATAATCCCATATAAAAGTATTTTACAAATTCTACCTTTTTTCCATTAATGTGTTTAAAACCAAATTATCTCCAAATGACCAAACCATCCTGCAGCTTTGGCTTTGGACTGATGTAATTATATAAAACAGCAATTCATCTACCAATCAATTGATTATTTAAACAGGAAGTTAATCTGCAGCTATTTTGATATTCTACTCATTGTTTATGCCACTGTTGAAGCAACAGCAGCATCTCAGGGGGGAGATTTTGGTGCATTATCTCATCTTAAAATATAGTAAATTAAATATATTGAGATTTTTAAACTGTTGTTTGGACAAAGTGACATTTTTGACATAAACTTGGGCTCAGAAAAAGTTTTCCAGATTTGTACAGACAGAATGTTTGAAGTTGATTACAAAAAATAAATGGTTAGTTGTAGCCCTAATTAAATATATTGTAAATCTAAGCAATGTGTTTTGGCCTCTGTACTTGAGTCAGCTGCTTTCAGCTGTTGACAACATGCAACATTTGTGGTGTTATTATAAAACCGATGAAGCTTAACACACACAAAAAACACTAAAACATAACTTTCCCGTCTTGTGTACTTTGTTTTACTGAAGAGGTGACAGGATGTGTCGAGTCAGAGGATCCAATCAGCTGCCTCTTGTACCTGATGTCCCGCCTTCTCGATGTTGTGATTGGTTCACATTAAAACTACCTTGTCATTGGCTCTCACCCTAATGCTTGACCTTTACTCATTAGGAAACAAGTCCTAATAACCATAACAACCATATAGCTGTATTAAAGAAAAATCAATATATGTATTTATGACGTTAGCTGATAACTTTGGTGATTCTGCTGTGTGACTTTCACTGCAGTCCTGTAGAGCAGCTGTTGTGCCAATGTTCAGTTAGTAGTTTTCACATTCTGGAACAAAACTCCTCATTTGCATGGACAAAAAAAGTGGCAGCTCAGGCAAGAAGCAGCGAAATGTAGGACATTCTGTGAAAAACATCAGAAGGCGCAGCACGCTCATCAATAACAGAGACACAGCATGTTTTTGGCTGGTTTTTACATCCCCCAGATTTTGTAACAGTCTCCAAAACAGCAAAAATTGCTAGCTATTGCAACTACTTGACTGGAGGAGGGAAAGAAAAAAAAACATAGTTCAAAGATGTAGACTTGAAGTTCTGATGTCTTATCACACTCATAACTTGCCTTCCCTTATTTTTCTCCCAGTGCCAATGCATTTTTAATGCTGATACAGTAGCATAGCTGTTCTCCAGACTTTTTAATTGAGAAATATTTATACACTCCCATGCTGTGACTTAATATTTGACTTAATCTGAGTCGGTTGCCTTGAATGAAAATGATGATCCACAGCTGGGAAACAGAATTAAATACAAACAGAAATGGGCCTGATATTTGCATAAAACTGCATATTTATACAATATCTTTGATGCATATTAATAAAAAGATTAAAATGAGCAGTTTTAATGTATGCAAATCTAAATTATAAATGAGTTGTTTAAACTCCTTGTTTATTCGCCTTGATTAAATATAGACAGCTGTTTTTCCAGAGAGACAGCACCTCTCCTGTGCAGGCCGTGAGCTCGCCACGCTCTGATCCTAACACAGTTTCCCAGGAATATCTGAGCTGATAGTTACGCACATTCATCACATGGGTTCACAGGTTCACCGGAGGCTATAGGCTATAGTCAGCCTGACACACACAGACCCAGAAATGAACACACTCGCTCTACACATGCTTTCTCGCTTGAAATACTTTGAGGTGCTCTGACCTACAAACACTTGCTCTCTCTTTATATCTCTCTGTCATCCTCTTCCTCTCTCTCTCGTTTTGCTACGAGCAGTTTGATTATTCTTGTCAGATCAGAATGGTATTTTGAGTTCGCACCACCTTGCCTTATCAATCCAGGGTCTATGTGACTCGCACACACCCCAAAGGATGATCATCTTTTATCTCCAGCTCTAATGGCTGTTGTGACATCAGATGCAATCTGTTTGCAAGAAGAGGCCGAATAAGGAAACATAGACAGATAGCAAAGATAAGCAGCCCACACACAATAGAAAACAGTGCATCACTGCTGTGACCCCATGAGGTGAGCTTTTCACACACAGACACACATACTACGTCTATATCTGAACAAAACAAAGACTGTGGTTGTTCTGATAAAGGAAACGTGTGACGCAATGACGCTTGTGACTTGTAGATATTATTGCTTATATGGAAAAACATAACTGACTGTGCAGGAATACTAAAATTTAACGAGCTGCTTATGTCAGAAAACAAATGAAAACACATATTCTTGGTATTTCTAGTCTGCATGTTGTGGGTAAAATAGTTATTATCATATATTATTCAAAATGCAGCCAGTTCTTAACCTGAGGGTCCGAGGAGACATGACACAAGGAAATTACATTGCTTCAATTTAAGATCCAAAAAAAAAAACAAACAGGAAAACAAAAAAAAAAAAAAGAGGAAACTCTTAGATGACACAAAGTGGTGATAGGAAATTTATGTGGCAACAGGAAAACAGCTCACCACACTCTAACCTGGTCCAATTAACCAATGGAAATAAATAATAATATTACTACAAACTTCCGCCCCACCGTCAGCCTGTCTAAAGGACTCATTTCTTATGAGCAGATCATTTTTAGTTCGTTTCTTTCCGTTGCTTAAACATCGGTGAAAGGAAACGTTCTTTATTTAACGTGTTTTTTTTTTCTTTAAAGATGAATCACGCTCGTTTTAAAAAAAAAGATTATATACTCTGCTTTCTAAAGAAACATCAGGCGCGTTAAAGCTGCAGAGTAATTAAATCATGTCCTTTCATTGGGGTTAAGCCACATCCAAGTGAACTGCTCTTAACTGGAACCACTTGTGTGCTTTTTATTGGTAGTTTTCCTACAATCAAAACCATGTCCTTCCAGGCAACATCCAGCCAGCAATCTGGAGCCTCGACAACTCTTTTCAGCAGTTTTATTCTGTGTCTCAGTTTCTCCTATGAAACAGTGAACTAATCAACTCAGACACCAAGTTTTTACCAGTGATGTGGTTTCAGTGAAATTAAAGGTTATGGCTGACTGATGTCGAATTGTTTTCAAATATTAAGGGACTAAGATAATCATTTGGCTGTAACCACACAGAAGATGCTGTTTTAGTTTGTGTGCGGCAGAACAATAGTTACCGAGTTGTTTTAGTCAAATGAATTGTCTTAAAGTCCTGTCCTCAGTTAATTTCTTCTTTTTATCCTCTCATTTGTTGCCTGACAGAGAATGTTTACTTAAAATGTAAGAATCACTCTAAGTTTTTATTATTTGAAGCACTACACAAAAACCATGTAGCTCTCTTGAGAGTGGGTTTGACATCTGTAGGAGGCTGAATAACCTTTGACTCATCTCAGGATTTCAAAGACTTATTTAAGAAGTGGTACACAGAGGTGGAGACATAACATAGTTCACCACCATGAATAAAGGTTACAGAAACCATCTTGAGACCAGGAGCTGCCTGGTACATGCCCTCAACCTGCCCCTTCTCCTGCGAAACCACTAGGACTGGCGTCAGCTCCCATGAAAATGTGAGAATATACTGAAAAGGGAGGAAACTGGTAGAGCAAAATAAGCCCAAATAGTTTTTTTTTTTTTAAAAAAGAGGGCAGATAATGAGGCTTGTTCAAGTTTTCTAGTTTGCTCAGTGTTTGCTGAGTGTGTCTGTTTCTTTACCTCTTCATTAGCTCCTTATCAAACATTTATGAGTTGCTGTCACAGATCTTCAGGGGACTGTGGGGCTGAAATCAACATAAACTAAACTCTGCAGGAAAAGAGGATCAGTGGACGAAGTTGCAAACACCTCATCTGTGACTTTGAGCCAGAATCTAAAATCTAATTTATCAACCAGCAATAAGTTTGGCAGCTACGTCTAAAAGATCACATCAGTTAATAACACAAGGGATTTGATTATATAGCGTCTCTCAACTAAGCATAAAACAAAAATTAAGCTAAGGATCAATTTCAAATACATTTATCATGAAGAGATGTCAATGCACAGTTTACAGAACGTGCTCATCTAAACTGATGGCAGATTTATTTCAAACTTGAAGCACTGATTCTAAAAAAAATGAACCTTAAAACTGGTTTTCTCTTGGCATCTGTGGACTCGATCGCTGCGTTTCGCCAAGTCTGTTCTATGAAGCCTCTTCAAAAGTGCCATTTTTTCCTGTTTTATCTTCCTCCGTGTAAGAGGAGATACCCCATTTTATATTCAGCTGTCTGATTCTCTGTTTGGAACAAAACCCTTTGGATGCCTGTGTGCAGCCTGCTCTCTTCTCCCTGTTGGGGAAATAACAAGCGAGATGTGGTTGGAACAGCTCCATCTTTGCTCAGGCCTGTTTCAGTTCATGAACTTTTTAAAGACGTGCATTAACAAATCATACGCCGGTTTATGAAAAACAGGTCTGATAGTGACTGGAAATTGCTTCTGCATCGCACTGTGCCACCACACACACACACACACACACACACACACACACACACACACAGACACACATAAGGTTTGTCTTAGTGTGTTTCTGAGCTGCTTGAGATGAGGTGAGGAGGTGCAGCCTGCAGAGCTGGAGGTTAGAAGATAATTTCTGAAATGTATTCCACTTCAGATTTCTGCATTCGCTGTCAAATTTACATTGATTGTCCTGCAAATAGTCACACGGGCCTGGAATGATCATGTAAAACTGAAAAGAAGAGTGAGAGAAAGACTGTTTTTAAGTAATAAAATGTTCTTATTCCTAATTGTTACAGCATGTAAGACGATACTTGTACATTTTTCCTTCCAGAAAAGTATCTGAATACACTATTTCTTAAGCTAAAACAAACTCAATGACACCGTTGGTCATTTTTCTCCTTTTTTATTAAAATAAGTCAGAATTCAGCATAAGGCTCGTCCTAAATAAAGATGCTTATTGATCTTAGTGTCACAATCAGATAGTTGACCATTTACAAAAGTCTGATCAGTGTTTTCAGCTGTTTTCATCTCATTCATTTACTGGTTTGAAACTTTTTCTTGCTGTTGTACATGGACAAGACAGTGTTCACTGGAGCATTTGTATCAAGGGTTTACATATAAACCATCACTGTACACAGTGTTGTCTCTATAGCTAAAATTAGGAGATATACAAAGTCGTAATTGGCATGAAAAAATCAAACAAAACACCAATGAGATTAAAAAGTTTTTAACTACAGAAATGAGTCTGAAAAACTGTCCTTGGATCAGTTTGTTTTGGTTACATTAGCTGAGGAAGATGAGGAGCGGGATCAGAACCAAGCCCTTCAGTCTACAGGTTACTGTGCCCTCCACACACACACACACACACACACACACACACACACACACACACACACACACACACCCACACACTCAGCACAGGGAGAGACGTGCTGTAATCTGGGAGGCAGGAAACAAAGGGCCTCGTTAATGCAGAGACTCGCAGGGGCCTTTGATGTGGAGCCAAACCATTCACTCCTCACTTCTCACACACATACACACACATGCACATAGACACACACATGCAAACGTGCACATGCAACCTTTTACCAGTGTAATCTCACTGAATTGAGGCAACGTGCCTGCTCTTTAAAGCTTGATACATTAGATTTGAATAAGCCAGCACTAAACACTCTCACACACTTTTTTTTTTCCATTGCAGTCTCAGCTCTGTGTGGTGATATCAGCTCCCACTGTTTTATTTCAAGAATAAAATTTCCAAAGCAGTTTTAGCTCATCGGGACGTCCTGGAGCAGCTGAGACTGAAAATGAGAGGATTTACCATGTACATGAATATTTACACAAGCAGTCACAGTGAGGTGAGGTATGCCCAGTAGAAAAAACACACACTCACATGGCTGATATGCTGTACATGTCCAATATAGTAAAGAGAACCCACATGTTGGATTGTTCAGTTTAATTATCAGTATCTGAGCTTGCATTGAAAACTATTGGATGTAAAAACCACTATATCTATGATGAAACTAGCACTGCTCTGATTATGTGTGTATGTTCTTACTACATGCAGTTTTTCCATAGCAGCAGCTGTGGCTGTAGCAGTTTGGTGATTTCAGTGTAATTATGATAATTATTTGTTCTATTGTCATCAGTGCTGTTGTTGTTTGTTGCTATTATGCTAGCTGAGTGGCTAATCTCTCCTGCAGCATATTGTGATGCAGGAAGCTGCAGCTGTCTGGTTAGTGTGGCCGTGCTGTTGTTCTCCTCTGCTGAACCAACGTGATATTAGTGGTTAGTGTGTTCACCACAGCCAGAGAGGCCCGGCTGTGTCTCTGATGAAGGTCCTGCCCAGGGCTTCATGTCCCAGAACACAACACGCTGCATGAAAAAAAAACTTTTCCTCTGTTTTCCCCTCTCTGTTTTATCCCCCGTTTGATGTCAGAGATCTGCTCAGTTTTAAATTTGATTTTTTTTTTTTTAGTTTATTTATTTTTTGCATCTTGCATTGCTTCTGCATAATTTCGCCTTGTTGGCTTTGGGCTCTAATGAATTCATACAGTCATCTGCTTTCAATGGCGAAACCACATTGAAATGTACAAAAGTCTGATGGTGGTGGCACAGTTTACAGTACGATTCTGACACACTTCTCTTTAGCTGTAACATAAAGCAACTGTTGGCTCATCTGTCTTTACAGAAACAGAAACATTTTCCTACTTTGCAGAGTAAATGTTGTAATTCCAGGTCACATCAAAAAACAGCGACTTCTAGCTGCTGTAGCTTTAAGAAAAACTGTTTTTATTTCGTACTATTTGCACTTTTCACACTTTGGAAGAGCTGGAAACCCATTTACAACCCTTTAGAATAAAACGCACCAGTAGGATTTAAAAACCATGTTGTTTAAAATTGTCACTGAACCAAAACTCAACATTTATCTTAGCTGTGTCCACCTTTACATAGTGGGGGCTGGAAAATGGTTAAATAGAAATATCTCTTTGTATCTGGCACAAAGAGGAGCTTGTGGTGATGCTAATGAGTTAGCCATACATAGTCCCCAGATGCTCCATTATGTGGACTTTGATAAAAATGGCAGAGCAGGGCAGAGTGTGTGGGTGGCCACGACCATACTGAAGCCGTGGGCAGCTCAAGGGCACAGTGGTAGAGGCTGATAATAATGACGATGAACACACACACACGATTCATTCTCCAAAGCATCACTTTTAAGAAAAAAAAGACACGTTTCCATGTAATATTTTACCATAACATAAAATTTGTACATCCACCTCCACCACGTCTTTTCAAATCAGATCTTGAGGTTCTTTCTCGTCACCTAAATGGAACATGAAGTTTTAATTTTCTGCCCTCAATCAGCAACTACGGCTTGTTTCTCCAATGGTGGTATCTCCACTTGGATCTGAAGTCACTGCCAGCAGCCAGTTGTAATTGCTGCGTGTTTCATCCACCGAGAGGAAGGAGCAGAGACCTACATGTATGCGAGCGCACGCACACCGCACACAAACCCCGATGACAGCTGCGACACGCCAGACAATTCACCTCCAATGACAAGGAGCAAAACTAAAACTAAAATCACAATTACAGCCTCAACACATCCACCATTGTGTTCGCTCCTCTCGGGGATTTGCAAAAAGAGAAGCATCACAAATCTAGAGGAAGATCAGAGCGCTCTCAAACTAAGCCACCATTTACTCTGATGGCAGGCCTATTAAATGCGTGCGTCCACAGTGGTCTCTTTCTAGTGGTGAGTGGGCGGCTCAGAGTCCTGAAGTTGACAGTTAGCAGCCGATTCTGGGATCAGTTTTTCCACAGCAAAGGGACTGATGTGGCCCAGAGGAGGATGTGGATTCATATGATGGATCATTGTTTAGGTTTGGGGGGGGGGGGGGGGGGGGGGGGGGGGGGAATCTATGTGTGTTTGTGTGTGTGTGTGTTTCCATGCCAGTCCATGCAGTTGGAGATTAAGGAGTCAGTATTGGCCCTACAGTACGTGCATACATGTGTGCAGACAAACATCTGGATGGAAACAAGAAAGACATATAATCGTGTGCACATTACATGCATGTGCTTGTGTCCACAGCTATACACACACACACACACACACACACACCCTCACGCACCCACACCCTTACACACTCACACACAACCTAAAGGCAAGGAGTGAAAATTAGTAGAAAAAGGTTAGAAAAGTGAAGCTCAGTCCAAACATCACTCGGTATGTTTACATTTTCATAAAAAGCGCTTGTTTATGCACAACCTCCGTTATGTCCTGTCTAGTTAATTAGCTCAATTAGCTGTTTTTTCATTTTCAGAAAAATTAAATTATTGAAAGTTTCTTTATGATTTGACAAAACTCCCCTTCAGTAAAGAGGAATGAAACCACGTTAAACCCCTTGTACCATCTTCAAAATGCTTCTTTCTTCTGTTCAGATGAAGGCTCCATGTCAGAAAGTGAAGAGGAGCTGACACTGTGCCATGTTGCAGAAAATAACATGCTGATTACTCGTGAAGGGAGGAAGTCCAGCTGAAAAACAAAGCTATTGACAAAACTCTAAAAATCTCCCTTCCCCAGTTTACAGGCACCTTTTAGACTGTAACTGGTGCAGAAATGCATCTTTGTTTATGGTGACTGACACTTGACAGTCTCCATCACGCAGAAAATGTTTAATGAGCCAGCGTATTGGCGAAACACTGCAAAATGTCTACATTTAGAAACTGACAGCTGGGGACACAGAGTAGTTATTTCAACTGCAGCTTTTTTTCCCCAGCACTTTCCAAACATTTCAAAGACAGACACATAGGAGACGTTATCGTCTTGTTGGACATCTCCACAGAACTTTACTGTAAAAATAAACAGGCAAAGAATACGTGTAGTTAAAAAACCGTGTGCTCTGTGTGATGTTGTTGGATTTCATAAGCATCGGAGAATCTAAACAACCGTGTCTAAAGCCAAGGTTAAATGCAGGGAGTGTCGTGCAGGACAAAGAAAACATCCTGGCAAACTGGCAGCAGCCATGGAGGGAAAGACTCACACAGAGGATTTCTGATTTTAAAAAACATCCCGAGTTCAAGTTTAGAGTTTAATCGAAGGGTAATTGAAAAAAGTACCTTTTAAGACGTTTTATGCATTTTTATCCCCGAGCAAATATCTGAGTTTGTTTTTTAAATTAAATTAATTTATTAGGAAAATAACTTTTAATCATGTTATTTGATTATTAAGAGTTTACCCACATGCTAGTTGGAGGTGATGGTAGCAGAAGATTACAAACAATGAAAGGCAGTAATTATAAAGAAAATTTTCACCTTCAGTTCACTTACATTCACAACTTACTACATTTCCCAGAATGCCTGCTTTGAATAATCCCTGAAACTGAGATAAAGCAGAACGGACAGCAGATTTTTAGCCAGAGGCAGAAACTTTTATTCCGCACTGTCACGTGTCTTTTAGCTGCATTGCTTTCAGGTCTTTCAGAGACGCTGTGGGTGGAAAGTTGTTTGCCTTTGGCTCTTCTTTGATGCATCTCTCCCAGTACATTTGTTGGACATCAGAGGAAACACTGTTTTGTTTTCATTATGCTCAGCTGATTCCAAAACCTCGTTTGATGTCTTAGATTGTTTAAAAAGCCTCAATTAAAGCTGCTCCCAGAAATACATAAAATAAATGTCAGCTTATATATTTTATTATGTACTGATACAGAAGTGAAGGCATACTTCATTTTAAGGCTCCCTCAAATAAAGATACACAAAGCGTGAGTGTTGTATTATTAAAAATCATCTTAGGATATAATTTAAATATAGTCGTAGTTGCATTAACATAATATTGTAGCAAATTATCATTTTATGAATCGTTTGTAACAGAGAAATACTGATCACATATTTTGTGTCTAAAATTTTAATCTGAAGACCCATTACCATAACTGTCTCTGCAATGTAGTAATAATATTTCCCGTTTAAGTGTAGTGGAGTAGAAGTACTATGTAACATAAAATACCTCAAAAGTACCTCACACCTTTTTCTGTGTACAGTACTTCCATATTTATTCAACATTAAAATACACTTTTATGTTTTATTTAGTGGTCCCTAAGCCCTAAACACCTTGGAGGTCAGTAGTTGACTCCAGTGAATGGAAATGGATCAATGTACATAATACTTTATTATTTAAAACCAATGGGGGCAGTATTTGAATGTGAGCACTTCCAGAAACACGTTTCCTCCCCTTGACACTTGCTGGTTTCTTGTCCGTCTTCGCTGCAGGTCACCAGTTGTGGTGGTCAGCGGCTGCTGGCACAGGGAGCTAGACTGACCTCTGCAGGTGCAAAATGGGAACTAACCTTGAATGAAAACCACCAGTGAAAAGGTGTGTAGCCCCATCACATCACTACAGTGCACAGAGGACGAGAGCTTTGTGTAGGTTGTGTTGGGGAGGATTTTATTATTATCTGCTGAATATTAATGTTTGACTGTTTAAGTGAAAATAAAAGACCCTGTTCAGTCCTGCTAAAACTCTCCACAAAAGATAAGACTGATACGCTGACTGTGATGATTGATACCATGAGCTAGTCAAATATTTTTGTCCCAAAGTACTTTTTATATGACTGCATCATGATTTCCAAGAGATACGTTTTTATTCTGAGTGCCCTCATGTGAATGATTGTTAAAATTCAAGCTCTTATGCCAAATCAGAAAGCACATTATTCATCAATCCAGACCCTGAAAAATGATTTGGTCCCATCTGGGTTTGATCGGCAAATCTTCACAATACGTTTCAGATTTTTTCTCGTCTTTTGCTCATGAAGGGAGATGTAGTATATGAAACAGAAAACCCCTAGGATTTATGGGACGTTTTAGTATGGCTGGAACACTAATGTATTACATACTCACACATCATTTTTACTGTGACTTCTGTCATATGAAAAAATATCGACGCCAGAGGAGTTATGGCTCTGGGTTGCTTGGAAAGTTGGTTTGTGAAAACCTGGTTTATACTGTGAGTGAAGTTTTATACGGCCCATTATTGACTGAGGATCTTTTATGATCCAAAGCGAGGATCTTTAAAAAGCCACTTAAAACAAACTGCGTGATTTCAGCATTTGCATCAGGGTCAACGACAAAGTCAAAGCTGGAGTTTTGGAATAGTTTAGGATTTAGGAGATTTAAGGGACTCAACACTGCATGACAAACTGGTTATGTTGCAACACACGACTGGAAATCTTATTTGTAACTGAGAAACTCTTTCTATTAAAGTCGCAGGGGGATTTTGTCTTAAAATAAATCCCTGAGGGAAATATGTTGAGTCCATAAATGCTTGTTGTTTTGATTGTTGTTTTTAAACGGGGTAACTCTTTCTCCTAGACCTGGAAAAAAACCTCTGAGGATAAATTAAACAGCTTGTTTTCACCCATTTGTGTTGTATTGATTTAGTATTGAAACTTTATTCACCATAAAGATAAATGATCTGAGGGAACTGCTGAGGGAAAACAACACTAATAAATACCTATAGAGTTAAAAACTAATAAAACATTAAAAGTGCATGTATAAGTCTAGATGTAAAATGTACATTGCACATGCTTTGAGCTCACGGACTGCAGACTGTTTGCTGATGTGCTCGTGAGAACTGTTAAAGGGGGATTTACATGTCAGGCTGAAGCAAAATATAATCCACTGATATGAAATCAATGAGCCACCGCACTGGGCGGGCCAAGATGGATGTATGAGAAGCAGAGGCCTTGTCATCTTTTCACTGTGACTCGCTTCTTGTGTGCGACACGGGGGAACGGGGGGGTTAATTAGATTAATCCAAAACAAATAAACGTCTGGCAGCCCTTGAAAGGATGTGGGAAATTGCTGGAGATTGAACTGACTTTTGAGTCCCCAAACCTCAAGCTTTGATGGTTTTTACTTGACTGGGAGACTGAGAACACAGATTGGATAACCAACTGGAGCTGAATGGTCCTCTCTGGCTCGCTGTCTCCTCTCGCTAGTTTTTGTTTCCTCTCTTCCTCTTGCTTTCTCTCTTTTTGGGCTATTGCTTCCTTCACTTCTGCCTTTCTCTCTCTCACTTTTCATGTCATGTATCTGGTCTTATTCTTACTTCATCTGTCTTCATCTGGTTTCTCTTTCAAAGCACAATTTTGCTTTACAGAACATGTTAAAGAAACAAAGAACTAAAAAACAGCATCAACTAAAAGAAATTAGTTTCGCTTTTTGTTGCTTAATAAAACAGACTTTCATATTTAAAAAACAGACAGAGAGATTATGGAAGCCGCCTTCTTCTTTTCTACTCAAGTTATCTCCTAAATCTGGATTTAACAGTGTTAAATCAGCTTCATTCTAAATTACCCAGGTCATTTTCTTCTACCTCATTCGTTTACAAATTCCTCTTGCTTTTTCATGTGTTTACTGGCAACTTTAAAACAACAGTTTATGCTAACGACAAGTTTCTGTGTAGATCTGCATCATTTCTAGTCATACTGGAGAACCTTGTTCTGTGACTGGCTGGGCTGGTCTGTTCTCTAATGATGCTCTGACTTTTCCAGCAGAGCCACAAGCAGGTGAAACAACTATTAGACAGAATATCATGAATTTACGCCCTGCTGAGGATAAATTCTAATAACTTTGGTGCCGTTATCTGGTCACAACACTTTGGTTCACCTGAGAAACCGATGTCATTTCCATTAGCATTATCTGTTTCATCCAAATCAGCCGCTGTTGGCATGTTAAGACGCTTTATTATTAACATGGTGAACATCATCTGCATGTTAGCATTGTCATCGTTAGCATTCTCAAAGCCTCACTGCACCTTGAAATGATGTTTCTATACAATTTACAACAGAAAATACATTTTTTATTTGTATTTTTATTTTACAAATTTGCCAAACAGCAAAAATGTTGATATTGAACCAATCAGGAAGATTTTTTTTTCTGATAAAATATACTTATTAAACTTTGGCATGTGTGACCGCTCCCTGCTGGACACTCTGCTGCTGTTAATGTGTTTTTACTTATTCATTCAAAAAACAAACCTCTGAATTTAATCCAGTCAGAGATTACGTTTCACCACAACATAACTGGGAAGCCAGTTTGTATGAACGTAATTTTTAGAAGACAGGGTTGGTCTAAGTTCATCCTCCTCAGACCTTTTTAGCTTCTGAGAAAGCCCCGTGAACATAAAAAACAAAAACCATTGTAATTATTTGTTGTGAAAGTGATCTTCATAGTCAGGCCTTTGTTTTGCTGTTTGTTTTGATTTCCATGCTTTCTCACAGACGCAGTAAACAATCACGCTGACTTGCCCGATGCTTGTTCACAGCCAACAAACCGTGTAATGAGAAAGGGCGAGGGCCAAACCCAAACCCTGCAGATCCTCAAACCTATGGTTGTGAAATACTTTCACTCCACCATACAATAAATGTGTGAGAAATACATGTGAATGGGAATCTTCTCACAGTATATCATCCAACACTAGTGGACCAATCTTGGGAACAAACATTATTCTCCCAGGCGCTGTTGTTGTAGAGTGTCCATGTACCCATGACGGTGATTTATTGTGATGGCACACTGGAAATGCTCCACAACCCAATTTGTTCTGGTTTTCCTGATTGGGAAGATTACAGGGCCCTGGCTGCGATGGCGACAAATGTGTCACCGCATGTATCCCGACACTCGTGGTCGTTACAAACACACACAGAAAACAATCTGAAACGCTTCATAATGCGGCTTCTGCTGAGAGCTGGCGAAACTGGCACTGATGTGAATGTCCCGATGAAGTAGAGATGTTGAGGAACTGAACGTTTCTGTGTCAGAGCTTCATTTGGGGTTTTGTGATTGACAAAATGTATTTGTCTGGGAAGAGCAAGAGAGTTTGAGGTTAGGGTTACATCATTAGAAATAAAGTGAGTGAGATCAAGGAAAATCAGTGCTGGTCTGTTCTCGTTATGTGAGCTGGAAGATAATAACGTGCTGTATCACAGCTGATGAAGCCTGAATGAACAGAGACGTGACTTTGTCTGTGTGAATTACTTCTGTCATAACGTGTAATTAAAATAACTTTTTGCTGTGAAATAAGAAACCGTCTTGATTCTTTGTGATTTAGGAAACCATGAGAAAGACTAATGTATTCTTTTAAACCCTCATAACTCATTTTTATCATTTTTCCTTTTGTAGTTTCGCTGCTTTGAGGTGTTTATCTACAATAAGGACGAATGTTTCTGGTTAGAGTTAGGAAGGAAAAGTTAAGACAGGCCTTAAATGATTTAGCTAAATTTGGTTATTTGGGACAATTGATTCATGCAGACGCCGAAATGATTCCCACATAGATTGTTGGCTTCAACCTTTGCCATAAACTAGCTGAGTAAAAATACTGCAAAATGCAGAAATCATTGTATGGACTTAGTGGTGGTCTCTCATGAAGCTCTAAGAGGTTTATTTTTATTAGATGCAGGTGATGTGATGAAAAACTCCACTTTGTTAAACAGCAGCAGAGCCAAGTGGAGCCGGAGCTCACTAACAATATTGTCTCTATTTTTAACTCAACTGTTTTTAAAAAGCAAAACAATCAGAAATGAGAATAAAAACGGGAAACTTCTCTCTGCCTGTGTGAAACTAACAACTTAACATTATTACCTGCTGTAAAATTACAGATCCTTGAGTCCTTGTTTACAATATTTAAACAGGCTTCAGTGGGAGTATTGGTCTAAAAATGCCCCTACGACTTTCTGATCTTCATTTGTCTGATATTCTTGCAGTGCAGGAATTGGGCTGTGCAGACGTCTGGAACTAGCCCTTTAGTTGTTGCACAGTGAAGGACTAACCCATTCATACCCATTCATACCCATGCATGTTCATTGCAGTGGTTTTATATATCTCAACATGTGAGCGTGTAAAACATATGAATGTGTGAAAGAAGCTCAACAAATAAGGTCTGACTTGATTTCTTTCTTTTGACCACATCCACGTTACAATGACTGCACCTGAGGATGCTTCTTTTTCTCTTGGTCTGACAGACCAGACTGTGGATGTACCTTGTTCATCGATTCACCGCCAAGTGAAAAATACATTTGCATCGTTTATGGAGAGTTTTTCTGTTGTTGAAAGAGGCAGGTCACAGAGTCTGCTTTCTCTGTGTGCGTGACTGTTAGTGAGCGTATGTCCGTGCTTCAGTGGGTGGGTGAGGAGCCTGTGTGTGTGTGTGGTTGTCTGAATGCAAGCTGGGGGTGGGCCTGGCATTTAAGTTTAACCGTCAGCATCTCAACAAACATCATGTTTACACCCAGACAACAGTTTTGTCTGATTTCTTCACATCTCCCTCAGTTGAAAGAGCTCCTCATATCTGCACTAGGTGCTTTGTGAAGACACTGAGGCGTGTGTTTCTTAAGGACATGCAGAATTACACAACGACTGGAAGATCTCAGCGCTGATCACACACCCCAATGGAAAATGTCTTTTCATCGCTTCCATATCACAAACTGTAACCTCCTCTCAGGTAGCTGTGCTCTGTGAGTGGAGCTGATTTTGAGGTTTAAGGTGAATTTTCAGCATTGAACAAAAATCTTACGTAACACTTTAAATCAGTGATATAAAGGCATTACTGTGAGACCAGACACACATTTAAGGCAGAAAACTTGTTTTGGTTTTCACAAAGAGCTTAGATTCAAATATTTTATCTCTCATTTGGAAATTGCTCTGGCAAATCAACAGGTCACAACATCCTCGTAACTAAATGTATTTATGTAAAACGTGTTGATTTTTTAAAAATGCAATCAGATGTGTTTTGTACAAGACTGCAAGGGCAGAAGGATTTCTGATTCAGTACTCTACTAATAATCTAATGAATACAGTCACTAAAAAAAGACTCATTACTAAATTAAACTACCTCAAGTTTGTTAACGGCAGCTTGAGGTCAGGCATTTGCTCGCTGAGTGATTTAAAAACCAGTTACTTAAAACTAATGGGCAACTGTTGAAGCATCTGCTTCTACGTTTGCAGTTTATGTAGTGTTTTTAGAAAAGAAAGCATTACAGTAGTGAGGTCTGGTGGTGATAAAAGCATTCATCTGCCTTTACAGTATCTGGCTGCACTCCAGAGAAGATAAAAGCCAGTTTTGGTGATTTTTCTCATGTGAAATTCAAGCAAGGATCAAAAAGCTCACCAAGGTTAGCAGCTCGGGGCTTGGCGCTCAGTGCCAGGGCTTTTCAGTCGGTGCAGAGCTTCTCTCTTTTGGCCTTCGCTGCAGTAATTAAACATGGTAGTTTGAATGTGTGAGCAAATTGTCAAAAACCAACCAGATCATTCGGTGATCTGCACAGGTGAGAAACACACAGATCAGACAAAATTCGTTTGATACTAGATCTAATGTGTAAAGTGTATTATAGGTATTATTCTCTGATCTACTTATAATTAGCTGCTGAATCATTTGGGACAGTTTTGGTTTTAGTTATCCAACTTTAATATCCAGAGTGGTGGAAACCCAAATTATAAAAAGATCATAAACTGCTTTTATTTCAGTGAAAGTAAATCATTTTGTGATAAAAACCAGAAATGTTTGAATAAGACGGATCTGTGCACTTGTACAGCTGGAGAAAGTCTGTTTTTGCGTCTCTGTTTGACTGAAGTGAACTTATCTAAATTCTGAGCGACATCAGTTTCAGGGGGCACTTGTTCACTGGAAAATCAGAAATGTTCCAGTTGTCGTGTTGTTACCGCAGACTGTCAATCATCTGAGCTGAGAAAACTAATCTCACTGACGATCACTTCATTTTAGGAGTTTGTTGAAACAGTTTTACTTAAATCAGGCTTTTTGTTGATGAGCAGAATGTGAATTAAAGTTGCATTTAATGGTAAATGTCACTTGTGCTTGTTTTTTAGAGAGGTCAGTGAATGTTACTTTTTGTAAGAGTGTTATAAATTGCCTACATTTTCACAAAGAAAACAGTCAAATTCAGACTTTTTGGTGCTTTTTTCCACCTCTGCCCTCTACAGAATCATAAAAGCTTGGATCTTTGACATAGATTTTCATATCTGATCCTGTGCTTTTTAAAGAGGCATCTGGTGTGATCAGCTTCTAACCAGGTGCAGGCGAAACCTCCAAAACACACGAACCACAGCCCTACCTGCCAGGTAGCAACGTGGCAGTCATGAAATTAAATTTGCTCGGCTGCTCCCCGCCTGTCTTGGGGCTGAAAGCCGGGCTGGTTTATACAGTGGCAGGCGCAGGCACACAGAGATACCACACCATCCTTCACCTCCTTTGATGTTGGCGAAGGCACCTGAGGGGGAGAATATGGAGAATTTTGTTGATTACAGTATCTTGTATGCAGTACACACACCGATGCTGGGTGCAGTGTGAAGCAGGAGGCTCGGCGTGGCAGTTTGATAGTTTGTGGTAAAAGTGCTGGCAAGGCCGCAGCGCTCCCTTCGCTGCCAAGCTCGTGGTTCCATACCATGGTTAAGCTTCTCCTCATCACTGTGTGCAAAAAAATACGGGCTTTAATTGGACTGATTTGGAGGATTGTATGTCACTTGGTGAAGGTTTTATGTAAAGTGATCTCCATACACTATAGCTCTGTCATTTGTGGTAGTTTCAGCTTCAAAGCCTTATGGGAAATTTGCACCAGACCAGAGGTTAGTCCATATGTAGTTTTCTTAAAACATTTAGCAGCAATTAACAAAGTTTAGATGAAGTTTAACTAAGTTATAAAGTTTTTATTTGAGAATAAGATTTAAATGCCTTAGGTTATGTAACTGCTCGTGCTTGTGATTTCATCTATAATTTGATCTGTAAGTGAAAGCACCTTATTTCACTCACCCATTCAGTTACACCATGTTTAATCCACAGGCTACACACGGCGACTATGCGCCATTGTAATGTGATCAACAACCAACATGAGCACCACAGGGCAGCATCATGTCAGTTTCCACAGAACGAGGCAGCAGGTGGCTGCATGAGCGACGTGGTGGTGATTATCAGCACATCTCTGCCACACAGATACTGAGAAAATGACTGTTAACCAGCTTACACTACATTTCCTTGGACGCCATGAATGAGAGATAAAGATCGCTGCAACTGCTGCATACAATGCGCCACACACAAACACTCTCTTCTTCTCACACACATACAGGCGTATACAAACATACGTACATACACACACACACACATGCACACACATGCAAAGTGAGGATGAGTCACTGCTGCTCTGCTGTGCTCTGACCACAGTTGAGTATTGACATTTTTTTTCATGCCTTCAATCTATTTACCAAAGTTCATACAGGAAGGATGCATCTCTTACTTCTCCTATCACATCAGCCATTTAGAAAAAGAAGAAAGGAAAGAAAGGAAAACAAATATATGTATTTTTTAAGTTGTGTTCATTCAAACCCATGGTTTTCCGCTTTGAAGTGAACTTTATAACCGAGCAACCACCTTTTTCTCCATTATCTCCATGTTATAAATAGAACTTTACAGTCCTTGAAGCCACAGATTATTTTCCATTTATTTTGGTAGAACAATGCTGCAGTGATACCACACGCAACAATGTCAGGAGGAAGAAACACTGAACAAAAAACAGATCTTTATTGTTCAACAAAACACATTCACATTGTTTCTGTTTCCAGACATGACTTCACTTGGCGAGTTGTGGTTGATTATTTCTACTGAGCAAAGAGGGATCTGTACTTTATTATCAGCTGCAGTTAACTGTCTAATTCATTTAATACATAAAAATACAGTAAACCACACAGCTAGGCTATGAGGAAATCTGCAGAAATGTATATGTGCTAATCATTGAATAATCCTGTTGCAAATATACATGATTTATTTACTTAATTTAACTTAATTATAACAATTATTCAAACCCTTTGATTTAGTCCGTATTCTCACACAATGACGGTCCAGTTGCAGAGTTTGTCGTAATATTTATGACTCTTGAATAGCACAAATATTTCTTGTCTCACAATGAAAGTGACCAGTTCGTGCCATGAAAACCAAATTGCAAAGCATCAGTAGTTATTGTGACATGTTTGGACTGTGCTCAGCAACTGAACAAGGGAGTTTTTCATTCATCTGGGCCTGTCATCACTTTCACTGTTTCAGAAATCCCTCCTAATTTGAGGGAGTGGAAACTTTGAACCATTAAATCTTTTACAAAAACCTTCTAACTGCCCCGAACGTGGCACTTGATCCTAAGAGACGAAGGTAAAAAGGTTACTGGTCTCGGACTGTTTGAAGGCAGGGACATGGAGCAAAGTGATTTATACTCCTGTATTAACCAGGCACTGTGCTATGACTTCCACTCTCAGCTGGAAAAAGCAGCAGCATGCAGTGAAATCACTGACTCACAAGAGAGAGTTTGGGATGGATGGATGGATGGATGGATGGATGGATGGATGGATGGATGGATGGATGGATGGATGGGAAAGAGGAAAATGGAAGAAGTTGAGGAGTTCTGTGTGAACCACAGAATTAAGAAGAGAAATATAACATGCTGTCTTATTTATCCATATGTCACAAATTATAGCATCTGTTTACAGTTTATTTTATTTACTTTGGTGATGCTAAGCCCGGGTTGATTAACATTTTCTGTAGCGTTTGTTGTCTTCTGGAGTGGGATATGATTGGCACTCGGTGACGGCTGTTTGAAGTGAGCGTAGCGTCGGCTTTGAAGCTCGAGGGATGAAAGCAGAGCATCCAGATATGACTCGAGGATAATCTAGAAATGAATTCTGGCTGCCTGTGAAGGCGACCGACGGGCGACAAACATGTTACTAGTTGTTGATTAAATGTTATTTGAGATTCAGTGATGCAAGTACATAAAACATGGATGGAAACTTCTAAACACACATCAGGAAATAAGTTAAATGTGTTTGTTTAATGACAACAAGCTGTGGATGTTGGTGGGGGAGTAAACGATGAACTATCTCTTCTCATCCATCATTGGACAGCTTCTTTTTTTATGAGCTTTGCTGTTTGTGATTGAGACTTTAATTAATGTTATTAAACACAGTTTTCCATCATAGCTATATTCAGTATATCTTGAAAACATTAGATTCATCAAAACACTTTGATGAAATTAAATGACATTGCATCAAATTCTGTTGAAAACCACAGTCCTAAAAAACTTAAAGTCTGTAGTAAAGCCAACCAGCATTGTTTGAAGTTTTTAAAGCTGATAATTCTTTCTGTAGCTTGTCACAGGAAAAAGTTACTTTACGTCTATATCTTCTCTATATTGAATATTCAATATACTTAAGAAAATACATCTTCAATATAAAGTCCTCCTGGCAAGTGATAAAAAGTCTTTGGCTTTGACGTTCTCTCTAAGTTAATCTTGTAAACTGAATATTTAGCATGTTAATCCTTTCCCATAGAGAATCAAGTAAATGCAGGCTCTTTGACAAATGGTTCTGAGCAGAATATTTCACTTGCAGTTGAGAGTTTAATTAAATAAATGACCTAAATTGGAAGCATTCAAATAAAGCAAAAAGTAATGAAACTTAGCATGTGAGAGGAAACTTTGAATGTCCTGTTCAGTGTGTGTGTGTGTGTGTAGAAGGAAAAATATTGCAAAACACTACATTTTAGTGACAATACTAGTTCAGTGTTTTATGTACAGCTTAAATACGTTTCATGAAGCAAATCACTATAAATCTATTAAAATAAACAGAAAAAACAAAATTATAAAATATATATTCTAAATGTTTACAAATTAATTTTAACAGCAAACAAAATGAAAAGTTAAACCTTTACATTTAAGAAGTTGCTGAAACATTTCATAGATTACATTGTGAATAATTGACTGAATTCATGTTTAGAAATTCTTAAAACAAACAGAGCTGGTCTGCTGCGAAGCTACAGTACATTCACCTCTGAAATATGAACAATTAACGTTAGAGACCTTTTCTGATTCTTACCAACACTGACATCTACTGGCTAAAACTAACACTGACAATTTCTTTAATGATCACAGTCGTTTCCCCTGTTTAGAAAGTAGAAAACATGTGATGATTTTTTTTACCTCACACTTTTGACAGAACAGAGAGATAAACCAGCCACAGACTCACACGACGTTTGGTTGGTGGCAAATTATTATTTCCTGAACAAGTTCTTGACTTGTTTTAATATCTGGGGATTTCAGAGACTGCTCTTATTTATCACTGCTTTGAATTTTCATTAATTCAGCCATTCTGTCATATAATTAAAAGCAATATGTTGGTATCTTGAAAAGGACATTCAAAGTCTTCACTGTTTATTGACAAAAACTAGAAGTGATCAAATATCAACGAAAACAGAGATGAAATTATTCATGGAGGAAAAAGGTGCAGTGTGAAGTGTGTCTTCGTGTTCTTTCTGCTGCCAGCTGTACCCGCTGCAAAGGAAGCACCTTCGGGTTTTGGCAGTGTTCCCTAAACACAACCACACCGCTGTGTTTCTGCGAAATCCTGCACATGAAATTAAGCAAAACTGCAAAACATGTCAAAGCCCAGCTCTGCATCCACAACCAGCAGGCTGAGGGAAGATGAAGTTAATTTACATACAATTTTAGCTGGGACAAAGCTTCTCCCTTGCATTTTAAATCTGATATTTTTGTAATGGTGATCTGACACAATTAAACAGGGAAATAATGCTGAATGAGTTCTATTGTCATATATATAAATTTTATTGTTGTAGTGCTATAACTGATTCATTAATTGCTAGCTGCAAATATATTTTTAAGGTAAAATATTCCCTTGAAAAATAACAATGTCTCTAAATTGTAGGAAGTAGCAGACATGATTTACATTAATGTGAAATGTGTATTACTACACTTTTACTTTTGGTCATTCATGTATATTTGGTTTCTAATACTTTTGTACTTGAGTAAAATTTGGACTAAAGGTTTTTATAAGAGTAACCTGTTATTACACTGCGGTAGCCATTTAAATAAGGATTTATTCCACCACTGATTACAGGGAGAGAAATATTTTCATCATAAAACAGCAGAGGTCAACATCCTCTGTGTTCTGTCCAGGTGTCTCTGCTGTCCCTGGACGGTTTGCTTGAATTGTATGATCGGATAATATGCACAGTGAAGGTGTAGAAAGCTGATCTGCAGTCTGCTGTTAATGTCTCTCTTTCAATAAGCCATTATGAGGCAACTGCGTGCGACCGGTGTGAAATGCGCCTGCGTGAAGGTGACACCGAGCCCCTACCAAAGAGAATACCGCAACGAGAGCATGTAAATTGTGCCATATAAAACGTTTACGTTTTTAACTCGTGGCAGAAGTGGGAGATGAAAATTTAGGCAGTAATTCAGATGACTTTTTATAGGACAGACATTTTTACTTCATAATATTTTACTTTATGGTTTAAAGTAAAATTCAGTTGAGTTGATGTGCTAAACTTTAGTAGTGGGTGACGTTTAATATCATTGTGTAAAGTAATAACACCTGCAGTAATAACAAGCTGCAATGCACTTAATCCTCACGGAAAATACAGGAAGACTATGTTAGGTTTTTTACAATGATCTGGTTCATTTATTACATTACTTGATTATTATTGTGATTTATTAGCAAAGAATAATAGCTACATTTTGTTGATGCAGCTGGTTGAGGTGAAATTATATTTAACTACTTTTTAAATTTCTCTCTGAAATGTCGTGCAGTATAAGTAGCAGTAAACGCAAATACTAAGACAGGGTACAGTGCCAGTGCTAAATGTGTGTGGGAACAGTCGGCTCTTCCTCACCGATGCTGGAAAGTTGAACCAGGTGTGAATCATCTTTTTTAATTTATTCCTTCGGTGTTTTTTTTTTTTTAGCCTTTCTCTTCTGTGGGCGGGAACTATCTTGGTGTTGTGATCGAATGTTGTATCTTTGTTTGATGACGTAGTGGCGCTGCCGTTTGCGTGACTCGTACGTGCCGCTGCGCCACCTCTCTCCTCGCTTTGTGCCGTTAACGAGCTCCTTGTCGGTCAGGGCTGAGACGCACAGGTAAGTTAGAAATCTTGTGCTTAAAATCAGCTCACCTGACGTTCACCGTACAGCTGCTGTCACCGCTGTCAGCCGGCGGACTCTGACTCCCGGTGCTGCCCGACTCATCCATCCGTTTATAACCGGAGAGGGATGCAGTTCGGCCGGCAGCAGGGATGCTAGGCCAACCGCTGTTAGCTAGGTGGCTAATGTCCTGCGGTGCGGTCATTGGACAGGGGTCTGCGGTTATTCGGGACCAGATTATAATGAAGCTTTTCTCAGTCACGGTTTTTACCCTCCTGACACATTCACTCAGCGGGCTCTTTGCTAAAACGTGAAAGTAACGTCTCTGGAGAACTTGTCCTTTTGAAACTAGCTAGCTTGATGCTAATCTGTTAGCAGACGAGGGCAGAGAGAATCTGCCTTAAAAACTCAGAGGCTGTTCTCACTCAAGAGAAGGACTATTCGTGAATTTGCTACAACTTAGGTGGTGCTGAAGGGCAGTGATAGAGCCCACACTGAGCTAAATGCTAAGGCTTGTTTGAAGTAATTGCAGTATGGGTTTGGTGCCTTCATTTAAAAAATGGGTTGGTGCGTATAAATATAAAGCTATTTCCAATCTAAAACCATCAAAGCTCACCCCAGGACATCACACTCACAGGGCCTTACAGAGGTTTGTCCTCTGCGGCCTCTGACATCTCAGCCTGTGGCCATGTGTGAAAGCCTTAGAGAGTGTGTGTGTGTGTGTGTGTGTGTGTGTGTGTGTGTGTGTGTGTGTGTGTGTGTGTGTGTGTGTGTGTGTGTGTTTGCATGGGCTGGGATGGCTAAAATATGACAGGGATAGACCGATATCTGTTATGTCAGTGCTGATTTTGCAGTGTTGGCCCAGAGGAGGAAAGAAAGACGGTGTTGATGACAGAATGTAGTAGATACAACTAGATATAATCTCATAACTGAGTAAAAGGGTGGGGTTTTTGTCTAAAGGTGTGGCGTTCATAAACTTTATTGAATGCACATGAATTGCACATGAATGTTGAAATAGAAGTTCAGCACCATTGGGGATTAGACACTGGTACAGTCGAACTATAGCAATGTATTTGTTGAAATTATACTTTCTAATGTCACATTTTTCTTGCTAAACTGCTTCTATACCTGCTTGTCTACTGTCAATATGCACGTGTGTTATCAGCAGGCCTTCTGTACCTTGATAACCTTTGTGCTATTGAAAAATGGAGCCAATGATGAAATACATGACTTGCACAAAGAGGCTGCTGAGGAAAGTGAAGGACAAAGAGGTGCACTCACATGAGAGCAGCCACCCAAAGGGTTAGCAAAGGGTCTGCTTTGTGCTTGTGGGCCTCTTTGTTTTTCTTTCTAAACTTGGCACGTTTCACTTTGAAACATCACTTTGAGTGGAATAATGGAAGTGCCAAAACTATGAATTAACTTTAAACAGAAGGACCATAGGGGAAATAATGTGCTGATATAATGTATCTGCAAAGCTTTTATTTTGAATGTCTATGAAACACAAAGACCTGGAAATGGGCAGCTAATGCCAGAGGTGGTTGTGTATACAAGCCGGCCCCTGTAATATCAGCAATGCCTTCATCAGATTTGTGCCTTTTCTGTCCATCTGTCACCTCCAGTTACTCTCGCATTCATCTTTCAGCAGAACTGCTCTCTGCCCTGAAACATCTCACTGTTCCTTCTCTGCAGTCTCTTTCCCTCTGCTGTGCTACTGTGGACTCTGTCTGATAGTTGTGACACAGAGCGAGGGGAGCAGAGCAGTGATGTTACTTTTCAGAGCTGCTGCTGGGTTTTTTGTTTATTTATTTTTTTGTTCTCGTCCTTGTTCTTAGGCAGAGCTTTGACTGTCCTCTTTTGCTTTGCAGATAATGGCTGTACCTCCCACCTACGCCGATCTTGGAAAGTCCGCCAGGGATGTTTTCACCAAGGGATACGGTAGGCTCCAAGGATCAAGTCATATTCACGTTTTTCAGCTGTATGACTTTAAGCCTCCGTCAGTTTATTTTGATAGAGAGAAATAACTCTGCTGCTGTAGTGGACAGCATTAGTAAGCTCTTCCAGTTGCCAGAAGTAGCATCTAGGTGCTCATCTCTAAATCAAGACCACTGAGTAAAAAACAAAGCATCTTCATTTTTTTTTTTTTTTTAAATCATTTTTAGTGAAAGGCATACGTAGTGGTTTATCACACTGGAACAGCACCTTCTTTTTTGTTTTATGCTGTGAAGTAACTGAGGAGATTTCTTTCAAGATTCATTGCCACACTTTCTTTTAGGGAGTGTTAAAATCCAGCCTAAGCATACAGCACAGTGGGCACCAGAATGCCAAATAAAAGCGATAAATACCAGGTAGTGTTACTATTAATAGCTCACCACTAGCTGAACACACTGAGGCAGCGTGCACAGCCTGGATGTCCCTGCTGTCTGTTTGGTGTATACAGACAGTTGTTTACTGAAAGATGTCCTCTTAATATCTAGGGAATACCTGGTGGATACAGCAGATAGATATGTACCATGAAGACTGAATCTTTGTTATTCACAGGTTTCAATGAAGGCTTAATCTTAAAGTGGTGACAGTTTTATAGGGTGGGAAAAGGTTGACTATAGGTTGACAGTGATGAGTGATGCATGAATTTTCCCCATGGGGGATGAATAAACTATCTATCTGTCTGTCTGTCTGTCGGTTTAGTGAAGGGGAAGAATCATATCAAAATGATCTGATCATTGCTAGATGGCTGTGATTCTGAGTAGAGCCAGGAATGGGGCTCAAGCCATGATATTTTTAATCAGCTTTCTACTGATTCTTCAAAACTAACAGCTGAAAAGCTTTTACAGAACCTACATCAAATCAATACATGCATTCAGTCAGTGACATATAACTTTAAATACTAATTCGATGATGTGATTTAATCAGTTGTGAAGTATCTAAAGGGGTTCTTAGGTTTTGCATGGTAAGGACAAACAGAATTGGCTTTACAGCTAAACTTGTTGTGGGGGCTGTCAACAAGATGTTCTATAGTGGTTTTCATTTTATTAACATTTGTGTGTTCATCCAGATTCATTTTGATCTTTTATCAAATATCGTCTGTTTCAGGCTTCGGGCTCATCAAGCTGGACTTGAAAACAAAGTCTGAGAATGGATTGGTAAGTCATTGCCAGGAATTATCAGATTATCAGAGTTGCTTCTCCAGACTGCAGCCATCTTATTATACCTTAACAGGCTCTTGGCTGGTGATGAACAAGCTGGTTATCTGATCTCCTGAATGCTGCCAGGGCGCACTGGCTTTCTGCAACCTGACAGATATGGGTTTAAAAAGAGTGTAAAGAAAATGTTCTCTTTTATAGTATTCATAAAGAGAATTGGATCTGTACAACTGCATGTGAACTCCTGCCATGTTTTGTTTTAACCAAGTTGATTTCTGGCCTTGTAAATGCAACCTCATGCTTTTTAGTTAGTTCAGGTGGAAATCCCAGACTGAGGTAAACACCTGCGACTCTTCCGCCTACATATAATAATACTAATTAATCACCAAAATAGGAAGTTCAGGAACATGTCAAGAAATTCAGAAATCAATGGTCTTAGTCATTGGTCAAATCAATGACTAACTAGATTTTGGTCTGCATCACTGTTGAAAACCCTGTGTAAAGACCAAATGGAAATATATTCTTGTATTGATTATCCATTCAATATTTGTTTTATCTACAGGAGTTCACCAGCACAGGCTCTGCCAACACTGAGACCAGCAAGGTTGCTGGTTCCCTGGAGACCAAGTACAAGTGGGCAGAGCATGGACTGACGTTCACAGAGAAGTGGAACACAGACAACACCCTGGGGACTGAGATTACCCTGGAAGACCAGGTCTGTGACGAAGAAAAACATGTTTAAAAAATGATTTGGGCTGTTTTTGGCCAAAGAATTATTTAATTACTTAGGAATTCATTAACATGGCATTGGCATTGTTGTGATATTGTTCTTATTGTTCTACAGTTGGCTAAGGGCCTGAAGTTGACATTTGACTCCTCCTTCTCACCAAACACTGGGTAAGGCCAGTTCAGTGATGATAATTTTAGTAAGAAATCAGGAGTTTAGTGGAAGGAGGGCTGGTCGTGTATTATTGTTAATCTTCACACATCGTTATATATACTGTTTACTTTCTAGCTAGCAGCTAGCAACTGGCAGGCAACGTGTCTCACAGTCCCTGAAAAAGGTTGTATGTTTGAGTTCATAGTTTCAGTGTAGAGCCCTGATTTCATTTTAGTTTTTTAAGTTCAGGGTCACAGCCCTGGGATGTTTTTAGCTGTGGGAAACCTCGACATTAATGGTCTGTACTCTCTCCTCTATGTCTTTCTAGCAAGAAGGGTGGCAAGATCAAGACAGGCTACAAATGCGACCATATCAACATTGGCTGTGACGTTAACTACGACATCAATGGCACAGCCATCCATGGCGCTGCGGTGGTGGGCTACGAGGGCTGGCTGGCCGGCTACCAGACGACCTTTGAGGCCGGCAGGAATAGGATCACTCAGAGCAACTTTACAGTTGGATTCCAGACTGATGAATTCCAGCTCCATACAAATGTGTAAGGCAACATGAAGCAGCAGATAGACAGTTTTATCCACATGGTGCTTCTCCACATCTTTGTAAAGTGTCACCGTATGATCGGTCTGGTATATTGTAACCACAGTGCTGTGGATTTTAAAATTCAAAGTTAAGGCAGAGAGGACAATGAGCGTATACTATAACTTGAGTAACAGGCTGGGAACTCAAACCCTTAAGTCCAGACGATTAACCTTGACTAGACAAACACCTTCAGACTCTGTTTTCCCGTCTGTCTGGCTGTGTGCCGAGTGTCCAGGTGCCTGGCAGTTATTTTTACACCCAGGTGATGGGATTTACTATATTGTATGTGAGATGGAGTGAAAGGTTTGAAGGCATTAAGATTCTTGGTGAAAAAGCAGAGCGAGGTAATGCCAGACAAACAGACCGAAGGAGGGAAGATCAGGGCACAGTGTTAGTCTTGTTTCCTGCTGTGCCCTTGGCCTGCCTGATTCAGTCTGTAGTGATAATGTGAGGTCGGATCAAGTGTGTAACACAGTGTGTTTTATCTGAGTGCAGTGAACCCGTCTGAGGAGGTCTTTAACAGATATGCATCATCTGTTTACAAAACACAAAGCCATATTTGTCAGTTAAGAAAATATCACCTGTGGGGAAACACATTAATGCTGCAGTAATATTTACTTACAATCCAATTCACTGTTTCTCCTCAGAAATGATGGTACTGAGTTTGGTGGCTCCATTTACCAGAAGGTGAATGACAAGCTGGAGACTGCTGTCAACCTGGCGTGGACTGCCGGAAACAGCAACACCCGCTTTGGCATTGCTGCCAAGTATCAGATTGATTCTGATGCATCCTTCTCTGTGAGTACTGAAGTAGTAGTTTAGGTGTAGTGTGTGGTGTCATGTTGTGCATCTGTCTGTGAAACCATTTTCTTATTGATACATTCTGGTGTCATTAATTCATGTTGCCCCTTTCACATCTGGGCTAGTGTCTTTGCTGCATGTCCTGTCTGGCTGACTAACTTGGATACAAGTCTCGTGAATGCATTGCATTTACTTGGGGAGAAGCCTCACCCAGGCCAAAATGGCCAATGGGAGGAGTCTGTCTGCTATGGAAAAGCCCAGACTAATGAAGTCCTGTCTATTACATTAGTCGCTAAGTCCCACTAGCAGTCGAGCCAATTAGTGTGAATGATTACTGTAAGTGTATGTATGTGTTTACAACATGTTAATGATGTGCCCATTTTGAAGCGAAACTGTTTTAGTGGTGGCATGGTTGAATCGCAGTATCGGTTTCACAGCTCAGTATGAATCAGATTTTAGTTTTTGATGATATTTGATGATGGGATCAGGAATGAGGACATCAGAGGGACAGCTCATGTTAGATGTTTTGGAGAAACAGCCAGGGAAGCCAGATTGAGATGGTTTGGACATGTTCAGAGGAGGGACAGTGAATACATTGGTAAAAGGATGCTGAGGTTAGAGCTGCCAGGAAGGAGGCCTAGAGGAAGACCAAAGAGGAGGTTCTTGGATGTAGTGAAGGAGGACATGAGGATAGTTGGTGTGGGTGAGGAGGATACAGAGGATAGGGTTAAATGGAGGCAGATGATTCGCTGAAGGGAGCAGCCCAAAGGAAAAGAAGAAGAAGATTTGATTTGGAGGGGGTGAGAAATTACTCAAAAGTGGCACAATAAATGTTTTTTCTACTATTTTTCATCATCAGGCCAAGGTGAACAACTCCAGCCTCGTCGGTCTGGGCTACACTCAGACTCTGAAGCCAGGTGAGTGCAGTCTGTCTGTAACTGAGGTGTCCTCTGCAGGAACATGCCAAAACACCACCCATTTTCATGTTACGCACCAAATTTCAGTAAACAATGATTTTCAACATTTGGATAAGGTCATAACTGGAGCAGTGGAATTTAGCTGGGCACTGAAAGTAAATTATTCAATAACTGCAATAGAGACATTCAAGCTGTTCACCTAGATCAAATTATGGCTCCCTAGTTAAGTTTTTGACTAAATCTTTGCGAACTGTATGACAACTTTCCAGAGGGATAAAAAACAGTAGCAACACACATCACAGAAACATCAAGTTTGACATTTATTGCTGGAGGGAAGTTGACAAGAGGTGCAGAGGTGGGATTGTCAGTAAGTCAGGTTCAGTACGAGCCCTGTGTAATGTTTGGAGAGTGAAACTACAAAGAAATATTATTTACTCAATTCACTTGACTGTGTTTCTGCAGGCATCAAGCTGACACTATCTGCTCTTCTCGATGGCAAGAACATCAACGCTGGTGGCCACAAGCTTGGTCTTGGCCTCGAGTTCCAGGCATAGGTGGATGAGTCAGTCGCCCTTATAGTCCTCCCAGCCCACACACGTATTCTTCACCAAAAGAAAAAAACAAAATCCAAATCCTTGATTAGCTAGCTCTCACAAAACCCCTGTTACCCCTAGACGTGCTACATCTGTGAGCAGGACAACATAAAGGTTACAGTGGTTACCAATTTTAAAGGACCATTTCAAGGGAATATTATATTTTGAAAATGTAAAGCCCAGTTCAGAACAAAATTACAAAAGGTTTAAAAGCAGGTTTTATCTTGAATAGTGTAGTTTTCAAGGGAAAAGTAGCCTTGAGTACATTCACACTGGCCTCGCGTTGTCATTCTCTTAACATGCTTTAATTTGTGTCTCTGCTTTCCAATTCAGCTAAAAGGGAAAATCAAAACTAGATGGGCCCAAAATACAGAAGGGGCTTGACGCAGTTACTGTACAGTTGAACTGTTACACCACCAGATGGCGAAATTGCATAGTGCCAGTAAGCACTCCTCTCTTAAAAGGTGTAGTGGTACAAGATTTATTTGAGCACTTCTGCACCAGAGACCTTCAGAAGGGTTAGTTGTCCCTGATGTAGGGAGCTGTCAGTAGCTCCAGGAGACACTACACCCCAATGTGTACATTCTGTGTTTTTGTCTCACTTGTCTTCTGTGTCTGTGTATTTGGTGTGGATTATGACTTTTGTTACATATAGCAAAAAGCAAGTTATTTTATTCATGGTCTTAAATAGTTTATTCCACCTGTGAAGTCTTACAAAGGCAAAGACCTGTCAATCCTTCCTGGTCCAGCCAATGAAATGAATTATGCACACAGTTTAAAGTCGTCTGGATAAGAGTTACAGTATTTCTTTGAAAAGGGATTGGAAAATAAACACACTGTATGAGAACACTACAGTGGACAGGAACTGGTAGTCTTCCACAAGTGGTTATGGGAGTCATGTTTAATGTGTTGGACAATTTTGTCTTTCCCAGAAATAAAGAACATATTGAACCAGTTCACCCAGTTTTTGTGATTTAATGTTATAATTCTAGCACCATCCAGTCCATGGTTATTTAAAATTTGTGAAAACACTTGAATAAAACAGTTGATTTCTGATTTAAAGCAGACAAATGCATAACTTATCTTGATTTTTAATTTAATTTTAATTTCGGGCCCTCTGGGCCAAGTGGTTTGTTTAATTCACAGCAGAAACTTCAATTTTAATTGTGGCAAAAGCATACAACAATTTCATGAGCTTTAAATTATTAGAGCAAAAGCAAATATTTACAGTGAATGAAATAAATTAACTCAGTTTTACTTGGTCAGTTACTGAAACTATTTTAATTGAAATAATTAGAAATTAGTTTAAACCTTAATTTGTCTAAAATTCTTACCTTAGGTCCTGTTCTTTTCATCTTTAAATTTACAGTTTTCTTTTTCTCTGCTTTCCATAATTTATTTGTAATTCTTTTTTAAATCTGTTTACCTTATATACAATTATTTATTTAAGGCATTCATATGTATTTGATTGAAAGAATTCAGCATTCTCAAGTTGAGTTTCATTTTAAAAAGTGAAACCAAGACCACAGTTGTGACATCACACAACCTGGACCCTAGTCCCTCTGGTCTTTGTGGACCAGACACTATAAACAATAATATTTGTTGTGATGTGCAGACAACGTCCACACAGTAAACTGGGTTTTTCCCAGCTGGAAATCCAGCCCTGACAAGTCATCTGGAGGGTGTCAGCGTGACTCAAGCGTCCACTTTCCCAAACTGACTCACACAATCACGTACTTGCTCACCGTGTTGCCAGATTTGGAGGTTTTCTCGGTGCCCCTCAAAACTCAGCCCAATCTGAATACACAGATACGATGATACACACATTTTTAGATTTAACTGGACCTAAGCTTTCCGAGGACATCGTTATGGCTATTTGTTGTTTGCAAACAAACCATAAATCCACTCGGAAATCGTACAAAACGGCTAAAAACGTACATATTTCTCTTTTCTCATAAAAGGAGCGGGTATAGCTGTTTGGTAAAGCGAATATCCGATCGTGGTATGTAATATACTATTCTATTGTATAGTGTATTACACTGATACTATGCAGTACAATCGATTATTTAATTGTACGCCTGGATAAACACCCTCTCAAACCTGGCAACCCCGCTCATTGCGTCTGCGTGCAACCGTTGTAAACCACGCATTAACATGGCGACGTGCAGGAAGATGGAGCGAAGCCGGAGAAGTCTTTGCGCTCTGTCTGTGCTTTTTCTCCTCCAGCTGTTCGCCAGCGGTTGTCTGTCAGCCCCGTTAGAAAACACCGCCACAGGTAAGTCACACTTAAACGACGACGTGGCCGTTTAACGCGAATGCTAATTAGCGAGCTAACCGGGTAAAGCTAACCGAGCTAACTGGCTGGAAACAAGCCGAGAGTCAGGTGAGAAACACGGTGCTAAGACACGGAAAACAATTTAGGTCACTTCTCAGATTTAAAAGGTTTAAAAAGGCTTCAGATCTGACGACATAAAGTTTGTGGACTCATTCGGTTAATGTAAATATCGATTCAACTAAACAGGAAGTGTTTGTGTTTATTAACCCACGAGCTTTTCTATGGTAACCCCAGAGAAAATAACATTTAAATGTTTAAATGTCTGTGATTTTTATCCCCCGGGTCTCCAGAGCTGCAGTCATTTGTGCTGCTAATTAACCCTCCACTAAATAAAATCCTTTGTTTTGGGACTGGGCCCTCAGCTAAGGCTGTAAAATCTGTCTTGCATTAATGGACTTTGAACAGTTTATGCGCTTTAGTGGCTAAAACCTGTTGAGATAATCAGTGTTGAATTCTTAGTCTGTGTTATTTCTAAATTTGCTCTGTTTCTTCTCAGTCTTATGTCTTATATCACTCAGCAGATTATTTTTAAATGTATTATTGTGATAAGGAGTCTTCATGAGTAATATGTTTTGTCTAGAAATGACTTGTATAACACACACACATTAGCCCTGTTTGGATTTTCGTCACCTTTTGAAGCATTTAAAGTTTAAATTTTATTTTTATTTAAACTTTATTTACGCAGGAAAGACTCATTGAGATTTAAAATGTCTTTAACAAGAGCATCCAGGCCAAGACTGTTAATAATAAGGTGCAGAAGCTAAAACCAGCCATTAATAATCATACACACAAACATTAAAGAATTAGAAAATAAATACACAATCATGAAACAATTAGTAAAAGCAATAAATCAGTTTATATATATATTAAAAAAAAAAAATTAGGCAGAACATCTACAGCCAAGATGTTTCTGTTTCCAAATTATATAAAATCACTTTATATAAGTGTTTTAGGTGATTTTGTAATTGGGTCTAAGCTGAGGGAGCAGAAAAGTTAAACACCCTTTTTCCCGGTTCAGTAGAAACCTTTGGAACAGATAGTAAAAACAAATCCTGAGAACGAAGACTATAACTTCTCACATTTTTTTTTGGCAAATATACATATGAGGGTACGATGGAGTCGGACCTAAAATACACTTATAAATAAGAACATGCCAGTGTTTTAGTCTATGAGTGGATAAGTAGACCATCCAACACAAACTCCTCAGAGACATATAACCTCTGATGTTCCTCTTTATGCTGCCGATGTCCCTTTGGAATTTATTCCTGTGTGTTTTGTACCTGTGGAAAACAGTGTGGAGAACAAACATGTTTATACAGGGGGAGGATCACTACCTTAACCTGATCATCCCCTAATCCGGTAAATATTTAGTTTATTTGAAATACAAACATTGAATGATGCTTATACAACAGTACAACCAGTCCTAGTGTAGATTTCACAGCAGTGAGATAGTAGCTGTTTATTTTGGGCGTCATAAAAGTATGACATAGGTTTAACCTGATAAAGAGCCAAACATTTAGAGTGAAGAAAGATAACCCATTGCTAGTTAATGATGTCTGATTGTAGGAAGTACTCTAAACATACTTCATCGTCAATATTAAGACATTTTTCAGTGTGTGACTCAGCTGCTCCGTCTCAGGTTCTGAAAATCTTATAACTGTTACTGCCACAAAGATCTCCTGTTCAGTGATTATTTATGCCAGCCGTGGCTCGTGTGTTTATGAATAGTCTCTTTCTTCTCTTGGGGATGTCTTGCTTCAGGCTTCTGGTCCCCAGTGTTCTGCTCCTGGTCCGTCCTAAGCAACGCCTCCTAGTTGCGCAGGATGAAATAATGTTGATTTAAAGGGTGTCATTGATTCCGGAAGCCTGGCCTAAATGCATGAGTGTCTTATGCTGTCATTTAAAGCAACAGGAATTGATTCGCTGTGGAGATTCTTGATAATTAAAATTTTTAACTAATTTTATTGAAGTTAAGATCTCACGTCTGCTCTAGCTTTTATAAACTTAAATGTTAAAAAAGTCTGTCATGTAATGAAATGTTTTTGATGCAGTAATTACAGCAAATTACCTGGTGGGCTGACCGAAGCTTTGGAACATAATATAATACGCACCGTGTTAATATACCTCACGTTTTGCACGTTGTCTGTCATTTTCAGCAGTTGCAGGGAAATCACGTTTTTACACAATCACACACGTTGCTGTTGAAGTACGAGCGTCCACTCAGCAGCTTTTCCCTGGCAGCTCGAGGGTTAACAGCTTTGCCCAAGGGCATTGTTAGACGGCAGTCTGTGAGGGGGAGGACAGGCTCATTTTCCCAGCTGTGATCACACAGTGTGGTTGTGTGATATGGTGGACGTGTGTAGAAACAGAACAAAGTGCATTTATCTGTAAATGAAAGAACATGGATTATATTTCCTAAATTGCCTCAGTGTGATGGCGATATCAGTTTGTCACTTTAGATGAGGTGTTGTTCTTGAAATAGGTTGAAAGTGAGAATTCAGCTGGAATTTGGCTGTGCCACCTAATTATCTGGTAGGCCTAGAAAATCATTAGTAAAGTATTAGTAAAGTATACCTCCCCAGGTCAAAATACAAATTTTGGTAGGTTAAGTCTTTTAATTAGTATTCATTGACCATGTTTTTGTAACCATGTATGTAATGTTTTGTTCTTCCACTCTTATTGGGCAAACAAAGGTAATGAGGAGGGAGTCACTTCTCAAAACCTTACGATGACCACTGTGAACGAGGAAACAAATCACACAGAGCCTTCATCACCTGAACAAAGCACAGCAGCTCTGGACGGTCCAAACAGCTCTACAACACGTGCTAGCAGTGCCTCCTCAACAACAGAGACAGAGGCCCCTAAAGACAAAATCACAACAGCCATTGAACCAACACATGAAAACGGTGTCACCGTCTTTGCTTCCTCTGATGGTAACTTTCAGGATCAACCCGACAACAATGGTAAAAACGAAAAGATGAAAGAAAACACAGAGCCTACAACAAATGAAGCTGCTAAAACCACTCTAGCCTCTACTCTGGAAGACCCCACCATGTCTGCCAAAGCCTCTGAAGCAACAACTCCTGTCACAGAAGAACCAGAAGAGCTAGAAAAGCCAGAAGCACCTGAAGCACCTGGCTCCAAACCCTCCAACGAACCGAACCTGTTCACCTCGCAAGACACCGATCTAGACCTGCTGCAGACCACGGAGGAGGAAGACAACGGAGGTGACGAAGACGACTGGGACAGTGACGACAATGGCATTAATTATGACGGCAAAGACCAGATTCTGGCCAGGCCGCAGCAGCCAGACGAGATGGAGGTGACCAACTACAAGGGAGTGGACAGCTACAACACAGAGGATGAGGACTCCCACTTCTTCTTCCATCTGGTCATCCTGGCTTTCCTGGTGGCCATTATCTACATCACCTATCACAACAAGAGGAAGGTGAGTGTTGGAAAATTCAGTGCCTAAAACATTATATGTTTTCTTTTTCCATAACATACGGCCTTATGAAAGCATAAAACATTATTGTTGTCGTTGTGAAAGTTTCCTAAACGTTTAGAGTGACTTTCTAATCAGCCTCACAAAATAAAAGCTTTGCTTTCCAATGTACCACAGCACTTTAGTCTTTGTTAGGAATAAAATACTGGTTGTTCTGTTTGCCATAGGTGCTGTAGAATATATGACCATATGTAATAACCCCCGTAGAGGCATGAGTTCTTTCTGTTTTATGCAGTACCAAGGGTGCCCAACCCTGGTCCACTGCTGATTACAAGCAGGGAAGTGGCCGTTGAGGATCAGGGGTTGGGCACCCCTGTGCTATACTGATAAACGTTGGTTTTACTGAAGTAAAAGTAAGGATTCCAGTTATGTACTCTTACCATTTTTGCTATGCTGCCCCAGAAACACATTTACTTCATCAGCACTTGTGTGTGAGTCAGATGATTTAGATTTTTATCTGGATTTATGAAATGTTCTTTTCTTCTGTTCAGATCTTACTCCTGGCTCAGAGTCGCCGCTGGAAGGACGGCCTTTGTTCTCGCAACACTGTGGAGTATCATCGCCTGGACCAGAACGTCAACGAGGCCATGCCGTCCCTCAAGATGACCCGAGACTACATTTTTTGATCCACGGTCATGAGAGCAATATGTCCAGATGTGCACAGAGCCAGCTGGCCTTCTTTCTTCCCGGCCTGTGGCGTTGTCGACATGCTGTGCTTCACTGGGAGCTTGGTTGATGCTTTCTCTTGCTTAACAGGCCAATAGGAGACCAGGGTGTTTTGTGTGGGGATAAACTTTTCTTTGTTCAGGACTTTTTTTTTTCTTGTCTGCATAGAGATTTCACTATTTCTGTTACTTTTATTTGTATTATTTTAATGTTTTTATTTTTTTCTAAATTAATAACTTCTTGGGATTTAATATTTTGGTTTACTACGGATCTTATATATTTTTTTTGAGAATGTTTTGGCCTTATGTCGTCCTGCGACTTCTTGTTATCCTTTTTGTCTTGTTTAATATTCACATTTATGATTTGGAAGAATTACTCACTGCTGTATCTTTTAGTCCATGATATAATGCTTAATTATAGCAGTTGATTATTTATCCCAAGACTAACAAACTATTTCTCTAATAAACAGTTAGCCAAGCATCGGCACACAAGCATTTGCCTTTCAAAGCATTTGTTGTGTCGTGCGTACTTTTGTGTTGCGCAGGTCTAAGTATGCAAATAAAGCAGCAATCTAGGCGTGAATATACATTTTTTTATATATATGCAGCCATTCCAATAACGATTCACCACTTACAGTAAAATGGTCTTTATTATAAATTCACTGTTACTGAATACAATAAAAAGATAATATTGGGGGAATCTTTTAAGTCATACTACTACTTAATGTTCCATATAAAATTAAACTTTTTTTTTTTTTTTTAATCTAACAGGAAGAAATTAGATTGTTTTAAATTTATGTAACTTTTACGTGACTTAAGGGATTAAAAAAAAAACATCCCTGGAAATGAATAGACATTAAGCATTAAGTCAAGGAAGGTGAGTCCTCTTAAGGTGAGGGGTATCTTCATGTGCTCAAGCCATTTAAATGAACACAAACACTGTATATTGTTCAGGTAAGAATGTACTACTATAATATATGAGAGAAGCTTTTATTGCCAGACCTTTTCCTTGGTTATTAGTTTGTTTAACCTGTCAGATACGTACCTCTTCGACTACTGCCCAGATTTTGCTGTGAAAAAGTCTTGGGGCTTGCCCTCTTCGTTTAATGACTTCGGTGAAGTTAATCAATCATTTTCATTGTGGCAAAAGGAAACTGTGTGTTCCCTTAGGGTTACATGGTACTTTTCATTTTTAGTTACCTCCTGTCAGACTACAGTTTAAAGGATTGTTCACGCTGTTCGTCAGATGTTTTGCACACTCTGTATGGCCTAATGTTCTCATGAGCCCCCACGTAAACCCAGAATTGACCGCGCTGTCTTGTCACCCATGACTCGGCCACATCTTTTTCTGCCTGTTGCCGTCTCATGCCTTCAGTTGAAATGCTGTAACTGGCAGATATTTGTATTCACGTATTTGTTGAGAAGTTCTTGTCGCCTTCTGCCATTTGTTTGCAGCTGCTTTGTCCGTGTATGAAGTCTAGAGGGGGTAAATAGATAAATCTATTTGCACTTTCCATTCATACTAGCTGCAATATGTTGAGGTGATGGATCAACACTGCTCTTACAATCAACAGTAGAAAACTGTACAATCTCTTTTTTTGTCAATAAAGCACAAATTGTATAGTCCTCCTGGTTTCTTTCTGTGATTGATACATCATGTTTGTTCAGCTCTGCTGATAAATCTGAAACAAAAGATAGTCTTTCTTCCTCAGGTGGATGTTTTGGAGCCAGAATAAAAAAGTATTTATGTCTCGGAGCCGCCTGTGCTCCAGCTGTTCATGTGGTGAATGCCCAGTTTAACTGTGTTGGCACCACTAACCAGACTGGGCACTGCTCACTGAGAGATTTACTTTCATCTCTTTTGATCATTATAAGTTCAGAGGTTGTATATTTTCATTATGATGGTCACCGACTGAACTGAAACACTATTACATTTTTTTAAATTTTTTTTTTTTATAAAGCTAGGGGCAGTTGAAAGGACGTTTTGATTTTAGAAGAGACAAATCTACATTCAGCAGAAGTGAAAGTGCACAGACTATATTTTTCCATTACAGGCTGTTCTTCAACTTTAATACAAAATCAAGGACTGAAACAAAAAGTAATTGCTGTAGCACAACAGGTTGAAAGATCATTTTTCTTTGGATTGCTGTTGTGTGATTGAGATGAACAAGCAGATTCTGATGTCAGGCTGCCAGAAGGAAGGATGAGAAACTTGACCACAGGGAGGCAGTGTGCACACACAAATGACTGGATCAGTCAGGTCTGTGTGTTTCAGTTGTCAGATTTTCTGCTTTGTTCTTCAGCAAATTGAATGATAGAGGAGTCATACCACATGCTGTGTGAGAGACAAGGCAGCAGGAGCTTATGAGTGTATGTAACTCCACATCAAAATGCTGCCTGTGCATATAAAAACTTAATTTTGCTGTTGGTTTTCCACTTCTTTTCCTCTGTGTGACACAAATCACTTATCAGCATAATAAAGAGAAATTTGAGCTATAAAAGTAATATTAATATTTGAACTTTTTAATGTCACACAACACTGACAGCAAAATGTATAAAGGTTTATCATGACATGTTTATCTTTTAAAGTGGGTAAACAGGACAGGACAGGACAGATGGAAGCAGAAAGAAAGGCAGACCAGGCTGGACATCTTTGGCTAATGGCTGTCAGTTTGCTCTTGCGGCAGAATTATTCGTACTAATGTGCCACAGACTTACGGTAAAACAAGTCGGGTCAGAAAGCAACAAATCCTGCTTAAATCTTCAGACTTTAAACTGATGCATGACAT
This sequence comes from Mastacembelus armatus, assembly GCF_900324485.2. Classification (NCBI taxonomy): domain Eukaryota; kingdom Metazoa; phylum Chordata; class Actinopteri; order Synbranchiformes; family Mastacembelidae; genus Mastacembelus; species Mastacembelus armatus. The sequence continues at coordinate 22,122,313 of NC_046646.1, read as the reverse complement.
AAAGAAATTTATTCCAACAATATGCAACCAGAAAAGTTCAGCACCTCAAGTGTATTGACAAAGAGGCTTTTAGGTTTGCAGCTGTAATTATATTTAACAGACAAATTTAATTTCCCAACTAGCAGATGTTTTGTCAGAGGGGATAAGACTATTTCTGTCACAAACGTGACCAAAGATGCTTCAGATGCTTTAGAACCTGTATGATTTGGTACAATGACATATATCAAGGTTAGATGGTTATTCTAGTTATTATATATTAACTAGTTTATTGGCATCTCTGTTTGTGTGAGGCAGAAAAGTGTGTGAAGGTCACAGTTCTGAGCCTTTTCTGTGAAAATCATCAAATTGTCCTTTTTTCTGGCCACTGAACTCTTATCTGCTAACTCATCACAAGCTGTGCTACATAAAAAGCAAAAAGCAAAACCTGGAGATGAAAAAGCAGGAAGTGGTGGCTGCTGGTTGCATGTCATCAGCAGATAAGATAACCAGGCTTTGTGGATATTTCTACAAAGTTATGCCAAGCGAATCTGTCTGAAAGACAGCAGCAAATGAAATCTACCAGCTGGAAAATCTCACAACTACTTTTGATCAGTGAAGGGGGGAAATCTTGACAATAGTCCTCCAGTGGCTTTTGTAAGAGGGAAGAAATTTCTCCAGAAAACATTTTTCATATAAGATAAGATTAGTATTTTGGGTAAATTTCAAGAGTAAGACCTACATTAAACTAATTTATCATGACATTTGTTTGCAGCACGGATATATTTTCATGCAATGAATGCAAAGCAGGCATCACTGTAAAGTGGATAAAAAAAATATCTTTTAAAAAAAGTCTTCTTCTTGCTTCAGGTGCAACATGCTGGTAAACATGGCCATTACCAAACAACTCATAGCTGCAGTTTCCTGTCTGGATGTTTGTCTTTAGACTTTCACTGGAGGATCAAATCACTAATTCCTCCTCTTGGTGAGGAAAAAAACTGCCAAAGCAATCAAAGCAACCTAATGGTAGCATTTTGTAGCTTCACAGGAAAACTTTCCACAGCTGGAATTTTCTTTCAACAAACCAATTGCTTGTGTGAAACTATCCATCAAGGACAATTCTGACAGATATTGACTGATTTTGGCTTCTCTGTAATAATTTCTGTATTTTCAGCATCGGCTGGATTAGGTTGGCCCATTTTTTATAACCCCATTCCAGGCAGGTATCCATTTTTCACAAAAAGACTTCAATATATTGAGCGGCAGGAGACATGGAGGTGTAACAGATAAAACAGCTGGGTTAAGTCCGGAGCTTATCAAAGCACATACTGTAGTGATCAGACCATGTGGTCTGGCCTGTTAGCTTCCTCCTCAATGTGAGAGCTCAAGGAGAACACTAACACTGGTGAATCCTGCTCAACAAAGAGTTTCAGCAGCTTCAGACCTGAACATTAACCGTCTGCTCGCTGTCTGGGGTTTAGTTTAAGGCAGCCTCCCACCCAGACGGGTGAAAACTATCATATGTATCAGCTTCCTACCAAAATATGGGACAGTGTGATGAAGTAACTGGACATTCTTACAAAAGCTGAATGCATCGTATCTGATCTTGCAAATGATATTGTGCCTGATGTTATTATAGAAACAACCTTTAAGGCAGAAATAGAATGATGTTGTTTAGAAGGGCACTGGGCTCTTCCCCTTATCAGCTCACATCAATATATCCTTGACTCCAGCTGATCCCATTTAGTTAGTCAGCAGCCACCAGTCGCACACTGTGGTTACTGGGTGCTGCTATCGGCTCTGTGTGTGTGCGCGTGTCTTTCTGTGGTTGTGCAGACAAATGTTAATGCAGTACCTCTGGTGTGAGACCGAATACACCTGTAAATGCTGCATATTATTTAAGCTGTCAGGTTATTGTAAGAAAGTCTTACCAAGCATCCAGAATATAAGTAACAGGGGCAGCGGTACAGCTTTAACCACTAGAAATATGTGCACAAGAAAAGAAACGGTCTTGGAGGATCAAAGCTCCAGCAACACAACAATAATTTAAGACTAACACCTCATAACAAAGTTACACTTATTACTACAAGTGTTGCTGGAGTTTTATTTTTTTTATCATACAGAATCCTGTGTCATAGCACCCAGTGCAAAGTGCTACCAGAGATAAGGTCTAACAGGTGACTTCAGAGTCATGTTGATGATTATTAGCAGGGAGTTGGTGTGTTTCTTTTGTTTTTTTTCCTGCAACATGCTGGGAGGCTTTCCTTTTCAACATGGCAGGAAAAATAATTGGACGGACCGTGGGTTGTTTGGGTGGCACAGAAAGTGCAAACACAGCAAAGAGGTAAGATGGAGATTTTAGGCTGCAGACCTTTGGAAGTGCAAAACAATGTTCTGATGGAAAAACAAGCATAACAAGTGTATCTTTCTTTTTCTTTACCTGTGTAAACACATGGGGTCCTTCTGCAGCTGTCTTTATATTTAATATCCTGACTGTGTGTTTCATAGCCTGGAGTCTCCCTGGTGCACCACATTATATCCACAGTCCAGGCTTTATGTTTGCTCCATTTTGTTTTATCGCCAAGAGTTTTGTGTCTCTGTGTTGACAAAGCTTAACTGCCCTTGTTCTTTATCTTCTGCTTGGCTGGCATTAAGAGTGGAGCCTCTCGCTTCTTCTCTTTGCTCAGAAGAAAATACAGAGGCCATCATCTTTACGCTTTGAGACGAGGGAGGCTCAGCAACATGTCAGAGATCCAGAGAAATGACCGGAGGGGATGTGGAGAGGAGGATGCTGATAAAAGAACAGTGTAAACAGAGACACCAATTAGAAAAACACACTGTTCACAACCAAACCAAAGAAGACGAGGAGAAAAAAACTTGTCGGTCAATGTATGTGAAATATTTACGACTGTGTCCTTCATGATGTCCAGTGAAAGTCTGATCTGTTCGTGACTTCCTATCTCTGCACAGGGAATGTTGCACTTTGGCTCCTTCTAGTGGCAACTTCAGAAATAGTTTGATTTAATGTTATTACACTGTTCACTTCTTGAAACTAGAGATCAATGCGTTAAATGTTGCTGCTGGTTAACTATAACCAACATCTCAGTTAGAAGAGCCCAGATGTTTATTGCTTTTATAATGTGTGATCAGTAAGACACACTGACGTGTTTTCACCGAGGCTACATCACCTCAGATTCTTTTCTTGGTTTGTAACAATTAGATTACATACAAATGTGTTTGATGAAGTCATGGACTTGTTTTATTCAATAAATTAATTAATCACAGCCTTTATTTAAGGTAAGATTCACATTTAAGATATTTGTAGTGTATTTATGACCAGTCACAATTTAAGATATCTGCGACTACATTTGGCCTGGGAAGATTTGCTCATTGACTTGAATGGGAAAACTAATTTAAGATTTCTACAACTGACTTTCAACTACCCACAATGAGAATTCCAGATATTTATAATTTGACACATGTAAAAGACTTCTGAATGATTTTTTTGGATTGATTAGTCACAATTCGACTGTAGATATCTGATGTTGGAGTTCTGACTCGTCAATTGCCTTTATGATTTCTCTTAGAGATGCCTGACAGATTACAGATTGTGTACACACTGGATGGCTACTTTAAGTACTCATCAATGAGAGATAAATAAATAAATAAATAATCTGTAAAATATTTTAAAGAGTATTATATTAAACCAGTTCGATTGACATCTTTAACACATAATCGATTTAATAAGTAAAAATGGAGCTCATAAAAAAAAAACAACTTAAATCCTTTAGTTAATAAAGTTAATCGAAATCCAAACATCCGGGTTAGTTGACCACCTGTTCCCGGGAAGCGGCAGGTAGACCTGTACACAGGAGCTGACGTGAATGTTGTCGAGGTTGCTGGACAGAGTTTACCATCGTGTATCGGAAATATTTAAGACCTGCAGGAGGTAAAAACCATCACATGCTGTTCTGGTCTCTGGACTCCCTCCCTGTTCATCGTCCATTTTCATCATCCAGGTTCAGGTGAGTAAAAACCTCTTGGCGCTGCTACAGTCCATTTATTTTGCTGTTCGGGGTGAAGCTTTGACTCTGGTCTGTATCCTCGTTTATTTTGAGTGAGACTGGGTCAGTGTGTAATTAGGCCAAGAGAGAAGCTGGATTACAGACGTGGTTTCAAAGTTGTGAAATATTTTTAAGGAAAATTCGATTCAAATTGAAGCTAAAGCCCAAATCCCAAGATTTGTACAAATATTTAATGTATATTTACATATTTTTGAAGTTTTTGTAGCTATTTTCATGTTCTGCTTCTTCATACTCAGACCTCACTACATTCCAGAGACAAAACTTTTTACTGCACTAAATGTATCTGGTAACTTTAGATTATTCTCAGAATAAAACAAGCTACAGTAGAATCATAACATAGTATTATTCTCTGATGGGAAATTCACAAGGTATCCAGCATTTAAGTACTTCAAATTATAAGTATATTAGTAGTAGTAGTTAACATCAGCTCCACCTTTACCAGCTGCAACACTAAAGTGATAAACACAAATGCATCAATAATCAGAATCAGATAAAATCAGATATGCTATTGTGAATTGTGCCATTTTACAGATTGGTGACTTTTGCTGTTTAAAGTAGATTTTGATGCAGATACTTTGAGATGAGATAAACTTTATTGATCCCCAAAGGGAACTTCTTTTGACCTAATGTTGTACTTTTTTTTTTTTTGTAATTTCACTTAAGTCACATTTTGAAAACAGGAGTTTGAGAACTGAAGGTATTTGGATCATGGTATTTCCTCTAAAGTAAAAGATTTCAGAACTTCCTCCTTTGCTAGATGAGGATGGCCAGCCGAGGTTGTACCGTCAACACACTGTGTATCTATATAGTTTACAAGTCAGGTGCTACAGACATGATCCAAAGACGTGGGAGTGTTGGGTCAGTGTTTGAATCAGGGCTGAGTTTCACACACTGGGATGGTTGGTTTCCAGCGGGCTGCTGGTTAAATGAGGATACATTCATGATACTGGACTTGCATAATAAGTTCAGTTTTGAGGTGCAAGAGAAAATGATTTAAAACATCGCGGTGTTGAAAACAGATCTTTGAAGTGCACCTGTCGCTTCCAGCAACACTCTCAAACCTGCGGTTTAAAGTGTTGTCTGGATTTTTTCCTCCACATTAGATCCTTCATTATGTCGGCTGTTTCAAGTCCTCTTCAGATTTCTCGTCACAGTCTACCTCACACTGCTTTCCCCCCAGTTTTTCTCCCTCTGTGCTCTGAACATTTTATCAGCCTATGTCATTTGTCTTTTATATCTCTATCTTTTCTCTACTTGAGGGAGTTATTCTATCCATCACACCGAGATCCAAAAACTCTAGCTTTAAAATCTTTGGCTGTGTCAGCCTTCCTCTCAGATGCTTTGGATCTGAGCATTTCATTTCAGTCTCATTTTGTCTCTGTCTCTTTCTCTTACTCTGGTTTTTTTTTTCAGTCTTACTCCTGTTATTTTGTTTCCCCTCCACTCTTCATCCTCCTCTTTCTCTCTCCTTGACATCATGCATCATACTTCTCAGCTCTCTTCCCTCACTACGCTTTACACTTTGATCTTCCTCTCTCAGCCTGTTTGCTGCATGTGTGCGTATGTATATATATTTTTAGGTACTTCTCCTTTTCATTAATTGCCCCCCCCCACCCCCACTTTGTATTTAGCTTGCTCTCCACAATATTCCTCAGCTTTGGAGGAAACATTCTCGTCCTCATATATCCTCTGGCTATAAGAGATTTGTGCCTCGGGGCTTTTTTTACACTGAAGTTTTCTGACAGAGAATGAGGAGTCGGTGGCTGAGTCCTTGCTGAGGGTGATAGAAGTGTTTTTAAGATTGTTCTGTGGGAGGTTAAACATGTTGTTCTTAGATAATTAGCACAATGGTTCTAGAGATGAGTCTAATTTATGCATATTAGCTTACACCAATTTGTCAGAAGAAGAGTTTAATTAGTGCGGATGCTGTAAGTGAGTTTGGATTTCTTGACTCCTCTACAGGTTGTTTTATTGATGAACATGTAGATGTGTTTTTCTGCAGCGCAGTGTAAATAAAATAACAAGACAACGTCTTCAGACTTGTTAGTGACACAAACATATAACAGCTGCTCAACTACTGAGTCTGCTTTAGCTTTTCACTGTGACCCAGTGTCAGCTGCTGCATGCTGTTCAAATATCAGATATGAAACTGCACCGGTTCCTGATTTTCTGTGAAAATTCAAGCCAGTGTCTTTACAAAGTCACTTATCTGAAGCTGAGGCTGTTTTCTCAAAGTCTGCATAATGTTCAGGTTGTCAGTGGGTTTGAGTTAAATGTTTTGCAGCCTTGGTGCTTGAAGCGCAGGTGTCCTAAGCTGTGTTTATGGCTGCACCAGTCACAGTCCACACAGGCTGTTGTGTAATTTGGACGACATGGAACAGCCCAGTCATTACAATCAGCCAATGGTGGACCCACATGGGAAGACTCTATACTGCTCCTTCCTGCTTCCTGTTCTGTGTCCAGTCACTAGTGGCACTCTGGAGGTCCTGGCACTGCTCATACAGACCTGGGCAGGACTGAGTTTGTGTGTTGTTAAAGTCACTGCAGGTTCAAAGAAAGTTCACGGCTTTGAAGATCCAGTTATCAGTCAGGCTTTAGACTTCCTGTAGGATGTTTGCACACACGTCACTGGATGTCAACATGGGCTTGGGTTTGAGAGGAATTAAATTAGTAAAAAAAAACAACACTAAAGGAAAAATATAGATTTAATGTTAATCTCTATCTGCAGCAGCTTCACAATTGACCCGACCTTCAAATCAACATTCGTCACTTTAAGTGACAACAAATGTCTTATGGCTTCCATAACTCCACAGAAGTGATTGCTTACCCCGACAAGCTGCGTAATCCTTTCACTATTTTAATATCTATAAATCATCACTGCATCTGTTTTAAAAGCAGAGTTTCCATAAGCAGAGATGAATATCACGGTTTCCTGTGTCGCATGCTTTGATTTTTCATTTTTATTGCTTATGCTCCATTGCCATGGTTGTTATTGATTGTGTTGCATGTTCTTCTCTGTAACTTTGTTCAGTAGAGCTCTGTGTACATAAAGCTTGTGACTGTAAATGAGGCTGACTGCATGAAGAGAAACAAAGGGAGTCTCAATCAGCCGTTGCAGTGGGTGTCGGACTGAAACACTGACACACATGCACCGTGTTGCGGTGCCTGTTCTTTGTATTGCATGCTGAACCCTCTCTTCACCCTTTTGCTTCACTTTGATGAGGGCGCCGTCGCTGCACAATAGAACAGAAGGTGCAGAGGATAAAGCTTTTCTGGAGCAAACGCAGAGAGAAAAAGAAACTGAAGTGAGGCAGAAAGAAGGTGAAAGAGGAAAAGAGATTAAGTTAGTGATATTCACTGGGCAAACTTAAAATAACCACTTTTTCACCTTTTTAAATTGGAAACTGAACTAAGAGCCCTATCGCTGTCACTGTCAGGAAACTAAATTTTAAGTCATCTATGTAAAAAAAAAAAAAAAAAAAAAAGACAAGAACTTTCTCCCTCATTGAAAAAGTCCAGAATCTATGTGCAGTGTGCGAATAGAGTCTGAATATGTGACTCCTCAATGCTGTGTGATGATGTGTTTTTATTATAGCTGTTGTCGCCCTGGTGAACCAACTGATCAGCAGTTCTAACCCTAAGGCCGTGACATTAGCATTGCTGAAATGGATGCAGTCAGTCCTTGTGCTCTAATATCAACTGGATGTATTTTCTGCTCCTCAACAGTTCTTAATTGAAATGCACCAAGCAATTTAGCACAGGCCCATTAGGCTGAGCTCTCTGTCAGTCAGGGAGTCTTCACCGCTTTGCTCAAGCTCCAACACTAAAACAACTTCCAGGCCCAAACCTGGTCAAGGAAACTCTTTCTGCACCTGATGGCAGCTATATATTGTAGCTGTATACTATATACTATATACTGTAGCTGTATACTGTATACTATATACTGTAGCTGTATACTGTATACTATATACTGTAGCTGTATACTGTATACTATATACTGTAGCTGTATACTGTATACTATATACTGTAGCTATATACTGTATACTATATACTATATACTGTAGCTATATACTGTATACTATATACTATATACTGTAGCTATATACTGTATACTATATACTATATATTGTAGCTATATACTGTATACTATATACTATATACTATATACTGTAGCTATATACTGTATACTATATACTGTAGCTGTATACTGTATACTATATACTGTAGCTGTATACTGTATACTATATACTGGATGTGGAGGGTTGGAGGAGGTGGGAATAGTGGATGTGGAGGGTTGGAGGAGGTGGGAATAGTGGATGTGGAGGGTTGGAGGAGGTGGGAATAGTGGATGTGGAGGGTTGGAGGAGGTGGGAATAGTGGATGTGGAGGGTTGGAGGAGGTGGAATAGTGGATGAGGAGGGTTGGAGGAGGTGGGAATAGTGGATGTGGAGGGTTGGAGGAGGTGGGAATAGTGGATGTGGAGGGTTGGAGGAGGTGGGAATAGTGGATGAGGAGGGTTGGAGGAGGTGGGAATAGTGGATGTGGAGGGTTGGAGGAGGTGGGAATAGTGGATGAGGAGGGTTGGAGGAGGTGGGAATAGTGGATGTGGAGGGTTGGAGGAGGCGGGAATAGTGGATGTGGAGGGTTGGAGGAGGCGGGAATAGTGGATGAGGAGGGTTGGAGGAGGTGGGAATAGTGGATGAGGAGGGTTGGAGGAGGCGGGAATAGTGGATGTGGAGGGTTGGAGGAGGCGGGAATAGTGGATGTGGAGGGTTGGAGGAGGCGGGAATAGCTGTATACTGTATACTATATACTGTAGCTGTATACTGTATACTATATACTGGATGTGGAGGGTTGGAGGAGGTGGGAATAGTGGATGTGGAGGGTTGGAGGAGGTGGGAATAGGGATGTGGAGGGTTGGAGGAGGTGGGAATAGTGGATGTGGAGGGTTGGAGGAGGTGGGAATATGGATGAGGAGGGTTGGAGGAGGTGGGAATAAGTGGATGTGGAGGGTTGGGGAGGTGGGAATAGTGGATGAGGAGGGTTGGAGGAGGTGGGAATAGTGGATGTGGAGGGTTGGAGGAGGCGGGAATAGTGGATGTGGAGGGTTGGAGGAGGTGGGAATAGTGGATGAGGAGGGTTGGAGGAGGTGGGAATAGTGGATGAGGAGGGTTGGAGGAGGCGGGAATAGGGATGTGGAGGGTTGGAGGGTTGGAGGAGGTGGGAATAGTGGATGTGGAGGGTTGGAGGAGGTGGGGGGAATAGTGGATGTGGAGGGTTGGAGGAGGCGGGAATAGCTGTATACTGTATACTATATACTGTAGCTGTATACTGTATACTATATACTGGATGTGGAGGGTTGGAGGAGGTGGGGAATAGTGGATGTGGAGGGTTGGAGGAGGTGGGAATAGTGGATGTGGAGGGTTGGAGGAGGTGGGAATAGTGGATGAGGAGGGTTGGAGGAGGTGGGAATAGTGGATGTGGAGGGTTGGAGGAGGTGGGAATAGTGGATGTGGAGGGTTGGAGGAGGTGGGATAGTGGATGAGGAGGGTTGGAGGAGGTGGGAATAGTGGATGTGGAGGGTTGGAGGGGTGGGAAAGTGGATGTGGAGGGTTGGAGGAGGTGGGAATAGTGGATGTGGAGGGTTGGAGGAGGTGGGAATAGTGGATGAGGAGGGTTGGAGGAGGTGGGAATAGTGGATGTGGAGGGTTGAGGAGGTGGGAATAGTGGATTGGAGGGTTGGAGGAGGGTGGATAGTGGGATGTGGGAGGGTTGGAGGAGGTGGGAATAGTGGATGTGGAGGGTTGGAGGAGGTGGTGTAATTTTCATAACGGAGGCGACAACAATGCAGGAACAGAAGGATGGTTGAGTCTTTCTGTTGCCAAAGAGAAAATAAAGAGGTTCATGCTTGTTCGCTGCCTTTGCTAAATGAGGTTAAAATGAAGGCATTACCCTTAATTGCCTTTTGTTCAAAACCATATGAGATGATTTACCTTTGAAAATATTAAAGAGCAGTCACTAGTTTCTTTTTTCAAACAATGAGAAACATGTCATGACTCAGTTTTAAGATTTCAGTTAAAGCATAGAAAGTGAAGAAAGTGGTTTAACCTGCACATTAGATCATGGCTGCTCTGTTAAAGCTGCACTGATTGACTTTTTGGAATCAGTCAATTGATAAACTTCAACATGCAACCACCTTAAAAATCTGTGTGTGTGTGTGTGTGTGTGATTAATGTTAGCAAACGGTTGTTTATTCACGCTGCATTCTTTGAGCTGTATCTCTGGATCCTTTACGAGTCTAAAGTCCAAAGTTTACTCTCTCCGTTTAGCTCGATTATGGTCCGGACCTGAGGAGAATATCAAGTCGATATTCCACTTTCTTCACCAGTTCGTTGCTGTGTCTGCTGTTTGGTGCTGAACTAGTGGTGTACACTTGGGTTTTCAGAGCCTTTTCACTGAGAAAAAGCTGCGTGTTGTGGCAGGAAATTATATTGATGAAAGTTTATGGGCTAGAAAATCACAGCAAGAAAACAAAAAGATGCTAAACAACTCCGTAGAGCTGAGAGACATTTCCGAGTCAGATGATAATTCTGTGTTTGTCACTCCGAGTGACACCTTTAATGTTACACACAGTTTTTAATCATGCTTATGTTTTTGGAAGCAGCTTTTATGTTTGTGATCAATTCTACCTTTTTTTCCACTTCAAAATAAGATATTTATTCTCCGCAGAACTATCCAGACTCTACATAAACATATGAATATAATAAACCACAATATTGACACATGCATAATATGGGGGGACCCACTGAAAACGCTCCGTTGAATTGGCCTGACGTTCACAGAGATCAGTTAAAAGCTCCTGTACAATTTATCAGCTTCCATCGCTTCATCCCCAAAGGGAAACATTAAGCAGGAGTCTGTGATGTGTGAAGAGGAAGCAGAGATAGATAAATCTATAATCACCCAAAGCTGTGGTTAGCCGGCTCTATCGGAAAAGCGATAGTGTGGCCAATTGTTTCTTTTGCCATAATGAACCTGTGTCTTCTGCTTTGTTTTTATTTCGGGCCATTAAGGGTCAGAAACACAGGTGCAAGACGAACGACACCGACTCAGTGTTTTTTTTTATATTTTGTTTTTTATTATTTTTATTTTTTGTTTCCAGACGTATTCATGATGTTTTGGCTTCATGTTTTGCACAGTGGCAGGAGGTGGTGATGAGCTGTCTGTCTTTGTATACAGTCTGTGGGTGTGCTCATCGTATAAATGTCTGCGTTCAGTTCAGGCGGACCAGGCCTGTGTGGTGAGAAGGTGTTTAAGGTTGTAGTGTTGATTATCTTCAAACGGAATAGTTGTTTGTCCTTGGTGTGTTGGCACCTTTTAGTAGGTTTATTTAATTCACGTCTTGAAGGCTTAAATAGTTTTATCGTCAAGGTGAGCCTGAAGTGGTAAATGTGGGAACATGTATATGAGGCGTCGGAGCGTGATGGCAGTGTGTTATGCAAACAAACCAAGACTGAACAAACAGCGTGATATTGCTCTTTCTGCTCTTCGCTGTAGGAATCAATGAGTGAAACTAAGCATGGTCAACTGTTTCAGTGAACTGAATTTAAAAAGAGAAAAGAGCAAAGATATTAAATGTGGCCTGATGTGTGACCGATTGTTTCTTGTTTTAATTCCTGGTGGTCGCCTTGCTGAGGTCGACAAAGAATCGTGTCGGTTTGAATCAGCAGTCGTTTTCATTTTCACATGCATCTACGCGTTCAGTCCACCTCCTGTTGGAGAGGTGCTGTGTTTTTGCACAGCACAGATGTTGTAGGTAGGTGTTTGTGGTGGATGGTGGTCATGCAGAGCACCAGACTTCAATACTAGAGACTGTGGTTAGTTTTAGGCAACATAAGCACACGTGGCTGTGGATTTTCCTTACATATGAGTAAGGAAAACTAATGAAGTATGATGTCAATAATTATTTTACCTCTTGACTCGCATCCTTAACAAGAACGTCCAGTGTTGTTGTGAAAATATTAGTAGGAGCTTCTTTCTTTTTTTTTTTTTTTTTTTTTGTAGCTGATTTCTGATTCTGTGGGTGCACAGGGTGAAACAGTGCAGGGAGGTCAGCGCAGCGTGTCAGCTACAGAACAGCATCCCTAAAGTTTGGCAGTGCCGCTGGGATTTAGCATCTCTCTCAGGGAGACCTGCACACTCAGGGTCACAGTGAATCAAACCTTAGGAGTCACTCTCTGACCTGCTGTGGCTAATAAAAGACACCGCACACACACACACACACACACACACACACACACACACTCAGAGCAAACAATCCTCAGTATCACAGCATCCAGCAGTACAATGGGATGTTGCAAAAAAAAAAAAGAATATAGTCGTTTCAGTTTCTACTGCTGTGCTCATTTAGCTCTAAACATCCAATCTGTGTGTGTGTGTCTTTAATTACAACATATCAGAGTGTGTGTATATATATATATATATATATATATATATATATATATATATATATAAGAAGTGCACCATCACACTTTTTATGTGTGACTGCAGACTTAATCACAGTGTCTTCTTAACTGTAAGATAAATTGCCTCTGCAAAGAAGTTAATGTATCTGTAATCTGCTCCCAGTCTCAGACAGCTGTTCCTGGCATTGAGTAGACTGTAATTTTGAATTATCATTGTCATTATATCACCGTCGCTAATCTCACATTCTGATCTTTTTTTCCCTTGTAACCTTTTGCAGTATTTAAGAAGTAATTATCTATTTTCTTAAAAGGACCTGACTGAAGCTCTGCAGTGACTATGATTTTTCAATAATGAGATTATTCCTTCTCTGTGTAATTACTTACTCCCTGACCCTGAGTGTAGCACATTACTGACATCACTATTATTATTCTGTCCAGCATCCTCATTTCATCCAGAGGAAGCACTTGGCTCACAATGTTCCTACACTTATGAGTTTACATCAGTGGATTTCTCAAAATGTTTCAGCTGCAGTTAGGATTGGACTGCACTTGTGTTTAAATCAATATGTTGGCCTTGTTAACACAAAATAAGCATTTGGGGCAAACATTACCAGTTCCCTATTTGTATTTTAATGAACCCACACAGGCATAAATAATCACAAATGCTCTTGATGTGCTCATGTTCATCATCAAATAACAGCTAATCAATAGGAACTGCATGGTGCAAATACATCTCCATAAGATTTGTTTAGTTCCCTCAGCAGCTTGTTTTCTTGTGTGCTATAAAATCTGTGCTTTCAGAAAAGGCCCCGCGAAGAGCCGCAAGATGTCGCCTGGGTAGAATCAGATATTTCACAAAGGTGCTCTGAATAATGTCGACATCACTCTCTTGTATGACCAGGCCTGATGGTATGGTCTACGCTGATCTTTCTTACTCCTGCAAGTTGCAGGAATAGTTTGGGAAGAAAACCCAACAAATATTAGTGATTTTTATTTTTTTTTTTCTTCTAACGATTCATTCAGCACCTTACTGAATTTTAGGTCCAACTAGTTTAAAATTGCGATTCGTCATAGACAACCTAAAAATACTTAATTAAAAATGGTGCTACTTCAACACTGAGCTACAAATCCTCATATTTGAACAGCATAAGGAGCAAAAATGACCAAAGCAATGGAAAGATCAGATCCGTGGTTTGAAGGTATTTTCAGCTGTTTGTTACAGTCAGAGCAGCAACACACACGACAAATAATCCTCTCTGGTCATGCGGGATAATAAATATAACTAATCAGGGCAAAAGGCCCATACACTTTTAGACTAATACCAAAATGAACATGTAGAAATCTCAACTGCAGCACACAATCATCCTTGTACCACTAATGGTGTCAGGGCCGAGCCAGGCTATGGAGCGCAGTTGACCTTACCAGACGCTACAGCGCTGATATGACCATCTAAAGTGGCAGCTGCATTTGAAGCCCTTCTCCTGCCTTTTAGTCCTCTAGCGTGGGCTATGGATTCAACCATATGTTAAGTGAGTACTCATGAGAGAGATAAGAGGGAGAGAGAGAGAGAGAGAGAAAAATATGTGGTGGAATATTTAGGGTTGAATCTGCTGCAGGATGTTGTACAATAATGTATATGCTCCTCTTGCATAAAAAAAAAATAAATGAACTGTGTCGTCGTGTGGTTTGGTATCAGCCAACATTATTTGGTTTTGTGCACATTGAATGTGAAAGTAGCTTCTTTATCAAAATGCTTTTTATGCACAAACCAAAGTGACACAGGTAACAAATAAACCACATTTAAAGCTCCACGACACAAGAATGGTATTTAGAAAAACCCCCCAGTTGCAGCAGTTGACCCCCTTGCTGCAGATAATGGCTCCCTCACTCTAATACACACTTTATCAACTTGTGTAAGTTCATTTCAGTTAGTACTGGCAATAAAACCAGCCCAGCAATCAAAGACCAGCAATCAAGGTTTGCCTCAACTATGATTCCTTCTTAATCTGGGCAGACACTGCGTCTTTTTATTGATTGTGTACGATGTTACTCACAGGCTTAAATTGAGCCTAAGTCTGAGTGACTGTTTAGGGGCTAAAATTATGCTGAATCCATACAGTGTCTGCTCAGCTCAATCTTAACCTTACTCCAGCTGCAGGAAATTGAACCTTTTTATACATGAAAACATAAAATTGAGTTTTAGGCCAATCTTCTTTTTAATACTGAGTATACAGCGATTGGGGTAGTTGTGGGGCCCAGCTGAAAGTTGAGGCGTTCAAAATACTACATCTATATGCAAATGCCATGCGATGATGGCGTATATGAGATTTCTGTATGTATTTAACCATTAGTGAACCCCAGTTCTCCAGATGACCTCCATCAATGTGCCAGCTGTGTTTTCTGGGAGGCCTGTAAAAATGCACTCCAGAGAAGTTGGTGTTAGATAGAGGGCATGCCAGTCCCCCCGAGAGCGTGACTACTTCTGGTTTTCTTTATAACATGGCAGCTGTTGTGGTGGCATCATGTGCTGTGCCAGCCACCAGATGCTGGTAAGGAAAATAAACAGCGAGAGGGAGGGTTGGACGTTTTAGAGCCGTGTGAAGGCAGTCACCTGAGGCAGGTTAGAGGCAGGAATGAAGCCAGGCATTACTTTATATGGACAGGTATATTAGAGGCAGCCAGCTAAATGGCAGCCTGTAAATGTGTTCAGACAGTGGCTTAAAATCGAGGCATTAATATGTTATTGCTTATTAGAGCTGCCATGTGTTCCAGCCTCAGGGACGGGGGCTCGCTGCACCGTGAGGTTTGGTTTACACTGTCAGCTATTTTTGTAAATGTGAGGGCGATTTTAACACCAGCAGGGATCTAGATTTTTGCCTCGTTTAGTGGTTGGAACCTGATGCTGGTGGTCAAAGAAAAAAAAGATGCAGTTAGCCGCAGCCTATAGCACCGGCAGAACGTGAAACTTGGAAAAAAAAAAAACAGGTTAATATTTTTCTGATTTTTATTTATTTTTTTTCCCCATGAATTTTAATCTTTAATCCTAATAGAGTCAAAAACAGAAATTAACATGTGAAAGTCCAAATTTTTTTTGGGGAAGTTTCAAACACTTGAAATTTGTACGTGCTCAGAGAGTCATAGTCTGGTTTTTCATTAAGCAGCCCATGAGTGTGTGTGTGTGTGTGTGTGTGTGTGTGTGTGTGTGTGTGTGTGTGTGTGTGTGTGTGTGTTAAACCGATTTGTATTTGTCTCTTCAGGCTGTTTTGAGCCTCTCATTTGGAGCGGCTAATGCAACGGACCCAGGTGACTTTCTTGTCACTCTGTGCTGATCAAAGCAGCCTGTAAAAAATTCAAAGGTGTTTGTTCATAAGAACAAGCTGGAGATGTGATTACTAAGAAAGCTAATGAGTGGCCATTATACATGGTAATTAAGAAAAATGTATATCCCCACACAGTGCTGCAGCTTCCTCCACACACCTACGCTGTGGTCACTGAAAGCACAGGGCGTATTTACAGCTTTCATGTAATTTGCAGCCACGTGTAATTAGGGCGTGATGCACAGTATAGAGACAGGCTGCCCTCCACGTGAGGGTGACCTCAGTGGGTTGAACAGGGCATCAATACATGCAACAACCAGCAGGTTAGCTTTCCATTCTACATGTGCACCACAGGGGCTGTAATATATGTACAGGTACATTTTATTAAGGAGAAAAACAAAATTTTAGTAGATATTGAATAACTCCTCCTTTACTAGCTCAGTGCGCTTTGTATTCAGTTATGCAGATATTTATGCTGCACACAGATATCCTTTTTACTTTGAATAAAATATGATGAAACTTCTTTTTTTTTTTTACCCATTTTAGTGATTGAAGCCAGATCTTGAAAAAAAACACAACAGACACATTTAGCATTTTTCATTTTCAAGACATGATGCTAGCATTCATAATTAACACCTAATTATCTGTAGATGCATGTTTTGAATTCCACAGACCTTGAAATTGGTCATCACACTTAACAGATTTACAACTTAATTTACTTTTTAAGTGTATGGCTTAAATTGGCACATTACTCTTAGAGAAGTCACAGTTTATTTCTTTCTCCGTCTGCAGAGAACAGTGAAGCCCTGCTGTCGTGTAGGGTCGTCATCGTCACATCGCCCCCTCTGTGTGCTGATCTCTAAACAAACATAGTAGTGCTGGTCTCATTTTTGCAGTTCAGTAGTTCTAGGATAAGAAAAAAGAAACAAGAACCCAATAACCTAGTCCAAGATTTAAGGTCGCTCAGCTGGGCAGAGTCTTCACATCTGGGAGCTGGCCAGTAAATTCACCTTCTCACTAGTGCAGGGCCGAGCCTGTTTAAAGGGCGCTCAGCGGTGGTTGCAGTCTTTCCTTCAACTTTTTAATAGAGTGTTCCAGCTCCTGCTAACTGGCTGCAGCTTCACATTTCCCTCGTGTTGTCATTTGGTGGTGATATTGCTACGACTGCCACTGTAAATCATATTTAGGACATTGTGCTATTGTGGCGTCCAGTCTTCCTACAGAGATACAACAGTGTACACAAGCTAGTAACACAACACCACAACAAACTTACATACATTCAGTCATAACGTTAAATGAGGTGAAAGACATTTGCTTCAAACTTAGCTTAATTAAGGACTTAATAAGGATTACAGGTTAGATTTAATGCTGATTATAGCAGGACAGAGTAAACTGTATATTTTCATCTTTCTTCCTGTAAGTGAATTTCCAGGTTTTGTGCCTTGATGAAATATTAATACACAAATATTGATGATTATTTGAGAGTCCAATTTTAGTTGGAGCAAAATCAGTGATATTTCCCACCGACTATTGGCAAACACAAGGTAACAAACATGACTCTGTCTCTTCAGGTGTAGAGTAAAACAATGAGGAAGGAGAGAGCACAGCTGAGGTGGTTAAGTCAGATGGAGAGGGATACATGAAGAGTGGGAAGAAGGTGGGACCAGTTGGGACCGACTGTCACACCGGTAAAAAGATGTAACTGCCCAGAAAAATGAGAATCAACTGGAAAAAATGAAACTAGAAGCAAAGAGAGTGTGACGTGTGTTGTGTGAGCTCTCTCTGGTTATTTGAAGCAGCAAACTGCATGTTTTTGTTTTCCAGTCTGCTGCTGTCAAACCCTGCTGGGGCTGCAGAGTGAGAGAAGCATGGGATAGCAGCTGTAGCTGTGTGTGTGTGCATGTGTGTGTGCACGTGTTTCTATCCACAACAGTGGTCTGGAGAACCAACAGCACATTTTGAAAGACTGTGGTCGGAACTGAAATCATACTAAAGTTATTACTAGTTTTACCTTTAGCCAAGAGCCAAGACCTGCAGGTGTTTAGTCAGTGCTCAGCGTTGTCTCTGCAGGCTGGAGCACAAAGTTTGAAATCTGTATTGTGCACATGTTGCAGACTCCCAATATATTTCCTCTGATCCTTCATCCTCAGAGAGAAGGAACAGATGAATTTTAAAACGATGGAGGATGAGACTTATGTAAATAATAATACAAGATTTCATTAATGAATATTTAATGGGACAATAAAAAGAACAGTTAATGCATTTTAAGTTATATTCAAAATGATTATATTGTTATTTAAATGAATAAAGCTATACAAATAAATGAACAAAATCATTTATTAACTGCTCTGCTAATTGTATGAGTAACTATCCACTCAATCTGATATTAATATTCACATCTTACCTCTGGCTCTTTATTTAAAACACGTCTGGAGGAAAAACTAAAGTAAAAAATGTGCGACTTTCTGCTGGTACAATGAGAAAACCTTTAAATAGTTAAATCATCTTACTCTCATGTCAGCTGCCTTGCATTCAGTCAAGACCATGGTGAATTCATAGTTCGTTAAAACTGCACCTGTAAAATACCAACGTGTCCCACTAATCACACCAACCTGGGACAAGAGTTGTTTGCCCCGATAGACACAACACGTGTGTGTACATGTGTTCACGACACACCTGAATATGTCCAGGTGCTTTTAAAACCCTACAATGTGCCTGGGGGAAGGCAGAGTGAGGACAGAGGGAGTTACTCGTCTCATCCAGGCAGATCGGACGAGCCAGGTGTTGTCAGCCGTCGTCCTTACCTCGTCTCATCGCCGCCTGCCTTCACCACTGCTGACTAACAGCTGCTCCGTCTCATGCAGTTGGTCTCCTCTGTCTCCTGTTTGTTCTGGCTTTCTTCTGACCTTCCTACCACGTAAATCCCTCATTTCCTCCTGTTCCTTATTTTCCACCATTTATCTTCACTGGCCTGACTTCTGTTTACTTCCTTCCTTTCTTACTCCATCATTCCTCCATTTGTTTTCTGACTCTTCTCTTCCTTCTTTTGCTTTTTTCATTTTGGTTACTCAAGCGTTCGCTCCTCCATCCACCCCCATCTCCTTTCTAAATTGCACATTTTCTTCATCCTTCCTTCCTGTTAGTGTTTCCTTCTCTCCTCCCATTATCTTTATTCTCCTAATAATCCCTGATTTCCACATCTTCTTTTCCCCTCAGCTCCATTCTTTGCCTTCTTCCTCTACTTCTTCCATCATTCCCTCCTTCACGCTTCTCTCTGCCTTCATATTTTTCATTTACAGTCTCACTGTTTAACTGCTTTGTTCTGTTTTGACTCCGTCCTTCTCACTCCTGTTATCCTCTGGAAATGGTTAACGGGAGGAAAACTGGCTAAAATGAGATTG
The DNA here is from genome assembly GCF_900324485.2 of Mastacembelus armatus. Classification (NCBI taxonomy): domain Eukaryota; kingdom Metazoa; phylum Chordata; class Actinopteri; order Synbranchiformes; family Mastacembelidae; genus Mastacembelus; species Mastacembelus armatus. The sequence continues at coordinate 22,103,069 of NC_046646.1, read as the reverse complement.
AAGAGAGAGGGGGGGGGGGAATCATTCAGTCATTAAAAACAGTAGGCTAATTGAATTGACAAGCTGTTTAGTAATTATCTCTATTTGTTCCCATCCATTATTCAGCTCATGACTGCTGATATGACAGTGGCCCGATGCTTATTGTGTCTGCATGTGAGATTTGTGTGTCTGTGTGCACACTGTGTGTATTCAGTCACTCAGTTTAACTGTTTTAAACAAATCTTAATGTAGTTGCTGATGTTGTTGATTTGTGGCCTATTAAATCAAAGAAACATTTCCTAGTGAGCACCTGTTGCACAGAAAATTGAAAGTAGTTGAACCTGTGATTTTTTTTTTTTTTTTTCTTTGTTATATTCAAGTTTATTTTTAAAGTCTGAGGATGGAAAATTGTCACAAGTCAATCTCATAAGAAAATAGAGACGCTCTGCTTTAATAAAGCATGTCAGCAAACATGATCATTTTAACATACGTGTGTATTTTACATTTTTATTTTTCGCTGATCATATGAAAACTGAACAGTTTCGGCTCTTTGACAAGACAAATTCATGATATTCCACAACTCAATCGAGTTGCAGGAGATGACTTAGATGACTTTGTATATTCTGTACATAAGTGACCCACGTTTATGAAAAGGTATAAAAGTGCATTTGAATTTCTCGATCGATCGAGTCCATCCATGTAGTTCTCCAGTCTACCTGTATGCAGCCTTAACAGATTGGTAGCATTCTGGTGCAGCATGTCATATAAGCAGCACTGTGCTGTTACTGCTGCTGAGATGCAGAATATTGGGATGTAAAACTGTGTCTAGTTTATCTGTCAGCTTGCTTGTGCCTTTTATTAATCAATTAATCAATTAATTAATTTTTTGACCCTTCCTAAGTACAGCAGCCTGCAGGTCGTACTGTCAGATGTCTCGTGTGTGAACATACTGGTGAGGTTTGGTTTTTGAGGATTGTGAGTTTTGTTTTGGGGCCTGTTGATCGACAAACACTTTCTTTCAGGAAAGCCATGTTTTTTGTTTTTTTTTTTTCTTCTGTTCTAGTGAGTCACACTAAAATCTGCAATCCCAGTGAGCACAATCAGGAAAGCTTTAGCTTCCATACTTCCAGCTAAAGAGTGACACTAAGCAATGTCTGGCAGCTGGTTGTCTTGTTTCCTATGCAAACTCATCATGTGAAGGCCCCTCACTGCTAAAACTGTGCACAGCCAAAACTAGGAAGTGCACCAACAATAGCTGGCAGGTGTGGGCTTGCTGAGAAAAGAGCCAGTTGTTAATGGTGAGAACGGCAGACTTCAACACAAGCAGTCGTGCAAACATGATTATGTACAACGTGCCCAGGTGTTTCCAAGTGGGAGAAACGTGTGAATACTAAATGAAAGTGCAGAGCCATGCTTTGTGGATTCTTCTGTAGAAAAGAAAAATGACAAACTTAAAAAAGAAAAAAAATCTTGGCACAGATATTACACTTGTTAAATGATTACAACCTATTGTTCATCCACTGAATGAGAACACACTGTACAATGTGTGTATTTTACTTTTTTCTTGTGTGATTAAAAGAGACACGGAGTATCCACCAGTGCCCTAACTATAACCACATGATTTCATGATCATCAGCACTCACTTCAGATGCCTGTCCCAGCTCTAACACGATTAACATTTTTAATCCAGTGGTTGGCATTCAGCTGCTGCCTCTCATTTCTGTTCTCTCAGTGGAATGTGAGAGCTCTCACTCCTGCTTAAGTGCTCAGGATGGAGTAGTTAACTGAGACACATAATGGAGAGGACACGCTGCAGGCAGAGATAACATGAGGCGGACATTTCCAACCGCTGGACTCTGCATTAAGGTTCAGTGTTTACTTCATGTTGCGATGGTGATGGAAACACTTTAGCGAGTAAGGTAATATAATAATAATAATAATAATAATAAAAATACAAGACAAAACATTGTGCAGAATTTTAAAAAATGTGTGCTTTGAGAAAACCCACTTACACTTGAAGCCAAAGTAAATAAGTTTAGGCTTTTTATGTGCCCAGTACTCTGCCATATGATTCCCCTGTAATTTGAATTTCTTTTTTCTGTTTTTGCATTTAGGTTCCAATTACACATGCACTGAGAAGAGTTTGAATGGCGATGTGATTGCTTCGATTAGAAATAAAGAACACTTGTTGTGAACTTGTAGTTGCAAACACATAACAAGGAGAACAAAGGGGAGTTAGAATGGGATCTAACAGTCAGAGCCTGGACGTTAGTGCTGAATGAAAGTGGGGTTTAAGGAAAATGCCACATGATTGCAGCAGCTCTTAGGGTCAGCTGTTTTAATAGGTTAGCAGCACAAATTTGTAGAGTTTGCAAAGAACATTTGCACAGAAAAAACTGAATTTTATAAGATTTGGCTTCATGTGTACCTGATGTTTATAACAAAGGGACTGGAGTTGATTAAAACAACCACAAAGTCCTGTTTTAAAGCTAGAAGTCCTGTTCTTTCTTGGAACAAAGGTTCCATGAAAGGGAGAGCTGAAGGACAAATTTAATAGGTTTATGGGGTGTATATGTGCCGCAGATGTTTTTTGCAGCAGTAGAGCGGACTTGGACACCGTTCAGTGTCATTTTCTTCTCCTTTCCAGTCGTGTTCTCAGTGTGTGGCCACTGATCGGCTCAGCTTTAGCTCTCTTTGATTCATTCCTTCAGCAGAGGTCAGAGGTCACAGTCAGCTAAAGAGCAGGGACTCACAAGTTACAGTCAAGGACACACTGACAAAATCGATGTCTGCGACACCAGGCTACCTGGTGACTGATGATTTCTGCACTGCCCTGATGTTCACAGTTGTCTTCATACAACTGACCAGCCAGTGGTCAGTTATTCACCTACATACCAACACTTCCCACAGTCAGACATGTTATTTGGAAGCCACTTTACTAATATCCCCGTTAATGCTGATCTAATCTATTAAACAAGTGTTTCTGCAAATCCTGTGTAGTCTATAATACAGATCAACTGAGATTATGTGCCTGAATAACAACCAGAGATGACATGTTTGTAAAGCAGCATTCTTCTTCTTCTCCTTTGACATATCACTGCTACAGCTACTGTACTCCTGCTGACGCGGCTTCATAGTGCTGCTAGTAGTCTCAGTCGTACGCATACAGAAAATACATGCCACTCATGTCAGTATTTGCTTTTCAGCACATCGTTTCTGTTTCTGTTTAATCCTGAGCAGATGATGAAGATCAGGTTTTCCGCTTATGCTTTAGTAAAACTCCCATCCCTAATTAACTCTGGACGTGAGCCCAACTCTGCGTGCCATCTGCAGTCCTGTCATGATGAACATGGTGCTGAATGTTTCCTGACCCTCTCCACACAGACTGAAACATACCCCCTGTGCCTTTCAGATTTATGACCTCCTCGGCACTTTTGGACCGTGTGGTTAAGCTCTGCAGCCATAATAAATGCCTGCCTTTCAATGTCCTGTAGTTCAGTAAAATGCAAGTAGAAATCACGGGTGGCAGAGGACACTTGGGAGAGGTGTGTTCAACTCTTTCTGCAGGAGAGAGGTGTACAGCAAGGTGAAGGGAAAGAGGGAGATGAAATGGTAAAGGAGGTAAAAGCACTGATGGTGGAGAGGAAAATGAGAAAGTAGAGAAGCTGCTGTCGACTAGAAGGTGAAAGTAGAAAGGGAGGTGGAAAGAGAGTAAAGCAATAAAAGGATATTTTGAAAACAGAGAGGCTGGAACGAAAGTGGAGGCAGAGAAGAAGAAATGTATGAGGTGATTTTTGTGAAAGGATATTGAAGCCAGAATGGAGTAAAGGTAGAAGATGAAGAAAAGTGAGTTTTAGGAGCTGAGGAGAAAAAAAAAAAAAAAGAAGAGGAAAGACTTTTAGTGAAAAGCAGTGACAAGCGAAGAAGACAGAACTGTGAACAAATGCTTTCATTACCCAGCAGGGATTAGATTATTCACTTTCCAGAAACATGGTGCCCTCATGAAGGCAATGGCCATGACTCAGATTTGGGCTTCTGAGATGTAGGAATCTAAATGCAAATTCAGGAAACAGGAGTCTATCTTCAGTGAATAAAAGAGACATGGAGAGAGAAACAGAGACAGGTGCACACAGAGACACACCCTGCATGTTTACCCAGCATGCTCCCTGCTTTTTATTTTTGGGGGAAATTCATTTTACTCTTGGATACAGTCTATTTAAAAAAAGAGCATTACTTTTTTTTTATTTTTTATTTCGTTTCTTAAAAATCCTCTGTCAGAATAAGCTTTCAGGACGCGGTGCTTCTGCTGCAGTTGTGACATGAGATTAAGTTAATCTTTGCCGTGGTGAGGCAGTGACAGCAGCGTGGTGTTGATGCAAGCGGCATTACGACTTGTCTGTTCCCCCCTTTTTGGAGTGCTACGTGGCTGGCTGGGTAATTCTAGCTTGTGGGGGCAAACAGCGTGGGGTACCTGCCATGGATGACTATGTGAGCTTACACAGCTATGGGCAGATAGTGTGTAGCTGCATGTTGGGGGCAAGAAATGATCTGTTTCAGCGAGTGTGAAGTTCAAAGAGCTGCAGGGGATTAGCCCGGCAGGGAAGGAAGCGATGTGTTACACACAGGTGGACAACAACAGAGTGCAACACACGACCGCGGAGTAATACAGCTGCAGAGCCTGTTTTATAATGTATAGGAACATTTCCTTCACACTGATTCTCTGTGAGATGTTGCTGTATATTCATATGTCATTTGAACATGTGAAATGATGTGGAACTGATTCACCAGAAATAATCAGTCTAGGACGTAAAGAGAGGACAAAAAAACAGTTTCACAAAAAACCTGCTTTTTCAGCTGCGGTACAATTTAAAAAATCAGCTGAAAACTGTCCCCACTGGACCAGCTGGCAGCGTTGGCAACTAGTTAGTAAACAGTTGGACATTTGGAAACTGAAGAACCAGAAAGTGTTTTTTTTTCTCAGCAGTTGGTGGAGACCAAATCGGAGCCAAAATATAGTTTGAATAGAAGCTTTTACAATTATCAGGAAACCAGAAACATGACTTCAACACTAATGTTTCCAAGTGTCTAATTATGAAATTAATTGCTAACATGCAGTTTTCAGATTCACTAAGTTAGAGTTTATTTATAGGTCAAATCACAAACTGGCCTCACAGAGCTTTAATGTCTGCACACCCTCTGTTTGTATAGATTAGATAATAACTTTATCTGGTTGTTGTGGTGTTTTTCTGCTCCCAAGTGGTCAAAAGTGGTGCAAGTTCTCAAATATGAAATTATAGCATTACAATTTTTAATACTTTTTTTTTTTAAAATTTGAATTGACTTCATTTTCTGCTACTACCGATTAATTTCAAATTCTATTGTGTCTCTACTACCAAGATTATTGCATTGTATGAATTGTATTAATGTGGTATTGGGAGATGTCTTGACAGTTAGCATATCTTTTACAAAAGGAATAAGATGTGTGCTGATAGATGGCAAAATGTAGGCTCTTCCATTTCAGTTATGTGTTGAACAGTATTGTTCATTACCACCGGTCTTGGAAAATGAAGTGATAGACCATGGCATTGCTACAGCACCGAAACTAGCATGACATTGCTTTTGATTGTTGCAGTCGACCAAAGGCTGTTTACTCAAAATGCCTCTCGTCATGTGGAAGGAGCAAATCGGCACAGAAAAGCCGCATGACTCAGAAGTAATCAAGAAAATTGGTTTCAGGTTGTGTTTGCTGGAGTCAGGTAGCAGGGACTAGATGTGCCAAAGCACCTTACAGACACACACACACCTCAGAAAATAATGGCAGTGGTTCATGACAGTTTGGGCCTCAGGTACACTTAAGAAAAATCATAAAACTTCATTGCATGTTGAAATATTGATAGCTTTAGAGTGGATGCATTATATTTCGCAACTGCTAGGAAACATTACACCATAAACATGGATTATAGCAATTTCCCCTCTTATACACACAAGCACACACAGTCTTAACTGCACGGTAAGGTTCAAGCATTCATATGGTGGGAAGCAGCGTTAGTAGTAGTTTATAGATGTGACAGCATTAAAGTACAAAACACGACGATGTCATGTCAGAAAGACTTGGATGTAAAATGGATGTTGCATTAAGGTCGGTTTATTTATAGCACCTTTTTTACAAACGCGTTCAAATGTGATTTGCAGGGTAAAATGCTTGTATTCGCTCTTTAGATCTTTCCTCACAGAGGACATATGGCTTGTCAAACACAGATGCTGATGATAATGTCAGTAATGGCACCCTGGTTCACTGACACACCTTAATAGAACTGAATCATTAATATCATTAATCACCTGTGCTGTTCCTGTTATGACACGTCAAAGCGCCACAGCTGCTGTGAAAGTGATTGTTCATACGTCGTCTGATTCATTTCAGATTCAGGGCTGAACGTTTTTCCTGGAAGATACTAAAATAGATAGAAAAAAAATATATTATTTTATTAATTTAAAATGCATTACTACAAGGCAACAGCATTAAATTAGCCACAAATGATAGAAATCTGTTAAAACTGAAGAGACATTGAACCACACACACACATAAAAGTCAATGTGGACACAGAATTGTAATAATAGGCGTATATACATAGGAGGTTATTGTTTGTTAAAATAATGAATTGAAGAAAATAAATATTTATAGTTAACTATAATATATATAGTTTTTTAGTTAACCCCTGCTAACTACAGTGCTCCAACCACTGATTGATTATTCCTCTTTGGTTACTGCGCTGTATTAATATAAATGTACAAAATACCAGCAGTTACACATTAGTACAATATAAACTTAATTTCAGTTTGTACCAGTCAACTGTCACTATTAAAATGGCCCTAACATTAAAACATAAACAGTGATTTAACAGTGGGCACCGACTCTTCACCTCCACTTCCTTCATTGTGTTTGCGTGTCGACAACGTCTTTGTACTGACGTGAATATTTGCATTTGGGGTAACAAGACTAAGCTGCTGCTTTAAGACGTCCCTTCGGGAACAATGTCCATGGAGGTGTTTGATTTTGCTAATGCTCTTAGAAAAACTTAGATGATAGTAAAATCTAGGAAATTGCAGGTTTTTACCACCCCTGTGAGTAATGTCTTCTCATAGCAGGAGATAAAGTTGCCTCATTTTTCATCCTTTTTTCTGCAGTGAGGCTGTGGCCCCTTTGATGTCCTTATGTTAAATATTGGATGTACATTCATATTTTACTAGGTGAAATCCAGAACAAGACTGAGGGCAGGATAATAAACATGGCCAGGGAATTTAACTTCTCTAATTTCTCTGAGTTAATCTGTCTTTCCCCTCACAGTGCCTTGACCTGTGGTAATAGAGTTGCTGGATTTCCACTGTAAATAAAAAAAGGTAAAGGAAGGAGGTGGAAAAAAGCTGGAGGGAAGAGCGATTCACTGTAAAACATTTGAAACTACTTCTTATTCTCTTAAAACGTGGATGGAAATACTGAAGAGTTTAATCAAAGTCTACTTACTGTCCCCTGCTTCAAATGTCATGTGACTAAACACGTTTGCGATTTGCAGTCCACATCCCGGTTGGCTCAGTAGGCTGTTATCATGTGCCGGACCTGTACTGTCATGGCTCCAGTAATCAACGTAGCTTGTGCCAGGTTTATGTACAGAGAGCACAGGGTTAAGGTTGGCGAACGATGGCGTTTAATAACTTTAGTGAAACAATAGCACTGACTGCTTGAAACACGAAAGGACCAGTTTGCCCCCAGCAACTGATATCAGCCATTTAATGGTGTGTTAACCATTCAAAACAGCTGTCGTGAGCTGCTGTTGTCGAGCTAATTGAGATTTCATGGTTTAGTTTTGTCTTATTGTCCGAAAACAAAGATAAGTGCAGTAAACCTGTGAGTGAAGATGGAAAACTGGTCACATATATTTGATATTTCATATATGATTTTCAGCATGTTGCCCAAACACATATTTATTGGGGACTATATTCAGCAGCGAATTAATATTCGTCCAGTGCACGGCTCAGTGTTTTTAGCAGTTTTTGGTCAACAGTGTCAAAGGAATAAGAGATTAAAGGTCAATTCATGATTAAATGATTTCACCTACCCCCCAGTATATTTTACAGTGAAACAGGAGGAGAGAAGAGAAAGAGGTAAAGGGTAAAGAATGAATACCTTCAGGTGCCAACTGTGGGTATTTGTCTGGTTTTATTGGATGTTGGGGGCAAGGCGTTTTACTTAAACACCTCTTAGTGCTAATGATGTTTGCATCATGAAAAATATGAAGTGGGACCTGCTGACCCTTGTTCCAGCAACTGGGGGAAGGAACATTACTCTGCAGAAATTAGCATTTTAACAAGCAATAAAGTCTAATAAAAACACAAAAATATTTATCTAGGATTTTGACAGAGTCCTCTTGAGAGGGGAGTTTTACTTTAGCATCATTTTTAGATACCAGAGGAGATGTTAGTAAGTTTTGGAAATGGGTCCATCTGGGAAAATGTTTTAAACTGCTTTAATGTACAGTAACTACTGATAAAATACTTGTTTTTTTTTTTCTTGCATCTCTGTTAGGATTGGCAGCATTTGCAGTTTTCCCTCATCTGTAGTCATCTAGAAGCTTTAAAGATTTAAAATGATGAATAATATTCCTCTTCATAATAATAATTATGCCCCTTGCAGCTGCTTTACTCAGTCTGAAAATAAGATGAGAAAAGACTTAATGTTTCGTCCGGTAAAATCATGTTTCAGCTTATTAGATTAATTACCGACACATTTTGATGAGCTCTGTGCCGACGGATCAACCAGGGATACGTGAATATTCTTCTCTTCTTCGGTGCTGAAGTTTCCTCCTATGGTGGGTTTATGTTTAAATCATGGCTGTGGAAAAGAGGAAATGAAGAGTTGAGTTTTTTGGTGGTCTGCTGCTCGTCCTCAGAGGTCAGTGGTTGATGCATGAATGCTGAAGGGGGGTTGGCACAGAGAAGCTTTGCTGGAAATCCAAATGGCAGTGGTTGTAAAACTGGGGAATCGATGTTATTTTGGTTTGTGTGCATTTTTTCCCCCTGAGCTCTGTGCTTCTCTCTCAGTGCAGGTTTCAGTGCATGCAGCATTTAAGTGACAGAGTGACACTATGCTTGTCTTCCTGTGTATTTCAGTAGGATATTTAATAAGGGATGGGACACATGCTGACAGCTATTTTTCCCTACTGACAGAAAAACACATCAAATAACCACATCAAGCTTCCATCTCCTTTTTCATTGATTATTGATAAAATTGAAATAAGTTTTTCTCATACTTGCGGGTTAACTGGGTCACAGCCACATCACATTATGAGGCCAAATGGAAAATAACCAATGAAACCATTAAAAAGTTATTAAATTATGAAGTTCAGTGACTTCTTCCATTGTTAATTCCACAGTTAATTTCATTGCTTGTTTTGGACTCACAGTTTAATAGTAAGTGCATTTTAAACTGGGGGTTTTACGGAGGTTACCCAGGCATCTCCTGTGCCTGGCAGCAGTGCAGGCTTCACTGCAGGTAGAAGAGAAAGGACTTTAAATGATAGCTGCATGTGCAGCTTTGTGACTGTGGCAGTGATGAGTTAGCGCTGCCTGGCTTCTTTACGAGCGCGTCCTGCAGGCCTGCTGTGACTCCAGGCTCTCTGTCAGCGCTGTCCCTGGCTTTATGGGACAGAAGTAGATATAGAAGACTGAGAGGGTCACCCAGGGGTAGTTACGGGCATTATATAGGAACTCCTTCCTCCTGAGGACACAGTGGATGTAGGATGAGGCTAGTCTGAAACAAAAAACCAAAAAAAAAAAAGAAAGCGTGTGTATGTGTGCATGTGTCTATGTTTGCCAGAGTGGATGAGACTCTGGCTCAGAGACATTGGAGTACAAAGTAATGCTCTTTCCATCACCCCAGGGTTGATCCTCTGAGGACAAGTGCATGTGCGTATGCGTGAGTTCCTACCCCAAAGCCTTGTATCCTGACAGATGTCTCTGTCTCACTTGCTTCAGTGTGATGTCGTCATCCTGAGACAGCCTTTAAGTCTTTGTTTGACCTCTCCTGGGTTAACAGAGTTCCAGCTAAGTTGAAGGAAACTGAAAGTGTATTAAAAAGACAGAAAACGTGTGGTACAGAAAAGAAATACATGTGAGCAGTTTGTTGGAAATCATCCTGTGGTGACTGTGTGTGTACAGCGATACATACAGCAAGGAGCCAAGGACATTACTGGTACACAGTGTGTGTCTTAAGCTTATATTTACAGGATATGATGGTGTTATGCTGTGGTGCTGTAATTAATTATTTATTAAACCTCCTTCTCCTTTTCTCTCAACTCTCTGAAAAGGAGCCGTGTCCTTACAGAGCCGCACAGTGATGGCGTTTCTTATGTCTGTGCGCTGCCAATGATTTTCTTTTAAGGAGAGTCTTTGCAAAATAGATAAATGCTTTAAGTGTTATACAATTTTGCCTTTTAAATATTTGTTAAATGTAAGTTATGTGGCATTATAAGCAGTTCGACCTCTGCTCAACAATTCACTTGATTTTTGCAAAGACACGTTTTTGCTTGTTTTGATTCAAGGTGACAGACGATATCGCTTGTATTTCCATGTTTTCTGCTCTTTGTATAGAGATTTGTTTTACCAACTCCTCCTCATGGTTGTGCACAGCACTTTTAATTTTCCAGATAATTTGCTCATCAGGATGATGATGTTGAAGCCTGGTCTACAGGTCAGAATAGTCCAAACTGCAGGCCAATTGTTTCCATACTGCTTATAACATCCACCTTTAAATTGCTTAATTGCTTTCTGAGGTAGCAATTTGGAACTTTAAATTTCTGGTGACAATGTAGTTTTTTTTTTTTTTTTGTAGTCGTCAAATAATTAGATCTTTTTCGTCATCCCTCTCCTCTTTAACCAAATGTGGAGAGAAGATGGCTTTCAGTCTCACAGTGCCCCCCTGGTCAGTTTCTCTGTGACAGTCTCTCTGTCAGTGCTGCTGCTGCTGCTGCTGCTCTGGGGTTCATCAGGATTGGGGCCAGTTTGCAGCTGACAGCTGCTTGCGCTGTCGTTCACCTCCAGCTGGATGGATTTGCTCGGTTTAGACTGTAAGTTAGGTAAATGAAGCCCTAAAGGAGTACGAATGATCTCGCCTGCAGTAGCAGCACTCAGAAGCAGCCAAAAGAGGAAACTTATTTCATTCAGAGAGTATAAACAGATAGAGATCCTTTCTGCCGTCACCTCTGGGGACAGGGATAAAGCAGTAGTGGGGTGGAACAGAGATGGTGCCCAGATTCACAATTAAATAATTTCAGCAGCAGCATTTCAGAGCAGTGACTTACCTTTAACTGTAAATCTAACAGATTCCTCTCATCAGTTTTTGGACAGTTGTTGCAGGGCTCATATGCACAATTATCCCAAATATTTCAGACTCTTTGCTTCAGTTGTGTCCCAGACGCTGAGTGGAGCACCATACAAGAACAAAAATTATAATGAAAATTCATAAATGTAATAAATGTGGTGTTAAGTCAGCAACATTATAGCATTTTCTCCCTCCTGCTTCTATTTTTTAACTACAAACTGCAAAGGACATGTTGTCTTGTAGCAGAAAACCAGAAGCTCTGGACCAGCAGAAGGTCCTGGCTGGATTATCTTCTCTGCCAGCAGCAGTTCAGCAGAGGTGCAGTCGCTCCACGTACTTACGTATGAACTTACATTCATTTAACATCAAAGGCTTAAAAGTTATAGTTTGACTACAAATTCCCTGCATTATTGATTTTCAAAAGATGAAATGCTGTAGGGTAAACAATAGAAGAAGCTTCTGAACTTGGCCATAGGTCAGAGTTGGTACAAACTGTGAACAACTACATCAATAAGTGGAGTTTGGTTTGTATTCCTAAAAAACTCTGGGCTGAACTGAGAAAGTGAAATGAGTTTAAAATGGATATTCCTGTTTTCTTTGACCTTCAGTGTTTTTGCCTCCTTGGATAGTAACCTGACCAGTTTCAACATGCATCAAGTGAAGACCATACCACCATCAGGTAGTAATTAGGTTGAGCATCTTTTGTTATGTATAGAACCATAATTATAAAAGGACTGTATGATATTGTGAAACAAAAACAAAAGAACCTTCCACTTTCTCTTTTTTTTGCTGCAGAAACCGTGTTTGAGTGCTGGCCCTAATGGCAGTCAGCAATAATGTTGACATAACAGCTGCACTGTAATCATTACTCCATCATGGTGACACAACTAAATCGACTGTCACTCATCTTCACTTCATTGCTTTAAACAGAAGTGTCACTTTATTGACATCGTTTATATGGATAAAAAGCCTCTTACGGTTTTGCTCCTGGCTGGAATGAATCGGCTTCTCTTAGACACAAACAAGCTACGCAAAGTCTCACCCCTAATTTGCCATTATCATCCTGCGATGCTGTGAATTATTCATGAAATGCCCTTGCTGTAGGGGAAAAGTGAACGGACGAGGAGCGGTGGAAACGTGGCGTTGAACTGGGAGGATGAGAGAGAGAGAGAATTACAGGTGATTAAAAACAACAGTGATCAAGAAACAGGTGAAACGTCAGAGAGTTGAAGAAAAGGACAAAATCTAAACGGGGTCAACTGAGAGTCTAGAAGTAGAGCGAAGGGTCAGGAGATGGTTGGGAGACAGGTAGATCAGATGTTCCTGGAGTGGATGGATAAGGGAGACATGTCTGTCAGCTCATAAATTGTTCCAAATTAGTAGAGCTTTCATTTAGCATATGCCAAACTTAAACTGAAAAAGAGAGGAGGGGGAGGCGGAGAGATCCTTTCCGCCCCTCGTCCCACCGGTCCACATGATTCTCTCCACCAACTGTAAGCAAGCCTGAGGCCTTGTGCCTCTAAACTGAGTCCTGTCTGAATATTCATTGGCTTAATTTGCATAGCTCACAGATGGTGAAAACAGATGCTCGTTACGGCAAGTGTCAATTTTCAAAAATTTGCTTTCATGACAAAACAAATAAAGCTATACAGGGGGATGGAGCGACTCGAAGCCTCCTGGCACAGCTGCCGAAAGTGTGTTTGTGTGCGCTCAAGACACTTGTCACAAGAGAAACTTTGAAGCATGTTAGTGTGCACGTGTCTATATGTGTAGTCTGTGTAGGATGCATGTTTTTAGTGCAATATAAGCATCATAAACATTATTGGATGAGTTTTTATTTGTAGCATTTACCAAGTATAACATTGTTTGTTTCATAAAAGCTGTCCAAGTGGAAAAATATGGTGTCCTCCTAAAAGATAGTTGAACTTTATTTTTTCATCATTAATGTCCCATGATGCTTTGATTCAGCAAAACAGCAGGGGAGATGCTTGTAGGTGCACAGTATTTATCGAGCTCCACACAGCTGTTTCTGTACCTGTTTACATTTGAACTGGCAAGACAGAGACAAAAGACACAGACGGGAACAGCCATTGAAAATCGAAATGGATCAGGGATCCTTTTAGCATTTAATTATCAGAACTGCATTCTGAACTGATTAGAGTTAAAAGCCTGAGGGCAGAGGCGAGGCTAAGTAGGAACATCATACTGCTGCAGTAAACACTTGTCCTCTGCTTATACGTTCCCATCAGACCTTTTGCAACTACCTGGATATGTATATGTGTATATATATATGTATGTATGTGTGTATGTGTGCATATATAAATAGATATCATTGAAAAACTGGTTGAAATAACACAAAAATCCTTGTTTTTGTCAATATTGGAGACAAATATTCACTAATATTCATTCATGTTGGGAAGAACATGCAGTACTAACAAAGGGTCATCAAAGGGCACTGCAACACCAACGTGAAAACATCCTAAAGGTGAACTGTGGTTGAGGGAATATGTCCCAGTGGGGTCAGTTCAGCAAATGGTCTAAATTCCTCCTGAATGTGGTGCAGGTCTGAGCCACAGCTCCTGGAAGTGCTTGTTTAATCGCTGCCAAAGGAGGGTCAACAGTTATTAAATCCAAGGTTTGACCTAGTTTTCCACCAACACTGTGAATGTTTAATGGGTGCGTTCAATAAAGAGGTGAAATATGATAATAGTTGGTGTGTTATTAGCTTCAGTACATCGTGTCTGTCTCTACTTGTGACTGAGAAGAACAGATCACATTTTATGGCCAGTTAATTAACAAAGTAGTAGGTGGTCTCTGGTTTCTCGTTAATCTGGAGGTCTTTGGGTGTGTGTTGCCGTCAGCAGGTTAATTTACATGCTAGCTGCTGTGGCACAGCAAGCACTTTATTTCCTTTGGCACAGCTTGTTTCTTAAGAACGGAACCGGTTTGTTTGCTGCCCTTCTACCTTGCATGCTGTTGAAAATATTTATTACAATATTCACGCTGGTGCTGGCAACACTGATTGTCAGTGCACTTCTGAATCTGCCCTGGAAGCAATTCTGTGTAGTAAACAACAGTTTGCTTCCATTTCAAATTGAGCACAATTGTCCCTCGTCTTGTTCTTCGCATTGCATCAGAGCACATTCGCAAGTTGGGCCCTTCTCTGCTTGTCCTTGTAGTGTGGCTGGATGCTTTTGGAGTCTCAATCTAAGAATTTACAACCCTGTTAACTCTATGAATCAAGTTAGTCTAGTGTGTTAGCCTGTTAGACACAGTTTGTCGGTGCGAATGCCATTAGTTTTATAGGCATTTGGTTGTAAAATATGGGAAAAATTTAAACGTTACGGCTGGTGATTTTATATTTTTCGGTTATTTTCCATAAATCCTCTAAAGAGACTAAACGCAACAACAAATTCCATGTCTCCTCTGTAATGTGTGTGAATCCTGAACCGGGTTTTTCTGTGCCATAGAGCTCCGTTGTTGGCCAAACAAACAGTGAGCTGTACTGGGTGAAAAATGTTTACATTGTTTTGAAAAAGGATTCGTATAAATGGCTCTTGTCATCTGTGATTTCATACTTTCTTTGCTCTCGCACACCTGTCTTTCTTTCCTTCTTTTTCATTTCATCTCATTTCTCTTCTGCTTCTGTTTTTCCTACCTCATATCTCCCTTTGCTTCCAACCTGCATCCTTTCTCTTTTCCTCACTAATATATTTATTCCACATCTACTGCATTCAGTGAAGCTGGAAATTCCCTGCAGGAAGAAAGTGTAATGGAGCAGACTTTGCCCTGAGCCAAAAGTCAGAGTAGGAAATTCAGAAGGTTGTTTGTTGTATCCAGTGCCAAGTGTTCTGACACAGTCTATGCTGCACCTTATAATCAGTCCACAAATAAAATGAGTCCACGTGAAGTGAAAGGCGTTGGGCAGAAACGTGACTCTGAATAAATGCTGACGTGTTGTGCTAACACATTCACTATATCAGTGTACGATATGACAGATGTCGCATTTAAACATCTGCATTTAATCTGTGAAGCTGCTGATTTTTTTTTTTTCTATGAGTTTGTTCAGCAGCGAGGCAGCGAAGTATCACCGACGACCTGCGGAGAGAGAAGCTCGTCCATGTTTCTTATCAGATTTTTAATTCTGGACAACGTGGATGTTGAATTTGACTTGAACTTCTATCTTTTGAATCAAATGCAGGACAAATCTCTCGTTCTCTTTGTCCTCAAAAACTCCTTCTCCTTCCATTACCCTTCTGTCTTTTTCGCTCTTCTTTCTTGGTCCCAGTCCTGGTTCCCCAGCAGCCTGTCCGGTCCTGTGACGCTACCACGGTGTGGAACTGCTTTCCAATATTAATTAAACACCCTTATGTGTCATCACCCCCTCTGGTGAACAGCTCACTCTTTAATTAGACCTGACGAATGCCAGGGAGAAAGACACACACACACACACCTCACCGGCTTGTGTGCGGCGGCACAGGTGTGTGTCAAACCGGGAAGGTGTAGTTAGGGATAAAGTCAGTGTCTCTCAATATTTGAGTGTTTGTGCATCTGTCTGTCTGTGTGTGTGTCTGTGTGTGTGTCTGTGTGTGTGTCTGTGTGTGTGTCTGTGTCTGTGTCTGTGTCTGTGTCTGTGTGTGTGTCTGTGTGTGTGTCTGTGTGTGTGTCTGTGTCTGTGTGTGTGTCTGTGTCTGTGTCTGTGTGTGTGTGTGTGTGTGTGTACGTGTGTACATCTGCTGCTCAGTTTCTTATGAAGATCTCTGCAGCCCATTTTTGGATGTGCTTATGATTTCTGTGAACACAGCTCAGAGTGCAGTCTCTCTGCTTTATGTGTGTGTGTGTGTGTGTGTTTGTTTCAGGGGTGTGTTATACCACAAATTTTGAAGGTGTTGCTCTTTTACACCCTCAGTCTCATGCTTCTGCGTGTGTTTTTCAGGAGTTTTCTAATTGTAGCTTCAGGATTGAAGGAACACCAGCGCACTTGTGATAATATTTCACAGTCGGCACCGTTCACAGCTAGGAAGGAAACATGAAACTTGACAGTGGGTGTGAAGCTGTAATGTGTCTAAAATTACCTGTTGGCTTTTGTGTGAACGAATGTTTAGTTAATTGTAAACGTGCTCAATCTCTTCAACAATTTTTTAAAACTTTGTTTTAAAAAAAAAAAAAAAAAAAAAAGTAAAACTACAACACTCTAAGGGAATTAAAGCACATGTACGTGAAACTTCAGTTAACTCTAGTTGAGAATAAATAAATTTATCACATATGAAATGGCAAATGTGTTGCTTTCCCTCAGGAGCTATGCGATGAACCCCAAAAGGTGTAAAAGCGAAGGTGACGTTAGAGAAGAGCCTCGTATCACGACAGTAACTTCTACTCTGCCGATCAGCTGCACCATCTGCTCAGTTCAAACAGGGCACATGTAAAAAGCCATGCATGAAATCTGACATGTTTTAATGGCAGCATCTTAAAATAGCAGCAGAGTTAATGCAACGCAATGGTTCGAAGCAGCTTTTCGCCAGCTTTACCGGTTTAATAAGATCATGACTTGAAAACACAAATCTAAATTTCATTAACGTGTTGTAGCTGTGAAAAAAGCACAGGGCAGATTTGTTTTTTCAGTTTGGCATTTTCAGTAGGACTTTAATTAAAGAAGTATTTCTAATGCTTTAGAGGATTCTTACCCTGCCCACTTTAATGCTGTGAGGCAGTTATTAAAGTTTCCCTTCAGCTATGAGCCTGAATTCAGGTAGAAATTCTTGTTGACATGGACACTTTTTGCAGTTTAGGGCTGGACATATTTGTTGTGGGTTAGGGGACTTGGCTGTCCTTCCTTTCACACCAGCCAACTTAGCTCCAGAGAAGAGGCAGCAGCATGAGGCCCAGAGTGCAACTTTGCCAAAATCTCCTCCACCAGTAGCTCTGTTTCCCCCATGCAGCCTCGTCTCATTTCCTCCCCTGTCCAGCACCAGGACCGTGCCAACTTTTTGGACACACATTTCCATCTTTTCCTTAATGTGCTGCAGGATCGTTATGGTTTCAGATATGTTGCGGGTCTGTTTAACCTTGCCTTACTTGTCATTCACCGACGGCACCGTGAACTACATGCTTAAAATGTTCATATATATGCCCTTCTGTATTAGGTGTTTGGAGGATTTACGTATTTAGTTTCATTTCTAATTTGGACTCTGTCATTGTCACAGTGTCTGTTCATGTATTTCTTTTGTAAATTAGTCCAGTGTAAAGCTAGTGGAGCTGCAGTCTGCATATTACATGCTATGTTCACGGAAAATATGAAAACTGCGCTTGGTGTTTGCTTAAAATAAGACAAAAATGTTTCATGATGAATAGTCAGGCTGCTTATTCAGTCTCAGATGATGGATTTGTTTTGAAAAGAGGCTTAGCCAGCGTTCAGACATTTATACATCTGGAAAAAAATTAACATTTCAATTGCTGTGTAAATGATTTATTAGAGTCCTTACAGCCACAATTTAGCGTCATGACTTATTTTCAATATGTGGTGACATTAACACAATACAAGAATTTACCCAGTGTTATAACAAAGGTGTTGATTTTTCATTAACAGTATTTTTCTGTAGCAAGTATTTGGAGCTGACAAGTGTGGATTGGAGTGTTGTTTGTCCTCTCGTGGAGCTGAAATGGCTCTAAAGTTCAGCTGCTGAAAACTATCAAAACCTTAGAAGGGTGCAAATGTACATAAACACTGACACAGTGTTGACTTTTATGCTTTCAGTGCTAAATTAACACATGATTTAGCTAAACAGACAAAAATGGAGCTGAAGAAGAGACCACACAAACAGGAATTAGATAAAGTGTTTTCCCATTTCTTAAATTAGCCAAAAATGTCTTTCATGTCGTGTTAACCCCTTCTCTGCCAAAAGCTTTAACCTCCTAACCTCGACATCCGCTTCAAAAACAAAGTTCATTTCATCCCAGCCCTCAGAAACCTTCCTTACAAACTTTGGGTTTAGAAGTGTTTCTGTCTGCAGTGTCAGCAGCACATCTGGCAGAGCCACAGACGACATGTCACCTTCGCTTCCTCGGCTCACCCTGACAGTCAGGGGCTAATGACCTGGAAGGATCCACTGTCCCACTACATATGGGCCCGACTGCCTCTGAGTCTGTGTATGGCTGTGTGCAAATATATATTTGTGCGCCTATGAATGCACTTCATAATGTGTCCACACTTCTGCTCAGCAGTTTGAGTGTGTACTGCATCTGTGTTGGTGTTTGTGTGCGTCTGTGCAGCCTGGGACCTTTTCTCCAGCGCTTGGAGAGTCCCTGTGCATCTGGGCCTGTGGTCCTCCCTGCTAGCTGAGTAATTAGGACAGGACATGCTGACCAGTAGCAGCGTCAGCTGGGACCACTGACAGAACAAGGACGGATGAAATTATACACCTGGATGCTTCACAGGGATTTTTTTTTTCTTTTTTCTGTGTGCTTTGGTGATCTAAGACCTAAAGTTGCTTTTTGACCCATTTAAAGGACAAAATTAATGTCACCTCATGTCACAACTGGCCATCGTGGATGGTTACTTGCTCTTTCCCTGCTCTGTTTTGTTGAGGGGGGGGGCTGCTCTTTTTTTTAAAAAAAAAACTCACCATGGAGAAAGTTCAGGGTAAAACTTGGCTGAACTGAACTGGTTTGTAGTACTTCTACCAGTACTTCTACCAGATACAGTGATCAGTTTGTAGTTGGAAACCTGTGTTGTTATTGTTCCCTGTAAACACATAATACCTTTGTTTCACAACTACATAAGGAGAAAAATGAGAAAAAGGTTTTTTGTTAATATTGAAGTGGACTTATGACAAATTATTATTCATGTAATGGTCGTCTCAGAACATTAAAGGTAATATTGATCCATGAAATTTAAGAATCCCATCCAATAATTTTATTTTAAAACTTAATGAAAATACCTGCATCTTGCAGGACCATTGAAGCATGTAAAGGCCAAATATACCCACACAGATTTCATATTTTCTGGCTGCGCACGCTGTAGTTTGAATTATGTGATTGCACGGTCTGACTGGATTTCATCAAGTGAAAAAAAAAAAAACAGGCATGAGAGGAAATAGTTGGGAGTAAGGTGGGGAAGCAGAAACTACAGGAGCTCCACCAAAAACACCAACTCTCACATTAATTATCCAAACATTCACGCTGTTTTTTCTGTTACGTGATTATAGTTAAGAACAGTATGTGTGTGTGTGTGTGTGTGTGTGTGTGTGTGTGTGCTGGTGTATGATCATAGCCACATTTTAAATGCAGTGTGTTTGATTGTTCGGTTGTAGGTATTGTTTAAATGCTTGGACCTGTTAAGCTCACACAGTTCTTATCTGTGCGTGTGGAGAGGCTCCAGTTTAGTTCAGGTTAAAAAAGATAAGATGCCAGCCCTGGGCCGTTTGCAGGAGGGCAGGTGGCAGCTTATCAACAGACTTTTCATTTTTTGATGTTGTTTAGCTTTAAGTTTTTTTAACTTCTCCCCTCGGTTTCATTAAAACCTCCTTTCTTTGGCGATGGCTCCAGGATGCAGTAGTTCTGTTGCTCATCAGCCAAATTTTTCTGCATGTGCTGAACAGCATCTTCTGCGTTTTCCTTCGCATTGGTGGAAGCTGTAATGGCTACCACTGTCACAGATGTTGAATGAAACCTGACTTGTTTTACAGGCTATAACATCAGTCTCTTACATTCTGCCATAACACACTTTCCTTCTGCTTATATACACTGTAGGATTTAATTGTAACTGGAAACACAATAAATATCTCCAGTAAATCACACATGTGACAGCAGGGGTCCCTTCACTGTCCCAGATCATGGGGGTCGGATCCTCATGACCCCCCTCCTGGCAGAGAAATGCGATTATCTGAGTATTTGACATTGATTCCCACGACTGATCCCAGTTTTCCCCAACCCCCCCCCCTCCTTTGGGATGTGGGCTCTCCTTCTTGATTTAAAACTAATTATGTCATGAAGATCTTGCACAGGGGCTGTGGGTGTTGCAGAGACTGTGCTGTGCAGTCAGTTTTATATCGTTTTCCTGTCGATTTCTCTTTCTCTCCATTTCTATCTGAATCTTTTTATTTATGTGGCTGTCAACAATTCAAGAGCATGAATATTATGGTTTTCTCTGCTAACTGAAATAAAAAAAACAATATGTATGATGGACTAGTGCACCAGTAATAAAGCCATCCTGAGCATCCATGCAACAAAGAAACACACACACAGCCTCATGAGTTTTATATACTTAGCGATGAATCTCAATTGAGTATTTTATATCTCCCCAATATGAAATCCTCCCCTTGATCTGATACTCACGAGAATTAATCTTGGATTAGCACAAAGTCAGTTTATTGCTTCACTGCCTTATTGAATGCCAAATAAGTAATTGCACATAACCAACACAGAATTCCCCCGACAACTACGAACCGACAGAGACCCTCGTTGATTAAGAACAAACATGTTGCTTGGTGGGGTTGAAATTATGAAGTTTTTTTTTTTCTTTCCTCTGCCATGCTTTAATGAGATAACTAATTTACAGTTGTCCTATTTTTATCCTCTCCGCCATCTTTTGATAACCTGCTGAGAGACCTCTCACCTCGTTTTCAACTCAGCTTGGAGTGGTAACAAGGAGGGATCGAGTTGACATTTGCATCTGCAGCTTCATAGGTCTATAAGAGCTTATGTGGCATTTCTTAAAGAGGCTATCAATTTCAATCAGTGTCGCAGGATATTGAGACTAGAAGTGATTTCATTTGCTTTTTTTTTACTAGTTTTTTCAGTGCGCTGTGTCGTTGCACACACACACGGCAACAGTGGTCAACGTGGGAGATGGGGCAGGCCTCCTGCTGGTCATGCCTTAAATCATGTTGCAATTAAGTCTTAAAGCCTGTGGTGAAATTACTTACATTATAGCCAAGAGGGCACCTGCAGGTGTCTGAGTGTTAGAGTTCATAGTCGGCTCTGCCTCTGCAGGCCCGAGCACAGATTAGTGTGGGGCCACTGCATCACCGGCGTCAGCAGTGACTTCACACAGTTCACTGATGAGGTTTGACTAGAAGATGAAGTTGTAATGAAGTTTTTAAAAAAGCCAGAAGATTTTTCCAACTATTATAAAATACTAGTATTAACTAGACATTGCAGTATTAACCTACCTCACTAATATGTTGCATGCATCATCATCGTTGTGCCTTTTGGTCATTGCAGTGCAGCACCTCAGGATTATTTTCTGAATATTTGTCAAAGCAAAATCTTGAAATGTATCATAATTAAATGTCATAATTAAATGTCCATGTTTGAATCAGGAAAACTTTTAGGATTGTATGTGTTCAAGAGACAGTTCCAGTGTGAGCTGTGATGGCTTTACGTTGGCCCTTGATTGCAAGTCCCCTTTAGAAATTTGGAAAATTACAAAAGCAGATTTTTACTGGTATTTACAAAATAAATTAAATTAAATTTAAATTTTTTTATTACCAAAACAAATTGGGCCAGCAGTTTATTGTGCCTGCTATTATAATTCTGCAATATTATTAAATACAACATAATATGGGACTGCAATACCAGTGGCTTATATCTGGTATGGTTACTAACATATCACCTGGACTCATTTGAAATTAGTCAGAACCTGCTAATGTCAGGAAAAGCATCACACTAGAAGTGGAACATTTGGTAGTTTTATCTTGCTGAACTTTAACACCAGCCAGAATCTCTGCAGCTCTTCACCATCTGATTTGATGACTGGCGGAAATTAACATACGTTTCTGCAGATTGCTGCAATAATACAGACACCAATGGCAAATAGAAACAGCCGAGCATACGAGCATCCAGTAAGATGTAATGTTAGTGCCAGAAAAATATCTGAAATATCCACACACGTTTATGTTCATAAGCTTTTCATGTTTTACTTCAATAAATCTTGAAGTGACAGTTATACAGACTCAGAAGAATGTAGCTGCATCTGTGCTAATGAAGGTCAGAATTGTCTGTAAACTGCAGCTGATGATTTTTTAGCCACAAACTTTTAAACTCTGACTTTCTCACAGACACACTCTCTCTCTCTCTGTTTCCTCAAGTTGAGTTCAGAGCCATCCCACATATCGTTCCTGGAAAGTTGGTGCTTACATTTCACTGGAGATCATCCTGGCATGGAGGGCTGCCATAAGGGGTCAATTACAGAGAGTTAGCACCATCAGGTATTAAAGCATTCCCTTTCATCAGCTGCAATACATTCCTCTGCTTCCATGTTAG
This sequence comes from Mastacembelus armatus, assembly GCF_900324485.2. NCBI lineage: Eukaryota > Metazoa > Chordata > Actinopteri > Synbranchiformes > Mastacembelidae > Mastacembelus > Mastacembelus armatus. The sequence goes on along the minus strand of NC_046646.1, from coordinate 22,080,454 downwards.
ACTGACATGAAGCTCTCAACTTCCCCTCAGTCTTATGTTTCTGACAGACATAGTTAACCACCGTGCTATCAAGGAGCAAAGTGCTCGTTTTCTTCTGTGAAAACTCTGGCAGCGCCCGCTGAGTCGATGAGCTGAGTTTCCTATTACAGTGTGGTCTTTGTGGTTCTCTGTGCTGTGCAGTGTATCGTTTTGTTCTGCTATTGTCATAATATTTTGGTGCTCTCTTCTTGAACAGAAACTGATTTTAATCTTGGTTAGTACTGAGTTTTTGATTAGGTTTTGGGAGATTTAGAGTTTTGTGCAGGTAAACAGATCCCTGCAGAGACCTAAAGAAGTCCTGATTCTGGTTTTGATGAAGCTGGAGTACCCCCGCTTCCACAAGGAGATAGAAATCTTGTTGTCCAGTCTTTGTCTTCTATAATATGGTCCTGACCTATAGAGAGGGAGAAGAGTGTGACTCAGTATTTTAGTATTTAGTATCACATATTGATGAAACCTACTTCCTCCCAGTGGAGATCTCTGATTAAAGAGTTGCTCTGGTCGAGGATTAGTCTTAATCCATGCCCATATCCACTGCTCTGAAATGAGCTCCCCATGTTGCAGCGTCTCAACCTGTTTCATGTCTCTTTTTTTATGCGACTCCATTAAACTGCTGATGCTGATGAAGTTAAAGATGCTGTCAGAGGGGGAGGCGCGCATTCACAGCGGGTTTACAGACCCGCATAGACAAAACCATTAAAATGGCAGCATTAGTCATTAGTCAGTAACAAACCATGGTAGTAACAGCAAGACCTCCACCCCAGCAAACAACCATATCAGCTACATTTGCACAGTTTCTGGTGTAAATTAAGCTCATTAACCTTATGTTTTTGGCAAAGTTAAATGAATAAAATGTGCCTGCAGATTGACTGATCATGATTTACAGGCTGTGTCTTACCTAAAGTCGGTCTTGCCTTTATTTTTAAACAATGAATGTGATTTTATTTTATTTTTTTTAACCATGTTAGCCCAACTTTATCCACAGATGAGGTCAGAGTTGGGTTTTTTTTTGCACAATCATATAGGTTTATTTGTATTTTAAGGCCTGTGGGAGTCAAATCGACGCTGCAGCAGAACGAAAACACAGAAGAACAAACAAAACGCATTAAATGGCAGAAATAAGAGAACAGATGGTTATATTGACTGTGGGATGAAACGTCTTATTGACAGCTGCAGCAACACTAATGAGTCATCACAGATGCAAACAAGTCAACAAAAATTGAAATGAAAAACAGTCTGGAGGTGAATCTGACCCAGGCTCTTCTCGTTGACTTAATTATCCACTGAAAACTCATTTGAGTCCTGAAAACGAAAGAATTTGAATGAATAATTAATAGTACAGTAATAAACGAAAAGAAATGGCTCTTCATTTTATTTTATTGCTGAACCTTTTGGAGAATAGAAAAAGGCACTTCATTAAGCTCCTGTTTAATAGGCACATCCATCTAAATCCTACATGTGGCCTAATGGCAGCACATACTATTATTTATATTTGATAAGGAGTGTTTAAGTCCCCAGAGTCAGTGGCTGGTGTTGGGTGTGGCATTTAAATCAAATGCTCACTGCTCTATCTGCTACTCAATTAGGATTATTAAAATTTAATCAGGGTGCTGCCAAGAGTTCCTTTTCATCTGATCGCAAAAAAAAAAAAAAATCATACATAAGAAGACATTTCTTGCCAGTGGTCATGAGGGAAAAAAAAAATGTGTAAATTGGGGGTGCAAGTGTTTCAGGTTTGACAGCTCTCTGGTCTGTAATTGCTAAGTGATTTTTCTCATATCTCTTTTAATAGAATTATGTCACAGACTTTATGTTGGAAATGTGCATGCATAGTTTCTTATATTTCAGACACATGTATAATATTTAAAGTATGTGCTATTTCTGGTGCCTGAGAGTAATTTTTATTCTGAAATCTGATAAACAAAACATAGAAACATAGAAAACTGTTGCTACATGACAAATGATTGTCTTATAAACTACAAAGAACTAATTCATTTAGTAAAATATGCTTTGAATGTCACTGTTTCCTGGATTATATTGAGTGCCAGCTGTTTGTTGAATGTAGGAAGTACGATTTCTTTGCTGCATACAAAACATGCAGTTCTTTGGTTCCAGAGGCTGATGTTTGTGTTTTGAGTCCTGCGTGCAGTGAAGTTTAAGCAACAGAAGCACTTTAGTGATGTGCTGCAAAGAAAGGTGTCAAATCTGACGCCACATGTTGGGGAGGAGGTCAGAGTCATGACAATGACAGTGGGGTTGTGTCCCGCTGAGATGATACAGACACAGAGTCGTTGTTTTGGATGCAGCAGTTTTGTGTAAGACGTCTCAGATGACTGAAACTTTAGATCGGGATTTTTCATCATGTCTCCGGGAAATGGGAATGAATCCAGGTCAGCTTGGCCTCGTTCCTCCTGATGATTCAAATAAACCAACATTAGTCATGTTAAAGCAACAGAGGCTCCAGTGACAAATACTGCTCAGCCTCCTTTGTGGACTTTATTTCAGCCTGACAGATTTATTTTTTTCTCATCTATAATTATTTTTATGTTGATTACTTGATTGCATTTCTAATGTGCGGGAGAATGATTGCAATTAGTGGTCCAGCTTAAATATAAGAGGGCCTGTGATTGAGAGAGTGCCATCATCTATTATCAAAGCTATGATTATTTTATTATATAATTATTTTATTATTTATATGAAGTGGTCTGTATTTATATATTTGAGTTTAAGGAGATTGTTTTCTTTGCCCTTTCTTTGCCTATTTGTCTTTAAATGAAAGTCCAGTGATCAGTGAGATTTATTTTCCATGCAGATGCAGTTATGCTGATGGTACAGGGTTGGTTAGAGATGGAGATGGGCATTTGTAAAGGTTTTTCATATTTCCTCATAAATCTTCCTCAGTGTTTGGATGAAAAATATCTTCCGAGGCAGATGAATTTCTTTTTTAACTGTCTTGAGCTGACGCCTTGATTTGAGTCAGTAACAATTGTTGTTGTCATGCTTCAGTATCATGTCCTATCACGTTGCTACTTATATTTATTTTACTTCTGTTTTCTTAAAACAGATAAAAACTAAAAATTGAATTGTTTTGCTGAGATCACCCCCCCCAACCCCCCCCCCCCCCCCCCCCCATTGCTGCTGCTTTAATTAAAGATCATGTAGTGATTTGTAAACTAGATCATGTCTCATCACCACCAGTGGTTCATTTGATCATGCTATGATTTTATTGCCCTGTGATCATGATAATATCTTTTCTGTTATCTCTACAAGATAATTAAACCATGGTCATAAAAAAAAAAAAAAAAAAAACATTCAGGAAGTAAAATAAGAAGGATTATAAAAACACAGTAACCAGGATCAGGCTGAGTCTCTGCAGTAAAAAGTCATAATTCTTATGATTGTTTAGGTCTGACTCCTTTGACACTTTCTAATTACCTTAACAAGTGCCAAAAAATGATTATGATGTACTTAGGATTAAAAAGACATTTGTGTAACAGTTTTCCACACTTATTAATATTTAGAAATGTAAAAAATAAATAGGAATGAATAAATGTAACTGCATTAAAAGGCTTTTCAACCTACACCTTTTAGATTTTATTCATACATACTAGCCTGTTTGCCTTTACTTTTTAAAAATATCCCATTTGACATTTTATAATTCGTCATATTTGATGATTATTCAGCCGCTTAGTTATCCACCACAGTCTGTGCTTAAGTTTATATTCCCCTTAATGTATTAAATAATCTAAATTAGCACTCTTCAAGTTTTCACACATTCAGAAATAAGAATAACAAATCTTTATTCAAACTGTGTTAATTATGCAAAACTGTACCTGCTGAATGTATTCCCACTGTGACAGAGGCAAGGACTTATGAGCTCTGCAGTTTTTGCATAATTTTGTCCATTAGCATTGTATAATTCAGAAAATGGGAAATATTAAACACGTATGTCTCCTTTTATAGTTTTTAACAGCCTAATCCTCATTGAGGCTTGTTGTGAAGTGGGAAGTGTCTGAAATCCTTTATTGATTAGCGCTTTCAACAAACAGTACAGAAATAAATTCTTATACTAAAGGATTTTTTTTTTTTTTGTTGGTTCTTCACATCCAAATGCTCGATAACAGGATTTCTCCAAACACAGTCAAACAACAGAATTAGCAAAGGTGTTAAATTACCATTAAAACTTATGTAAAATCTATTTGTACATCTGTTCCACAAAGAGAAACAAATGGTTTTCTGTAAAATGTACTATTTTAAATTGCAGTTGTGATTTTTGCAAACACTTTAAAAACCATTGGCTCTTCTGCTGCAGGTTATTTACTTAACATTTAACACTGACCATGCAGCAGCGTTTGACTGTTTGGCTGATTACTGGGTTGCTGCAGCAGCAGCGCACAGGCTCAGAGCACGTCAGATAATAAATTACAGGTTAGACACTTAACGGACACACAGGCCATCTTTCCCCGTGTCACATTCTCTGTGATTATAAAAACACTCGCTTAGTAATAATTTACTTCCTTGACCATTTAGAACAAGCTCACCTTTAAAACTGTTATTGCCGATGTGTTATTTGTTATACATCCAGCAATATTTATTACTGTTGTGGCTCCTTCAGCTCCCAATGAGAAATCTTTGCAGGACATGTCAAACTCAGTGAAGTCCATTTCCACTTTTTTTCTAAACTCAGGTTGCATCGTGAAGCTGGAAACATAAATGCATGAGATAAGGCTTGTAGATGGATGTCTAGCAGCTCTGCTTCCTGTGGTGAGATAAATACTTCCTGTAGTGCTGTGGAAACTACCTGAGCTCCCATTAAGGAGAGTTTTCCCTCTAGTGTTTCTGTGGGGTGGTCATTTTTAGTGTAGCAGGAAAAGTTTGTACTTACTTCATGAAAGATGTTTAAACAGGTTGTGTCACGTTATTAATTCATTAATATAACATTATGGCAGGGTGTGGTGCACAGGTGCGTATGAGTGATAAAAATGTAAATTTACAGCTAATTTGATCTGTGATTCAGAGCCCATTTTATGTGCTGCCATCAGGGATTATGGCCCAGCACTGGGAAAATGTTGCTGCACACCACTGACCTCAGGGGATGGGAACAGCATTAAAAGACACAACAGAAAGTCGAGGGCGAGTTTCAGTTTTTTTGACAAACGGCGTGCCTTTGGGCTCGATCTGCCGAAGCACACCTGCTTTGTCTTGCTTTTCAAACACCTGCTTTACACCCACAGGTAAACAACAGGCACTACATTACATCCTTTAACCATTCAGGTCACTGCAAGCAGCTGTAAGGAGCGAGGTAATCCAGTTTTATCAGGACTGCCACCATCTGGTGTTGATTCCCGACCATCAATAACTAAAAGCTGCAGCGCCTTGCTCTGTAAATTCACATTCTATTTATGATGTTTAGTCTGTTGCCCTTAAGGGGTGTTATATCACCCTGGTTGACAGAAATGGTTTATCAAATTGATGTGACTTGTTCATGTCCCAGCTTGCAAAGAGTCATGGTGTGTTACATTAGGTGATAGCTGTCTGTTCCTCTGTCTGTGTGAGTGGGCAGTCTTCTTTGATGGAAATACCCACTTTTAGCTCAGCGGCGCAGACAGAGATTCCCAGGTTTCACAGGTACAGTTGGCCCCCGGAGGGAATCGGCCCAACTATGTCTTCAGACTGTCTGAAGGCATCGCTCAGCTGCTTCTCCTTATCTCTCAGCTGGATATCTATGGCTCATTCACCTTGTTGAGAGTGTAGGGCAAGGAGAGAGTTGGATGGAGAGCGAGACGGAAATACATTGTCAGCCAGCCGGTCTGTACGAGGTACACAAAGAGCTGAAGAAGTAGATAGATGAAAAGCACAGCCAGCACATCAAAGCAGAAGGGCATACAAAGAAAGGACGGCGGCAATAAAAGGGAGGAATGAATTAATCTGAGGAATGAACTTGCTCTATTAATAGGACAGGTGGCCACGCTGGTCACTGCCAATCAGTGCCTGTAAATCCTGGTCCTCACTATTCAACCTGAAGTGTGCCATCTCTAACCGCCACCTCCTTCGGAGACAGATGGCCAACAAAACCAATTAACCTTTCTTCTCCCCTCAGTCTCTCACCTGCACCACCATTCAGGCCTGCCCCTGGGGGAAAAGGCTGGCATAGCCGAAGCTTCTCATCGAGAAAAGGCTGGCACCAAAGTGGACGGTGAACAGGAACTAGAGAGCAGTGAGTGAAGTTGGAGAGTGTCCTTCAGAGTTATTGAAAAACATAAGTCAGACAGACATAAACAAGACACTAAACATCAAATAAGCAACAGTAGATTTGAAGTACAGAAAATATAGGAAAACAATACCCTGCAGCCTGAATGATCACGGTGAATATTGAACAGAAATGCTCTAATATTTTCCCCCTAATAAGAGTTATTTTATAGACTGAGCAGGAAAGCTATAAAGCTGTAAAGAAGTCTACAGTAATAATATCTGACAGGGTTATTGTGGATTAGTTGAAGAAACCATGAAGGATAAACAACACAAGTAATGAGCAGACAATCTTCTCTTCTCTTTGTTTATGCAATGGCAGAAAAAAAAAAAAAAAGTTTCTCTAATGTGATGCATTTTTAATCTCACTAAGATCTGTGGTAGAATTATTTGGGTAGTTGCACACTTAATTTGATTTAACTATTTATTTGTGGCCTAATTTCACTTTTATTCACAGTGATGAGATTTAATATGAGTCTTAGTGGAGATCGAGACTCATCTTTCTCGATTTTTCATTTTTTTTCTGCCATAGTTTGTTAATCTTCGTCGTGGGGCCCAGTGCACACACACCTCCAGTCTTGTTAAAAACATCTGCACATTAAAGCCGTTTCAAATCAAAGTTATATGATGACACACCTTGAAACTGTGGTAGAAGACTGTTTCTCTATATTGGCACGTTAGAGGTATAATAGATTATAAGACCTCAGAAGAAGGATGTTGACGCTACACTCAATGTCAATTGCAGCAACAAATCAAATGCATGAACTAACCCAAAGGCTGAGGATTTGGACGTTACTGCGCTTGTTGAAATGAAGATGTCAGGGTCCATATGGACATAAACTGGGGATTCACCATCCTACATCTCTTTCTTGTATATAGTCCCAGAGGTGAAAGAAAACTGATTTAGACTTCACAGCCATGGAAATCTACTTGGACCAATCACACCGCTGCCACTTTCCTCTGCCACATTCTCTGAAAAGGATTTACTAGTTATTGTAAATCATCGATCTGAATCTGGCCTTTGTGGTTGACTTGAAATTATTGCATTTGGCTGTGTCTGGCTGTCCATCATTTTGGTCTAGACTGGAATATCTCAGCACCTAATGGATGGATTGCCATGACGTTTAATGCAGATATTGGCGTTAATCGGTCATTATTGATGAATCCTGGTGACTTTAGTGGAGTCCCTGGCACCGCTGTTTGATTCTATCTCATGGATTGAGGTTATGTATGAAACAGAAAATCTAAAATAAAATCTGTTTTATCATTGAGGGGTCACGGCCTTGTCCTGGTATCTCTGTGTTAACACGGTCAATCTTCTGTTAGCGTCACCAAAGCTCAAACTATGGCGCTTCTGTTTGCTTCCAGACCTTGTACATGTAGAAGCATGTTACGGTGTGCTGGTCTGCGGGGGAGTCGCTGGAGTTGTTCCTTGCAACAAGAAATGAATAAGGATTAAGTGTCAAAACTCTTCTCTCCACCGAGCAACAAGGAAATTTTTCCTGTTTAATTGATTTGGACAAAACAGGAGTGATAGAATAAATGTAGGAAAAAACCAGACAGGAGCAGCAGTGTTGACACTGACAAAGAATTAAAATATTTCCTTAATGAAATGTTATGGCACGTTTGAGCCTCGCCTGTGTATGCAGCGCTTTACAGGGTAAACAGAGTTCTCCCCTTTTCTTATTGTGTCTGTGCTGAGACGAAGGGACACACGAGTGATGGCGACTGGCACAGGTCGGTGTTGTTTGTTGGCAGAGGAAGAAAGTCGAGAAGGGAGATGACAGCATCACCTTAATGCGTTTTTCTCTCCTTGTCTCTGTCAAGCACACACACACACACACACACACGCACACATTTGAGGCCGTCTCCAAACATACACACACTCACACCATCACAATGACACTAACACCCACGTCTCAAAGTTTTTTTGACACTGATAGGCACACGCACACACACACACACACACGCACACACGCACACACACACACTGACGGTGATGAGAGTGTGAATGAGATGAGAGGATACTAATAGTGTAGCACCTGTCAGCGGCTGATAAAATGGCTCTGTAGGTTACCAAATGTCAGCGACAAAGATAAGCAGCAGTTAGATGGTATGTAAATCTGAACATAAGCAGAATCCCCTGTGTTTATCATGAGCTCGAGCTCACATTAAAACATATAAAACTACCCTCTCTTTCCCCAGTCTGTTTCCACGCTAATGCTGCTGCTAAAGAGAAGAACAAGAGTTGCACTTTCAAAGGAGATGACGTTAATGACAGGTATGAAATTACCCAGGTACACACACAATGAAGCCACGTGATGCTCTTCATACACTAAAGCAGCTGCAAAGCTCTTTACATATAACGGAGAAATACAGATTTATGTTGCTGGGGAATTAAAAATGAGGAAATATTTAAATAAATCATTTATAAATACAGATGCATTTTTAAAGCTACGAGGCAAGCTTGAAAACCAGTGTGAGCTCAACAGCTTTCACACTACATTCACTTACAAACGACTGGATTCGACAAATCACTGGAATTTTGAATTAATGTTTGTAATGTCAGTGAAGCCTCATTTTTCCAGCCCAACTACGCAGGCTGCCCTTTCGCAGTCAGGGGGCGTCTATAAATATACTTGAAAACCATTTTACTGTACAGTCTGTGAATGTCTGTACCAGGGAACTGATTAAACATCTTCCTGGTGGGTAACCTAATAAATAAACTTATACAGTGCCATTTTCCCATTTCAGATGTTTCTAAATTCCCGGTGATGCGCAGTGAGCTCTATCAATCACAACATGTACAACTCTGCAGCTCCTTTTTCATCCACAAAGTGTCACTGGAATGGATATTTGGACATAAACCTGCTCTGACAGATTATTTGTGATGATGAGAGAGTAATTTTGTGTGAAATGTTGCAATATATGGTCCATTTCAACCTCGCTGATGGATGAATGTTGATTTCCATCTTGGGGAAGAGGTGTGAGTGCAGCTGCTTGAAGATGGATGCTACACTGGCATCGTCTTATGCTGTCTTTGTGTTTAGCAAAGTGAAACGTGTCTTTATCGCTGATCAGCAGCTGCTCTGACAACTATTTGGTGTCAGATCACACACACACACACACACACACACACACACACACACACACACACACAGACATGCAGAAACACACAGGCATGCCAAATGACTGAACACATCAGTTTTGTCACACTTTTGATGACAAACACAACTCTGACACATACACAGGTGCACACATGGCCACCATTATCAGACACTGCGACACAGTTGCTGTGCAGGAGAGACGGAGGAATCATTTGATAGAGTTTCAGACAATGTGCAGTGTCTGCTTCTCCATTCTTTTTCCATTACGAGGCAATATGCTCGCTCAACCTTGGCAGCAGCCAACAGCTTTTCTTTGGCAGACAGGACTGCCTATCTCCTTTCTCTGCTCTGGCTTCCTGGAATAGCTTGACTGATATGGTGTGTGTGTGTGTGTGTGTGTGTGTGTGTGTGTGTGTGTATGTGAGTGTACATGTGTGCATGAGTAGAAGAGAAACACATAGAGCAATAATTGTTTGGTACAGCTGCCAGGGATTTTACTTCCAGTCCCGTTTGCTTGTTTGTCTGTTAGTTTGTGTGTATCTCGGAGCCTACGTCACATGTTTCAATACATCTAGGTGATTGTTTTTGTTGACTTATTCAGCCATGTGCTAAATAACATGTGAAATTTTTTAATTTGGACAGTGCCACCAGTTGGCCTATTGCAAAATAGAGTTTGTATGTTGAGCCTTGAGAACCAAATAAATTTTTCCCCAGGATCTGTTGAAAACCTGTGGCTTTCTATTGTAGGTTACACTCTGAAATGTGACCACACACACTCTGGTCATTATGGGTTTCACTTTGAACAAATGCTGCATCAGTCTTCAATAAAAACTGTTCAATAAATACTTTTTTTCATGCCAAAAAAAAAAAAAAAAAGACTAAAACTAAGAAACCTCAGAAAACAAGAACTGTGGTAAAATTTTATGTTTTATTATCATCTTACCATCGTAATCCAAGAGTCTGCAGCATCTGTTCGATCGTAACCTGTAGCTCCTCATAAACATACGTTTTGTCTACAGCCCAAAATTTCTCTTGTTGATCTAAATTCATCTAAAATCCACTGAGAACTTAAACAAAACATTTGCTTACAAGAAAAAAGTGACAGGATTCATATCAGTTCATGTGAGGTCTCACCTGCAGGCAGAGTCACAGCAGGATAAAATGCCCATAACCCAGTGGTCATGAGTCTGACACACATTTCATCCTAAAGTATGTTTGCCTGTAAACCTGTATGTGTCTGTGTGAGACAAAAAGCCTCTGTGGTTCATTATGAAGGTGTATCTCAGTTGTGTGTTTGTGAAAACACCTTCCCATCATGTGTGCAGTGCAGGGAAGGAAGCTGCCTGTCAATCACAATGAGAAGAGCATTCACCTTTTCAAAATAAGGTACTTACTGTCTAAAAAGTAGTGACATCAGTCCTATCAATGTGTTTACTGGGAAACTGTCAGTGAATATAGACATCTCTAACCTTTCATGAAATATTGGCTTTTTACTTGAAAGCATAATCTGTATTTCAAACTGCAGTGTCCTCTGAATGTGGGAGAAAATGTTGGAACTGATTGCTTCTTTTTAGTTGAAGGAAAAAAAAATGTCCTGGATATATTTTTTTGCTGTTTTCATTGTTTTTTCTATCAGTAGTAAAAGTTTAATTACTAATATCTGGAAAGCAAAAAAAAAACAAAAAAAACAAAACACGACTGACAGACGAACAAACAACCATTTGATCTAAATGTATTTACTTTCATTTACCTAAAATATTGCAGATAATATCTTACAGCAGAAAAAGAGTCTTTTAATATGCAAACTGATAAATCATCAATAAATAAAGATTAAACACTTGAGTATCCACTTCTTTGTTTGAAAACAAGAGACTTGATTTAATCTTAACCCATGGCTCAGTCTTTAATCTTAAATTTTATATGAACCCCCCTTACTTGTTTTGGTTAGAATAAAAAAAAAACAAAAAAACATTAGACCTTTAAAAACTTATCCAAAGTTTTTGGTAATCTTACCGGATCAATAAGCTGATTGAACACTTTCTTGGGAGTTTAAAGGAGGAATCGCTGTGCCAATAAATCCTCAGGAAAATATATTTTTAAAAAAACATCTTGAAAAATATTTGCAGAAACAACCAATCCATCCTGCCATTTAAAGAAATGTCAAGTTCTGAGACAAGAATAAACTGGTTTTCTTTAAGTAATGACTTTATTTAAGTGGGAATTATTATTTTGTTCCACAGCAGGTGAAATATCAGCTGATCCACACACCTAAAAACACAGTCCACAGCAAAGCAGTGAAAGGAAGTTACTGGAGTTTGTGTAAAATGTTCTGTTAAGGAAATGCAACCTACGTATTCGTTAGTATCTCCAGTTACCCCCATATAGTGTCTGAACCACTGCAGGTGTAAAGTACGTGTAAAATATATACTTCAATACTTCATCTTTGTGTGAAATCTCACGTTTGCTGTGAGAATGAATGTGAAATGCACAGGCATGTACTTAAATAATTATATTGAAATGAAATATGGTGTAATAATAATCTGTTTGTTTCAAGACAGTTTAGGAAAATCAGTGTGATACAGTGAGATCCTCTGGACCTGCTGCCCTTTTCGGTCCTGGACATGTTGTTGGTGTTCCCGTCTGGATCAGAGCCAGGCACAGACACAGCTCCGGTAATGGCAGAACGTGTTAATTGCTTTGGGAGACTCCAGCAGCAGCCTTGATGTTCCTTTGCTTGAGTGCAACAAGCTTTCCGTTGACACTTTTATATCAAACTGTTCTCTTTTAGCTTTTACACACGGTTCTCTGGGAAGATTTAATCATGCCCACCTGCTCTGGGATCTCCTTCCATATGTTATGTGTCCGTGAGGGCACAGTTCTGCTGCAGAATATAAGACATAGTGCCTTGTTTAACTGCAGAATACAAAAAGGTTGTTTACTTGGAGACAACAGTAAAGAGTCTGTTTGCCTGCAATTCATTTTCTGTGCAATTCCATGGTTGATTTCACTGGATGGACAAGCTGATTGTTTCTAGTTCCACAACAACAATGTCCTCTCTGACTTTGTAGTAGTTTGCAGTAGATGTTACCGTACAGTACTGATCTATTGATTCATCTAATTAAATTACCTGATGATTGATGCAGCTGTGAGATTGCAGGTGTGGCCAGAACATAGAGTTACAGCATATTGGGGGTAGGTAGGTAGGTAGGTAATGTTCAAGTGTTATATTTGGACCATTTGCAGGCCTTTATCCTGCTTTTGTGCCAGTTTGTTTGGTTAGATGCACACAGGGAGGCAGGCAGGAAGCACAGTGCAGCTGCAGAATATATCGTTTTTTTTTTTCTTACTTTGTTTACTGCCATTGAGCCCCAATCATGTTTTACTACATACATTGTGATATCTGAGTATAATTACGGATCATGGTCAAGAAGATTGATTTCCTCAATAACACCTTTTATGTGTGGTGTTTTCATTGCAACGCAAATGTCGCAACATCTGGACAAAATGTGAGATAGAGGTTGTCATTTCCATCAACATCAACCTTGGTCTCATTTGTAATTAAAACAATGTACTGATTCATTCGACCGACCTGACGCAGCACTTCCTCTGTCCCTCTGCAGGGGAGACGTCTGACGTTCAAAACAGGCAGCAGCTTTAATCTTTTACAGCAGAGCTGAAAAATCTGGGACAAATAGAGGAAAATAAACAGACTGAAAACATTTGTAATTATACAGTTCATGAATGATCTAGTATAGACATGAAAGCTCAACACTGTTACTGCAAAGCAGCATCTTGTTTTAGAGCAAATACATAAAGTGCAAGGTGGTTGGATTGTTTTTAGCGTTACAGCGAAGGCCTCACACTGACAGCTGTCTCATTACATACAGTACAAGCACGTGTTGTATTGGAAATACCTTAAAGTGGGGCGGATATGATGCATGGAGGAGGAGGAGGAGGAGGCGGGGAGGAGAAAATAGATTTTGTCAGCTCAGCTTGGTTCAGACACAGCATTCCTTTAACCTACACAGCCATTGGACCCTGTATGATGCTACAGATGAGTCTTAACAACGCTCATAAATTATTCAGAGGACACATTCCACTCACTGACCTTTTCCTTTCCCTGCTTCCCACCTCTCTCTCTCTTCCTCTTTCTCCTCCTCACACATTCACTCTGCTTTGCTCACTCATTAATTCTCTGGTTTTATCACTTTGTCTCACTCTCATTTTCTCTCTCACACATGCTCAGACTTGTCTCATTTTTGTTGTCTCACTTTGTCTCTCTGTTGTACTCATCTCTACCTCTCTGCTCAGCCACAGACACTTCACTCCCTCTAGTCTCTCATACTCTCCCCTGCCATTATTCCACTTCTCCCTCAGTTTTTTTTTTTTATTTTTTGCCCTGTTTCAATCCCTGGCTGTCGCCCCAGTGTGAGTGACGCTCAGCTGTGGTGGTCATCTTAACAACTTTTCATCTCAACAGACCTCTCAATAATAAAAAGCCGAAGCTGTCAATCCAACCTCTCCTCCTTTCTCTTTCTCTATGGGGCCAATTTAACTCCTCACTAGCAGACTCGCAGCAGCTGTGAGGCAGGAGACTCAAGACAGGGGGTGTGGGATGATCATTATCACCCATGCTGCAAAATCAGAGCCGAGGCTTCAGCTTCAGCTGCAGACAGACCAGCAGAATTACAGATGTTTGGCACACGGAGGAACAGATCTTCAACACCAGGCTCTCGAGCTGAGCTGAGTTTGCTAAATCATCAGTGTTACTGGCCAAACTGGTAGCTTTTAGCATTGGAGCTCCCCTCACCAGTGACTTCATTGAGTTTACAGGGTGACGTATAGTAAATTACCTCCTGCTTAAAAACATACTGAAAGGCCTTGAAAGCCACAGAAGCATCACGAGGCAATAAACACTGTTTCTATAGGCCTGTATTTGATCAGGATTTAGTGAGACTGACTTAAAATCCAAGACTGAACTTAGCAGCATGGTACACTGAGCCTAGTTAAGGGCTAATGCTTATGCATTCAGTGCATTAGCTGTTTGGATTGTTGTGCAGTCTGTGGTTATTCACCTCAATTACTCTCTAATACTCTAATACAAGACAAATATTCACTTTACTCCAGGCTCTTTAATATTGTTGGATTTATTTTTAATACATTTTTATGACTTCAAAGTTTGGACATCCTTCATAGTTTATGAACAGTACAGGGTGACTTCATCAAACCAATATGCTTGACTTGTGCAGCTTGTGTTTCCAACTTTAAGTTTCTTTGTTTTAAAGCAGCATCATGTCTTAATAATCAGAAGGAAATGCAGCTGTGGTTTTCTTTTGTGTGGCTTGAACTGCAGAGACATTTTTGATGCGATAGCATCTTATGGACTGTTTTCTTATAACCTGTGTGTGCATATAAATCACAGTGATAGTGACATGAAGATATTCATCTGCTCGAGTGTGTTATTTGAGTCGTGGCACATTTACAAGAACAAATATCAGCCATCAATCAATAAGTCAAACAGCAAATCCACATGTTGCCGACTGTGTAGTCTGCTTCTTTCAGTCAGCCTTTATCTGTTAGACTCCCTCAGTATTTATATCCTCCTGTGCATGCATACAGTATAGCCTGAACATTACCTGTGTATCTAGACAGCATCTGTCCATATGTTTGGTTGAAGGAACAGTTCACCTGCTCATGTTGCAGCTGTGCATTGGTTTGTGTGAAAGTGCTGCAAGGTGAAAGAGAAACTCAGACTGAGAGACGCAGAAAGATGGATTAACCAAGAGGCAAAAGTGGTTTGTGTACGGGGTCAAGGTTGATAATAACTGTGTCCTTATCTCTGCCCCACAGTGTCATGAGCTCCCAGCCTCGAAAAGAGCGACACACAAGACACCAGCTGGTCTGGCCTTCCTATGATGGAGGGAAATTTACGGCCGCTGCCGTCGGGATCCTTTTTCAGCAGGTCAGAACACACAGTTGTTCACCATTTTCAGACCATGGATTGACAACACAAGGCTCCACTGTCCTGACACACACACAAACACACACACACACATGCACAAACACCTGATTCTCACTCACCCGCTCCTTGTCCGATGTGGTGATTTGGTGCTACAAGCGAGGGCAGCTCCTGCCGTCTCTGGGGTTCTTGAAAAATACCTGTTGGTTTTCAGCACAGCGGGCAGTGGAAGCAGACAAACATAATCATAAGACACATGAAAACACTAAACCGTGATATGATCCCAACAAAGATTTTATACGCGCTAGTGTGACTTGTTCTATTTCTGTTGCCCAGTATTGATATTTAACTTAAACAGGGTTAGAGAATATAAAGTGGTAACTACTTTATGTAATGTGTAATTATAATAAGGGACAGGAGATTGTCTGTTTGAATAATACAGGTTTAGTATACAGTCCAGTCATGTTGCTGTACATATGTATGATGTCCATAGTGCTAAAACTGCACTGAAGTTACCCAGGGTTCACATCCTGAGACCCATCTGTGTTCAGCCAGGACTGAACTCTCAAACTCTATAACTTCTTAGTTTGAGACTTGTCACGAGAAGGAGCTGAAAGATCAGTGTAAATGATCAAATGCAAAAAAAAAAAAAAAAAAAAAAAATTAATGTGACAACGAACAATCTGATTTATCTGAAGGATGAAGTTTTCATAGTGAAAGTAATCAAAATTGCACCTGTGGGCTTCTGCAGGTTAACTGTCACACAGGGCTGCATGAGTACAACCACAGCTGGTTATAACCAGATGTTGTAAAAAGACAGGTGCAGAGTGATGGCCTTACTTACCCAAAAAACAATTAAATACAATATTCCGCCCTGACAGCTGATGCTTCTTTCAGCTTTATATTCTGTTTTAAGAGTGGTGGAACAGTACAGTTAACAACTAAAATTATTAGTTAAGATGAACAAATGTTCATTTTACTGTTTTTCTGTCACCAGAGAATAACAGACAGCAGGAGTGATATTGAATGTGTCTTCTTTTAGGAACAATGTTCTGCAGCACAGGGAGCAGTGTTTATTACATTTTTCCTTCAGCAGTTTATTATATACAACAGCAGGGTGTCGGGAATAAACTGACAGTATTTAATCGACAAGAGACAGCTGGGAAGTGCAATGCAATTTAAGGCAAGCGATTGGAAAAAGTGGACACAGACTCAATAATTTTGTTTGGTATTTATGAAATGCATAAAAAATATTATTAATATCTTCTCTTTGCTCAGTTAGACGTGTGAAAGTGTTGTTGCCTGCAGTCAATCATATACCACTGAACTGTTGTGGAAGTTTTTAGGGGAAATTTCCCAAGCGGACCAGGGCCTGGACCCGCTGGGAGCTGCTGGTTGGCTGCAGGTTTACACACCCAGAGACAGATTTAAGAAAAGCTGAAATTATCAGCAACAAACCTGTCGAGAAGATTTATGGCACGCTGCTTTTTGTTAGGAGTACAGGTTGAAACTTTTGGACTTCGTGCACTTATAGTAACACATACAAAGACTTAGACACACAAACACAGTATGTGGCCAGTCTGAACCTAACTCTAAAACCAAGTCTTAACACCTGACCTGCCCTTTCAGCCAATAAAAACAGTGTCTTTGTGGTGACTGGTGCTGATGGTGGAGCAGCAGCTCTGTTGGGTTTTTACCTTTAATAGTTGGAGCTGCAGTTGTGATGCTGTTTTACCAGATTTAAAATAAATGGTACAGTTGTGATGAATAAATAAAACACAGGCACAAATGTTCATTAGTTCAGCCATGAAACATCCACTGTAATGTCGTATTTACTAACAGCAGAGAGGTGAACATGGAAATGTTACAGGGCTTATTGCTGCTTTTGTTGCTTTTGTCTCAAGGCTTTTTTCTCATGTTCTGTTTCTTTCTAAATTGTGTGCAACTTTAATATAGATTGGTAGCTAGTTAGCCTTCTTAATCCTGTCTGCTAAAGTCTGATGGACCAACTAACGTTCATCATTCAGCAATGCCATTTCCCATTAGAACTTGTTTTTTTTTAAAATACCTGCGTGTTTCTCATCTTTGGCATCTCTGAAAACTTTATGCTCTCGACTAAACATTTTAATGAGAGTCGTGATGGTTTGCTGACGTTACTTTGTAAACATCGAACCCTGATGTGGTCCAGCAGAGTTCACAGGGTTAACGAAAAATAATAACAGAAAAGCAGCAACAAGCATGGATGAGCCTGATGCAGCTTCATGTCACCTGAAAATGAAAATGCTCGGGTTGTCACTTGCCACCCGCTGCTTCAGCTAATCGGCTAACAACATCAAATTGTCAGACTGAATGAAAGAAGTGAAACAAAATGGCAGTTACATCTAATTATCGGGCTAAAACTCTGTGCTGTCTAGTATTAATGGCCTGTAGTCTGATTGTAATGGACCTGCCTTATATGAATCTTGATGTTAAACTCTTTTCTGTCTTTATTTTTCTTCTCTGTGTGTGTCTGTCGGTGATGAAAGAGCACCTTCACACTGCTCACAAAAGATCCTATTTGTTGTCCCTGTTCCACTGTGTGAGAAGTCTTTGTTTAAAAGTGGCCATTTCATCAAGGCTGCACAAAAGACACCTTTACAATGGGCTCAGGGAAGGAGAGAGAAATTTAAAGAGGAAGCAAGAAAAAGTGGCCAGAAGTAACAGACAGAGGTGTAGAAAAGGGTGTAGAAAAAGTCAGAGGAAAGAAGGCATATTAAAAAAAAAAAAAAAAAGCTAGAGGCGAGATTGGAGACCCGTGGCCCTCAGAGCAGAATGCTTCCTATTATCTTTGGTGCTAGTGTGGACAAAGGGGTGGGGAGAACAGGCTGGCTCTGGACCCCAGGGTGATTTAAAATGGAGCTTGAATCAGAACCTGCAGATCAATGACCACACAGGGGAAAAGGCAGACTGGGATGTGTTTTTCGTCTCTTTCTCTACATGAACTGATAGTTGTGTTTTGTTTTTTCTTTTCCATGGGAATAAAGCAAGTAACAGACAATATGGTCCAATATGGCAAAACAACCTTGGATTTACTTAATTGATGTGTGACTGATGTGTGACTATTTTCCATTTTAGTGTAAAAGAGTCACCGGTTTCATTCGGTGGGTGTTTTAGCTTTGAGTGCAAAGCTAAAACACTAGGTCTAAAAAAGAATTAATGCTCTGCATTGGAGGTGGGGAAGTTAACCAGACATACACTTGTCAAACCAAAACGTTAGTCATCAACCTTGAAACAGTTTAGAAACTGCTCAGATGTCGCTTGGCGAGGATTGGCTGAAGAGAAAGAGGTGGACTACCTTAGCACTAATAAGTCCCTGCTCTAAAGATGGCCATTTATTTCCTCTCAGCCCTTTATGTGGTTAGACAGTAAAAATGAATTGTCTTAATTGTCCCATGACTGAAGAAAGAAAGGGAAATCTTATTCCCAAAAGCTCCCAAGGCGAAAAAAAAATCCTACAACATCCAGGATGCATTGCTCCCAGTGCATCCCAATATTACGTCCATTATAGTTCGGGAGGAGAGCAAAGGGAATTAAGGGCTTGATAGATCACTGTGAGCCGAGGGAGATATGCCACTGAAAATATACTTGGGTTCAGTTCATGTTCGGACTGGATCCCTTATTTTGAAAATGAATTTCTGCCTGTTTGTCATGTGATGTACAGCAGCTTTGTGACTACCAGCTTTTTAAGAACTCGCACTTCTTCACATCTTACCTGTTAATTTTTATTTTCTTTTTTACTGTTCCTGAAAGAACATCAATTACTTTATTTGAAAACTGTTATTTCTCAGAGTTAGTGACACTAATCTGACCGTGTCCTGTGTGTAAAGCTACCTTAATTTATCAGCCATTAAGAAAATTATATTTCCAGTCATGTAAACAAACAGGGTGAAGTTTTCCTTCGAGCAATCAACAGAGGACATCTTTCAAATCTCCTCTAATGAGTTTGCCTTTCCTGGCGCCTTGAACCAGCCTGTTTAATCAATGACGAGAGTCTTAATACACTACAATGGTCTATGGATTAGTGAAGGTATTTAAACATTGGCTTTAATTAGAGCTGTTCCTTTCAATGCCTCAAGTGTTTAGGTGTGACTGCAGCTGGTCAGTCCCCGGAGGGTGTGGAGGGTGTGGAGGGCGTGACGGCACAGGGAGCAAAGTTAAAGAGGAAAAAAGGTGAAAGGAAGTACTGTGGTATTGGATCAAAGTTACCTTGTGGAGGTCTGACCACTCATTAGGCTGAAGGAACAGCACTCGCTGCCCTTTGACCTCTAACCCCCAGGACACATTTTTCCCGGCGGCCCAGAAATTAATGAACCAGGTCGTTCAACACCGTCTTTTAAGTTCCGTGAAAACCTTCAGCTGTAATTGTGAGAAGGGGGAAAAATGTGTGATTATATATCAGGACTGTCCTTACAAGAAAAATGACAACATCGGTCATTTTCCCAACAAATGACCTTTTGCCGTTGTGGAGGTAATGACTGTGCTCTGGAAGCAAAGCCAAACGTAGCGTGATGTTGTTACCCCGCTGCAAAACCTCTTAGCAACTTACTCAGGATGAATGTTTGGTGTCAGTTTCGTCCAGTCTCCTGTCACCGTTGAGCATTAATTTCTTCTAACATGACCATGACCCTTCCCTGAATTTGAACAAACTTTAACTGTGGAGGTGCTTTAAAGTGTTTTTAGCATTTAGAATAGGTAAAAGTACTGTGGTAAATCTTGTGATATAATTTGACATCACACAAACGCACAGTGGAGACACTCACTGGCGTCTTTCTGGGCAGTGGCAGATTTTTACAGATTAAGTTAAACCAGGGTCTGGATCCACAGACATTACAGTGAGTACATCAAACTTATTGTTGGTTTTAGTCTGTGTGTGAGATTTGTAGAAAATGGCCATAATAGTAGAAAGTCATCCTTTAAGTGAAATGGACCAACAGTAAGTATACTTGCAGTTTCCAGTGACCGATTGTGTCTGGTATTAGGTCAATTTGTGCTGCCAGTGTAATAAAGCCCCTCTGAATTTCAATATATTCATTTATGGTCCATCTTCTGGTGCATTTTCAGGTCCATTTCATTCAAATAATGTAAAACAAAGGTAATATTCTTGTTTTTCCCACATGCTAATGAGACTTTATAATGACTTGTGCGCCATCAGATACTCTAGTCCGTCTTTATAGCTGCTGAACAGAGGAGACATTCATTTATTTTCTTTTTTCTTAAAGGAGCTGCCTGTTGTGTTCGCTCACCCACACTTAGAGGCCTTACTAAAACATGGCAGTGAACTGTTTCCTTTGAAGCACCTCAGGACCACAGGCAGGTAGTCCCCAACGGCAGCATATTGATCCCATCATCAGCCCAGCCCTTCCCCTGCCGCCCTGTCTGCCTTCATTTAAATGACCTCTATAAAGCATCTACATCTAATCTTAATTAGATATTGAAGTCTGTTAATTAAAACATTATCTCTGGCGAAACACAGCTGGCCAGTCTGACGAGTTAATCGATGAGGATGAGAGAACGCTGTCTGCTGAAAGACATGGGGAGAAGAAGAAACCACAGCACACACTCCGGGCTCAAGTGTGTCAAATTAAAGTGTTAAGAGGATTTTGAGTTGCATTTCCAGCATTTTTTTGTTCAGCACTCCAAACAAACTTTAAAGCTGGCTGCTATTACATCACTGCTTCTTCTCTGGTGATGAAGTCATGTCTCAAGTCTTCATGTTTCCATCTTAACCAGTCCACTCCAAGAGCTGTCTTATCACTTTCTCCTTTTGAATTTTAGCCATTATATTTTCTAATAATGGTGTCTAATGGTCCATTTTCTTCAGAGCCACCACAGAAGTCCAACGTTTTCTTTATTAAATAGTTTTGTCTCTTAGCTTTATGTTTTGTCTCTTAGCTTTATGCAACATGGTATAATTTTTAAATTAACATGCCACAATTACAGTAAATATATACAGTATATATAGCTCTCTGTTTGTTTAATAAACAAGGCTTAAATCAGGCTCTATGAGGTGAATGCTGGGTTCATTTCAAATCTGATCAAATTCAAAATTTGACAGCACATCTGTCTAAAAGCTGATGAGCTAATTCCAGCTGTTGGAGATGTTTCAGTTAGATTCTTATTTCTGTTTCCACCTTGCTCTTTCCAGTTGGCAGTAAAGTGTTTGATTCCCCCTGTGTTATTTTGACCATACAGTATATGCAGGTTGTGTACAAGCTAGTTGAGTTACAGTATTTATTTATTTCTTATCTCAATTCTCACTTCCTTTCTTGATTTTCTGGCCTGTAGCTTATTTACAGTACTTGTCATATACACATTTAACTCTGGTATCACAGTGTGAACAGGTTTCTGTTTTCTCTCTGTTATTTCCTAAATGATCTGAACCACAAACCATTTTTCCATCTGTTCTTCTGGTCAGTCAGGACAAAAGTGACCCTTTGTTACACATTAGTGATTTGGTATTTAAATACCTTATAAAACAAGACGCACATGAAGAACACTGTACGTAAAGTGTGAAAATGTTGGGTTAACAGGTTCTCTATGGTACTCATGCTTGAAGAACACTATGGGGAAAAATGCAGTTCGATCACTGTAGTTGCAGTTTCTGTCTTTTGATGATCGCAGAGGCAACAGGGACCCACCACTGGAATAACACCCTCTACATAAGCAGCATTAAATCACCTTAAATTGAACTGCAGTTTCAATCTGGGGTGTATTCTTTGAAGCAATCAATGTCAAACCCAGACCAATTCAACAGGTGAACTGAAACTCACTCTTTGAAACTCATTTAATCACATTCTGCTTTCATCTTCCTCTCCCTGCAACAACTGCAATCATCAGTCATTATATCGAACAATTTAGACCAGGAAACGTTGGAGGGTGCTGTCAGAGAGTGTCCACTTAAATCACCTCATGTGTACCTGCTGCTTGTTTGCACATCTGTTTCAGCAGTTTTGTTTGCTGTGTACGCCAAATGCTGATTGGTGATTAATCCTCCTATTAGGGAAATAAAATGTCTTGCTGCCTACCTTGTCACGCAGATCTCGGGCCTCCCTGGACTCAACGTGAGGCTCTTTTGGACCAAACAGTTCTAGGGAATCAGTTCTAGGAACTGCCCCACTGCGGACCAAAGAAATAAAAGCCCCAAGGGCCTTTTTTTATATTCACATTCACACTGCCAGCAGGGATGCAGAAGGAATATAAGCCGGCTGACGGCTGACACAGCAGTGTCACTTCTGCAGGACTTTCAACAACATTAGTGAAAATTTTCACATTTTGCTTTAATCCATCAGGATCGCTCTGAAATGTTTCTGATGCGTGGGCACATCAGAAGCTGTTGTTCACAGGGCTAAGATGAACTTTGAAAGATTGTGGTGCTGCATTTGCTCAAGTTAGTGTTTAGCAAATCAATGTAAAAATAACTATTGACATATTGTTTTGTTCTGTATTGTACTTAATAGGAACTTTTAGCCACTGTGATAAAATCTCTGTTGTCAATACCCTGTGCAGGAGAATCATGTCTGTTGTTTATTTTGGGACTGGCTGGGAAAAGACTTTTTAAGACTTTATTAAACGTTCTCATTATCCACCATTAGTCTGAAGAAAATGCTGGAAAATACACAGAAATGATGGTAAACACGTCAACTGTAAAATGAAAAATGGAAATGTCTGTATGTTTTAAGGCTGATTATCCTTGAACGCTAAAATGCGAAGTATTCAGTTGTGTTTCTGATACGGAGAAACTGTAATAAATAGACAGTGTTTTACACTCTTAGATCTCAGATGTTTGTGTGGAGGTAGGCGGTGCACCTTCTGACTCTTCTTGATGAGCTGTCAGCCTTGAAATGAGGTAAACAGCATCTGTAAAGCCGACACAGGTGGTGAGGAAGCCGACAATGATTACAGCTCACTACTCTCTCTTCTTCTTTGGTTTAATGTGTGTGGTTCAGCATTTATCGATCAGCTTTTATTTCTTACCTCTTTCAGACTGTGTCATTGTTAATGTGACTTAACCACAACTTAATTGAAAGCATGGCTTTTACTTGTAGCAGCGTTTCTACTCTGTGGTAGCGGGAGATAGAAGAGTCCCTACACCACTGCACTGATGTGCAGGCACAGCCAGAGACAGACACACTCATAATGTGCTTTTATATTGCTGCAATGAAAGCTCTTCTGATTCCATTCTGTGTTCACTTTTTGGCCTTTATATCTCTTTTTGCAACCACATGGTAATAAAGGTGCAGATTGTTTTGCTCTGTCTTCTGTCTATCCATATGGTGGGATGGAAATGGGAAATCTTCCTAAAAGCACTCATCTTTGACGTGATAGTCCCTCTGTGTCTCCAGGGTGCTGCTCAGGTGCCGCTCTTCTCCTTTCATTTCCCTGATAGGTTCCAGATTTCAGGAAAATTACCACCCATCCAACTGACAGCAATTTGCTTGACATGACTGCTTCCTGATGTTGCCTGTGTTTTGGGCTTAATTCTTTGGATCGAGGACAGCGGTAAGGCTGACTTTGTGATGCGGTATCATGCTATTCATTTTTAATTGTTGGCCTAATACAGAGCTGCGCCATTGATCTTCCATCTGCTGCAATGTGCAGTGTATTTGCAGTGTGCCTTAAATAGATCTGCACACCAAAAACAGTAAAATGCTTCAAAAGTCTTTTGCTATTTTTAATTTTATGCTCACTATCTACTCCCTGGGCTACACAAGTAGAAGTAGAAAAGACCTTTAAAGCTTTTTGATGTGCAGACTTTTTACAAACCTTTTTGCACAAAGAACTGTTGGCTTCACACACCAAAAAAAAAAAAAAACCCAAAAAACTGTTTGTAGTGCCTCACATCAATCAGCAATCCTCCTTATGTTGCGCACGAACTGCAGATTATTGTTTTAATTTAATTGAAACATAACTCTGCAGTGTTGTAATACATATTCTAGGCATTGACGTCAAAACTTCAGAAAGTATCGCTGAAGCTAATAAAAGATAAATGAATGAACTTATACACCTGAAAGAGAAGCAGTCTGCAGCCTGTCTTGGCTTAGTGTGTACTGTGATCCCCACTTTGCTGCCAGGTGGTTGAATGCCCATTAGTCTCCCTCTCTGCTCTGCTCTGCCAGCTTCAGGCTCAACAAGCGCTACAGAGAGAATAAATTATGATCCACCCACGGGCTATCTGCCTTCTCCGACCCTGATTCACCTATTTACACTAGCCTTGCACTCTGGGCAAATTGCATTTCGCCTTCAAATATTTGCCTTTATTAATGTTGTGCAGCATAGCAATTAATCTCCTCAACAAAGGCACCATCTGCCTGACCCAAAAAACAAAAAGAAATACGCTTTCCCTGTGATTAAGATGAATATCATATGTGCAGTAGAAAACATCTTTAACAGTAGAAAATGCTTGTTGAGAGATGAGCCAGCACCCCTCACCTGTCCTTCTACTTGTCCGCCTCCTCTCCCTCTTATTTTATCCTTTTTCTTCATCCCCCTGTGATCCACTACCTGGGCCCACCTCTGCACTGCGGCCTTAAAGCATGTGGGGAAAGATAAACCTGTGGTAATGAAAATGAATGCGCCCACTTGGAGCCCGATAGAGCTCCATTATGAGGTTTATTTGTCAGGAGCAGGGCTCCAGGCTCCAGTCTGTGTTTTACCTGGCTCTCTGCAGGCCTTCTGGGGTGAAATCTCCAGCAGCACCAGCTAATCTAGCATAGCAGCTCTGGCCTGACCAGGTCCTCATCGAGACAACTGAAACAACCATCTTACTCCTGTCACTTTCTTTCTGTTTTTCTTTTTCTGTCTTACCAGAATCCGTTGTCAAATTGAAAAGTCCATTTCCATTGCTGTCTCTGTCTTGACGTTCCCCTCACATGTCAGTGTCCCTGTCTCTGTTTTTCTAACTCCAGCCGTTCATCAGATCAACGGAGAGTGGATCAGCTTGCACACCTTCCTCCAGCTGTGTGTATAATGTATCTCAGTTTGCTGATGGGGGTTCATAGACATGTGACATCTCAGCACCATGGACGTGCATCTTACTCCAGAAGGTCCTGTGCATCTTTGTTCATTGAGATTTCACATGCAATGCCTGTCTCAGATACCACTGATCATATTTTGACAAGTGTTGTATCTAATCCAGCTGTTTCATGTAGGGGCAGGTATAGTCTAAAATGGAGAGCAGATGTGCACAGGGGTTCTTGTCCACCTTGTGGGCGTGGGCAGATGGCAAAATTCAAAGCACCGATCCAGCCGGTGATTATGTTAGCTACGTTTATATATGTATATATGTATGTCTGTAGTATAAAATAGGAACATTGCCAGGGGCCTTTTTTTTATTCTTCTGTTATGTAAAAACCAGTTTAAAGCTGCATGACTGTTATTTTTCATCTTTTCATCGTTTTTTGAGCTAAAGCATTTGCAAAGTGCTTTGAATAGTCCAGCAGTCACTTCACACACTCAGTTTTTAAATGGGGACATCTCTTTGTTGCATATGCAGTCAAGCACGAAACAGTTGAAGTCGAGGTCGAGGGTGAAGGGAAGAAAGGAGATGCAGTGTTTGTTGCTTTTCTTGCCCCCCCTCCCTCTGCCTCTTTCAACATGTCCCCTTCTCCTTTCTCCCATTGCAGCCCTCTGCTACTTTTCACTCTTCTCATTCCACTTGTGCAGTTTCCTCATTTATTGTGCACTTGGCAACTAAAAATGATTTATTTTTACTGGGTTTCACTTTTGTTTTTCCTTTTCGTCTCCACTCATCTTCCCCTCTGTGTTTCTCAGCCCCGCCATTCAAACCTCTTTAAACAGCTGAGGGTAAACAGCTGGAGCTCTTGTTACAGATGTTGATCTAATAAAGGGCCTTCAGAATGGTAGTGGAAACATCAAAGTCCGTAAATATAGTAAAAGCCCGCGAAGGTATTGAACAGAGGCATCTTATTTTATTTATGAATAGAATTTACACTTTCCAGTTATTTGGGGCACAGATTTTAAACCCACAGGTAATGATGTAAAGCAATTAGACATTTTTATGTAGAACAGTTGAGGCTCAGCGTGGTTATAATGATCTCTGTGCAAACACACACATTCTGATGCTAATCATATGCAAAGAACTTCTTTAATTAATCACATTTAGTAGAGTGATACAATCCCTTTGCCTGGAGCTATATTCTCGACCCTGGAGTATGTGGTTCACACACACACTGGTGCTAACGCTTTCATCACATCCTATTACCAGCTGTGATCTCATCATGCATCAGCCACGCCAGGGGGAAACTTTGAGCGTTCACTGGAATCACACGTGCAACAGTTACCGCCTGGCTGCTGGAAGCCACCCAGCCCACCAGCCCTGAGCACCTCATCAGATCTCTGACGCCTCGTCAATAATTACACACTCACAAGCTAAGGCTGTGGTTTACGTGAAACACACCCGAGTGTTCACGCTGCACTCCTTTGAGTGTGCACGCTGCAGTGCACGCTGCACTCCTTTGAGTGTGCACGCTGCCCTTAACTTCTTCTTTTCTTTTCTATCTTGTCACCTGATAAGTTGTAACGCTCGGCTGACAACCTGTGTTTGAACCCAACTGGGAGGTAAAGCTTGCTGGGGCTAATACAGTGTGTTTTAGGTTCTCTGTGCATGTGTTTATTTTTATGTATGTGCATGTACATGGGTGCATGGTAGTGTGCTGGTCAGCAATGTTGCTTCACAGCAAGAAGGTTCTGGGTTTGAATCCCATTTGACCCTGGAGCCTTTTTGGTTAGGTTGATTGGTGACTCTAAATTGCCCATAGGTGTGTGAGTGTTTGTCTCTATGTGTCAGCCCTGCGTTGGGCCACTGATCTGTCCAGGGTAGACCCCACCTCTCACCCATTGCATGCTGGGATTAGCTTCAGCTCAGCGCAACCCCAGATGGACCAGGCTGAGTAGTAGATGATAGATGGATGTCTGTACATATCTTTGTAGTGTTGTGGGGACAAAGTTTAGGGGAAAGACGACTGTGTGTGAGTACAGTAGGAGAGGAAGAGAGCGCCTGCTCAGAGCGAGCCAGGACTCACACTTGGATGCATCCAGCTGTGATGTTAATAGGACTGGGCAGAAATCTGAGCTAGACGCCGCTAATGGTTCTCTCAAACTGGGAGGGATGGTGACCCCAGCACATCTCCCTCCTCTCTCTCTAACACGTATTTGCTTTCAATTTGCTCATTTTACTGTCAGACCGTCACACTTTTTTTTCCTCTATCTCCATAGTACTTCTCTTCCCTGCTGTCATTCCTTGTTTGGTTCTTTTCTCAGTCCCCATCTCTCTTTCCGTGTCTGTCTCCTCTTCCCTCCCCTTCACCTCCCTCCCTCAATCTTCTCTGGCTGTTCTGCATCTGCTCTTCCTTTTATCGTCTCCTCTCTTTTTTTAACTTTGCTGTGTTT
This sequence comes from Mastacembelus armatus, assembly GCF_900324485.2. NCBI lineage: Eukaryota > Metazoa > Chordata > Actinopteri > Synbranchiformes > Mastacembelidae > Mastacembelus > Mastacembelus armatus. Next base: position 22,052,653 of record NC_046646.1, on the reverse strand, counting down.
TGCCTTTTTTTTTCACATCCATCAGTGTTTCTTTCAGTCAGTTTTCCCTCAACAACGTCTTGTTCTGTTCTTCATCCTCCCTTCCCCTTGTGTCCATTAATCTTGACTCGATCCTCCTTTATCTCTTTCAGCCGCTTAATTCCCTGTAATTGTTTTCGTGAATGGAAACAGAGGGGCAAGGCACAACATGAAAGACTGGGAATACAGAAACATGCAACTCAACAATAAAGCAGCAGTAATTTTAATAGAAAAGAGATTTGATTTAATAGTGATCCTTATTCCAAATAGAGCTGTAGTTTGCAGGTGATCTACTTCAGCGCTCTCTCATGTACGAGCCCGGGAGGTGGAGCTGAGGCTCATCAGGAAGAAGTGTGCACACCTGGTCTGTCGGGCTGCTACACTACATAAGCTGGAGTCATGAACCAGTCTCTGTCCCACTGGCATCTGGTACATTTTGCGTGTCTTAAAGGATAAGGCTGTTAATTTTTTAATGTACAGTATTTCCAACACTCAGAGACTAACAACAGCAATGAATTGTCTCTAATCACAGTTAATCCAGGCTGGAGACAGACAGACATTAACTGTTTTGTAGACCTTTAAACATATCAGCAACACACACGGCTGCACTGGGAAACATGTTTCTTCATTACCAAACCCCGGACCTGAAGATTTAGAGTCAGCACAGCCACAGTGTCAACTCTGGTTTTTTGATTTGTTTTACTGTAGGTGTTTCTAAGGCAAGCACAGATGCTTCATACTAAGAATGTGAATAATCAAAAAGGCAAAGGTTAAATGCAATGGACAAAGTACTAACCTGCGGTGGTTTCACACTCACCTTATCCTGCATCAGTCCCACCTGGTGAAAGGACCTACAGAAGTATCGTGATGTGATACCAAGGGTCTTGAACTAATGCTTGAACTCTTCACAGGCAGAACAAGAGGTTTGTTCTTCCCTTTCTGCTGGTTTTACAAAAGTGCAGAATTATGCTGTGATCACATGACATGCGATGAGGGGAGAGATGAGAAAAAAGCTCATGTTTGCAGGTTTCATGCATTCACAGGACAACCCTTAGTAGCAAACTGTGTGTTGTCCCCTCAGGGACACGTTAGTGAGACGTATCTGTTTTTACTAAACTGCCATGTGCGCTGAAGACTGTGGCATCACTTGGCTGTATTTTTTGGTGAAAACATGAAGTTTTGTTGTATTGATTCCAGTATTTTCTTACCCACCCTTGGGATTGTATGTCTGCTTTACTGACAGCGCATCATTTTGTAGACACTCTCCTCTTCCTCCTTGGTGTAACTTGAGTTCATGATGCTACTTTAGGCAGCATCTCAAGTAAAGCGCATTAAAACAGCAGGTTACGTAAGTTGCATTAGCACCAAACCTAATGTCCTTACTAAGGTCATAAAGACATTCACCATGCAGCTCTAAAACACAGCATGCTTTGGTTTTATTTATTTATTTTTTCCTTAAATGTCAGCAGCGCTAGAACTTAAAATGACTGAAAACCTGAGGAAAAAGTGATGATACAACTTGTCAGATAAGACCAGATGCCAGTTTCCCTCTGCTGAATTTAAATGATGCACCTGAATCAACTTTTGAGGAATGAATAAAAATAGATTTGTTTGTTCCAATCAATGCTTTTTCACAATCTGCCAAAGCAGAGCACGACTGAGGTGAATCAATCAGTCGGACTGCGTGGAATACTAGAGTAAGATGTGTGGTCACGCTAGCAGAGAAAAATGCTATTACCTTCCAGCAGGAATTTAACTCACTCAAAGTCAAATAAGGCTCGTGAACAACTGCAGTTTCCCATGTGCCTCTGCAGCTCTGACTTTTTCAATTGCAAGACAAATGACAGAACATTAGCAGGACAAGGGAAACAAAGCAATACGAAAAACAAAAGGATATACTGTAGGTTGTCTGAGGCTGTGGTGTATGTGTGTTCGTTTGTGTGCCAGTACTACTCCCACCAGAAATACTAAGTAGAACAATAATAACAATAATAAAAAAAGATTGGTGCAGTGGAGTGAAGTGAGATTGAGGCATCATCATGGGGCTCCAGGATCAACAGGGTCAGCAGTGGTCTTGTTGTTGTTGCCTTTTGTAATCATGCTGGGCCATATTTTCATTATTTTATATTGTTTATTATGATCGATTTTTATATTTGGTTGTCACACCCCAAACTCCTGAAGGAGGGAGTTTGACCCATTGATAGATCCCTTCCTAAGTCACTCACAGACACAAAGGATAGGGCTTATTTCTTAGAGGTTGATGCTGAATGTTGTTGTGGTCTTGGCTAAGAGGGGCCAAAGTGATCCAGCCTCCCTCCTCATGCCAGCTGCTTTGGAGAGATCCAGATTTACATCTTGAATGACACACCGATGCATAGAAAGCACTTTGGCACTATAAACAGATGCATCCACTTACATAAACCAACATAATGAACACATCACAGCATAATTAAGATGTAACTAAATTGTGAAGGAGATCAACAGTATATTATTGGTTTGCTAAAATTAAATGAAATTAAAAGAGCTGTTCATTTCTATTTCATATGCATCATATTTATAAATATTGTAATATTGACTTTTCCCAGTCATTTTAATTAAATAAGGAAGTTGTGCATATTCAAGTGTGTTTCTTAAGCACATATAAACTGGGCTAACCACCTGCTTTCATCTCAAGCTCATGGTCAACAAAGAAAAAGAGGCTAATTTCATTTTCATATCCTCCTTTTTTTATTGTCTTGTTTATGCAGCAGCGAGCCCAAGGCGACAGGATGAATTATTATCGCTCTCTGGCCATATTAAGCCCAGCACACATAAACATTTAATTAATTTCATCTTATAAATGCACTTTTTCTTATCATGCCTGATGTTTTTTTTTTTTTCTTTTCTGCAGTTGTTTAAGAATTTAATTTATTCATTATCTGTTTCCACCATCCTCGCGGGGGTTGCTGATTTCAGGCTTTTGCACAATTCGTTTGCAGTGACTACACTCATGGGCACATCTTCTCTTAGGATGGAAGTTTGTGTGCTTTAAATTATTAAGGACTGTGATATTTACTTTGTAGTCATATATCAACAGATGATATGGTTTTCCAACAAGGATGAAGAAAGCATTATGCAGCCAAGTGAGCGGATTATTTCCATCATTTCAATTATTCAATTACATTTTAAGCAAATGCAAGAAGATAGAAATATTTATAATAAATGTGATTATTAGTAGTCACAAGGAGATCCACTGCCCTGAATGCATGTGTGTACACAGTAAAAGTGATTTTATTTTAATGATCAACTCTGATGTTGTGTATCAGGATTTTAATGAGATGATAATAGAAAGAGAGAGAGAGAGTTTTTGGGTTAAATATTGAATGTGAGTCAGGAAATCTTCATTGGTTTCAGCTGCCTTTATTTCTTTTGTCAATACATGTTTGTTTTTATTAACTGATTCATTAAATACAATGGCAGATTGTTTGTTTTGCCACACCAGCAGTCCCAAACACAGATATTACATTTACAGTAACATAAAGCTGGGAAACATTTGAGAATCTGAAACCAGTGCAATTGAAAAACAATCATTTTTCCAAGATACTGGAGGTGATAGGACAGAGACCTGTTGCACAATATTCATAAATCATAAACTGTTTTGTCTCTGCCCTGAAGCAACCCCAGCCTTTGCCACCTATCACCTTATTCCTCCATGTTCACCTGCTGTTCATCATTAGCTCCACAGTATAAAGACCTGAATCCACCTCCACTCCACTATTGTCTATTGTGTTGCAGCTTTACAACATTTTTGTAGTTACTGTTTATCTGCCAGTGTTTGACGTCCTGTACGTTTCTGGGCTTTGCCTTTTGCCTGCTCCCTGTGCGGCTGCTGTTCCTGCCTGTTACCCACCACCCTCTGCCTGCAGCTGCATTCACCCCCTGTCCGAGCCCTTTCCTTCTGTTGGCCGTTACCTTTTAATAACAGCGACTTGTTTGAACTGTTTCTCAGTGTCCCTGAGTTTTGCTTGTGTTTTAGTTGTGTGTTTCTGAGCCAAGAGAGAAACCAACAGGAAATGCAGGGAGAGAGGGCTATAACATAAGAGCCGTAACTGAACCAGGGGACATTGTGGTTATATTGTCTGTGTCTTAACCACTCAGTCATCAGGACCCTCCTGAAACTGTCTTGATTAGCTAATTATTTCAGTATAGGTTAGACTGAGCCTAAAATAAACAAAGCATGTGGTCCAAACTGCTGTATGATGCTCACTCTGTGTACCGGTGACTTGTTGGTGCTGTGATTCAGTGTGTGAAGTAATAGTAGCTTTTTTGCATCAGTCTAATTAGCGTTTGTCTTCTGTGTTATTTCCTCAGGCTGTGATTATTAGATAGTTCTGTGTGACTAAAAGCCTGTGTATATAGGTATGTGTAATATGGGTTAGTTATGGTTAAAAGTGTCGGCTACTAGTCTGGGTTGATGTACCAATTGTTTTTATTTTTTCTGTCAAAAATTTTCGATTAAAATCTGAAACCTTTTCTTTTAGATCCTTTTAACCACATCGTGTTATTGCTTTTACTTCTACACCCACAGTAGCTGGGATGTAACGATGATAAGGTCATTGTAGGAAGCATCTGCCATGAGATAAACACTGAGATTGTTTCGGTTATTTTCCTTGATGTTATATAGGAGAAAATCTTTAGAAAGTTTCCTTGAAAAGTTTCTTTCCAAATGTTGAACTTCTTTTATGGAAACGCTCCGTCTTTCCCTCACTCCTCCCCTGATCTCCTCCCTCTTTGTGAAACTCTTTCTAAATGATCAAACGATGTCCTTTCTTTCACATGGCCAGTTCTGGATTACCAACCTGGCTCTCCCTGCAGGCCTATTAAGCACCTCTGGAGTCATGGTCACTGCCTGACTAGCTCTGCATTCATAATGGTCATTAACTCGGGCACCAGAAATGAATGGTGGAACAATCCAATTCAGGGAGATCTGAAAATGCCTTTTACCGAGGGGCCTTACATTGATAGCAGGCAATTTCACATCTCATTCGCCAAAAGTGGGTTTATTGAATATGAGAGGAGCAGGAGGAAAGAAGTGCAGCGTGGTTCCTTTACATTTCATCTGCATAGAGAAAAGGCTGTGATATCTTTCAAGTCAGTGAAATCCTCCTCATGTATCACACGTCGCCCTGGGTGCATCCATTGTTAGGCATAATATGTTTTTAAAAGCTTTCCTTTTCACTTGGCCCAGTAACAGGATTCTCCAGTCTGTGTTAAGTCCTTTAAGTCCCGCCAACGAGACAATGACATTATTTCATTTTTCAGAAAGACCCGAGGTGTTATTCTGCCACTCCTTTCTTCCCTCCGCTGACAAGGAACAGGTGTCCTCTTTTAGCCACTTTGCTCTATTCTGTTAGCGTCGATAAAAATAGGGTTGGATAACGTATAATCCTGTCAATCCTTGTCTGATCTTATCTCGAGGATCTATTCAAATGTGAGGCTTTACACCAAGGGTATTTGCTCCCTTTTAAACTGCCTCTTCTGAGCAGAAGAACCAGACCAAGGGGGGGAACATTCAGCTTTTTGGGCTCTCTAAACGGGTTTAATTGACAAGATTAAAATCAGGCTTTGAATGAATAAGGAAATGGCCAGAGGATACCTCAATCCAAAACATACCTCACTTTAAAAGTAGAACCCCTCCAGCTTCTCCATCTCTGATTTTAATTGCGTGGCACCATGAACTACAATTTTCTTTCTGAGGTAACACTGAGAAGAATGATTCTGTCCAAGTCCACAGGCTTTTGGTCTTTGCCACTTCCTGATGGGAATTTCTGGCTGTTTAGCTGCTAAATGCTCTGCTATGTTCAGCGGTTACTGTTATTGCTGTCAGTCTAATGTGTGGTGCTGGGCAATAAATGCACAGAGGGTTTTAAAGAACATTTAACTGAAAACGTGCTTGAAAACTACACAATCAGAACCATGACAGGGCAAAACAACATAAAACACCCGAGTCACTAAAACCAAGGCAAACTGCAGATTAGGGAGATAATTCTTCCATAAACATTGTCACTTCATACACTCTTTTTTTTTTTTTTTTTTATCAAAATGGCGATTGCAGCTGCTGACAACTTTAAGATGGAGAATCCTTCCCCCTCAGCGTTTTTCAGCATCCCTGCACCTTCACCTGACAATCACTGCGCCCGATAAAAGGGGCGAATATGGCAGGAAACGTCTGCTGTCCACTGCTGCATTGACCCGTACGTCCTTGCTCGCGCCCGTCCCTCCCCACCTATCTCTCTCTCGCCTCTCTAAGCCATAATTTCTGCACAGTGCTGCCTGGGATATGGCTGCAGGCTAGTCTGGTCAATGTTCCCTCTCATACAATGCTCATCGCTGTTCTGGGGTATTTCTGCCTCAAACCACCCCACGCCTGGAAATTCACTGACCTTTCCATCCTGTCTTTCCCCCATCAGACAAAATGGGTTCTCATTAATAGTTTATGGGTCCTTGCTTCACCCTGTTTGTTACATTGATTCACCTCTATTTTACTTTTCCTTCCCTGTTTCCTGTTGTCCTCTTTTGCTGCTCCCTCGTTGTGCACTCATTTACACTGGAGCCTTCATATTAACCTGGGGATGAGTCTTCTCGTCCTCCCTCCTTTTCTTTCATGCCACCCATTTCTCTTTCTCTTGCATTTTCTTTTTTGCTCTTTATGTCTCCCTCTCCCCTACTAAACATCTCTTTAGGCTATTTCCTTCTCAGTTTCATCCCTTCTTTACATCACTTGTGCTTTCAGATAATGTTTGAGCTCTATGGAAACAAAAAGAGGACAAAAGATTTATGAGGCACAGAAGAAAAATAGGTAGAAAATCAAAGAAGGACAGAGGGAAAAAGAAAAAGACAGAATTATACTTTCATGTCTTGAATGTAATATAAAGAGAGTAGAGAGAGAAAGGTAAAGAGGACAAAATATTAATCATTTTCATCTTTGAGTACGAGTATTAAATGAAAACATGATATTCTTATTACTGAACAAAATAAAATGATTGTTTTGGACAGTATTTCAGAACATTTTAAACAAATCTGCCTCTGTCTCCGCCGAGGAACACAGGTAGTAGGTTTTGATTTAGAGCGACTTGCATGGAGGAATAATAGGGCAGCAGAGGAGGAGAATTATTTTCTTTTTTATAATAGTGATAAAAGGACAATGTGCACAGATCCTGTGATGCTGAAATTATCACTTCTTGACAGGCTGTTAATCTTCTCCAGTATTTTGACTCTGTAATGGCAGAGACATTATTAGATTGTTTGAATCTCTGTCTGTCAAAGTACAGTAATGGATATAAGCAGCAACTAAATTGTTTGCTCTGCTCTTATTATTTTGACATGTTTGCACAAAGACAGAATTAAAGACTGGTAATTATAACCACACAATCTGCTCCTGTGTGTCATGTGAGTTCATCGGTCACAAATGCCCTAATTTTCAGTCGATCATGCTCCCAGTACTGACTGTATTGATGCCAAATAATCTATATGTTTAGTCTCAGGAAGTGAAAACCCTGAATCATTTATGTTTCTCGCCTCCTGCAGGGAACAGGATTAGATGCTGAAGACGTTGGGCACTAGCCCAGTTCAGCTGTTTGGCTGCCCTCTGCACTATTTCTTTAACCTTAATTTATCCTGAAGAGGATTTTGCTGATCATGCATCCTTTTTCAGCACGGTCCTGTTTTACATTCAATTTTTCCCACCTGGGACATTCATCAGACTTGTAGTGCTGGCAAAGGAGCAGCTCTACCAGAATTATTCAGCACCAAGTGCCTTGCTCAAGGGTGCCCCAGAGGCAAGTAAAGGTTGGGGTGAGACTTAGAAGGAGAGACAGTTGACACGTGATGATTTTCTGGTGTGGTCTTTGGTTAAATATTGAGATATGATCTGAATAACTCTGGAATCTGAAGCTGATGCCTAAATGAGACAGATGCAAAATATAAGGTCATATTTGTGTTTATGCTCCACATAAAGTGTCTGCATAAGAGAAACTGGTGTTGCTGCTGTGTAATTTAATATTTGAAAGACTCTCACTCAGACAGCCTGTTATTTTAGTGCAATACCCACACTGCTCGATAGTTGGTCTCTAGCATCTCTCTGCAGCAGCACCTTAATGCTTCCTGCCTGGTCATTAAACCTTCTTCATCAGATAAGTGTCATGCTGAGGCCTTCCAGGCTTTGAGGGGACTTTTATCACAGGATCCAGGACCTGCAACAATAAGAGCACACTGAGCGGGTAAACAAGTATGAATTTACCGTAATGAGGAGTGAACTACCAGTGTTTCCTGCTTTCTCACTTTAACCTTTATTAATTTTTTAACCAGAATGTTCGCATTTCTGCATTTCTGGAACAATAGGATGCTCAAAGGGCCACCCACTGAAGGTTTTTAGTCGCAGTGGTAGGTATACTGTAAGTGAAAAAGGAGGCTTTTATCTTCCATTTGTGTCCTGCACACACAAAATGTCCCCACAGTACAATACTTCATTGACTGAAATTGTATGACAGGGGTTTATGGTGGGGGAGAACACTAGAAAGGGTCTCAGACATCCCTTAATTTACAGTTTACTCTCTGCCCGTGTGTCCTGCAGAGTCTGTAATATGATTGGATCTAATGAAAACGTCAACATCTGTTTTTCAGTTGGTGTGCTCTGTTTTATAGCAGGCCATTACGTTATTCTAGCTTGGTGATGTCTTTGGTGGGTCCAGCCGCAGGATGTTTTGGAGGAGAAAACACAGACTCAGAGTTGACAGTGAGTGTCAGGAGGGCTGGATGTAAAAATGGTAATTATCAGTACAGTCATTTACCAGCAGCATTTCTTACACACATTCATATCCAGTGAATGCTGCTGAATTATTGCTGCCGGTCTCACATGTCTCCACAAGGACTCAGTCTCCCACCATATTCCTAACTGAACTATGAAATTTTAAGTGTTATTTAAGGTCTTTATTTAAGGTATTAAGTGAAAATGAGCGAGCCCTTGCTCTCAAGGCGACTCCTCTGACTGAGCCGTTTGATCAGGAACATTTGAGCTGTTTCCTGCACCCTTTGTGTCCATCCTTTGGGATTCAGAGTTCAAAACACACAACCTCAAAGTTTCTGTTCCCTTCAGCCATTTGCTCTGATATGAGCCGTACTTTTCATAGCCTTTAGGTCTTAATTTTACGTTTTGGACTCCAAGATTTACTAAGCCTCATAAAAATTCAACCTCCACCGTCTAACACCTTCTAAGCTGTTTAGTTAAGGACTGTTTCACCCTTTAGTTTGACTCTTTCCTTTGGGTGCTGTCCAGCACCGACAATTGGGGACCACCTGTGGCAGGTCATGTTGGCCAAGTGGAGAGACGTTAACAGGGTAACAGTGGCCGGTTCTACGCCTGCCTGTTTTTAGGACCTGAAGCGTATAATCAGTCCTGCTGCAGATGGTGAAGTGGGGGTGTTGGCCTCTTTAACTTTCACAGAGCTAGAAGGGGTTTTGTGTTGGAAAACTATGAGTGCCTAATGTTTTGCTGCAGCGTAGTAGTTCAGATAAGAGAATGAATAACTCTGACAATGTACAGAAACGTGCAATTACCATATGTATCATGTCCCATATGAAAACCACAGAATACCCTAATATGTTGTATTCAAAGGCATTTCTCATTCAATGAAACTGCTGACAGCAAGTTAATTATTTTGCGACTGTTAATTCAAATATGATAGATTGCTCTTTGAATATGATGGATGTGTGGGAGGGGATTTTTTAATGAAACTGGAAAGTCATCAAGCACATTCTGACCTCCTCATTCTCACTTCTCGTCTGTTGCTGGAATAGCATAATCACTCCACCCTCTCCCTTTATTTGATTTAGGTGTTTAATGCATTTTATTGCCGTAAAAGCTCTTTGCAATCACACAATGAAAGACTCTCATATAAAATACCAGCAAACTCTTCCAGGACCTGTGCTTCATTTGGTTTAGACAACACTTTCTCTGTGGAGGTGAACAGATCAAACAGCCCCCTTTAAAACTTTTTTAACATGTTTTTGTTGATGTCACTTCATCATAGAGCTTTGGCTTTGAAAAGGCTCTTTCTGCCTGTGTTTGAGTGACAGGTCAGCCAACTAATGAGGCACTGACAGATCAGTTAGGGGTTAAAAAAAAAGCAGGATTATGGAATACAAGTATCATCTCATCTGTTTTTATGGTAATGTTAAGAGCTGTTGAAGCATAGAGAGATGGTATGCTCACTTCTTTTTGATGTGAAATTTTTATCATGTCTTTTTGATCTGCCCTTCAAAGTGATATCACAACTGCAAAACTGATATTTTTTAGTATTTATTTTTCTTTCTGGGTTTTATCTTATTTAATCTGGTTTGTTTACAACCTTTATCCGATTGTGTGGGCAGCTCTTTTTGCCTAATCAAAAGTCATAACACAACATTATATCCAAGAGTAATGACGCCACAAATCAGAATCCAGGTTGTAATGAAGTGGATTTACCCTTTGAGGACTTAGTGTAAACGGCTTCGTGTGGCTGATGCGGTTCAGGTTATTCAAAGATGGCGTTGGCCTCCCTAACTTTCACAGAGCTGGAAGGGCCTATGCAGTGAAAAACTATCACTGCCTAATGTTTTGCTGCAGTGTAGTAGTTTAGATAAGGGAATAAATAGTGGTAATCAACTCTCACAGGGCGTCAGCCATTGAATAAACTATGAAAATGGGAAGAAATATGAACTTGGAGAAAAACACCCATGATGCATTGTATACATGGACTTATAGGATGAGGACTTGTCCTTGCATGCACACAAAACACACGCACACACACACACATGCACAATCCCTCAATTGCCACCTCTGTTATCACCCAATCAATAAAGAAGGGCCCTTGTTCAATTTGACAAACATCTACATGAGGAGAAAGGCAATCACTTAGCACCTGCAGGTATATGATATTGACCGGGGAGAGATAAGGCTTAGCCTATTCAATCATGCAGCGGAGATTGGGCCAGTGAGGTTTAGGACTGGAGCCAATCCAGAGTGTCTTCACAGCCACTTTAGCAAAAGGCTGCAATAATGAAGTGCGTGGAGAACAAACAAACAGATGAGTTTGTGTTTCCTTTTATGAGGAATGTGTGATGGAGAGCATGGACAAGTGCCTATTTGTGCACAAACAGACTATTGAGGAATGGGATGCATCTTTGGAGTTTGTAAGTGCATTTTTGAGTCAGAGATTGATTATAGATTTGTAAATTTCCTTCTTTCTGCTTTACAGTAATTCTACAACAATTGTTCATCTGTAAACTGTGGGGAAAAGATTCAACATGGCTACATTAATTGCACATCTGTGGTGGATGAGAACTACTACATGCATGAACAGTGAACGTAAACCTGCAGGTGCAGAATCATCCGATACGAGCGTAATTCCTGTGGCTACCGTTTCTTGCTGGTGTGTGTACAGCAGTGACGTCCTGAGCTACTGAGAATCTGACCAGGCTCTTGTTTGCGTTTGTGAAACACAAACAAACTTGAGGCTGGAGTCAAAAACACAGTGCATGATCAAACACACAGGCCGGCACTAGAGAACAAATAAAAACATGATTTATTTTCTGCCTTTTTCACTTCCAATCAGTTGCAATGTCCAAAATGTGTATTTGAACTCTATGTTAAATTCTTGTAGCTCCACCATCAGGTACATCTGCCAAAGTGATCAAATGAGAGAAAAGATATTTTTCTGAATGTAAAAATGAGCTTCTTTATGAAGAAGGAAGCATCTGATAGTCTTCTGCACATTGTCTGATGTTTACTGAGCGATGCAAAGTTTTTAGTAAAACCACACTTAAAATGTATGTGTATGTTTTTCTGTAATTTAAATTTCCATCACATTCACAGCTGTAATCATCTTTGTTACTCTAATTAACCCATATATGCAGCAGTTTTTGTGGAGTGTATATACACACACACACACACACACACACACACACACACACACACACACACACACACACACACACACACACACAGCACTACCAGGACTACATGTGTACAGAGGTATGCATCAAGTGCTCCTTGCTTTTCTAAAATACTTGTCATTTCCACTTTTAATCTCTCTCATTCACTGTATCACTTCAATTTCCTCTCCCTCTTTTGCTGTGGTTGTGTCTCTTTCTGTCTCTCCATTTCTCTGTCTTATCTTGCTGATTTCTGACAGCAGAACATGGCCTACAGTCATCCCTGCAGGGCCCAATCAATACCGAGCTAATGAGTCACTTTTTAGGTGAGCCAGGGTTTGGTGTGTGTGCTGTGAACATTTATGCTGCTTAAACACAATGTACAGATGTACATTTTATGATTTAGCACATATTAGGAGGAAATTGAAGAGAGTGCTCTGATGTTGTAGTTTTTATTTACTGTCCCTAAACTATCAGAGTAGCTAAAGTAGCTACAAGGTCAGGAGAGTTTTACTTGTAGGGCTGTTTTGCCAAAGCAGTTTTCATACTAAAGATAATGGCTCTTATGCAAGAAGCACTCATAAGAACAGTGGCATGCATTAGTGAGTAACAGAACTTGTTACGTTCATAATAGATTTTTTTAAAATGAATTTATTTAGACAGGACTAAATTCAAATGAGGCCAGAAAATGTAAAATAAGTGAGATACTCTGTAATGTTATGTATTCCATGGTCTGGATTTTCTATTCCTGCCACTTATGTTCACATCACTTTACACCTTCATGACCCTGGGACACACAACTAAACTAACACTAACACAACACAAAAAAGATTAAAACGCCTGCACTCACCAGCAGGATGAATGTTCCCTACAATAGCAAAAAACAAAAAACAAAAAAACGTATAAAGTATAAAAATACCAGCTCTGGTTGTCTCTGGTTTTGAACTCACCATAAATGGAAAGGTCTACTTTCAGTCAAAGCAGAGCTGCATGACGAGCTGTTTGAGCATAAATCCCATATCCTTGATATCAGATGTTCATTTCATACACTAGTTTAGTCTTTGTCAGAACTAGTTGGACATGCGATTGCACTAGTTGAACACAAACCCTTACTAGTCACACTTTCTCAGCAACTAGTGGCATTTCTGTCCAGCTAGTTCCAACTAAAGTGTTACTAGCAATGCCAGTCACTGCACTAGTAGGACCAAAGTGCCAACTAGTCAGCTTTTTGACATACTAGTGGCCCTCTGGACAACACTAGTAAGGCTAAAAGTCTTACTAGTTAACTAGTGTGCTGAAAGAACTGTGACATGTTTACTAGTCAAGCATGAGTTTGGCTCACTAGTGAACTAGTGACCAGCAATTGTCTGTGCTAGTAAATTAGTGAGAGCCTAAATCCTCACTAGTTAATTAGTGAGGGCCAACATGCTCTCACTAGTTAACTAGTTAAGACCTCGAGGCCTTAGTAGTTAACTAGTGAGGTTAAAACCACACTAGCTGTACTAGTGACAGACATTTTGATGTAACTAGTTAACTAGTAAGTTTCAAAATGTTCACTGGTTAAACTAGTGAAAGCCAAAATACTCGCTAGTTAGTGCTGAGAAAGTGTGACTAGCAAGGGTTCGTCTTCAACTAGTGCAATCAAATGTTCAACTAGTGTATGAAATGAACATCTGGGATATGGGATTTATGCTCCTAGAGCTGGAGTTCAGTGTTAAGTGTTAGTCTGCTGCAGAATGTGACGATAAGAATCAACATTCCCACTGATAGAAAGAAAATTTATTTCACAATATTCTGTAATGAAATCTTTCAAAAACCCACTTACCTCCCACCACCACTCGGGGCCACAACACAGTGAAGTTGGCCACACACAGTGTGTGTGTGTGTGTGTGTGTGTGTGAATGGCAGATACAGAAAGAGTAGGTTTGTATGTGCCTTTGCTTTTTTCAGTCACAGATGCGTTGTACTATACTTCTGTTTTTAAGAAATATAAACAGGGTGCTTCCAAATAATGACTGCACAGCGTTATTTGGAAGACCGACACATTCTGCTCTACTGAGCTCCTTGCAGCCTCAGACTTTGTTAAAGCATATTTGTCAAATAGATTTGTAGTGTGACTGCAGCCCTAAACAAATCTGCTGAACTGCTTTCTCCTCCCACAGTTTGACTCTTGACAAGTTAACTGGAGCAAAGCCAAAGGCTCAGTTAGGGCCATTTATTTAAATAAGACTGTGACACAGCTGAATGGATAGTTAGATAATGATCTGGGCTTCAGCCAAGCTCACTTTCTGTAGAATTAACTGGATGTGTGTAGATAAAAACCAGGTGAGGTGTACTGACTTCCACAAGTAATCCGTCTCTTCCTGATGTCTGCAGATTAGCTTTCCAAACTGAAAACACACTTATCAGAGGACGTGTACTAAAGGCAAATGCATCCTCACTTCTATGCGTCTCATTAGGGAAAATCAGATTCCAAGTCAGATAACAGACAAGACTATTTTAAAGGACTGTTTCACGCCACGTAAGAAAAAGCAAAAGAGCAGAATTTGTTGGACTATAAGAACAACCACAGTGTTGACTTGTCATGTAGTCTTAAGTGACCACCACGGAGACGGCCATTAATCCTCATCACAGAAATGAACTTTCATTTTTAAATATCAGTTTTTATTAGTCGGCCCATGCGTCTTCAGAGAGCTGGAGAGACTTTGTGTCCTCATATACGTTATGACTGAGGAGAAACCCTGTTATGCTGTGAGACAGAGGTCATACAGGGGTGGTTTATGATGACTGTCTTGTTTACTGGGCCATCTGTAGCTGGTTTCTGTTTCTTCCTTCATGTTAGTCCTCTTTTTAATCACAAATAATAATGAAATAAATAACTTTTGCTTCCTGTGGTTGGAGTAGGTCAAGGCGGAGCTAGATTAAAGTGCAGCTAGTCAGCAGCCTATCACAGTGCTGACAGATAAAGGTGCACACTCACTCCTCCCGGCAACCAACCTGCATGTGTTTGGACTGTGGGAGGACAAAACCCACGTAGACACAGGGAGAACATGCAAACTCCACACAGAAAGGCTCCGGGTTGAAACAGGAAGTTTGTCAGCGTGAGTCGACGGTGCTACAGGATGAGAACAGTCAGACAACACCACAGAATAATAGTATTGATGTGCAGCATGAAAAGGCTCATGACGCCTGATTAATTGCCTGAGCAATAACTGACCTGATGGTCACTGCATGAATTTGTGGCATGTCAGAAATGCTGATTGACTGTCCTGCAGCTGGAGCGGGTCACGTTTGCCACACTGTCTTACACAAAAGAGGAGTGGAGTGATCACACACTGTGTGCATTCTGACCTGTTGTCATGAAATTGATGCCTTTCTCTGAATGAGCTGCAGGAATTATGCACTGAAGTATTCAAATGCCCCAGTAAATCAGAACACAGTCCAGCAGTGAGCAAATCAAAGCTCGTACAGAAGGAAAAACATGTCAGGCACCACCTGCACTGCTGAAACCCAAGTCACAGGAAGCTGTAGGTGCTAGGGCAGAGTCAGCAGGCCTGCAAACTGTATTTGAAGAAAACATTTGTTTGTTAATTTCTCATCGCACTATTTAACAAGGGCTGACAGCAAAATCTGACATTCACAGTGATTTATGATGCGTCTGTTTATAAAACTCTGTCCCTGCCAAGCTAAGAATAACCTGGTTTAACCAGAATTCACCAGAAATATTAAAAATCCTTGTGCGCCATTAATCAAACTTTGTTGCCATCAAGGGTTGCCAAGATCTGTTCCAAATTACGTAGATGACCATGGACAGTTTGCTCTGATCTGAGATAATTGCTGCTATAAATTGCTATTTCCACCACATTTCCTGTAAGTCTGCAGGCAACAATCTGTCAGTCACAGCAAAGAAACATACAGAGAGATATTACGTTTCTACAAGGTTTTGGGACGTGTGGCTCGATTTAGATGAGCAGCATTGATTTTGAGGTATCAAACGTGTAATTTTAAGTCTTTTAAATAAAAGATTTAATTTCCTTTATTAGGCTAATGCATGTGTTGACGTGTGAAATGTGACTTTCTTTGGTGATGACTGCAAATCAGTATAATTTCTGCCACTGATTAGCACTTTGATCTGACTAATATGTTTGTTCTTCACAAGATGGGAATTAAGTGCTTCCATTATGCATCGTTTTTGCACGTTATGCAGTGGGACATAATGGATGTAAATGAGTCAGATTGAATAAAATTTACAAAAACTTTTTTCCATAAACCACCAAATGCTTTCATGTACATGTATATGCAATAGAAAGCAAGAGGGGAGTGACTTCTCTTGCCTCGCTCTAAGTCAGGAGGATGATGGGAGATTGTAATCTTAAACGCTTTGATATGTCACACCTCTACAGAGTCCTGCTCGGGCCTCATATCATCTGGGTCAGTCCAGCCCCAGGACTGTCTGACAGATAATGGGAAGCGTGGACATAAGCGATTTAAGCTCTTCAGATGCAGTCCAGGAATTTCTTATTAGTATTAATGTGCATCATTCATCACCATGTGCTCAAAGATGAGATCACATGTACCCCTGCACGAATATTCAGTTGTGCATTTCTAATACAGTCTCTTTGTGTCAGCTTTGCAGCTTTTTTAAACAAATGGTCTTTACCATAACAGCTTTGGACTGTCTTTATCAAAGACCAGAATTTTGGACAAACCCTTAAAAATTATATGCAATTTTCCTTTAGAATCACCTTTGGGAAGAATCATTAAACTTAAAAACAAATTACACTGCCTGCAAATTAAAATGTAGCTAATTGTTGTTTTCCTGTTTGTAACCAGCTGAAAACAACAATTTTATCAGCCCACTCAAACATCAGAGTCTAAAGTAAAATTGCATAGATACAATTTACTTGTGAATATAATATGTAGATCATGTTGCTCATAAAATAAAAGATTAGAAATGTCCAAATGAAAACCCTTCTGAGATATAATCATTTTCGTTTCTCTGGTTTTGAACACGGACTCTCCACACACACGTGCACACACAGTGTATGTCCTGCTGGGCCTGACAGTATCTACATCATTCATTATTTTATTCCACTTGGACTAAAGTGTGACCCAGTTTTTTGTCCCCTGTTTAGTTCTCTGCTAAATAAGAGTCTCAGTTAATCTACAGGACTGTTGAAAATTGAGGGGAACACGTGTCACCGTATTTTTTTCTAGTATCAAAGTAGGATACTTGTTTAGTAAAAAGGTAAAGCAGTCAGCAGCTTGGGTGTTTTTTAAATTTACTTTAATAATGTAGGAGACAGCTCACCCATTATTCTTCAGTCCTACTTCCAGAGCAGAGCTGAACTCGACCTTACATCCAGCGTGCTTCTGTAGTTTGGCTCTAAGTGTCAGAAATGATTGTACTTTAGTTGCAGTGAGGACAAGTGGTGGGTCTCTGGCTGCTGAAGGAAAGTTCAAATTAAAAAGGTCAGGGTATAGTTGAAAAATTGAAAGTATTAAATATTAATCAGGTATGGGGCTGTTTATGAGGGTTACTCATTGACCATGAAATTGTGTGAGGGGTGCAGTTCAGGTCCAGAGCTCAAAGGGAAATAAAATCAATTTTTCACAGGTAAAATGTGCAAACTTCCATCTTAGCTGGAGGCTTGTGTTAAGTAAAGTTTGGAGAGATCAAATGGCTTATGCTGTGGCAGAAACACTTATAATCAAGGATATTACAGGCCAACGTGCAGTAAAGTGCTCTGCTGTGCTATTCTGCTTTTCCACCAAGAAAGAGAGACAAAATGTTCCTTGTGCTTCTTTTGTGCTTCCCGCTGTAGGACAATAGCAGAGAGTAAATGAATTCAAAGACAGTGAGCGATAGGCAGAAGGAACAGAAGATAAAGGCATCACAGGCATGTTTGCAATATAAATTATAGATTTAGTGCAGAAATTTGATGCACTGGTAAAAAATAGATGAGTTGGATGCCACTCCATTACATTACAAATGCACATTTATGTTTTGCTTTTTAAAACTAAAGAAAAATACATTTACTTGACTAATTTTTTGATTTAAAAACGTATATTTACTAGAATCCCCAGTCATATTACACCTTTAATAAAGGGCCAGGGGTTGACCTGTGTCAAAACATCTGCTGGTTAGTTTGGTAATAGAGAAATCTTTGTAATTTAGATTTACTGTGCAGGGTCTTATTTTCCTTTAAGGAAGGCAGCAGTGATTTCTGAAAGATTTTTATCTTGTTTTATTCTCAAAGACATGGACATAGATATATACATAAACAATAACTTGTCCTTATACCCCATGCATAATAAATAATATTCATTTATACATACATTATGGATAAAGGTAATCCTGCTCAAGATTATTACATTTAAATTCTGGAATAAAATTTGACAATTTGAACTATATAGACCAGGATTATCGATGTGCTGTTCAAAGTGGAGGAGCAGGTTCAGGTGTCATTGCCCTAAATGGTGATTTTTAAACAGCGGTCACATAAAGACCACTTGAGGGGTGCAATGCGAATGTGTTCAGCTCATGTACGAATCTTGAAGCTGAACAAACTGCTCTGAAACTCTCTGGTGACTGAGCGCAGCATTGTCAGCTCAGCCATGAGTCACAGGACGTTACTTCCTTGTTAAAAGCTGATTAAAAGATGGCGACAGCCACAGAAACAATCATAATGTCATCGTGCTGACGTAAATAATGGGATGTTGAGTCATTAACCATATGTACAGTCAGTTTAACAGACCTGAATACAGTCAGTCAGTGAACTTCACTCCCCCATCAGCAGCCAAATTCATCCGCTGAAGTTTCTTTTGTCCTCACATAGCTACACTCATACTGACTATGACCCGTACTCACTTTTCATGATTTCACGAAAACAGTTTTACAATAAGTTTGTTTATGAGTCTTCAGCTACAAATGTTATTTCTATATTTCAACACTTAAACCAAGATGCACAATTTCTATTCATAGAAGACAATTCGAGTTCTTGTAGCAGGGCTGCTCCATTAAATGATTTGAAATTGGACTGACCCCAAAACAGATTGAAGAGCGACTGCTGAGAGGTCTGAGAGCCTGGTGCTGCTGAAGCTTTACTTGGCATTACAGAGGGAGAGGGCCATGCTCCACTTGACTCCCTCTCATCCTGCTTCACTCTGCTCCAGTTCTCGTATTCCTGTGGTTTCTTTTTTCCTGCTTATTCTTGTCATAATTCTCTTGTTAGCATGTTGGGCAGCGTCTGCTAGCTCTCCTGATGTCACTATATCTGGCCATACCATCATATCATAACAAACCTGCACTGCCATAGATGCCCGCACTATTTTGACAGGTTCATCCCCCAAATATCCTCAGTCCTTTGATTTTAGTTTTGTCCTTAATTATCTGACTCTATTTTCCTTCTCCCTGTTCTATATTCTGCACACTCCTTGTTTCTTCACACACTTTCTTCCTCCAATATTATAATACAGTTCCTTGTTATCGCAAAAGCTTTCTGCCACATTTTTTGTTTAACTGTAATTGCCTGCATCACCCCTCTCTCTCACACAGTCACACACACACACACACACACACTTTTATGTTAATTAGTCTCATGGCCTTGATGGTACAGAAACAATTACTGAGTTAGCATCATGCTAATTATGTCTTTACAGTATTCCCTTGTGTGAATGCAGCTATTGCAGCTTTATGGCCATATCCTCTGTAAGCGTGATGGTGACTTCTATCCACATACAAAATTGTGTGTAAACTTTAAACTAATCTCAATTTAATCTGCATTTCATATATTTTATTTTATGAACTGTAGTACACACTCATGTGAAAGTACACCAAAACTAAAATGAATGCAGTCTAATCCAAATCAAACGGAGCTGTTGATTTGCACTGCATTATATTAACAGGTGTTTCTGTTATTTTGTCCACCCCATTTCTATCACCGAGGGTGGACTTCATGAGAGAAGCAGTACTGTTCAACAAAGCAGCACAGCCTCTGTTTAAAGAAACACCATCACCTTCATGGAGGAGGATTAAAGGGCTGCTGGATTAGACGGCATTAGTTTTGGATATGTGTACTCAATCTTAATTATTTATTATGTTTTAAATGATTAGTAATGTGATTCATTTTCCATAGATGCCAATACTGTATCAGTTTTTACAGTAGGTTCTGGGGGAAGTGAACTCTGTTTCCCTTTATCTGAACCTATAATCTATGTACCCTGCCTAATCCTGAGTCTTGGGATCTAATGTGTACCTTATATATACGATCAATTATAAGACTGGAGTATCATTGTAGGGGGGGTCTGACATGTGACATGTGTTTTTGCAGTTGTTCCCCCATCTCTTCCTATGGTCTCAACAGCTGGACTTTCATTTGACGTGGCTGATGTGATGTTTTACTCAAATTTATCTTGGTTATTCCTGCATGATACAGGCCTGTGTTCATGACCTGGTATAAATACTATCTACAGTCAGGTATTATACTATATTACCTGAATAGCTATTGGATATCAGGATGATCATTTTCTTCAAGGTCACGTTCAGGTCACGTTCAGCAGCAAAAAAATCCATAATGCACCTGCCCAGATCAACCCATCTGCGTTACTACTCATAAAAACTGGTTAAATCTGCAATATCTGACACAGCTAACTCTGGGTTCTTTGGGCATGCAGACATTGTGTGAAGTTACTTGCAGCAGCTTGTCTCCTCAATACGGAACAATACTTGATAGCTTGATTAATTTCAGAAAGAACCATAAAAAAAACCCTCCTGCCTACTTCTCAGTCTGGCATGTTGTGCAATGTGCATGCTTCATCACGTGTGACAAACACACATCCTTTCCCTTCAAAACAACAAGTAACAGACTGGAGTATTAATCAGACACCTGCTGCAGATAAATGCTCCTCTCCTTACAGCCCCCTTTTTCTCTGGAAATGTGATTAGAGAGCAGAGCCCGAGGCTGAGCGTGGAGAAACAGGTCTGTTTTTACATGTTGACGTTCCGCTGGTCACAGCGTGCGTCTCTATACAGATACACCTCACTAAATATACCATATCCAATCTATAAAAGGGATTAGATTAGGCCCTCTGTGTATGCGCAGCGGGGAGCGTAACAGTGCTGTCAAAGGAAGGAAAGATGAAGAACCAGCATGGCATTGCATGTTGGGTGAGATGATTTGTGTGTCTGTGTGTTTGAGAGGGAGGGGATCTGTGAGGAGGCACACGTTGCTGTTTCCAACCTTATTAACACCTTAAAATGATAATTAATGGATTTGCGAAATGCACAGATTCACATGGAAATTAAGGGGGACATTCCTGTGTGTTGTAAGATCCTAATATGTTTTGTAGCAGTTTGCATTTTGCTTTTTTTTAAATTATTGGAAAAAAAATAATGAAGGTACCATACCACACCTCCATCAGTGTATCAGTGATTCACAGTGAAGTGCAGGCCTGCAGGTCTGTTTGACCACCATGAATACACAAGCTGCAGGGAAGCAGGTTCCCCCCTCTGGGAGGAATCCTGCTGTTTGTATTATTTCCATGGCTCATTGGGTATTCCAGCATAACAGTGAGGTTTTTTTTTTTTTTTATTGTGCAGTTAATAACTCGTCCTTGTTAAGATCCCAGAGAATAGTCTGGTGTGTATCTGAACAATTAGTAGGCTCTGTTTTACAGAAAGACACTGGATGTGGGCTGAGCTGTTACCAAGTCAAACACCCAGCAAACGACCAGGTATGTCACTGTGTGTGAGATCTCCCATGCTCCTGCTTTATCAATTAACACTTTATATAAACAATGTCTTAGTGGCTGTACGTGAAAGAGCTTGCTGGTAATGACAAACAAAATTATGACCCAACTCTGCAGCTGTATTGAGCTTTTTATCGTCTTTGGGTCATTGGTCTTTATGGCACGCTGACTGTTTGTGTCAGGCCCACTGCTTTCTTCAGGCTCATTTTCAGCAGCAGCAGCAGCAAGTAGCTGTTTTCAGCTAAAAAGCCAAGAAAAACCTGCCAGCACCAACTGTGCTGAAGTTAGAAGCTACCTACCAAACATTGTGAAGCATTTAGCAACTAAAGAGTCAGATATTTCCTTAAGGGCTTGGTGAAGAGTAAATGTCAATATGTCAATGCTTGAACCTGGTGTCCAGAATTTAGCTTTTAGCTTGAATTAAGTTGGACATTCACACTACAGGCTCATAAAAAGTTACACATGGTCTTTCCTAGTGTCGTTTGAGTAACTGATGGATCACACATCCGAATTATTGCACTGCAAGAAAACATTATGATATATATTGCACCTTTGTTGGTGTGTGTGTAGAGGTGTGTTTTGTCTCTTAACAACTAATCACAGTCTTCAAAAGGATGCGTCATACCAACGGGGTCAGCCTCGCCTCCTCACTGAGGTAAAAGTTTTTGAGTTTTCATGTTCGGAGTTTGCTCTGAGATTGGCCCTAAATGCCTCTTAAGTTAAGACTCCTAACTAAAAGCTTTTGAGCTAAGTTAGAGGTTCTCTGAGAGGATTTCTTTATGAATAAGGCCCCAGGAAATTAATGCAAGACTAATGTCCCTACAAAGAATGAAAACATATGCATTTGTGCACACAGTCAAAAATCCTTTCTGTCTAAAAAGTTGTATTTCATGGCAATAAGACTTTTAACCACCATATACAGCGGCTGTTTTACTCTACAATTCAGCCTCTGAAGTGATAAAATTTGATTATTCAAAAGAATCTTCTTTCTCCAATAGACGGTGATTATAAAAGACCTGCCCTCCAGACTGCAGCTCATTAGCTCAAACCCCTACAATCCTTTTTACCCTTTTCCTCCTCTTCCATTGAACCACTGAGTTTTTGCTCTTCCTGGCTAATTACCTGTCCACCTTTCCTTGGTCCATACTGCTCTTATCCTCCCGTAGTCTCTCTTCTCTATTTGCTCTTTTATTCTTGCCGATCTTGCAAAAGCGCTTCCTATTCTTTTCCTCGGTCCTTCGTTATCCCCTTCCTGCTGTCTGATCTTTGTCACCTTTCCCCGCTCTTTGTCTCTGTTTCCACACTGTCATATGACCAACTGCAGCACCATCTAGCTACCACAGCACCTTTCCTGGGACAGTATCACACAGAAATCTACAGATGGGAATTGAATTGTCTTATCTCCACAGTCATTCATCTGATATCCATTTGTGTGTGTGTCTCAACGCTGAAATGCTGAAACCAGGTTACAAGTTCGGCTTCTACCTTTCTGATATACTGTTTTTGTGTTTTGTTAGCAAACCTGACACATTTTCTGCGGTCACGACTAATTACATTGCCACATTCCACTGAAGCAGGTTTAACAAAAGAAGGTCCTTAATAATCTCGGATAATTTATGCAAATTAAAATCATCATCTGTAATTTAACATGTGACAACACCCTGGATAAAGCTTCAGTATGTTTTTTTAACCACATTTCAAACAAAAATGATTAAATCACAGACCTGACTTTCAGATCATGACTGTATTACTGTAACTTTTGAAACAGTAATGAGTGAAATTTGAGAATTCAGCTCGTATATATTTATCTAGGGCTCCCAGCCACTACGAGATTTACAGTTTGTTTGAATGGTGACCACTTTATTATCCTGAAATCTTATAATGGGCTGCCAATGAGCGGCACTCTCCTCTGACTACTTCTTCTTAATGTGTGATGATGGCAGACATGTTAAAAGTAAAATGAAACATTAATTTGCACTTAAATCCAAAATGCATTTTATATGCAAATGCTGCCAAATATAATTTACATAACTTTTATAGCAGAATCGGCGTTTCTGTATGAGGAGTGTTGCTCTAATGAAACTCAGCCGGGAATTTTAACTTCCAACTTAGAATTGACACATAAATTTCAGTCCATCTCTTCCTGTGTGCAGACAGGATTTCATGCTAATAATTAGGCCCAGCACCAGAATTTTATTTGAGCCATTAGATCTGAGTTGAGTCAAGCTGGAAGGCACAATCCTCCTGTTTTGTTGCAGCCTCACCTTTTGGTTGAGGCTGATAAGATGTGTATTTTTTTTTTTACACATTCCCACGTAAAATGTTGAAAACAACATCCTCTGTTCTGAAACAACCTCTGTGCCCTCTGTGCTCCTCCATCTCTCCCCTTCACTCCCACCTTGTTACCCAATCGCACCTCTCCTCTGTCTTCTAACATTTTATCAACAGTGCCCTCCTCTGTGGTTAACTAGCACCATCAGTTTGTGTTACTTATTGTCTGCTAATTGGATTTAGGTGTTGTTAATTGCGTTCAGTGTTGTATCCGCTCACAGCTGTGCTGGCTGAGGCAAAGAGCTGTGATTAGTCTCGTGTTGCTAATTCTGCTGATGAGAATACCATGGCACAGGCGAGCCCTGGTTATGACGCTGAACACATTAGTCGGTTTGTATGTCGTAGTAAAGTGTGTGCACATAAAAAAAAAAAAAAAAAAAAGTTGTGTGCATGCATAAGCAGTAGATTAATAGATTTGTTGCAATAATTAGTATTGAAATAAAAACTAGTCACACTTTAATTTATAATACTGTAAAGACAAAAGACTGTGCAGTGTTGCTGATTTAATATTGAAGTTTTAAAGATATTTCTATATGTAGCAATTGACAGTATTTTTAGAAAATGACACATAAGGGGTTGGTTTGAAACATGCATGTATCTCTTAAAGCTGCGATTCCTGAATGTTGGTTCATAGTTTAAAGGTTTAATATGTAATATTTAGAGCATTTCATTAGCAGAAATCCAATATAGTATTCATAAATATCTTGTCATTAGTGTGTAATCACCATGAAATACCATCTGTTCATTTAATTAATCTTGAAATGAGCCTTTTAAAGCTACATAGGGAGCGGGTCACCTTTTACAGAAGCAGCCATGTTGCACTGCCACGTTTCTACAGTAGCCCAGAATGGACAAACCAAACACTGGCTCTAGACAGTGACTTGTGTTTTGTTTTAAAAGTGATGGCCACTGTACACTCCCTCACAGTCTGCAATCTCACCACTAGGTGTCGCTAAATCTTCCACGTTTTACACATTGCAGAGCTAAAAGTGGACCTTGGATTATTTCTTTGAATCACTGTGAATTTCTGGAAGAGTGTTTTTAATTTAAATCAGTGTGAAACTTGAAAACTTTCTGTCTTTATCGCCCAGGCCATAATGCAGGCACAGACAGGACAAAAGGGTGAACAGCATAAAACCTGCTGTATCACCCTGTTGTGTCCTAGTGAGCCTATTATGCTGTAAAAGTAGTTTTCGTAGTCTGAATTAGTTTTAACTGGTATTGCTTTTAATATTGGTTAAGACCTGTTTGCTCTCCTGCAGCAATCCTTCTGATTTAAATCAAGCTTTAAGTCTCAGTAACTCTTTTCTTTTTACTTAATGATTTAAAATGTTTTTTATTTGTTTGTATTAGCACCTTTAATGTATGTTTATGTCACAGCACAAACATGAAATTGCTTTCCCATTCTCCACTAGTATAGTGGTTTCATATCTATATATGATCACATAGAATATCACCCAGGATTCAGTCCTGCATATGGCAGCAGGCATGGCTGCACTGACAGTCATGAAACTGTTTTGACAGCCTAATTTATGGTGTCATTTCTGAGAATGTCATGCTAATTTCATAATGTGACAACAATAATTATGATCTTCTATGGTTTCATCTGAAGCAGGAAGGCCTTGGTCTGGAGAACAGTGTGCAAAATGACGTGTTCAGCTTATGGCACCAGTTGGCCAAATTATAGTCTATTGGCTCATACACAGTGTTGTCAACTCTGAACACGTTATATGAGACATAAAGGCAGATCATTGAATGTAGTCTTACGTCGAGAGAGTAGCCAGACTGTAGCGTGTGTGTACTTGTACTTCTATCTTTGTGAGGACCATTTTGAACATTATTCCTTCAGAGTGAGAACACTTTGTAGGGACATTTTGCCAGGCCTCACTTATTCAGACTGCTTTTTGACGTTCAAGTTAGGGTTAGTGTAATAGTTGAGGTTAGGATAAGGTGCTAGAGAATGCATTGTCAAGTTTAAGCTGCATCCTCTTTGAGCAGCATTAATATCTATATTAAGCTTATGTTGAGTGTTTATGGCTTTTTAGTTGTCTGATGGAGCTGAAAACAGCACTGATGAGAGCAGTGAGTGAGTCTAAAACAGTAACGCTGCAGGCTGGACAGCTAAACATTTAGCTGAAAGACGCTAAAGCGTTACCTTTCCCATACAAGTGTTTTGGAAAACCAGAACAGAATACTGGGGTTAAATTGGTCGGAAAATCACACTCACATCCAAATTAATGCTGTATCTGTTCCATATCTGAGTGACATGTAAATATATATATATGCTTGGTACTGTATATGCTACACGTCAGCAATAATGACTTGAGTCAAGAGCATGTCAGGGCTGTTGTTTTTCATCAAGACACTATAAGGAATCTAATCTGTCATTCCAGACAGAAGATGTTTAGAGAGCATAAAAAACAAAGAAAAGCAATAAGTGCTTTATTGAGTAAAACAGGAGTGTTCACAGTGTGAGGCAGCTGGACTACTTAAGTGCTTTATCTATCTATCTATCTATCTATCTATCTATCTATCTATCTATCTATCTATCTATCTATCTATCTATCTATCTATCTATCTATCTATCATCTATCTATCTATCTATCTATCTATCTATCTATCTATCTATCATCTATCTATCTATCTATCTATCTATCTATCTATCTATCTATCTATCTATCTATCTATCCATCCATCTAATCTGTCCAATCTATCTCATTCATTTTAGCCCCTTATGCCTCCCTCTCTTCCTCTCTCCTATTCTTTTACCCTCTTTTGGTTCTTTATTAGACTCTTTAGGAGAAAACAAATAAAACAAAGCACTGCATTACAGCTCTCTAATTACTTATTTGAAAGCTCAGCCTCTCACAGTTTACAGGCCAAACACGAATAAAATGGAGGGCAGAAAATGTCCTGCATAACACCAGCCACAAGTGCAAACAGCACATCCATCTTGGACACTGTGAGACGTCCAATATAACTAATGTGTTTTCGCACGTGTGTGTCTGTGTGCGTGTGCAGTATATTGTACATTAACAAATATGGATCTGCTTTTCCGCAGGAGTGTGTTGTGTCTGTGTACGAGTGCGTCAAGTAAGTACTGGATTTGGTGCGTGCACGCAGGATGTGTTCATTTGTCTGTGTCATTGTAAATTCCTTAGCAAGCTCATTGTGTGTGTGCATGCGTGAGAGGGTGTGTGTGTATGTGTGTGTGTGTGTTTGGGAATCACTCAGTATAACTAATGTGTGCTGGCACAGGGTAAATATGTGGGGGGATGTAAAGCCACATCATCATTTACATCACTGTAACTATCCCTGTAAAAACACACACATCTCTCTCTCAAACACACACACACACATTTTCTATTCAGATTAATAAAGTGCATCCCTTTGTCTCTAACCCGAACCTTACCCTCGACTGAATTCTGTCGTGAAAGGGGAACTGCACAAATTTCACACATCAAAGACTGTTTACTGGACTAGGAGAGTACTGCTGCATAAAAAAAGGAGTAGGTGGAGTTGTGAAAAAGGTTGTATTAAGCATTTTGTGGTTCCTCAGGTAAATCTGATTGAACTGCTTAAAGTGATGGCACTCGTTAAACCGTGGTACTGTTGTAACCATAAAGTCAAGTCTTAAAAGGTCAGCTCATTTAGTTTTCAATGTCTGTAGAAGTATCTAAACACGCAGGTAGTTTTTGGTTTTGCTTGTCCATGTTACCTGGTGAGCAGTTTTTAACACTTATAAGTGAAACTACTCTTTATCAGTGAAGTGTTCATTATGTGAACCATTAATTAAAGTTATATTGGGTTATGCATTTCTGTGACAGACTGATGTAGCTCAAAACCTTTGCTTTGACTGGTACAGCAGTGAGGACCATATCATATTGTATGATAAACCAGTGTTGCCAGTTTGGCATCTGTTGCACCACAATGATATTTCTGCTTTAACACTCTGACCATTGGTCACTTAATCCTGCACACTTGTGTAGTAGACTTAGCGTAGCTATTGCAGGGTCTCATGCTATCTGGTCTGACGTGCATAAAATGTATTGATTTCTAATAAAATAAACGTCCAAAACGTTATGGAAAGAAACAAAGTGATGTAATCAAGGAGGGAAATGAAGACTCTGGACATGCAGCAACCAAAAATCAATATGAAGATGCAGACAGCATGTGTTCTGAATAAAAAATTTAAAGTTTAAGCCATATAAGATAAGTATGCATAATGGACTGATACATTTTTATTTGTTGGTGTTGGTGCCCTGTGATGGACTGGGGACCTGTCCAGGGTGGACCCCTGCCTTCCACCCAAAGAGAGCTGGGATAGGCTCCAGCTGATCCCTGGGACCCTGGTTAGGACTAAGGGGGTATAGATGATGGATGGATGGTTTTGGTGTTTTGTGGAAAAAGTATCATAGACTTTGTCCTGCCAGTTTAGCTGTCATAGAAAGAACCAATCAGATCTAAATAGTACCAGAGCTAAGTGATAAACAAAATCTGTTTTGGGTGAACTGGCCCTTTACCTTTGAAACAACTGTTAAAGAAATTGATGATCAGCTAGAAATGTCTTCACTACTAAGATCCAATAATCGGTAAAATAGAAGTACAAAAACACATGTTTTAAAAC
The DNA here is from genome assembly GCF_900324485.2 of Mastacembelus armatus. Lineage (NCBI taxonomy): Eukaryota > Metazoa > Chordata > Actinopteri > Synbranchiformes > Mastacembelidae > Mastacembelus > Mastacembelus armatus. Next base: position 22,023,978 of record NC_046646.1, on the reverse strand, counting down.
AAACACAAATACAGAAGGTTAAAATTTAAATTTTCTGCACGCACACACTCACTATCATGGCTTTAACACACACACACACACACACTGTAGTCAATTCTGTGTTCATTACTCATTCTGCTCGACTGTCTTCATGTTTCTGCCTCTTTCCAAACCTGATGCCATGGCTCCCCTGAGCCTGTTTAAGGATGGACTTTTTATCTAGTGTGGCCGATCAATGCTACTTTAATGTGATTGGAATAGGTTATACAAGAGCCCAAACTGGCTGATGTTCAGGGTGTGGGTGGAATTAACAGAGATGTGGGAGAAAGAAGCCTCCAGCTCTTTATTCAATGGCCTGTGTAGCAATTTTTGAAAGATAATGAGAAATGACAGTTTTTTATGTGATCACAGCAGCTGTCAGGTTTTGCAAAACAGCAAATTGTGAAATTTGAGATTTTTTATTTTCTTAATAGTGCTGGACAAAAAGTTTAGCTGTATAAGCATATATTAAAATTATATTTTATTAAAGTAAACATGGGAATAGACAAAAAAAGAGGCAGCTACATTTAAATACTTTTCACATTAACAACCAGGTTGTAATTACACTTAACCTCAGTTTATTCTGAAAGCCTCAATATATCTGAATTGGTGCTTAACAGGCTGACGTGTTGTGGTTATTATTCTTTTTTGTTGGAGAGTTGTTAAGTTTTTTTATGTAACGTATCGTCTGTTGTAATTCATGCTGCATATAGAGAAGGACTCATGGCTGGTCTTTCAAACCCCCCTGTCTTTCTACTGATGGTGCAGATGGGAAACACCCTTTCCTGACTAAAGTTAATAGAAGGGAAGTGCATATACTTTCTATGTGTTAAGTATTCAGCCTTGACCGTCTTCATTTCTTGCCATTAACCACTTTTCTGTGCAATAAAGCCCATCTGTGTCGTTTACATTACACATGCATTGCCTTAAGTACCATTCACTGAACTCATTCAACAACAACACTCCTGCAGAGTAGAGACACTAACCCTGCAAACATAAACATGATATAAGTTACAACATACACACTGTAAGACTTTTGCATCAGTGCCTGATATATTGGACCTAATGTGTTTATTTTCACAGTAAGAAAAGAGCAGATGTTTTGGTTACAGAGTCCTGGAATCGTGTGTGCTGTCTTACTGTCATACTGTCATTGATTAATGAAACACTCGAAGAGATCTGAGCCATTGTTAACATTTATTAACACCTGTGCTTTTCCTGCTAACACAAGCCAACATGCCGGCTGAAAAAGGCCCATAATAAACAAGTGCCTGAAAAGGTGAAACCAATACAGACGCCTCATATCAGCTAAAGTCTGACTTTCAGGTAATTAAACCCAGGTGAGCATGGCATGAGCAGAGGCCTAATTAACCGAACTAAATGAAAACACCAGTGTGGGTGTGCAGAGTCTTAAGTTTCTCATTAGGTTATGTTGGTGATATACTGTTTGTGGAGGTGATGGCAGTGCAGCCTAGCTTGGACAGGCACCTTGAACATTGTTCTGAAAGTTTCCCTTATCCGGTCGGCCTTCCTCAGGTGCCATGGACCCACATCAGTAATTGTCAGTGTGGAGATGTTTTAATCCTCATGCCCATAGACACTCACCTTTAAAACCAAAGCGTGCAGGTGTAAAGCTGGCATGTGTGGCTCACTGCCTTATCTCTACATTTGATTATGGCATCATTTGATGGTGCTCATTTTCTTTATTGCTTTGTTTTCACTCATAAAGTTCTGTATCTAAAGTGCCGACTGTGGAGAACATGCACAGACAATATACAAATATTAGCCTTGTTGTTTTGTTTGCATTCGATTACAATGAGCCGATGGTGGAGTTAAATACTGTATTAAAGTTAAATAGCTGAAGAACCATCCTAATGTATTTGCTGTATTTGTTCTGTTTATATCACATATAGTCTTTTCTACATTTATAAAATTGACACTGAACAAATCTCTAACCTTGGTTGTAATAGTCTTAGCTCAGGCTCTCACTTCTCTTTCTAATTTTCTGCTATTGTTGCTGGGAAATTAGAAAATGCAAAACAGTTCGGCGGCGACAGAGTAGCCATGTGCCCCAGTCACACACAGGGAGAATATTATTCCTCGTCACCGAGCTCTGGCTAATTAGCCTGATTTGATTGTTAATGCACTGCCAATTAGCGGTGGCAGGCGTCACTATGGCTCCGCTTGACAGCGCTCATTTAGAGGTGAGTGAGCGGCTCAGGCGAGATGAGCTCTGGCGGGGAGCAGGCAGGCTGTTACACAGACTGAGTCGGTTAGTGCTTCAGCAATGTGGATGTATGTGTGGGAAGAACTATCTCTGTCTTCTCCCTTTGTGTGCGTGTGTGCACTTGCATTTTAATGTGCTTCCATGTGTTTGACTTATATCAACCTGCCTGTGTCCGTTACTGTGCTGTTTTGCTTTCACATGCATTAGTGCCTGTGTGTTTCATTATATAGTATCTGAGTCTCTTAGCAGCAAACACACCGAGGGAGGAAGCGAACAGATTTAGAGATTCACGTCATTGCAGACTCTGATGCACTTACTATATGTGAGGCACAGCCCGTCCTTTACGTGCTCTGAGGCTTTCACTTGTTCTATATTATCAGCATCTTCTTTTATGTGATTTGGTCTTCTACCATGCAAAGATGAAAATGCATATGTTGTGTGTCATGTATTATGCATCAGTGCTACACTTTTAGATTCTGATACTTTAGGGCACAGTTTCTGAAATATGAGAGTGGGCTTGTAAGGAAAGAATCTGCCCTGTGGTTCAGTATAATATCATCAATCTGTGAAGCTCAGTGGGTTTTAGGATTTATTTTGTTACTCTGCGAGATATTGGTACATACTTTGCCTTGTATCGCCTCATCTAGTTTTGATTTGCATCGTAATTTGCTGCTCTTTGCAGAGCAATGTTCAACAGCCCCAAGGGAACATGATTAGGCTTGTTGCATTCACTTTTACATGTACCGTAAATACATAACTCAATAACCAAAGAATTGTAAAAAGCAATAGCTTGAACACACAGAAGGTTAGAAAAATAAAGAGCAGAACATAATGGACATAATGGTAATTTGTATCTCTGCTTCTTCTATACTGGACGTATGATAGTCAAACATCAGTGCTTGAGTTTGTTGCTAACTAAAAACTATTTTTTCATATGAAACTTCCCTGCTAAATAATGCTGCCTCAAACAGCAGAAACTGTGTTAATGTTTTGCCTTATGAGAGTTTAACTGCTGTTTTAGAACCTTCTCCACATTATCAGGAATATAATTGGGATAGAAAATGCTAAGTCTAAAAATGTATAATGTGTTGTTAAAATTCACAAGCCCCAGAACAAATAGAGAAGACATGACCTCTCAGGGGCGTCTTTGGCCTTGAGTGGGACATTAAGGATGAAGAACTGATTTCAGAATGAACCATTATGCATCCCCATGGTGCAGAAAGTCAATTGATTGACTATGTATCATTGTAATATATAAATATTGTGTGTGTGTAAATCTGTTTAAATGTGCGGCTCTAAGTGAACATCCTGCACCCACACCATACGTGTCCGACAATGTGAGCTTGGTATGCAGCAGGACTGAATGTTTTGTGTGTGTGTGTGTGTGTGTGTGTGTGTGTGTGTGTGTGTGTGTGTGTGTGTGTGTGTGTGTGCGCGCGCATGGGATGGGCTGGTTTCATCTGTTTGCACCAACTGTTATGTGAAAGTAAAAAAATGCACACGTTCCCAACCTGTACACATAAGGCTGCACAGTTGGGACGACAGGAAAGGACTTATGGAAGCTCTGGTACTTATTAGTATGGCACCCTATGTGACATGCATGCATTGAAAAGCTTATGTTGCATGGATAACAATAGAACATTCAAGGGGGAGATGATGCAATAATGATCAACTACAAAAATAGTTGATAATTAATGAGCTACATGAGTACTTTCCTCTCTGTGTCACATTTTAGGGTAATCATATAATGCAGTTTGTGTACTGTTAGAGGTATGATGGTTATAAAATAATTTGCTGGATGCAGATGTCTTATTTCCTTTAGATTAATATTCCTTCAGAATATTTTTATTTTCTAAGGGTCTTCAAGATAATAGCGAACTGTCTTAATCCATAAATGCACATCTTGTTTCATCCCCTGGAAGATGTTTTGTTGTAAACATCCATGTAATGATGAATGAGAGCAAGAGAAAGCCTGCAGACAATGCTATCTGTGCTGCAGAAACCTTCATCTACAGTAAATCAAATATCGCCCCATTTAACCATTCCATTTATTCACATGAAATATGACCCCTGTGGCTTTCATGACATGTAGGCACAGAGACTGTGTCTGTGAACAACAGGGGGTCTGTATCTGAAGAAATCTCTTTGAACAGAAGCATAGTTAATCAGACCCAACCTGATGCTGCCTGCAACATCACATTCATGAACACACAGAGAGCTCATGCAGAGCAGGTCAATCAGAGTCCTGCCCCTTCTTCATCACCTTCATGGTCACAAGCTCAAAGACAGAATCAGGGATACTAATAGCTTAAAGGAGGTTTTCTGCAGGTTGGCTGATACCCCGCATTGAGCAGAGTCAGTTCAAGGGGGTGCAGAATCATGTAAAGGGTCCTAACTAACTCAGCTACTCAGGCCTGACCAACTGAGAGGAGACCTCCTAATTAAAAATTCAGCTGTGCTCGGTACCACCATGACCCTGATCCATGTACTGTCACTAGCAAGAAGAATTGATAGATGAGTGGATGAATTTATGCTCAGTAAAGTTTATACTAGGGTATTATTATTTAGAAGCATCTAGGAGCATTTAACATTTTCCACCACCAACCTCTAAAATTCCTTTGGAATTTGAATCTCTGTGAAGTTGTTCCAAAGACACATCGTTTTTATTTTTGAGTAAAACAGGTGCATTGCAATATCATTAAAAACCCAAATGTCTGCAGGGCTTTTATTTTGAAGAAGCTGCTTTCTGCTATGTATCTGAAACATTTACTCTGAATTTCATTGTATCATCCCGCTCCCTTCTAAGCACATAAGGCCAGATGCAACTATTTCATTGTTATATTACAATATGTTATTTCATTATATTTTCAAAACCACATGATGTAATAATATGTCGTAGGGCTTCTTATTTCATGCTGCCTATTGTGTGTGTGTGTGTGTGTGTGTGTGTGTGTGTGTGTGTGTGTGTGTGTGTGTATGTGGGGGGGCAGAGATTTGAGAAGCAGATGCAATACTGGTTTAAGGTTTAATAAAGTACACCATCCTCTTTAATGCCACTATCTCTGTATTCACATTAGTGGGGGATATTGCTCCTATATGACTTGGGAACTGAGTTTTGAATGTCATATGTGAAAATACTTTAACTGTTGAGTCACTGTCATTTATTATCGACCTGATCAGCCTCCACTTTTTACACTGGTCTTCTGTGGATCTTGGAGTATGAATTATGACACTTTAGCTGAGTTTAGCAGCTCCTAACGCCACACTGAGAAAGTAAAGTTAACGTTGACGTTACACAATGAATATGAAGGACACCAATGCGTTTTGAAGAAACTCACTCATAAAATTCAATGTATCTTACAACAATTTATTGAAAAAGCATGTAAAACCATCTGTACTCCAATTTAATTTTAAATGCCAGACTAGAAATGTATTAAAGATCCACTCTCTCCACTCTAATAAATTCCCATTTACTCCAGTGATGCTACCAACACAAACAGTAAACACATAGTGCACATATGCAAAATACATGGAAAAATAATAAGTGTAGTGTGACAGTGCAGCTTTGAAGGTTAAATAACAGTCCTGTTTCTGGCCGTCATCAAAAGGCTTTGCTTTAAGAAGAGTTTGGGACTACGCATGTTAGGATGCGCAGTTGCATCACCTCTGTAATAAAACATAAATTACTTGCAGCAGTGAATGTTATTGGTGCAACATGGCAGAAAATTGAAAGAAAACATGATTTTCTCATATGAAACTGTGGAGAAAACAACATTAGCCTGTACAGAGGGTCATGTTAACTATTAATTCAGTAAGTCAGCATTCACAGCCACAGCTGGCCTGTTTAATGCAGATGTTAAAAATGCAACATGTCAGAGGATGTGTAAATATATATCGGAGCAAACATGAAATACAAATACTTGTGGTTGAGCTGACATTTTGCTTTTTTTATTATCATTCATCATTTCTCTGTTGCAGTTACTGTCACCCCGGAAAAGCTTTCCCTTTGGTTATGGACTGCATTAAAATGTTCATTAAATCATAGGAGAAATTATTCAAGGACTTGAACAGAAATCCATTAAACAGTTTATTTAAGCTATATTTACTGAAAACAACGCAGCAAGTTGGTGTTATATAAAAGTTTGACGGGCTATATTAAAACTAAAGATTTGTCTTCAGCTTTCTTTAGCGTGCTCCAAAAACATGTACGGTCTCAAAATACATCTATTGTTTGTTTGATTCTCTGAAGGTTCATGGGTGAGAGGGAAAAAAAAGCCTGAGTTTTTTCTGAAACTTCTTCACAGAAAAGCCTGCAGGAGGTTGCACAGCCAGTGTCTCTGGCTGAGATCAGAGTCTCAGTGGCTGCAGCTGATCAATCCCACGGCAGCTGTGGTTGTTTTGAATAACATCTCCTCTTCAGACTGACCCTCTCTGTTTATAATATAAGCTAAATGCTGCTGCTCTCTATCCCTTGTTTTGTGGAAAATGCTATTAAGACTCCATCAAATAACTCCCATTTGCATTTTAGATATTCATGTTTGTGGAATAATTTTATGCCTATTAACTTGAGTGAAATGAGATGTTTCTGTTGTGTAGAGGTTTTTAGCCTAGCTTAGCATAGAGACTGGAAGCAGGAGGTAACAGCTATCTTGCCCTGGTGCAAAGGTCATAAGTACACCTGCAGACATCTCTAAAGTTATCAAATGTACCCAGTGTTTCTTATTTTAATATGTATATAAACATACAAACATAAAAATACAAACAAAAAAACAACAGATGACATATTTAGGGGAAGTTATGCAAACAAGTGCTTCTCTGCAGCTTGTCTGACTAAAATGAAGGTTGGTGCTGGTGCTTGTTTTCCAGGAAATAGTTCCTCTCTTCTAAGAAACAGAATTGTAGGTTTTTTTTACATTTATATTAATGTCCACATTAAAAATAAAAAACAATATGGTAATTAGTGAATGTTAGAGGTCTTGGTAGATTCCAGTCTTTGTGCTGTGCCAGACTAACCATAAACTGACCCCAGCTCCATACATAACATTTGGAAAGAACAGTAAAATAATGGGTGAAGCCTGTAGACAGGCTGCATTACAATATTTAATTAATATTTATCTTTCTCTATTACAAGCTGTGCTTACATTGGCAACAGCTCTAATAATGCAAGTTATGCATTGCCTGCTTATTTGCTAACTTCTTTAATAAACTGAAGATTTTTTTTGAAATAATGAACTTTGAGAATGAAAATGATTAGCAGCATTTTAACTTGGCAACAAAAATGTAAATGAGCCTTTTTAATGACCATGTATTATTCAGAGTATTGTTTATGTTAAAACATAAAGTGTCACTAGATTATTTAGCAAAATGTTGTAAATACATCCTGTTTTTAATAAACCCACAGTGGGGAATATGCTGGTGAAATACAACAAGAATCTCTCATGCTGCATGTTAACTTCTTCAGGCGTGTGTGTGCATTTGTTTGTATGTTAATGAGGCCTTTCTTCTTAGCGTGAATTTGTATGGGTTTGTGAACATATTCTGTGTGTGTGTGAGTGTGGTCATGCAGGCCTTAGTCAGCTTGTCTATACACCTCTGATTGAATTTTGAGTTTGTCCTGCCTGGAGTGGAAACCTTATTTAAGAGTGTGTTTGGAGAGACACGCTAAGAAAGCTGAGAGAGAAAACAGAGACGTGATGGAGGACTGGGACAAAGAGAGTAGAGATACAGAGCAAAGCCGCCATCTCTAATGAGAGTGAGTTGTACTCAAAGTTGTTCGTGTACTAAAAGCACCGTGCAGCTGGGGGGCTGACTGTGGACAGACTGAATGTGTTGAGCAACAGGGGTCTGGAAATAATTAGCTGAGACTGGTGGCTGAATGAAACAACCTCCTCTGTGGCTCGCTAAGAAACAGGCACAAGGGAAGTTACTATAACACGTGTTTACCACTCTGACTCGAGGCTCCTGTGTATGAAGACTACACAGACGCCATCAGGACAACACTAATTGTCATTTGCTGACAATTACCGACATCAGAGAGAGTGGGTGGGGGGTTAAGTGGGAGGATGGAAAAAGTATTTTTTAGACATTTTTAATGGAGGTCTTTCAAAGTATCTGGCCAGATGCTAGATACCGTCTTGCCTCCTTCCCAACAAAAATCTAACCTGAGAAATGACAGAACAAACAAAATAATCCATATGTTAAACCTATTCAGAACTTCTTTCACGTGGTCTTCATCCAAACCTCTTTAAAAAAAGATCCCCAGGTCCTGTTAAACTTTTTTTATGAGAACAGCAGATTTTCTCCAGATGCAGTAAGGAAGTCATGTCATCTAGTTGCTGCTGAAATATATCAGCAGAGCATCTTCACTCTCTTTACCATGTGGCAGACGTTCTGGGTTTAGGGTTTAAAGTGGCTTCAGTAATTCCTACAACAAAAATCTGTATCAGTTTTGATCCAGGAGTTTTCATTTTCTGCTGTGGTCTCCTGTGAGGTGCCACAAAGCTCCATCCCAAGCCCTACTTTATTTTCGCTCTATATGCATCTGCTGGAGCCTCTCGTTAGGAAATTGAGTATTCCCTTCCAGTGCAATGCAGATGAGATGCAGCTGTACTTTTCCTAAAAGTTTGGGTTCTGTGCCCTCAAATCTCCCACAAATCTCTGTCATCCTTGTCAAACAAGTAATTCCAGTCATTAACCGTAGCTTTTTCAATTTAAGCGCAACAGAAAAAATAAAACCTTTTCTTTCTTTTAGAGATCTGGGTATTTTGGGGGCAGTAATGTAATGATAATTCTTTTTTTATTAGGAAACACAGCCAGTTTTTGTCAAAACTAAAGGAAAAATTACATTTGCATGTATTTGCAAATGTGTGGAGAATGTCCTATTGATAGATAGACATGATATAGAGAGTTAAAGAGAATGACTGCGTTGGTCTTTTTCCTTTGTGTGCTGCATAACAAAGTGACAGTGATGTCAGGAGTGCTAGCTGTCTGAAGCATAATTATAACAGCGCAGCAAGGCACAAGAAACTGAGTGAGCTGATGCTGAGCCCAAATGAGCATTGAGGGTTTCAAGTGATATTCATATTGCTTTTGACTGTTATTCTGTAGATGAGAAATTCTGGTGAAGTCATATAGCTGTATCCAGAGGTATTTGTCTAGAAATGAATCACAGTTAAGCTTTTTGCCAACATCACTGTAGGTTTATGACTTTGAGTTGGTGTCCGCTGCAGAATATGTGTGATGATTTACTGAAATCTGCACAGTGGTGAAGTGGGACAAAAAGGAAAATGAAATAAAACAATGAAATGATTTTTTTTTTAAACCAATATGGATATGAATGGTAAAGATCATATTTCTTTCCTGCTGAATGTGCTATCACAGCTGGAGTAGATCTCTGAGCAATCGTCATCAAACTTTCTGGGCTGCAGTTATCCACGGAAGAATGCGACCTCCATTAAGGATAACGAATACTGATGCTTCATATCACCTTACTCCAAAATGTGATGAAAATGTTTGAAAGAATGAAAAGTCTGAGAAAACAATCAGTGGTTAAGTACAGGGTCAGTCAGAAACCACAGTAGAGCCACTGCAGCTGGTTAATGGCAAAAACTAAGAATAGAAATAACAGGACACTGCACAACTGAACAGAACAGTGAACAGTGTAAACAGTTGTTCCCAAAATATCTCTGGCAAATGAATCTGTCTTCTAAGAGCATTAAGCTTCACAGCCTGCAATGCTAAGAGGGTTTAACTAGAGGCAAGACAGGGCAAGTTTATTTATATAGCACAATTCATACACAGAGTAATTCAAAGTGCTTTACAGGACTAAAAGTCAAGTTAAAAGTACATAGGCAAAAATCAAAATAAGAAACAGCAAATAGTGGGAGATGAACTTGGAATAAAATTAAAGGAGACTGAGTGCAGAGCTGTTTTAACATAGAGGTGTAAAGTGTGTCAGTTCTACCAAGTGCATGGCTGCAGAGTTGGTATCTGCCTTGTGCCATTTATTGCTTGTTTAATACCCTGAATCTTGTCATTAAAAAATACTGCTGTTGTTGATGATTTCAGAAAAATACATTTCTCTCTTTGTATGTAGTGTTTCATTGAACACACACAACATCTGCTTATAAATGACATAATGAACCTGGAGCTTTGATTTACACTATTTTCGTTCGGCCTTCCAGCACTGCCTTTTCTGTGTCCTTACCGAGTCATCATTTCTCCACTGGTTTGCCTGTTCCTGATCAATTTGTCTTTAACAGGAGCAATCACATAGTCCTAGTTGCTAATAGCAGCATTGATGCTAGTCAGGGTCATTTTCCTGGGTGGCAAAAGGGGGTGGTGTTTGCTGAGGGGATGAATTCACTGGCGTTGATGATAATACCCGTGACCTTGCCAGGTTAGGAGTAAGAGGCTCCATTTTAATTCCTGATTTCACCAAGGTTTCTAAATGATTTGGAAATCCCATTGGTGAGGCTGGGGATGGGATGGACAATGATGAGTCTGCAGAGGATGTGGATGCAGCTGGGGGGGCCCAGGGCATTGGAAGGGGCACCAATGGAAGTGCTGTTGAGAGGGGATCCTTCGCTGATGAGGGGTCCGTTGCTGGTGAGGTATGAGTCTTTTCTTCACTCCTCTCTTCTCTCAGAGGAGCCTTTCAGACGACCATCCAGACCCAGTCTGGTGCCTCAGAGAGCGGAGGAGGTTATCCGTTAGCCGTCTCACTCCAGTCCTGCTCAGGTATGGGCCCTTTCCCTTGAACACATTGCCAAAACAGGTTGAAGTTATCAATGAAGTGCACTCCTCTTATCTCACAGGCCTTGGACAGCCATGTGTTCATTGCAAGCAGCCGACTGAATTTATGAATCCTCCAGTCGATGTTTGGGAGAGGTCCACTGACAAATGACTGGATTTTCAGTTTGTCAGGTTTCTCTAATAATTTAGAAAAGTCCTGTTTTAAAACCTCTGATTCTCCCTTTCTGGTCTCCACTGCACCCACATGCAGGATCAGCTGTTTGACTCCTTGGTGTTTTGAGATGACCTGGGGGAGGAGAGCTGCTCTATCATCATCTACCATGGCACTTGAGTAACTGCATGTAATAATTCTGCTGTTGTTTATGTCACTGATAGCAACGTCTCTAAGCAGCAGGATATCTCTGTCCTTCATATTTGTCACTGATTCTTTGTCTCTGTTTCTCTGATTAGCTCCATGGCTCCTGTTTTTAAAGTTATTGCTTTTTTGTGTCAGACATTTCTTGCTCAATAAAATTTTGTTCAGACGGTGGTTGAAACCTGTTACTGAGCTGTATGTTTGTTGATCCTACATATGCTCCTGGGGTGCCACCATTCTTCTTTCTAATTCCGTGACGCTTTGGCACCAGGTTTATTCCAGGTGGCTTCATTTTGATCAATTCCCACTTTTGAAAGTTTTGGGAAAGACACTGTATCGTCCAGGTTCAGAGTATCATTTTGGTCAACATAGCACTTATTATTGATAGTAGGTTTTGGCTTCTTACCACTGGGTCTGAACAGAAGCGTGTCGTTAAGTCCTTTATTCAGATTGCAGAGCAAGAATCTTCATTTGTAACACATTGATTTCCTGAAGATATATCCGGCAGTTTTGGCACAATGTGTTTTCTTTTCCAGACGTGTTGAAATATAAACAATCCATGGCTGTAGTCCCTCAATAGGTCAGATTAGTTGTTAAAAAGAAAAGTAAAATCCTCACTAAAATTCCAAGTCCAGTTAAAAAAGGGGTAAAATAATGTTAAAAAGTGTATCATAAAATCATTGGGTAAAAAAAAAAGAAAGGAAAAGGAATAGAAGCAAAGTAAAGCTGGCAGAAGCAGGAGCAAGCAGAAAAGTGTCTGCACTCCTCAGAAGCAGGAAGTAAACGAGTAGTCACACTGGTGTCAGGGAAAATGCTTAAACACACATACACATATCCATGCATGTCTGCATCACTGTATGTGAGTACTTGAATCCCTGCCAGGGAGTTTTACGCTGAGGGCTAAAAAATAGGATTTATCGTTGTGCATATCCTTAAAAACCCGACCCAGTTCTAAAGTACAGGGGTTACATGTAGTTCGCAAATTGTGGATAGTGAGTAATGAGACGGGTCGTTTAGAAATGGGTTTTCTGTTCAAGCCAAACTGGAAAGAACTGAGGGAAGTGCGTGTTTTGACCATTGCACAGTTTTAGGACTTTAGTGTCTTCACAAAAAGTTGGCTATATGTCACTTACAAACATGAATGTGAGCCATAAACACAAAAAGATCAAATCTGACATTAAACTGTGTAACATGAACAAAGCAAATTGTTTTAAACTTTTGACCAAGCCAGGCGGACTAGCTGTTTCACGTTTCTGCTCCATGCTAAACCACATTAATCGCCTCCATCAGTGATTTGTTGCCCTCTAAACATCTACAGCCTGGCCAGGATTTCAAAACACATTAAATGGATCAAAATGCACAATAATCCTTCTATGAATAAAATCTGTGTAGTTAATTCTTTTTTAAAAATTCATTAAAATTATACATATAGTGGATTTAAACCTACATTTTCCCTTCACATAAACCGACTGTTTTCTTCATCCTCACTGCCAGTTTAATATTCACTACAATCTTTTACTACACTTAAGGCTGCACAGGGAATCTTCTATCTTGCATACCACAGCAGGTAGTCATACTAGCTTGTCATCCCTGTACATTTGCTCTTCTCTTAAACAGCTGCAAGATAAAATGGACTTAGAGCTGATATACATCAGGGGACGGGACCTATGGTGACTTTACTAGAGACTGTGGGATCATTAGGCCCTTTAGACTTGATGGGATATTGTGTTTTTATGAGCTCTGTGCAGTAATCCATTAATAGGGCTGACACACCATTAGGCTTTATTGATGTCCAGTGCGTGGGCTCATATGAAAACACCATTATTTGTCATGATCAAAGTTTAAAGCTGACACACAGTGATTTAATAACACCACAGGCTGAGACCCCCATCTTAAACCGTCAAGGACATATAGGTCAATGAGATACACAAGTCGTACAGTTAAACTGACAAAACTCGAGGTTTTAGGGTTTTCTCTCTCAGCAATTTTCACTGATTATTCAACTTTTTTAGTTTTAGTGGGACACTAAAACACTTTTTCAATAACAAGACCTGTTTTTTCATAGCGAGTGGGTAAATGACACTTTTTTCCTACTGTAAATACTAAAAAACAGCACATTCGTACTCCTGCCTGAAGTACTGTTGCTGCCTTGAGTCTTTCTCAGGTTCCTCATTGCTGAAGACTCATTTATTAAAGGAGGGTACATCTCTTATTTGTTTAGCGTTTTCCTAATGCTGAGTTAATACATTTTTCACTGCACTATTTCTGCAGAATAACTTGCTTGTGCAGACTTTCTCTGTTGCCCTCTAGGGAAATTGAATATGTATTTGCCATTCTCTTAGGATTTTAAAAAGGTTTAGCAACATTAATAATTTCTAACAACATAAAAGTGGAAATGTGACTTTTTTATGTGTTGTAAGTACTTCTGCCAGATAAGCATTTGGATGAGTTTAGAAGTGGAAATGCTCACTAGAAAAGGTTGAAGAAAGGTAATTGGCTGGAGTGAAGACATCACGGCGGGTAACGGAGCCAAGCGTGTGATACTAGAGCGAGAGAGACAAGAGAAAATGACAGATATCCAAGTTATTTCTGATTATTAAAAATGAGAATCTCATTTACTGACCTTTAGCAGTGATACGCCCAAGATTTCTACTGGTCTTTCAGAAAGTACAAGGTTCTGATGCTCCTAAAAAACCTAAAAGTTTTTTCTTTGTAACACAGCTCAAATGACATGTCATTGACGACAAGGGCATGACTGGCAGGTCATATTTGATATATATCCCCTGCTCAGATTAATAGATCACTTGTGTTCTGGCAAATGTCTTTTTTATTTGGCTTTTTTCCTGTTATATTGCTCTAATCTATTTTGTCACCTGAAAAGATAATCACCGAGGAAACCTGGTATCAATCACTTGACTGCAGTCATGCCAGGTTGCTAAGGGCATCCAAATGACACTGAAGCATGCTGGGACTTGTATGCTGCTCTGTGTGGCTAAGCCCTGTTGGTCAGGGTTAACTTCCAGACACCCCGATGATGAATGGCAGTTATCTATTTTTGTGGCTTGATATAGCTCCATCAGCTTCCTCCTGAGAGTCCTCCTCAGCATCTCACTGCCCTTTTGAGGAAATTTTCCAGGTCACCAAGCCAAGGTGAAAAACAAAACAAATGCACGAGTGCTTACACATTACGGAGAAAACACACACTCACGGACGAACCTTGTCACACACTTCTCCCTCTTTTCTACTGGACATATGGAAATGTCAGCATCTCCCAAGAGATGTTTGCTAATGTCAGGACATGTGGCAGGCATGGACCTGGGCCACACGAACACTCTGTCCAGCTGTGTCGGGGACCATCGGCCAACCCTGTAGCCCCCCCACCCCGCCCACTCGTGTACCTCCCTCTGCCTCCACCCCCAGGAGGGAAACTAATTGTGAGCATTATTGATTGCAACGGCAGATCTGTGCTGTCCAGCGGGTAAATAAGATGGATGGAGTTGTCAGGTTGTCATCAGGCAAGGTTTTTTGACAGCATGCCTCAGGGCGAGCACAACCCAGTCCAGGTTAACTGAGGCATACAGAGCAGTGAGGCAGTGCGGTGCTACAGCTTTGACTTTGGACTGAAACACAGGGAATGAAAAACACACTACTTTAGGATACAACTTATGCACTAACAATTCAGAAATTGCAGATTCCATTAAGTGCAATTAGATCACAAAGCCAACACCTGAATCTGATGTCGACCCAATGTGACTTGAATTCTGAACCTCACAGAGATATCTCTTAATCGACCTTTTCCCCAGTTTATTAAACTTTTGTACTTCGTTTTTGTTTTTTGTTGAGTGTTATTAGGAAATGTGTCAGTAAATGAATTTAGGGTAAGTATTTTATATTTCTGTCTGCACACTTAGCGCTTAGAGGTTGAATTTATATTGAGCTTAAGCAGGTTTGACTCATTTCTTAACATTTTAACATAATTCAAATTGATATAGCTGCAACCCACAGGAGATATCATCACATTCAGGCCAATAGTTTTTCTCCAGTGAAAAGCTGTGCATGCATATGCACCCAAAAATGTTTATATGTGTTTTGTTGGGTTTTTTGTAACTATGAAAACTGAAGTACATCAGCCTCATCAAAACAAATGCCTGCTGTTACTTCTGTTGCTAAAAGAACACAAGACCATGAATTTCTGCAGTATCTCAGTATTACAGTGATGAAATAAAAGTATGCTAACCATGGCTCCCCATCTGTGATATTCATGTGCATCATATCTGCAGTTATACCGTAAATTATGCACTGTAGAGGGTCTATCCTCAACAGTTTGTTATATAGAGCTATTAACACCCTTTATTTACAGTTGTGTGGATCCAAACATACATTACCAGTCATGTTCCCACAGAAAATATATAGACCTGCTATATTAGGATTCATTATGCGCCTCCATAAGGCAGAAGAGAGAAGTGAATATGAAGCAGGCCCCTCAGTATTCCTGTGCCTCCTCTATGCTCACTAGACTTTCAGGATTGTGTGCAAAGTAAACACTGCTCTGAGCGAGGATTGCCTTCTAAATGCTGTTGAGGATTTGAGCGATTATAAAGGAAATTAATATAGAAGCACCAGAGATGCATTAGTTTACCCTCTCCTAATGCAAGTGTCCGCTCACCACAAAGCAGTTTTGCTGATGCGTTTAAATTATTCTAAGGATAATTTGCTTTTTCAGTAATGAGGTGAAGAGGGAACCAGTTATATAAACCATGATTGAGAGGCACAGCAATTAATGTCCAGCCTCACATGGACAGTCCCCTCTAAAGGTTTGGATTTTATGACTCCAACACTCATCACAGAGAGGAATTAGTGATAACTATCTGCCAAGTATTGTAGTTGATGCTCTATGTCTCTAATTTTCTATGACCAAATTTTTGCAATAACACAGCTTTATTTATTCAGTCTAGCAGCATTACACCGCTTCTCACTCATTCAATTACACTTCAGTTACAAATGCACCGGGCACGGGCACTATGGCTGCAGTTTGTTTTGTTTTTTTACTGCTGTTCACTAAGTGTCAGCTCAGTATGAGTATTGCCCAAGGACATCTCAGCTCACTGTTGTTTCACCATGAAGCACTAACAGAGAGACAAACCAGAGTATTTAACTAGAGCTTTCTGGCAGAGAAGTGTTTTAGCTGATAATTACTTGCAAAAGCAGAAGGCTTACAGAGCATTTGCTTCTATTTGGTTTTATTTTCTCAGATATGATCCCCAAATATTTGCAGATTATCAGTTGTCCATAAGGATGGACTGACTGCTTGCATGAGTGAAATTGTTTAATATCCAGTTTGGTTATAATAACTTTTCATCATTTTCATCATAATATTCTTAATGTCAATTCCTGTTGATTTCCCATCTTGTCTCATTTCACACCTGCCATTTCTTTTCTGTCCACCAGCTGTGCTCACTGGTTCCTGCCCTTATACCACTCACATGAGGCTCCACCTGCCTGCTCACCTGTTCCTGATTGCCCCATTAGTCCCAGAGTATATGACCTGCCCAGCAGCTTTATTATCTGAGAACCGTGTTAGTCCGATTCCTCCTTTGCACATTTAACTTGCTTATGTTTCCTAATTGGCTGCCTGTTGATACGAATATGATCTGAATTATGTGAAATCTGTCTCTGCAGAAAGCAGTAGGGGGCACAACCTGTAGCTGCATGATAGCAACAGCGTTAACAATTAACTCTTGCACTGACTTCAACCAGGCAGCATTATTCCATCTTTGCTGCTTATGTTATTTCAATGTGCATCTAAAAGGCAAAATATAAACAAACCTTTTTTTAGGAGAAAGAAACTCTGTTTTGCTATAAGAAGCCAATGATTTGAGCAAGATGCTTAATATTATTAGCACGTTGTTGGGATTGGGAACATCAGTGGTTCGCACATTTAGTTTTTCTAAACTTCACAATAATGTCATCAGAGGCAGCCTGTAATCTGGGGAACCCCCGGTATGCTGTGGAGCCGATTGCATACAAGATGTCTGCAAAGTGCTGCAGGTCCTGTCAGGTGGTTTTTAGACTTACAGCGACTCAGTGATCAACAGTAATGGAAAGCATGGAAGACAGTAGGCTTTTTTTTTTTTTCCAGGCTAGATGAGAAACAGCTGCAGACACTTGGGTGAGTCTGTCATCTAGAAAATGTTACGTAAAAAAAATAGTATTTACATGTTAAACTTGTCTTCCCCACCAGCTCCTATTTTCTTCAAGAGGTCCCACATTGCCTTGCTCCGCATGACAGCAGCTCATTTACAGCAGAATGCTTCATTCTGCCTCAGCTATCATTGGTGGTGTGACAAAAGAATTGAAAGTCAACAGATTATGTTTACTTCCAGAACAGAGCTTATCAAAGCATCATTAGGCCGCCGTGATGCTCCCTTTTATATTTGCAGCTAATGATCCGTGTAATATCTGTCCTTTCCCCCTGGATGTGCTGTTTTCCATCAAGGCAAGGCTATTTGGGATACTGTGTGTGGACTATGTGTGTGTGATTTATTTTTCAAATGATATGAATGACCCTTTCAACCAACTGTGCCATCTCGGGACAAAGGATACTACATCATTTTTTGCATTTTTGTAAAGCTTGAAACAGGGAAAACTTGCATATTTTCACTTTATCTGCATGTAGGGACAGAACATAGGCACAGGCTGTTGATAGATTAAGTTATTCACCCAAGTTTAAGTGAAAGGATCGAGTGAATAGATCATCTTTGTGTGGAAGGGAGAGATCAAGGCGAAAACTGTAACCGTGCCTTCACTGAATTTGTGTCTATAATGTGTGGGAGAGTTTTTAGCTTTAGCACAAAGGAGATGTTGAATGTGAAGTTAAACCGTTACATTTTCTTAAATTTTCTCAAGTCTGGGCATGTAAAACTGTTCTAAATGCATTTTGAGGTTTTATATTATCAAACCTGTGAGGCGTTTCTCAAACTTATTGTTTCTCTGCCCAGGTTTTATTATTTGATACTTGGCTACGTAGGAGAGCTACGACTTCACCATCCACACTCACCTAGATACTCTTCCCTGGTCTGTACCAACACAGACTGCTCCTCTGACAGGAGCAGCTGGGCCATGTGGGACGCAGCTTGGTGGGCTCATGCCCGTGTGGAGAGGTGGATTAACATGACGGCAGGCTGTACATATGGCAGAGATCAAACAATTAACCTGCTAGTGATTGGCCCTGCCATTAGGGTGCAGTAATTAGAGCTAAGTGGCCCCGAGACCAGAGTGGAGTAATAGGAAAAGCTTTCTGCAGCGTGGAGTCAGGCTCTCATCATCTGTGCGGGTCTGTGTGACCTCAGGCTTCTTAGACATCTTGACACTTTCTAACAGCGTTGTTTGGTGCTCACAATTTCATGTTTAATCATTGCTTTTGTACATTATCATTCCAGTTTATTACTCGACCTTTCTCTCTACTGCCATCATATTCTCTGCTCCACGCTGCTTGAATGCACATAGAAATGTTAAACATATTTCCATAGCTGCACAATTGCCTTCATATGATGTATGGTTTGCACTTTTGCACTCAATATGAGCATGTGCCCTCATCCTGGGTTTGTCCGTAAGTATTTATCTTATACGCTGTCAAAGTCTTCCTGCACTGATATTATGAAGAGAAATCCAACCCACTTTCCAGCACTCTGTGAATAAAGTGATCCTTCATCTGATTCAGTTATCGATCGTTTTTGCAGGAAGCTACAAGTGTAGCTGTTTTGTTTGAAATCCCAAATTAGAAAAGTCAGTGTGTTGTTTAATCTTATCTAACTGCTGGGCTTTTAAATGATGGAAGCCTGCTCTTAAAATTAACAGTGAATCAAACTAGTTCTGCACTGCCTGAAGGCTGCAAGCAATAAATCTTGTGAAATGTTAAGTAGACGAGATTCCTCCATCTGTAAATGCACATATTGATACATATTACCTGCCGAAAGTGTAAATGCTGTAGCTGCAAAGTCTATATGACTTTAAATATACTGTGAGGACTTCTATCAGTCTGTTTATGTCAAGACAAGTGTTTGTGCAGTTTATATGCTGTAATCTTTTAAATATTATTGTTCATAGGCCTCGTTGTAAATATTGTTTGGGTGCAATGATTTCCAGTGATGATTGTTTGTAGGTTTCAGTGGACCAGACACTGACACAGTGAAATCAACAGTATTTGCCACATAACTTTCATGTTTCCAGATTAATCTGGTAGTTTTTTTTCTGTAATATATTTCCATAATAGTGCACTGAAGTTTTTGCATGAATATTTTGTGAAGCCAGTTTCTTTTATTGTGCTGTTTACCTAATCTGTATTACATATGTGTGTTAGCAATGCCCTGGATTTACAGGGTCATATCTGGGACCACAGTGATACTGTGCTGTGAGCTCACACCAGAGCACCAAATATCCTGCAGCCGGGGGAGTTTCTTGTCATAGAAGCGTGAGTGCTTAAGGGCACCAGCTGAGCTTAGGTTCATGTAGAGGAAGTGATGCGATACCTCCCATCCCAAGGTCATCCCATGCTACAGTGATTCCCAGAAACAGCATCCAATACCCTTCTGCATGGAGACGTGAGGAGCTGGGTGATTTCACAGCCAGCAGGGGAAATCTCCGGCTATAATTTCATCATTTTGTGGTTGAGGTTAATGCAAATATGGTTGGATGGTAAATGGATATGTTAAAAATCCCTCATCACAATGTAGAATCACTGTCTACATAGATTACTTCCTACCTGAAGTCCGCATCTACAGTACATGCAGTGTACACTGAATTGCATCTCCACAGTACATGCTTTATTTGCCTCAGTCTCTCCTTAATCCTGCTCTCACCCTTTGGTTACAAACCTCCTTCATTTAGTCATTAAGAAACGGTCATTTTCATTTAATTCACCTGATGAGTTTAGAGCCTTAAAGCAGCAACTGTCCCTCTTGTACTCTCTACTAATGTAGATAGGGTCTCACTGTAGGCGAAAGTTGCTTTAATCTTGGTCTGCATGCACAAACACAGTGTCAGGCCAGAGGCACACAAAGTCCTTTCCCTGTACAGTGACTGTGTCTGTGTCCGTCCTGTGGGGTGTTTCATGTTCTGTAACCGCCCCTCCAACCTAAACACCCTGGACACAAAAACCCTTCACTGTCGTGGTTAAAATAATAAACATGTGGTGATACAACAGTGACCGTCAGCTTCAAGTAGACTCATCCATCCCAGCCTCCTCCCTAAGCCGACTGTATTTATAGTGTGTCCCCATCATAATTACAGCCAGCAGAGGTCGACTAACATTAAACTGTGGGCTGAAGAAACCTGCCTCTACTAAAGGCTCAGTTTTTAGCCCTCACTCCCTGTAAACCCGTTTTTTGTTATTTTTTTGCTATGAAATTTGGAAGACATTTATTGTCTGCAACAATTTTGTGGTTCTTCAAAGTTTCAGTTTGAGCAGAGCTGAAAAACTAAGGACTTTACCCTCAGCTCTGAGTAAATACAAGTCCTTAAATTTTAGTAACTTGAATCCTGACAGTCTTGCTGGAGTGAAAATGCTAATTATTGTTTACATGTGTTATTTTGTTCACATTGTGATTGTTTGCCTTGAAGTCCTTTATGTCCCCCAGGAGGGCCCTGCCCGAGTGTTTGATAAGGTGATTTATGAATTTGTTTATCAATTTCTCCGCAGCCAAATCTCGACCAAACTGGGTGCCACACTTTAGAGAATTAGAATTGAACGATCCATAAAATCACAGTGTAAATAGAGTGAAGCTTCATCAGTCATTATAAATTATACAGTCTCTGGAGGTGGTGACACAACAAAGATTGTGCAGTCCAATACCACAGCACATGGAGATGATGTGTTCACTATCATCTTTGTAGCTGCAGCAATACTCCAAACGCTCTCGTGTGCTGTCATTGTTTTGTCTCTGCTTCTTGTCTGTGTGGAGCTGAAGCTGACAATAGCCATGTGTACAGTATAGTCCACTAGTAGAAACTGCCTGAATGTCTTTGTCACCTTCTTAAATGTATTTACAGGTTTATGTTTCATTTATTTTCATTACACTGTTCAGAGTTTCACAAAAAACTGCTCTCATGGTTTTTAGCAGAAAGAGGAATTGCATTAGATATTTCACACAATCTCTATTTTAAGCTAAAATAAAATGTGAATAAATGAATTAATAATTGTTTTGTTGAGTTACACACCAGAGGTTGTCAAACTCAGAGGCGGGGTGTCACACTGAAGTAATTTAGGTAGCGTGCGCTTAAATCCCTTGGCACCCAATTACAGCAATTTGCTTCAGAATTTATTGTCTGTCTTTGAGTCCTAACTCAGACATGATGCACATATTTTTAAATTCAGTGGGACTTCTCAATATTATCATTATCTCTATAGAATCACAAATAAACTTCCACAAATCTGTTTATAAATTATAACACTATTTATAAATCCAGAATTGGCCTGAGACTCATCAGGTTTTAAGATCTGTTCAGTGTCAATGTCATGCAGTGATAAGGAGCTAGTGCTAGGAGCTAATTGGGTAATATTTTAAATCTGCCAGTTTCCCACCTATGTAAGCAAATACAAGTTAAAATAAATTCCTAAAGCAGGGGGGAGGCTGCCGTTGACTCATACAGTATTAATTGTTTTTCTTCCTCTTCCTCACTGTGACCTGGTCGCATCTCTCACAAATCTGTTTTCCTCCTTCTTTACCTTTTCGTTTTTGTCCTCTCCTTTATCCTTTAATGGATAATATAAATATCTTTCTTTGTGCCACGTCACCCTCTTTTTCTAACTTTTGTTGTCCTCCTCTCTTTTTCCCTACCCGAGGACATGAACAGCAGCTTTGTTACCTTCTCTCCTCTTATTCCCTGTGAGTCAGCTCAAAAACCAAGTCTCTGTGGATCTGTTGCTCACTGGTAATGCCTCACCTGTTGGACTTGTCACCGGTTCCCATTACCTCAAAGAGTGGCCACAGAGATTTATGTCAAGTCTGTAGCTGACACAAGTTTAGAATCATATCGAGAGAGCCAGCTGGCTGTTTTACTCTGCAAATAAACCCAACTACACTGGGGGGAATGAGTGTGAAAGGCAGGAGAGTTGGCACATGAACGCCTTTCACTGTGTTGTCATTTATCACAACTTAACAACTTTGGTTTTAATGTTATAGCCTTCTGGAGATGAGAGTTTCCTCTTCCACTCACATTATCCATCAGCAAAGTGACATTGATTGCTGTCATATAATTTTGTATAAAGCGATCATGATTCATGACCGTCTTAATGTGAGGTTCGTACAGTACGAGCGCTCGCATTTTCTTTCTTTCCACAAATAGTATTTAATCTGCAGTCAGAACAGTTCTCTGCCGTCCAGTCCAAACTCTGTATCACCGTACCAGTCTTTGTTTGGAATTAAGAAAACTGCAATTAATCCAATTCATTCACTGACAAAGCAGCAGGCAGCTGTTTCTGGTAAAAAGTTGGCGTAGATCCACTGTACAGTACACGCAAAGCAACGAGCAGAAGAGAGATTAAGAAGAAGTTGGATATGTCAGAATTATTTATCTCAGGAGTTGGTGAAAACAGAAGGGGGTCTTAAAGAAAGTTAACATTAGGTAAAGCAAAAAGTTAACTGGAGAGAAACATAAGCTCCAAATGAAAACGAATGTTTCTCCATGTCTGTGGAAGCTGGGAGACAAATTGAGGCTGCAGAGGTTAAATTAAAATAGTTTGAGTTGTCCAGCACTTAACCAGACCTTAACCAGACCTTAACCAGACCTTACCTATTGACTTTCCTTTGTGTAATAATTGCAGCTAACAGAGACTTTTACATACATGAGCAATAAAAATGGTATGTATGTTCCCAAATGACTCTTATTAGCAAATAAGAGGTATAGTTTCTTAATTCTGTCTTATTTTGGCGGTACATTTGGGACCTAGGTGTCTTTGTTTCCCTCATAGTTCAGTTTATTTTATTGGAAATATGATTTAATAAGCACATTATCTGTTTCTAAAAAATGTTCCTCCACTTTTTCTTTCCCTGTCTCTTTCAGGACAGTGTGAGAGTAATAACACACACATTCATCACTACCACAAAATGTGATAGAACTTCAGACCTCGTTGCAAAAGACCATTTCTCCTTGGCGCCGGCATTTTGTCACACTTTCAGACCTGTACCTTTTATGTGACACCTGCACCTTTTATATGATACTGCAGCACATGGTGTAACACAGTAGTGTCTGGAAAAACCCTCTCACACAGGCCTTTGTCCAATAAAGCCAACATAACTGGTGTTAGATTTAAAGAGCTGCCTTGTCTGTGTTGCCCTCTGCTTTTTCTTTACTCCCCAGATGTAAGAGAGAAGTGAGACATGTAGCTGAAATACAGGCGCTGCTGTGTGCGTTATAAAGCTGCAGCCCCTTAACCACCCCCCACATCCACCTCTTGATGGGATTGTACAATCTCAGTGATGGAGGGTGACACAACGCAATGGATGGCTTCTCATCTGTCTCTTTACTGTGAATACACTGCAGTTTGTTACCGCTTGGAGGGACAGCAGTGTGTGTTAGTGTGTGGGAGTGGGTGGAGTTGGGTGTCTGCAGGCACGCATGCTTGCAGATTTAAGGCAATTTCCACCCCATATATCTAAATTTCGAAAGAGAGGAGAATGATTTAAACTAACAAACAAGGTTTTTTTTTTTTGTTTTTTTTTCAGGCAATGACCACTCACTGCGATTGGATGAAATGGTTCATTTCACTGCACAGTGCAGCAACACCCTGGTGGCACACCTAATCCTTCCTTATAACAGTCTGACCGTTTCAATGTGAGTGAAAGTGCGGATCCTTTATTAAATTAACCTTTTTAATGAGCTTCATTAATGTAGGGATCCACATGAAGGCTTTTGCAAAAGACGCTGTGATTCGACATTTGCAGGAATTCTTCTGCATTTCACATTAAGTTAGAGGCTCAGAAGCTCAAGGACATGTTAGACAGGATGCCTGCTGCTGATGGACATGTAAGGTTAGATTTACTGATTGCTGCAGGGCCTGAAAGTGCCAACATAAAGTTAATGGGAGGGTCTCTTTAGCTTGCTTGAATCCTTGGGAAAGATTTCTAAAATGTCACACATAAAGTGAACCCTGGTCTTATTGCTTATCAGACATCAGTGTGAAATGATCATCATAAACAGTTTTCGAGGGTATGATGCTTCTTTGGCGGTTACTGAGAACGTATCATGGCGAGCAGTAAGAATGATAGAGGAGATGGGGCAGACATTGTGACATTATACCCAAACGTGACGACTGAAAGTGCTGGAGGCATTTTGAAAGCTCATGCATTCAAGGATAGCAGAGCTGAGACTAACACATAACCTTGTTCAAAAATTCAAGAGAAACACAAGTACATGTGCGAGTAGGGACGTAAAGGCATACATATGCAGAAACTCTCTGTCTCTCTCGCTTTCTCTTTCTATGTCACTTTCTCTTCTGCGTCTTTCATGGACGTCTGCCTTTGTTCCTGAAATAGCGACAGAGAACAGACAGAATGGTGAAACCAAAATCTGACAGAGATGATGACATCGAACTTGTTTACCTGTGCAAAATATTCCAGATAAAAGCAGATATCTGTTAAGGTGAAATTCAAAATGAGTTGTTTATATTCTTCTGGCTGCCCTAATCACAAACAGCATGAATGCATAACAAGATAATTCATTATTTACGATACTATCAGCAGTAAGCAGTGCGACATGTGTCACACACATATCTTAAATTTGCATATTTCATCTATGATGGATGTTTTGTGTAAGTTATGTAGATAGGATATTGTGTTTACATGCAGCTGTTAATGGTTATATTTGTTCGGCAGAGGAGAGAGTGGTGACAGTCAAGTAGACGCGGTGTGACAAACAAAAACAGTGTGTTACAGCTCTCGCAGTAGAAAGCCTTAAATTTAAAGCATAGTTTTCATTCATATATTTATATCAGGTTACTTGTGTAGTAGCTCAGGTGTAACTAATAGTGTGTTTCTCATTAAGCCAGGTCGGTAAGGCTAAATCCCAATTCACTTAATGACTTTAACATTTTAATAATTGCATTTTTCTTCCATGTAAGATACAAAGATAAGAAGCAATGATAAAAAGCAAACTGATTTCCACAAAGGATGCACTTGGTTATAGCAGCCTCCTCACTCCTCAGAGCAGAAATACCAGAACAACATCTGGGTCAACCAGGGAGCAAAGATCAATCAAATATAGAAACTGGGATGTACCCTGAGCCCCCGGCCTCCAAAAAAATGTTTCATTCAATTTATCCACAGGTGTCTGTTATGATGGAGGTAAATGACAGCCAACAGCTTCCAGCAGTAGAGTTCATAAAGACAGGCTGTCATTCATTCACTTTCTATAGGCTTGACTTGACCTGTAGGAAAATCTCAGAGGTTGTCCGTAACATTTATAATGACAGTGTGACACTGAGCCATTGAGCCAGGATCCTGGAACTGAAGCATCTCATTAAAGGTGAGGGTAAGGCAAGTTTATTTGTAAAGCATTTACACAGAGGCACCTCAAAGTGCTTCACATAAAGCAAGAAAGGAAACATCATAAGACAAACAGCATATTCTGTGCTTTTCCTACTGCGGCCTGTCAAAGTGTTGTCCATGAAAAAGGGCCACAAAACCAAGAGTGACTGGGACCCCTCTCTAATCCACACTTTATCAGCTGTGTTGTTTCCACAGACAGAAGAAAGTATCTGAAAAACACTCACTTTTTTGCATAAAAGGCTACTTGTTATATACTGCAGCTCACCATCTCAATCCCTGTTGAGTTACCTCGCCGCTTTTACACAGATTTCAATAAGTTTGACCTTATGAAACATCACTGCTGTCAAGTAGGCACCACCATTACTTTTGAACCGATAAAAGCAGTCACTTATGAGACTGTTATTTTGTTCACTTTGTACTTTTGAACTATCGTTTTAAAACCCTCTGCACAAAATAACAAATATCAGATCTATATTTTATGGCAGGTTAAATGGAACACACACACACACACACACACACACAGATATATAAAACAGCACTTCAGACCGAGTGTTTCCTTCCAGTGAAGAAATCAAATGTAATTTGGCTGATTTGATTGGCTTTTGCAAATGATATTGAAATGACAAGTGAACACAGAACAGTTGCCTTTCATTTTAGCATATTAATTACACTGAGGGAGTGACAACAACTAATGAGGATCATTGCAGAACCCAATCTCTCTGTGCCAAGCTGGCGCTCAGTCAACTATAATGACTTAGATTCACATCTACTGTATTGATCCGGCTCTGTGCTTTGGCGGGGCCACTAGTCATTTATAATCCCTCGCTGCTGCTGCAGCCCCTGACTTCTTGCTCCTCTGGGTTAAATTGTTTGGGTCTCTTCATGATCCGAGGGGGGAAAAATGAGATTATATACCAATAACTGTGATCAGAGTTAAAAGTATTGCATTTGCATATGATGGCTGTATTTGCAGCCAAATTACTGGTGTTTTGTTGAGAGTATATACAGTAAAGCCTCAGTGTCTGCAGGTGTGAAAACACAAACATCCACTTCCTTTTTATTCTTCTCTTAATATGTAGTTTACTGTGCAAAACAGAGTGTTGACCACATGACAGAAAGTACTGTTAGGAGCGAAATGTCCAGCATTAAGCAGCAGAGTGCTGTGGATAAACACCAGCCACAATTATTCTTTATTTACAATATTTATTTAGAATAAATGTAAAGTCTTGGGGTAAAAGCTCAGTGCTTTGGTTACAGTTTAGCTGTTCAACAGACGCAGATGATTTATTTAGATGATATAATTTATCTTTGTGTGTAAAGCAGCTGGAGCAAGAAATGTATATTTTTGCCTCTCAAAGCCTGAATTTGTTAAATATAATATTTAACAAAGCCCTTTCTCACAATATCTTGTATTTTTTGTTTGACAGGTCTGAAGTTATAGTCCATTAAAACACAGTTGGTGCCATCTGCTACTGTACATGCAGCAGTTCTGTCTTTATTTATAGCCTTTACAGTGAAAGTTAAAGTTTTCTTTCAGTCCCTAAAAGCCTTGATGCCAAGGTTGAAGCCTCCATGTGCTGCAGCTGGAGAACCTGGCTTTAAGCCTGATGTTGGCAGGAGTGCACTGGCTTTGAGCGGACCCTGGTGTCTGTTGCTGCAGTACAGTGAATACGATATATTAAGAACATTGAGAGGTTCGGATTTGATTTCATTCAAATAAACATCCTAAACACTGGACGTGTGTCAAAAAGAAGAGGCAGAACAATTTTAATCTGGACAAACTGGTTGGCTTTTGGTTTGAGAACTGATTTGAGCGATTTATTGACGTCTTTCAAGACTTTGTGTCGCTAGTTATCTGGCTGAACTTTTGATCCCTTATGAGCTTATGTTGACTCGTAGTCTTTATTAATTTCCATCCTGGTACTGTCAACTCTTTATTCTGTTTGTTGTAGCCTGTGGCAAACATTACTCATTTATTCTTCCCTGTTGTATTGATCATTAGCTCAATTTTATTTTCCCTACTGAGTGTTTTATTCTGAAAGGCACAAATTAGTTATCTGGAGGCTTAACAGCCTCCCAAGGCTTCACTCCTCCTCTTCCTTTCATGCTGCCATTATGAATGAAGCAGATTTGATAAGTGAAATAATTAAGAGATCACGGCTCACAGTTGGTTACATGGAAAAATTTGGTGTTTCGGGTGTTTTGTTTCTTCACACCAGTCAGCAGTGGGCTGTGTGTTCTGGTCAGAGCTCATTAGAGCTGATCTTGACCTGACACAAACCCAACAAAGTCACCGCTGGCAGACTGTGGGGCCACCAGGCACCGTCCGCTTTTCATCTGCTGCTCCAAAGAGCAAGAAGCTTGGTAGTTCACATGTCAAGGTGCTCAACTTTTTAACCCTTGCATGTATAGCGGTCACTGCAGTGCACAGCTATTCAAAAGACCTGATTTGGATGGACAACAGCGGTTCTTGAAAACGTCACAGTCAGCCATCTAGTGGCAGCTAAAAATTACAATCCTAGATGGCTGATTGAATATCTGCTCGGCCTTTCTATGAAAAGGATGCACCAGCATGTGCACATATGAAGCAAAGCCTGTTCGGGCAGCTCAGCTTGAGTCTGCACTGTAGTTAGTCCTGTTGATGTTTCCATGTGGGGAGCAAGGTCAAATCATTGTTACTATATATATTATTCATATTCATTTATATAATAATCTACTCTGTCTGACTGAAACATAGTATGTATGTGCATAGAGAGAGTGTGGGATAGTCTGGTATTTATTGTTTTTGATTTAGCTGACCTTTAAAATAGCTCCCAAACCTCATACGCTCATTTTTCCACACACTGACACTGTGGATTGGTTTCCCTTGTGCCTTGTCGCCTTGCCCTGTATATCTGTTATTTGTGTTTCACCCTCTGCCGCACTCTCCCCGTACTGTCTGGGATTACTTTCTAACTTTTTTTGTCATGTGCAAAATCCCTGCAGGCAGATTGTTCCTGTTGGGGAATTAATGCTGCTAAATGACAGGAGTGTCAGATGCCACTGGGACTCGTAAACCGAACAGTGACCCTGTTATGGCAGACGCCCATGAGGCCTGTGGTGCTTTTTCAAAATGTATTTTGCAGGGAAAACCATTTTATTAGTGAGGATGGGTGGTGATTTCTTAAAGCGACGTAATAGGTTTTACTACAGCACAATACATGTCGATTTTAGGTTTATTTGCTGTTGTTGCATAATGAGAATTTATTTTGTGGTGAGGGAATTGATACCATACGTAAAGGATAAAACCAATCTGTGGATCTAACGGATGAGGTAGAGGGCAGGTTGACTCCACCAATCTGCTGTCTGTGTCTCTACATTCATTTTAGTACCAGTCAGTACCAATATCAAGTCAAACCCATCAAATTCATACGTTTCTGTAGTTGTGAAATACTCCATCCATCTATCCATTATTTATCTGCCTTTTGTTTTGCCAGGATATTTTTTGCCTTTAATTGATGATATAAAGTTCAGAGGCAAACACGACTTGTGAGGAGATAAAGGGGACTATCACTGCAATAAGGCCATTCAAAACATGGATCCTGTGGTTATATGGTGTGTGTGACCTGTAGGCCTGCTGTACTTCCATTATATGGGTGGAAATTATCATTTAAAGTTTTTGTCAAAAACATGTTAATGCACGTTAGACAGTGCCGACTGTCTGATGACAGCAGAGGTGAAGTGCATTCGTGCTGCACTCACTAACATTGTTTTGAAAGATGGAACATTGCTGCCCTATTTTTTTTACATAATAAATCATATTTAATGCTGTTGAAAATGGGTTGTGTGTAGGTTAGTGAGGACATAATCTAGAAAGATTTGGTATTTAGCCATAGAAAGCAAATATATGCATTTAAGGCCTTTTTTCCAAGTGCAGGGAGCAGGCTAAGTTTGCAAACTGGACTAAACTATGGAAATTTGTAAAGAGAAAGAAATGCTTGGAAACAGAAGTGACACATGATGATTTATAGTGACAGAGAGAAGCAGAGAGATCATAACTCAATTTGTTTCTATTTGAGATTTGTTACTGCAAAGTCGTCTCAGTGATCCATGAATGTGTTTGAGTTGCATACTGTATTATGGCGTGCAGGCTCACATCAGTCTGACAGCCAGTCAAATATCAGATATCTGAACAGTATCTGAGAGACCGCTTTAGGAAGTGTCAGAAAATGGGTGGGGATTGGAGGGCTGAACTTTACGTGGCATGTTTTTAAAAAGTAAAATATAATATCTAAATGTTTTGATGTTATACTCTTATTTAAAACCTAATATGCTAATGGAACCATCATTTTCACAGAACCACCAAATCACACCTTAAAACTGCCACATATATGTTATACTGTACAAAGTGCATTGTGGGCCATTTACTGGACATCTCATGAGCCTGTTTTCTGCACATTAATATGTGTAAAGTCTGACTCTGATATCTTATTTGTGTTTAGTCTCACTGCAGCCTTGACTGTGGGGGTGCAGCAGGTCCGTCGGCCTTTGACTGTGCACAGTGAAGTATCTGCAAGTTGCAGTGGTTATGTTTGACTGTGAATATTAACGAATCATGTGAAATGTCAGCAACAATGGTGTACCACTGAATGGATATAAGGGAAAAGCTGGCAGATTATTTGGGAGAATGATATCAGATATCTGGACAATGGCTGAGTTACATAATCAGGCACACTGAGGACTCAGAGCATCAGAGCAGACAGTTTCATCTAAGCTGCTGTGCAAAACACTGCACCATTAAAGTCAACAGCAAATTAGTCACATTCGCTGATTTTGGACAGATTTCCACTACTCAACAATGTGCAGGAGTAGAAAGTCCTGCAAATTAAGTGAGAAATTGGAACATTATTTGTAATTGGCCTCTTGGGCAACACGTAAGAGTTTTCTGATCAGCAGGACAGCATCAAGTGTCAGCGCCTTTCAGAAGCACCACAACTGAAAAAATAAAGTCATTGGCTAATCTGACACTTGTGTGCTTAAGATTTGATTTGTTTTGAGCGACATAAATTAATCACTGAATGGGGTGTTTTGCATCTATTTAAGTTAGAATTTCAAGAACATGAATTAATAAATGAACTGGAGTGGATAAGCGATATGTCAGTGTGAGCATGTGTGCACGCATGTTCATGTTTCTCTTTATGTGCCCCTGCCTCTCTTATACTAACAACTCCTCCAAGCAGCTCACTCCTGCAGGTGTCAGGGGGAGGCAGGGCAGCCGAGCCATCAGGGAGAAATATGGGCTGTAAGCCGGAGCTGTAGCACCATTACCGCCAGCGTCTTACTGCTGCTTTCATCTGTTAGCTCTATCTCAATGGTCATCTGGGGAACCTGGCGGCTGTGCTGCCATCAAATTGGAGCTGGGCAGGAGGAGGAAACAAAGACCATTATACAAGGTGTGTGTGTGTGTGGGTGTGTGTGTGTGGACCAGGAGTAAGAAATATACTTCTGTCCATGTGCCTGGGCCTGTTTCTCTGTATGTGTGTGCACCCATGCATTTCTGTCTTTGTGTGCAATTTGAGAGAGAGAGAAAGAGACTGCATAACAAATCAAAAGCCCTGGTTTGTCCATGAGAAGCATTGTGGCTGGAAGCTACAAAGAGAAGCTAGCAGAACACTCTGTCTGCACTGCCTCTCTCTCCAGTGGCAGGTTGTTTCAGTGAACAGCAGTGCTGCAGCTGATACAGTACAGGTTTCTCTGACAGTCCCATTCAGTGGAGTACAGAATGAAGCAACTGTTATTTATATCTTATGTGTGTGAATGTGTGCGAGAGTTTTTAATCAGAGAATTGTCTATGTGGGTATGGTTGTGTCACAGCTGGTGGCATCTGTACATGCACACGGGCCTTGGCAGGAGGAAGAGGTTTTGGCAGCTAAGATCTTAATGTGGAGAAGCGTAGAGGAAAATTATTTTGCACATCTCTGAGGCCCCAGACTTATGTAACTCCTGCGCTACAGAGAAAATTCGTAAGCATCATAAAAGTATTAGAGAGGTTACCCAAGGTGACAAAATTGTTGTTGTGATTGTTTATATTTCAAGCTTTGCATACTAAATCACACAAACAGTTTGCCCTTGAACATTTGTTGTGAAACCATGATAATGCAACAAGATGTTGCTCTCAAAGTTTTCACAAATTAATAGAACGATCATGAAAGCGAAACATCGCGGGTGAGAGACAGAGAAATATATGTTGATGCTTCAGTCCAGCACTAAACCTGGACGCTCATATGCAGCTGATGAAGAGTTTTCTTATGGTAATTAGGTACATTTAAACTCATATCATCACAGATACTATATCAATTTCATGTTACTTCATTTGTGATACACTTCTCTCTTTCTAGCTGAACAACAGTGTTCACTCAGGAGGAGCCTGCTGTTTTGGTATCTCCTCCTGAATAAACACACTGGAATAAATGAAGTCTTTTCTGTAGTGAATTACTTTTCTTGTTAGCCACACCGGGACTATATTATCTATTCAGTGCATTCAAAATGTAATATTTCCTTCATAGTATAATATAATATCATACACTTTGGTTAATGTGATGTGTTTGGAGACTGATTTTCTGTATTAAGAATCAGAATCAGTCTTTTTTTTTATTACATTAGAGTCTGATCTTGTGTTGGAACCTAAAAATTATATTTATATTATTTGTTGTTTTAAGTCAGATACTTTAACATTCAACATTTTCTGCACTCAGAGTTTGTAGCCTACAGCCTTGATGGTTGCAGGATTCAGTGGTGCTGACTGTGGGGTAGCAATATTACCGAAATGAGAAATACTTAAACGTGTAGAGGAAACTAAGAAGAGCTCAGCTTTACTGTTTTAATGGGTGTAACTTCTGTGTAAATGCTATTTCTGAAACAGAGAGGGGACTAGTCAGTGTTGATGTGTGTTTAACCTTTACTGCAGCACCGAGTCGGCTCCCACCTCACTTCACTGGATCCGATGGCCAGTAACTGGTCTACAAGCTGCTCTGGACTTGGACCAAATGTCCAGATTATCAGTCCCCCTCTACTTCTGCAGTAAGTGATGGAGACGTGTGTGTATGTGTGTGAATCACATCAATACTTGTGGTGGTGAACTGGAGGAACAGGACATAAAGGAGAGTTATGGCTCTATCTCCTGGTGTTCCTGTCTCTGAGGGAGAAGCTGCATGAGAGAGACCTTTTAGTGCTGACACATGCTTGAGTGCCTTTAACGCTGGGAGGAGACGATATTGTGTTTCTGACATATGACTGCTAGTACAAACACTCCTGAGCAAATGATGGCAGAGATAATGATGACTGCCGTATCTGCTCAGTCCCACGTGCTAGTCTGAAACTCAAGGTGTAGCTGTGGGTAAAATGCACATGGTGTTCCTCTTGCAGTGCACGGACTGTTGTCTGTATGAGCCTCCTGAGGGTCGATTCATATTTGCACCATTTAGGTGTGATTGATTTGCCACTCAGGGTATGCCTATAGCAGTCTGAGAAGTCTCTGCATTGCCCAGAGAGCTGTTGGTTTTATGAATAGATCTGATATGCATTTGTCAATAATATGGATTTGAACATTCCCAACACAGTGGCCTGGAGACGTTCTAAGGAATGTGTGTTTCTGTGCACCTAACGTGTGTGTGTGTGTGTGTTCTCAGGTTATCCTTGAGAAAAGTAAGAAGGTGTCGTTAGGAAAATCGTGCATTAAAGCAGAGATGTCAACTTCAGGGTGGAAAATACATTCAGGAAGCTTATTAATTCAAAAGTTGCAAATTGTACACAATATATTCCAGCACAGCAAAGCTAAATAAAGAACAATGCATCAGTTTCAAATATTGAGATTAGTCAGTAGCTTTGCTGCTTTAGTAAACTTGGCATTTTGGGAAAAGTGCACTGATGTGAGCTAAGTGTTTGTGCAGCCAGAATTACGCCACCACAAGAAAATATGAAAGCAAAAGTTGTACAGATGAAATTTTATACAGAGGAGTTTTGCTTCTGTTTCTTTTGTTTCTGTGTCTTTTTCAAATGTTTCAAACAATGAAAACTTTTCTGAAAAGTTGAGAGGATTACAAGTTGACACCCTCAGAGGAGGCCACACAGAAACGACCGAGTGCTGCCACAGACAGTGGTCGCACAAGCGTCTAAATTAATATTGACAGAATTTTTCCAAACATTTTTGATTAACCTTAGGGCAGATACGATAAGTGAGATCTACTCTGATGTAGTACATCATCAGAACGTGTTAAAAGGGTTTGGTTTTTGTCACAGCCGCAGTATGTTCATGTGTTTAAAGTGAGTTTTATTTCATAAAAATGGTCAAATTGTTGTTGTGCCTGTTTGGCAACACACTTCTAATTGTCTTGCATAGATAATTTCATGAATACACTTCCATACAAGTTGTTTGCACTCCTGTAGTGCAAAAACAGTGCCAGTACTGCATGCACAATAAATCCAAAATTGTTATGACTCTTGACAGTAATGAAATAAGTAGTTTTTGTGTTATTCCTCAAAGGTTTTTCCAATGTTTTTAAAACACAGAGAATAATGGGGACAAAAAAAAGCAAAAATAGTGGTCAAGCCAAACTGTTTTAACAATATTGTCCTTCAGATTTATGTTTCCTTAAATGTACAGTCACAAAAGCTCTAAGTTAAATGATCTTTTTAAATATTTTACACATAAGATAAGCAAAAATTCAAATTTGCACTTTCCTGCTGATGTTTTTGCACCAACAAATTCACACTTGCAGGTATGTCTCTGGATGAATATCCCCTCCAAGCCCCACTCCACTCTTTTAATAGATTTCTGTCTCTCTTGGGAATTTGTCCAATTTGTTATAGAAGTCCCATACAAACATTTAAAAACAGCTAGAATTATTCAATTTGTCAGTAGATAATAAAACTATGTTTATTAAAAGTAAATGTGAAAAGAATGTTTTTAACAGTATAACTAGATTCATATTTATTTAGAGAGGCTCATAGTAAATGTGATGCTTTGGCACTACAAGGTCATTTCCCATCATTTCAGAAATCACCTGTTTCTCCAAACTGTGTTGATGTTAGGCTGAAATTTATGTCCTGGTGTTCTTTGTCTTTTCCTCTCTCTCTCTCTCTCTCTCTCTCTCTCTCTCTCAGCCTAAAGCGCTGTAAGGAATCAAGTATTGCAGCTTCATGAGGAAAGTTCCTTTCTTTACTTTTGTCTTATTCCCTTTCATTCCCCGTCCCTGTTCATTTCTTTTTCTTTGCTTCTTATTTTTCCAACTGGGTTTTTTCATTGTCTTGATAAATGTTACATCAAGTATAAATGTTTTATTGCCGTATGCAATTTTGATGTGGGCACCACCATTTTTGTGTTTTTTTAGGATACAGTATGTAGGCCTAATTGTGCTGTGTGCTGGTATTCTTCTTGCTCTTTTAATAACCGGGTAAGAAGAAACAAAATATATCATGACCATTTCTAGAGTGTTGAGTTACAGTTTCTAGGTTATGTGTACTTCCTAAATGAGTCAGTGCAATAAAACTGTACTGATGTACCACATTTTAGCAACATAGATATAACCAGGAGGGAGCACGGTGGTTAGCACAGTTGCCTCACATCAAGAAGGTTCCTGGTTTGAAACCCATCAGGGGCCTTTCTGTGTGGAGTCTGCATGTTCTCCCTGTGCTTGTGTGGGTTTTCTCCAGGTACTCTGGTTTCCTCCCACAGTCCAAAAACATGTATGTCAGGTTGATTGGTGACTCTAAATTGCCCATAGGAGTGAGTGTGAGTGTGTGAGGTTGTTTGTCTCTATGTGGCCCTGTGATGGACTGGGGACCTGTCCAGGGTGGACCCCTGCCTTTCACCCAAAGAGAGCTGGGATAGGCTCCAGCAGATCCCTGGGACCCTGGTTAGGGACCCTAAATAGGAATAAGCAGGTATAGATGATGGATGGTTGGATATAACCAGGCAATTCTAACATCACCTGTCCACATGTTTAGAACATCTGTAAGCATCATTACTGCCTTGTTTATTAGCCAATTGATGCTCATAGTGTTTGTCATATAGCCGACAGTCACTGCATGAGACAGCCCTACAGGGTCTGAGTGAAAAACAATCTGTGAAAAACAAAATAAAATATGCATATGATACTTTCAACAACATTGTCTGTTAGATATTTTCACTGGATGAACCCAGAAAACTGCAGCGACCTAATAATCTGTCACCACAGTCTTGTCTCTGATTCTTCTGATGACCTTCACCTTAATCCTGGTTTATATAACGTAAAACGTTCGATGTTAACAAGCAGATGAAAAATATTTTATAGAACAAATTAAAACATATTTTCCGTTGATGACCTGTGAAAATTGGTTTTTACAACAAACTGAATCTCCAAGTGTCTCTAAGACATAAAGTTATTCAGGGATCATTGTGCTGAATGAAAAAAACATTTGAATCTGGTAACAACTGATTTGCATTTTAAATAAAATAACGCTTGACATTTTGTATTTTAAGTCTCATTGGACACTTGTATGCACACACACACACACACACACACACACACACACACACACACTCATCATAACTTTAACCTTACTCTTTCTCTATCTTGACATTTAGGAATAAATCAACTAAACTCCCTTTGTCCCTGTCACAGCATTTGATTCCCACCAGAGACGAAACACGCACACACATAAACATGCGCGGCTGCACACACAGGTGTCGCTTTCCAATGCGATGTATCTGCAGATGCAGCCTCACCGCATTTGGCGTGCAGCGGCTGACGTCAGGAGGGGAGCGGAGTGAGAGGAGTTGAAATAGGGCAGAGCAGGAGCGGAGCGCGGAGAGGAAACCAGCCGGAGAAGCCGGAGGATGGTAATCCGCTGCTGAGAGTTGGGACGCGCTACCCGCCGCTACTGACACAGCTGCTGCTGACACACCAGCCCATAATTAATCTGAACCCTTGAAACCCCGCCGAGCAGGAGGAGACGAGTGGAACTAAACGCGCGCAGTTTAGAGGCGTCGCTGCGAGCAAAGCTGTGGCACATTTGCTCGTGTTTCCTTTCTTTCTGTCCTCTTGCCTCAGAATACCACAGGTAAGGTGGAATTTGTATTTACTAATGCTGGATTACGGCTCATAGGGTGATTAAAGGTTTATTGGTTGTTTTCTTACAAGTTTGGTTGTTTTGGGTGCATGGCACTGTTTGTTCCGTCACTATTTGCTTTGGGAGAGTGAGTGAGAGGAAACTGTAACGAGGATGGCACTGGCGGCTTAGATTTAGTTTTGGAGTGGCTCTGGAGAAATGCGCCAAAAATAGACAGTGAGCTTCAGAATTTGCAGCCCAACAGATATGTGTGAGGTGCTGCCTTATAGCGCAGGGCGATGCCAATGACAATCTGTGACACTGTTTAACTACATTGCCTGCTATGTCGCTTATTGTCTGGCGCAACACGGGGTGCGATTAATCATTCAGTATGAGCAGATGCCAGCTTTGATAACCTCATGTAACTATGCAGCGGCTCTACCTGCTCGAAAACAACACGGCAGTGCCTGATAAATGGCTTCAGCAGGACTCGTCTGCCCGGATGCGCCAGGTTTGCTTAAGCAGCAGAGGGACTGAAATGATAACACAGTGAGACACGCACGTCCCTCACTGGGCTCTCTGGCATGGCTTCCTGGTCCCAGAGCCCCCACTTCCTCCCCCAGTCCTTTTACCGTAATCCAGTTTCTTTGGCAGGACGCAGGAGACGGTCAGTGTCTTATAAAACACGCACTCCTGGTCTACTCATCATGCAAAAACTCTAAAGAATGAGGGCGAAGAAATTCATAAACAAGATGAGATTTTCTTGTCTGATTGTGTTAAATGAGCTGCTTCAGCGCTCTCTCATGGGAAAATCCTATCAGTGTCACCAGAGAGCTGGCACAGCGGCAGCAAAGCCTCCGTCACGGCCAGCGGAGTGGGAAATGAGGATCGGTCGTGGCGCACGCCGCTGTGATACAGCCTGTACTGCGCCGGAGCTCTCCGAGGTGCTGAAAACGCTCCAGCATCTCGCCTCTCCACTCCCTGCCTTCCCCTCGTGATGCAGACTCTTCTGGGTTTGTTGGATATCCTCTCAAACTGGAACCAGATATGGAGCCAACATCCAGCAGCAGCAGCACTATGACCATTCATCATGTGCTATCTGTGAAAAACTGGTTGTAAATCTTCGCCCTTCGGCTTAAAGCGCGCCAGCAGCCAATTCAGTTCTCCAGTCTCACGCACAAACACGCACCTACATGCAGCAAACGCACATGCAAGTACATGCATGTACCTGGATCAATATCTTTCCATCTCCTAAATGAGATTGTTAATGTTAGCAGTTCCCAGCTGGACGTGTTTGCACTGTGATCTACTGCCTGATCTCATAATTCAAAATAACAGGCAACCTTTGTTGTCATTCTGTGCAGGGGAAAGAATGACAACAAGCCTGGTCACTCTTTGCAGACGAACACCAGCAAGCAAACATGGAACTGCACCACATGCCATATGATTTGTAGTTGTAAAAGTTAGAATTTGTATTCATGGACTGACTGGCCTTGGATTCAACAGTTGATTTATTCTATTTTTCATAGCTGAGTCAGTAAAGCAGTGAAAGAAAATCATTCTGTTTAAAAAGGCAGGTGAACAGGGGTGAAGCCACATTTAATCGCTGCTGAATTTACGTGACTACAATTTAAATATGGTTAAATAAATTACTATAGTATTATCACAACACAATACTGATATATAAATATAAACAAGGGCTCTGCAGTCACATGTGAAGTTCCTTTGCAGCCCTTTCTAATTGACTCCTGCAGGGTTTTTTTGATGGGGGGGGGGGGCTACATCATGTCCTGAACCATTCAGAGCAGTTTGTGCAGCCCACCCTGGGGTCACAGTCAATGGGTTGAGAAATAATGATGTAACCAGGAATAGTGACTCAGTTGGGCTTATTGCAGTGTGCAATCTGGTGTGTAACTTATTAGCTGTCTCACAGACAGCCATTACAGCACAGTGTCCAGCAGATTATGGCTGGTTGTTGTGCTTCAGAGACAGCCTAATAGTGGGATGACTCACACACTTACAGATTGACACTGAAGGCACACTAACCTACACACACACACACACACACACACGCCTATCTACACTCTACGTTTCAAGTCATTCGAGTTGAATTAGGCTTCTGGAGTGTTCTTTCCCATCTCAGCACTTATACCTTGTAAATGCCAGAGCCAGACTGTGCATAAACGCAAGTGTGTAGTATATGTCATATGTGTTTTTTAGAATCGAGGATGCTGATAAAGGTCTAATCTGCTGTTGTATAACCAGGCTAAGCAAAACCTTTCACATGTTTCCACAGGTCTTGCATGATGGGCTAGTCTTGGTCTGGCAGTCTATTTGACCACGTCTCCAGACAGGATTTAAATATATCAACATAAGCATGTAATTGACTTTGTAAGTGGCAGTGGCAAAAAAATGAAGCTGTAGCCAACTTTCCCTCTCCAATAGGCTGTTGTCAATGCTGTTCAAGTGATAATTGGATTTTGAGTTGGCAGTAGTTTTTATTAGTTGTGTGCAGTGTTGATACTTAATTCTGAACATTATGAAACAAAACTACAGAACGTAATGCATGCACATATAAAGTAACCTTACCTCCCAATTTGGTGTGAAATCAATTTGATAATACGTTTAATGGGGTGCTTTATTGATCCAAGCAGAGAAATTCTCTTTACGCTGCTGGTTGAAGGTCAGAGGTCACGCTGAGTGGCAGAACAGCAGGTTGGAGTTCAGTGTCTTGCTTCAGCGATATGAGGCACTGAACACAGGTCGTTTTGGTAACCACATTCTCTCAGTTTCCGCGTGATTTTGTTGCCGCGGACATTTTGTAATCCCTAAAAAGAGCAAAGTGCAGCATATAGAGTCATAAAAACATTCACTGCCTACTGCCCCTCTTCAATGCAAAACAAGAGCCGTGCAGCTCATATATATGTAGCTATCAACAATATCCTGCATGCTGCCGCTTTTGTTAGTGCACAGTAGTGTTGGCAGAAATGAAATTGAATATTTTAAAGTTATTTTGCATTTTGTGTGTCCTGTAGATGAAAGATTAAAGTTTCATTTTACAGCGTGTTGATGTAGCTCTGTTAGAGAGGAAATAGGCTGCAGGACAAAATATCATTTCGATCATTTCCAAGTGCTGTTTCTGTACAAGCACTTCATAGCAAGGGGTGGCTGAGAAAACAGTTTGTTGTACCAGTTTCAAGTGAATCTTGTGTTTTGCACACATGGGGCAGATGTCAAACAAAAAAATTGCTTGTTGGTGAAATTTTTTATGCAAGAATGAAAAGAATGTTTGTTTTAAACACCAAGAACAGACACGCTCTGTGATATGTATTTGAAATTTTACCCATACAAGGGCTCTTTTTTCCTATATACACACATTTTATAAATTCAACATAGGGATGAAACAGTCCACACACACAGACCCTTGGATGAAAATTCCATGACATTTAATTATAATAAATTATTTCATATCAGTAATGATTTCCCACTTGCACGCATCCCCTGAACCTCATGCAGACTTTGTCCAATTAGGAGCAGGATGTACTTCCACACAACAAAGCTGTCCCCCTGGGTAAACCAAACCCACTTTTTATTTTTCTACTCCCTAGTGACTTACATTTGTTTGGCTTCGCAAATCTTCCAAAGAATCATGAGGAGCCATATTCCAAACCAAAGGTAAAACTGTGAACTCTTTCTGTTTTGGCTCCTACTCAGAGAAAAATACACGTATCCTTGATTAACATTAGGCATACAGCAATTAGAAGTATTTAATATGAATGAACATGAAACCCAGGAGGACCAGTAAGGTGCTCCATTAAATTCTGTCCCTTTTTATTCCACAGACACATTATTTTACCTACTTTACCCTGCAGCTCTACTGTGCTACCTGTGGAGTGCAGGGGTGGCAAAATGTGGGCAACACGAATTACTTGAAATTCTGATCACTAATGTTGAACCTCTAGAAATGACCTTTAGTGGTGCATCCCATATGAACACAGACGCTGAGCCCGGAGCATCAGTCGCACAGCTCTGTGTAAATAGTGGCCACTGTCTCCTCTGCCTAAATGGAAGAACCTGACGAAAGAGTCAGCAGAGAGAGAGAGAGAGAGAAATGCATAGTGGGGTTACAGAAAGGTCACGTGGCTTATCTGTTTTTTGCAGTGGATTTAGTCAGCCTGTCCTTTTTATGACTCTGCTGACTAACACCACCAGTAGTTCATTTGCTTTAAGTTTTTTTTTATTTTTTTTATGTTTTTGCATTTGGAAAGGTGGCAAAATCCAAGGCTGTGTTGATATGTACTGCTCATTGGAAACATGTCAAGTGGAGACAGCCTGAGGTTACGCAACAGTCATTAGTAATTAGTTTCTTATTTATAATGGTGGTTTTGTGAAAAAGCAGAGCAACAGATTCCATGAGAGGCAGGATGATAATTTAGTTTTATCTGACTTAGCAGATATGGTGTGGACTGCAACAGTGGTAGTAAGAGGAGGCTGAATTGAGATTATCTTGTCAGACATGCTGCCCCCAGGGTCAAGGATGGATGTCAATGAACTGCTCAAATCTGTCCTGATTTTTAAAAGAATACTCTACCTGTCAAGGTCTGTGTTACTCATATATTTCACTCAGAGCCAAGAAAATCTAACACTGACCATATGATTCTTGCTCATCCTGATCAAAATGACCAGATGCGTAGGAATTATATCCACAGCAGTCTTTAAAAATAATTATAGCAGTGATTGCTGTGAGTGAGCGAAACCCCTGTTTTTACACAATATGATACACTGTCTTTTACAGTTCAGTTGTTGAATTATTACTGTGACAGTGTTGGTTTGGAGAGAAATCCAATGGCACAAAACAGAAAGCAAACCGAGAAAAAACAATTTCTTTCTCTCTTCTGAATTGAAAAGTTGAAGTCGTGGTGCAGTAGAACACCCTCGGCCATCACCAATAAAGCAAACACACCTCTCTGTGCACCTTAATAACTGAATAACTGGTTGCTTATCACCTAAATGCTTATGAGAGGAATGATTCTGCAAAGGTAATTAGATGGTGTGTTAGTGGAGTTTTCTTGAAGCCAACAAACCAGTGAGCGTTTAGGGAAATTGTGACAAATGAAACCATGAATTTGACCGTGGTGCATTGAGGTGCATGATATTACAGATGACTCATTGATGATGTGTTGGAGGTTAATCCTTTTCCTCTTCACATGCATTGATTTCTGGCTGCTGCAGCCACGAGCGAGGTTTCAAACAAACAAAACTCAAGTATTTACGTGTGCTAGTGCTTCTTTGGTCAGTGAAAGTGCCTCTGGAAGGCTGTTTATTCTTTAGGAGAGATTTCTTTCTTCATTACCAGTGCAGGCCATTTTCGTGTTGTGTGCTAGCAGTCTATGGCTGCTCTATAATTAGCAGACACAGTTCTGTAAACCAGGCGGACCACCCTGTCATGGCAGATCCTGACTTCCTTTTTTTTTACTCCTTTTACAGCTATCTCATACGAGCTGCGGGGGATTTCTTGATTTAACAAGTCACTTGCTGTTTGTGTGTTTTTCAGCCACACCTGACAAGCAGGATGTGGACTTTCACACCCAAGGGCTAACAATCTGGTCACAGAAAAACTTGTTAAAGAAAAAGCCAAAAGTCAGTATCAGCGTTGAGTAAGAAAGGTAACGAGGGGAAAGGAAGAGAATAGAGTATGACACGTAGAAGGAGCCTCCTTCATTTTATTTCTCTCTGCAGTCTTAAGGTGCAGCCTTATTACTACCTAACAGCCTGAAGCTCTGTCTCTACTAAAGAGACAAAAAGTGACA
Organism: Mastacembelus armatus; assembly: GCF_900324485.2. Classification (NCBI taxonomy): domain Eukaryota; kingdom Metazoa; phylum Chordata; class Actinopteri; order Synbranchiformes; family Mastacembelidae; genus Mastacembelus; species Mastacembelus armatus. The sequence goes on along the minus strand of NC_046646.1, from coordinate 21,981,204 downwards.
GAGAGAGTGTTAGGCAATAATTAATTTGGAGCTAACAGAGAGGAAACCAAGCTGATAAGGATATGTGGTCTTTCTAAACCACCACAACTGGCATTGTGTTCTTTCTGAGGCCTCGTTTTATTTATTTATTATTATTATTATTATTATTATTATTAATATTGTTGTTTTGCAGGCCCACTCATTAATTTTCTCTCTAAGGGTATGTTTCAACCCAATCTGAAAAGGCACATGTGCACTTGTTTCTCTGCGAAGTGAATACATTAACTTTTCTATCATTGCTGCCATATGTTTTTGTCACATTTTAATTGCTTTAATGACGCCCTTATTGTTGCTCACATTATTTGCTCTGCTGTTTGCTGTTTCCTAGTCTTTGTGCATGTCCATCTGGCTTATGCCTGGTGTTACAGTTTTATTATGTCTTTCTCTTTTACAAATTACTAGACCTTCATACTTGCTTTTTAATTTTCCCCTTTTTACCCAATTTTTCACCATGTAAGGCAAATGTAGACACTAAAGGCACTGATCACTGTTTTGATTTAGTCCAAATCTGAGCATTTGACTCATCAGTGTGTTTTAGATGTTTTTGTAGGTGCCATCCCCAAGCTGCTGTTGGTTTCCATTCATTTCAAGAAGGTACAATTAGCAGACTCTTGAGGATAACTGGTGATATTCCTTTTTTTTTTTTTTTTTTTTTACACGAGAACCAAATCCATCATTAATTCATTAACAAGCTTTGTGAATCCAAAGCCTGATGTACAGTAGCTTATTCCCCTGTGCCATAGAACTCCATGTTTGTCCAACAAAACTGTTAAAAACACCTTAGTGAGCCCAAACAAACACACCATTTCCTCCTGTTTGAGGTGCTAAAACCTACAGTTCTCATCTGTTTTTAGAAATGACTGAGCTTTTTTCAAACCTGAAATATCAAGTGAAATTCTGTGAGTAAACTCAGGCACCCAAACCCCAGTCCACTGCTGCTCATGACGTGCTCCTCACACCGCACCACATATCCAACACACATATTAATCATAACAGTCCACTTCAGCTGTCGGTGCTTTTCAAATTCATTTGCTTTATGCTCACCTGAAAGCTGTGCCAGAGCCGTCAGCCGTCACCCCAGCGTGTTGTCAGACCCCAGAAGCCAAAACTAATGTTCTGCATGTTCTACATATGCATAATAATTTGTTCCATGCAAACTGGCTGACTGACGTATATTCATGACAAATGTCAGGAAGTACTGCGACTGACTAATGATTTGTTGTTTCTGTTAGTTTTTTTTTTTTTAACATAACAAAATGAGCCTTATCTTTCAACTTGTGTCATCAGAAACATCGGGCCACTACACAGGGCAAGTTTATTCATTTTCATACTGGCAATGAATGGAAATTATGGCTGCATGAAAAATGAGAAATGTTCACATACGTTTCTTTATTGTTTGTTTTGAGGCAGCAGAACACAAAAAGCTATTTGCTAGCAAACACTTGGCTATTAGTTGTCATATGTATTTTGGCTGACGGTGGCTCTAAGATCAACTAGTTTAAGCTTTTCAGCTTTTCAGGTAGTGAACAGGAGCCCTGGTGAAATAAGTTACACCTTACCAGCTTAATAAAAGCTGAAATATCTATTCCCTGTTCCCTTTTTTTTGTTCCAACTGCTAACAGTCACCATTAATTAGATCTTTTCTTTCTTAATTAGTTCCAGCTTGTCTGTCAGAGTGAAATCTTTATAACTGTGAGCTGTGTGGATCCCGGGCTGATAAAGGCTGTCAGCTTTTAACTGGTGTGCTGTCAACTCCCCATCTCCTTTCCAAGGGGCACTGCTTATGAGCCTTTTACATTACAGTGAATGACAGTTCATAACCTTATCTTTCCACACTACTGTGCTGTATAAATCCTCTTTGGAAACACCACTCCAAAGCAGCCCAAGTTTTTTTTAAAATTTTTTTTTATTTTTTATCGCATTTCGTGTCATAAAGAAATAAATAAAACTGAAAAAACCCCCTGAAGGATGAGTATCCTGTTCACCTGGATTGTCTGGTAGATAACTAAGGTTAGAACTAGTGATCCTGATGCATGGCTGACAGACAGATTGACACTGCTGGTGTCTTCGGGATCTTCTCCAACCATACAGAAAAATGAATGAGGTTAAGACAAGTGAGTTGCTGCCACATCTAAGCACCATGAAAACATTTTGGGCAGAGTCGATCCCCTTGGTGGTTCCATTTCATGCTACGTAGACGTTTGTCTGAGGAGGGGCTGTTTGAAGCCTGAGGAGAGGAGCAGGATGACAGCAGAGATTTGACTGAACACGAGCCTCAGTTTGAGGCAGCGCTCAGAGAAACTACACGGTTAGAGAGAGGTTTGTTCCAAAATGGGGCATGTATGGGGGAAAATGATGGGCTTTTACAAAATGACTGACAGCAAATATTTTGTAGAAGATAAGGGTGTTCGTTCATTAATCTAAAATGTAAATACAAAGAGAATACAAATTAAAATTTGTTTGTGCCAAGGTAGCAAAAGTAGTTCAATACAATGCTTCATGTGCAACGTATTTCATCTCACGAGTGGTAAATTAGCAGCTGTAATTTTATTCCTGTCCCTCCCTGCTCCTTTTAATGTTTTTAAATACTCAGCAACTTGCAGGGAGGAAGCATGCTGAGTAGGGACTGATTGTTGTACTGGAACTGCAAGTGTCATTTGTAACTATGACAGCAAACCTACCTGGAGTGCAGAGCTGGGACAGGGAGAAGAAGCAAGGAGAGCTCAGTCTGATCACTTCAATGTGTGTCAGACTCCAGCTAGAGGCCTGTAGCTGCTATTATTACAAAGAGACACATCGAGGCTGCAGAGCTGCATGCAGTGTTCATTTACATGCAGTACATTCACCTTAAGTGTTGTGAAAGCCTAAACAACCATAACAAAGTTTAATAAATGGTATCTCTGAACATTTTACTGATAGAATCAATCTCATCATATTTGTGACTTTCAACAGTTCCTCATTACTGTAATAGAAAACTCTGAGCGCTTGTTTTTGTAGTTTCTAATACTGCAGGAAAAAAAATATGTTTTGTGTTGTGTGTTTAGAAGGATTCATTAATAATCACCCAGTCATGGTATTTTTATTTTGTACTGGAAGAGAAACTAACCTCTTCCTGACTCAAGATCATAATTGGTTCTAATTTCTTCAAATTGGTTCTTTGATATCTGTTTTGCATGTGAGTAACTGTCTTTTCTTCAGAAGTACTAATTAACCAAATTGTCTATTGATTCTCGAGTTAATAGAAGTAATTTTTCAATTTTGCTAAAAGCAGTTTTCTAATTTTTATTTTTCAGATTGAGAAAACTGCTGGTTGCAGAAGTTCTACAAGTTGTACAACTGTGACAAGTGTAGGCAGAGGGAAGCGCACTTGGAGATTATGAATTTGGTTAGAAACCTCTTTAAAAAATTTTAAGGAAGCTCAAACACTTCATGAGGCCAGACTTTGTTCTTTGCAGTGATCCTCTAATATGTCTGTGTGCTTATTCTGTGTGTCCATCCATGCATTATTAAGCAGTGGGGTGAAAATAAATATTTTATATCGACCTAGAAAATAGCTGCTCATGGATGAATGAAGCCGACGTGTCTCAAAGCCACGTGAGATTTTGCCTTCCTGCAAATACCTTATTCAAAAATGTGATGGCTAACATATGACAGGCATTTACTGTAGCTGCCTAGTTCCTCCAGTGTTATAGTAGCAACAGCAAGAAAGCATCACTTCCTGAACTGCCGCCACGACAAAATCAAGTCCCATAGTTACGTCTTTCATTAATTTAACATTTCTAACAGTTGAAAACATAGATTCATATGTCTTCAGGGCTTAATAAAATGTTGTTTTTTTCCCTAGACAAAATCTAATAGATATTTTTCACTTTTTGTATCTTTCTTTTTTAAACCCACTATTACTCTTCTTCAACTAATAATTGGTCCAGTTCACAAAAAAACTCAGAAATGTATATAAAGAAAGTGAGTTTGCAATTGAGAAATGAGACGAGCCGAGCTGCGGGTGCCTGTACAAGACACTGAGTTTGTTTATGTAATGCAACAAGTCTGCCAAATGAGGAGGGGGGGGGTTCAAGAGTTTGTGTCTTTAAGCTTTTTAATATGCTGGTCAAATAGTGACTTCCTCGTAGACCTTCTCCCTCCTGATGAATTTCAAAATGGTCCATTCATTCCATACCACCGGGGCCCTGTTTGTGTATGTGTGTGCTCGTGTGTGTTCATCTATAGATGTGTGTGTGGGCCAGTGCCAGGGGGCCAGGCAGCACATTAAGACAGTGACTGGCAGATCTCATTTCGTGTTTAATTTCACAAGGGTGAGCTTTCATCTACAAGGCTTCATTAGCCCTGGGCTAGCTGGTTGAATGATGCTGGGGATTCCTTGTTAAACGATGTTTACACGGTCATGACGTGTGTGTGCTCAGCAGTGATGGAAAGTCATCAAATATATTAATCAGTTGCTTGAAATTAACAGTATTTCAATCGTACGCTACTTTACTTTGTACTCTTCTACCTGATCTTCTTGTTAGTGGTTACTAAAACTGACAATGAGCATTTGGGCATGAAGTTCATACTTGAAAAACAGTAAATGAGACAAAATAATCTTATGGTCTTGCACCGTTTTTTAACAAACTGTGATCTGTGTTTTTTTAACAAAAAATGATCATCGGATCATTAGCATAACATATATAATGTGTTTAAATTTGCCTCCTTCCTGATTTTTTTTTTTTTTTTTACATATTTGTCACACTTAAATGATTCAGATCATCAAACTAATTCTGAATATTACACAAAGATAACTGAAGTAAATACAAAATCCAGTTTTAAAGGATGATTTCATTTATTAAGGAAAAGAAAATCTGTCTGAACCTACCCGGCCCTATGTGAAAAAGTAATTCCCCCCCTTGTTAAATCATGAATGAGCTGTAATTAACCATTACCCTCTGTTACAATAACGTGAAGTACATTTTGCTGATAACCTTGAATTTTACTTAACAATGCTAAGATACTAATCAAAAATTTCATTATATTAATGAGCGTATGTAATGTAGAAGGGGTCACTGGCCTCTGATGAATATCACCTAACCCTGTGGTTACAACAAATGCTATAGTGTTTTGGACCAGTGTGTTATTTTCTGTCACATAACTTTCATCAATTATTTTGGGATGCTGCAGGCAGCTGTTTTCAGTGTAAACGTTATTATAAGCACACTGCATGCTACTTGCTTTGCACCAAGCAGAAATTGGACATAGTGCAACATTTATCAGCTCATTATCTACTGGTAGTTATTTTACTTTGTAAAAAAAAAAAACAGATGTCAAATGAGCACAAATCTAAATGCTGCTGTTTTATTTAACTGTTCCTGCTATGCAAAGATTGAAAAAAAAATCACTAAATGAATTTAAACTAGAGCATTAACATTTTCATGTTAATATTTATTTCAGTTAAAAATTTAAAATGTTCCAAAATATTTGTTCATTTATTGGAACAAACAAAAATAGACATATAAAATGAAAAATGTAATTTCACACAGCAGCATCAGGGCACAATGGGTCAAGGTGAATCATGCTACTGTTGAAGAACTGCTGCAAACACTTACTACCATAAGCAACTGTGAGAGATGCTTCATGTGTTTTCATGCCCTTGTTTTAGTTCAATCGCAAACTTTATGGCCCCCTAAGGGAAATTTGTTTTCAGACTGGTCCTGCAGTAAAACACACAATAAAGTTACATAATAAAGTGTAGGACCACAGTAAAAACAATAAACATATTACCTGCAAGTAAAAAACCCCACAAAACAATCTGCCGTGTCACACAGTACAACCATAAAGACTCGCTTCAGCTGATGAGGCCAGACAAGCAGTGAGTGCTTTGATGAAGCCAATAAATATTTCTCATCAGTGTAAAATGCCAAGTTCTTCTGGAAGGTGTTAAACACCACCCACAGGGGTGGACACCATGACAGAAACACTGGTGCCATGCAAAATAAAATAGCATGTCTGTTTGGGTCTGTAGTTTGTGTTCTTAGTCACATTTAATGTAAAGGTTTCCTATTATTACAGCATTTCTCCCTGTGAATGTCATTTACTAATCTTATTCCCATTTAAATGAATAGTTCTCTGGTTCATCCGCTAACCAGAATCATTAAATCCACATTTTAAAGTTTAATTACTAAATATCTGCTTGGCATTTTTATATAGTTTACCATAAGAACTATAGTATGTGATTTTTTTTATTCTCTGCTGTTGCACACAACAGTCTGTTTTTGTGGGTGTATGTGAGTGTATGCATCACAGCAGTGACACTGATCTTCTGAACATATATCTTAAGCTCCCATGCCACACTCTCACCATTTACGACTTCAGAGGCTTGTCTCTTTGTTGACATCAAAAGATTTTTTTTTCCTGTGTCCTTTGTAATACAGATAATTATCCCCATCACTAGAGCTTTGATGTTTACATAGCTGTGTTATGATGGTAGTGGTGTGTGTGTGTGTGTGTGTGTGTGTGTGTGTGTGTCTGCGTGTGCGTGATGATTGTGTCGGTCTACAATATTTGTTTGATTGTGTGTGTTTGTGTGCATGCATTAAAATCATTTCTGGTAATTGTCCCTACATGATGTGAATATGCTCTTGGAATATAAATATCTATAAAGAGCACAGGGTTTGCTGAGAGTATTGAAAGATGACACGATATTGATTAAAGATGATATAACCAGAAATGTATTGCATGGTTTCATATTTTAGCTCAGACTGTCCATATTTGCTTTGTAGAACTAGATGTCTTTCTTGTCATGTTATGCCTGCAAATGACAACTGAAATAAGGCTCTCTGAGCACAATGATTTGGGAAAATTGGCTTTCTTCTGTCTCGCTCAGGAAGACATTTTTGCAACAAATTGTTTATACTGCAATTGTTGCAATGGATATATACTCAACAATCAAATAATGGATTTATATGAATGTGATTTCAGCTCCTTTGTCTTTATCTCCGTTATGGAGAACACTAGGCTTTTGATTATGATGTTCTGTTAGAACCACAATTGAATCGAAGTAAATAAAGGCATGAAATGCATTTGCATGCAGTTGGGATTATGACAGATTAAATTCACAACTAAAGTGTGAAAGTTTACAGTTAAGTTGCATAATAATAAACAACAAGGCAACTTTGACATGGTTTATTTAACTGTATTGATAACAGAATTCATAGTAGGATTGTAACTCAGTTTCACAGTGTTCTGGTACAGTGTAGATAAGCTGTTTCGTTCCAGTGAAACATAAACATAAAGAGAACTACTGAGCCGTCAATTATGTTGTATTTCTGGAAATTTAAGGAGTTTGTGTGCATTGTGTTTCCACTCAGGTAGACACTCATGGGCAACCTGGGTGTTTGGGCTGTGGCTGTGGCCACTCTGCTGGGAACCTCAGGATGCTGGCTTGCTGAAGGACACAAGGGCAGCAGGCGAGGCAGCGTGGATACAGCCAGCACATCACGTACCTCCTATCTGGAACCACACTCCAAGGTAAATATCCTGTGCAATGCCCCCCACACCACACTGATATACACTATAGAGGTACTTACAGTATTGTTTACCTCAGATTACCACCTTCACTCTCTGTCACACAAGAGAAACATGTTTGGGGATATAAATCAGCCATATCAACTTTGACTTCATATTTCCTGTGTGCACTAGTTTATTATGTGAATATATTAAATATTATTTAATCCAATACAACACAGAAATTGGGATAATCAGTTGTCTTTTAACAAATACAGTGCATCAGTCCATAATATGGACAATTAGGCTGAAAGACACCAAATTTCACAATAAAACCCAGCAATGACTCAAATTAGATTAAAATGAATGCTGTGCAGATGCGCTATTGTGATTGGCTGACTGAATTTAAACAACGTAACGTCAGTCAATGTTGGCTGAGAAAAGATGCTGATTGGCTAATTTTGTCCTGAGGCGTCGACGATGTTCTGTGATTCTAAACGCCATTGGTCGAATCGTTTGTCAGGTGTCGCTTCACCTGTGAATAACGTAAATGAAAATACCGACACGCAGCTGACGTTAGTTAACGTGGAGAGTCTTCAGTCGTTTGTTCCAGGTGTTTTTCTTTTGCAGAGAGTAAATGTGAGTTGGATATAATCCGTAGGGACAAATATGCGCTCTTCAGCGGACATCTTTCGACTAGCTAACGCTAGCTTGCAGGAAAACAAGCTAACGGGTAGGTTGTCCGTTTCTACGTCATAGATGCTACAGTAACGTCAGATAAACTTCTTAGCTAGTTAGCTAAATATAAGCGATGCATCACTGGGCCTAGTGTTTTTGTACGTGTTTATGACTACAGGCAGCTTGAAAGAAGCTAAATAAGGGACATAAGTTACCCAAGTCTGCGTGGGAAGCATTGACGTTAACTCAGCTGCCTAGCAACTCTAAAAGTAGCTGCCTAGCAACTCTAAAAGTCACATGACCGCTTTTACTTCTACCTGAGAGGTAAATAGTTAGATTCACCTCTTATTCTCTCGTAGTATTAACCCATGTTTGCGAAGTATAACGGAAATAAACACTTATATTTGGTCATATTAAGCTGCTCAGCAGAATGTGACATTTATGCAGGGTCTTATCCTCAGTGCTCTTTCTGCTCACTCCATCCTGATCTCTGTCTCTGTGCTGTCAACCAAATAGTAAGCTTAGTTAGTACCCAGTTACAAATCTGTGATCTAAAAAGAGGTATAAACTGATCCATGTTGGTTTACATGTTATTGTAATTGAGTATTGGGTTGTTATGGACCAGACACTCAAGTAATGTGATTTTGATCTTACTATCTCACCTGAACCCGTTTTCTTTGAGAAAAAATAAAAACATATATCCATCTATGGAAGTACAGATTTCTTACTTTCTTGTGTAGTTGAATAGCGAATATGTGTCATTTGATCATAAAAAGTATATGGGACTTTGTAATGTTTTGGTAATTTGCAACGTGGAGCAAAGTTACTGTTATGTTTTATGTGAACATAAAAATGAGACTTCTTTCAGGTGTTAATGAAGAATAATTGCAATGCTTTATAATACTTCATGCTATTGCTGTTTCATCTCCACTTACACTAAAATATTAAGGTGCATCATCATTACCTGGCAGCTGTGCAACTAATGTTGTTCGACCATGTTCACAGCATGGAACTGTAACCACACACTTTCTAAGTCGCAGTTTTAAGAGCAAATTACTCCTTATTTGTTCTCACTCACGCCAAAGATCCCTCAGATCATCCTCAGATAATTTATTAGCCGTCACATTGTCTCGTTTGAAATCTAAAGGTGATAGAGCCTTTTCTGTATTAGCTCCTAAAATGGCACAAACGTTATCCTGCCATTGCCTAGTTTCCAACTTCCTTAAGCAAAAGTACCTTTTCATGTTTAATTCTTCTATGATGCTTCACCATCAGATAGGTCCCATTAAATTCCTGTCAGTGAGCAAAATTAAGGTGATGTTTTTTTTTTAAAATGTAAAATATGTTAAAACTGAAACAATCTTTGTGAACAATATCAATGGTAATATAATATGTTATGAACACAAACCACCTTTATATAATTTTATGAAGCCATGTTTGTGTTTACAAATAAAAATAATGACGATTAACCTTAACATCTTTCCCAGAGGGGAAGTTCACCAATCGATAACTCATACAAAAGTGTTGGAGGTTTTCACAAATTTGGTCCTCCTTCAGATATTAGCTTCTAATTTTGAACAATTAGAGTAAATTCAATGCTCTCTGCTTTGACAGATTTTATTGTAACTTTGCCAGTGTTGTTTGCTGACTCCTGTATTGGCTGAGCTGTATATTAAGATGTGCTGAAGGACTTCTCCTTTATCTACAAGACAGTCAAATGAATAGGGGTTGCTTTTCATGTGATGCAGAAATCTTTATCTTTCACTCCCTGTTTTTCTCTCTTCTCACTTTTGAAGAGAATAGGAAACTGACAGGAAGAGAAATGGGCAGAGTGCAAGGACTGGAGGTTAGTGATAACTTAACCAGGACTATGAGAATCTTCACAGATAGATTACTCTGAAAATCACAAGGACATTGTTCGTTCATATTAGCTGAAAGACAGAATCTGTTAGTACGCTGAATTCTTAATCCATGCCCAGACCTTTACTGTGCTTTCAGATTTAGTTTCTTTACAGCAGACTGCTGTAGACTGTGTGTTTGTTGTAGCTCAAACCTATGGGAACAAAAGCGCATAACGTGACAAGTACTGCAAATGTTGTTAGTAGGCAAGATTGTAATAGACAGGGTTAGTTGGCAATGTTGGAAAAGAGGTTTAGCTGTTTAACTTTGGAGGTGATTTCTAACTTCTAACCTTAGTTATATAGTCAAAACAGAATGAAAAGGCTTATTGAAACTTTTCTTATTCAGTAATATGTTCTACTGTTATTTTTGAGCTAATGGTCAAGTTCACTCAACCCTGTTGTTATTTTAAAGGTAGAATATCTTTGTAGAGCATCAGTAGAGAAAAGTTAAACATAGCTGAGTGAAAACAAAGCCTTTATTAATCTGGTTTCTTAAGTTTAATTAAACCTCAGCCAACGCATTCACTTTTATTCATGTACTTGAAAAAGTAACACCTCAGTTTGTGCTAAAATTCTCTGCACTATGATTTTCCACTGACTAGAGAGCCACCACAGAGCCATGTAATTATGTCACTCTGTACATCCCAATCTAACAAGCTCCACAGCCTGTCTCTTCTAAGTTAAAATAGCAGCACAGCAATTTTGATAGAATAGTTCTAGTGTTCTGTTTCTCCAACGTGGTACATGTGGCCATGTGACACACAGCCTGAGCAGAAAACACAATGTTTAGGTAAATGAGGTAACAACAAACACAACACAACAAAATAGTGTCATAGCCATGTAGTCTGTTTTACCTGGCTGTGTTTTCACTTACTGCTATCCCACTCCCCTCCCTCCTCTTGTGTTCCTGCACAGCACACAGAACAGAAACACTCACCACGCTCACAGACCGGCTATTTAATGTCTTTTTTTCTTCCCGAAAACAAATACTTTTAACAATTTGGCTTTTGGGTCAAGGTAATCCTGCCCACAGCTCCTGACACAAGCAGTTCTTATTTCCAGACCAGCAGGATGTTGTCAAGTTAGTCCCAGTGTTCCTGTCAGCCAGTTCTCTGGCTGTTGAAACGCAAAGAACTGGTTGAAAATTAGGTGCTGACATCAAACCAGTGGCTGTGTAGTGTGACAAAGTGAGGGGTAAGATGTCGTGAGGAACACTCGCAGTTACTTTCTGACAGTAACTGCTCAGTGTAAGCATTGACAATGATGTGTGTCTGCAGTGGTAGTCATAGCTAACAAATACGAGTCACCAGTAATGAGCTCCGGGAGTCTATGCTTGAAAGGCAAGCTGACCAGTGTTGTGTGTGTGTGTGTGTGTGTGTGTGTGTGTGTGTGTGTGTGTGTGTGTGTGTGTGTGTGTGTGTGCGTGCGTGCGCGTGTGTGTGTGTGTGCGTGCGCGCGCGCGTGTGTGTGTGCGCGCGCGTGCGTGCGTGTGTGCGTGTGTGTAATGCCAGTGGCCAGCGTGTCGTTTAAACTGTGCTGTTAATGTTACTCTTAGTTACGCCTAGATGTATTTTGAAATGCAGGATGGATCACTTCCCAGCATGCCTATGTGTTGTTTATGGCAATAAAGAATTGAATCTGTTGTCCATGTCTGAGGTGTCTTTGTGTTGTTCGTGATAGCTTGTCAGCATTACCTGCTATTTGTTCTGAGCCAGGCTAAGCAGAGGTGTCCCAGGCATGGTTAAAGGCACTGCTGGGAATTTAACAATGTAAAAGCCACTGAGAAACTAACCACCAATTTTTAAGGCTTCAGGCTGTAACTCTGTGTGAAGTGCATAGTGATCATCAGACTCCGTTTGTCTGTTTGCACTCATGTGTTTTAGTACAACTGATTTTGCACATAGTCGTGGATAAAATTGCATTGTTGTGATGAGTAATAATTGGATGTTTACTACTCAAAAGATGTTCGATATAGAATAAGCATTGAGATCAATTAAAGCACAATGGTAAATGAATCGGTACAGGCACATGTCTGCAATGTATCTGACATAGCAGACATCTGCCAACAAAGAGGCAGCCTACTGTTTTTTTGTGTGCACTTCAGTTTTAACTGGGCTTTTGTTTGTTCATCCATTTACAACAGTTTTGAGATAATTGCTTAAACACTCCTGGGCAAGTTTCTGAATGAGCTTGCCTGGTTGCATCAATCATGCTGGCACACAAGAGATTCACGAGTTAAAGGGAGGAAAGAATGACAAGCCCTGTGTGCAGGCTGGTCCTTGCCAGAAAGAATGAGCTCTTTTAACAAATTTTATCTGCATAACAGAAATATAAAGCCCTAACAAGTTGTCAAAAAGACATACGCACAGACAGACGCACACACCATACAGCCCCATAGTCATCCTAATTCTTTGTGAAATGAAGCATGTACACCCCCTGGTCTGTTCTAAGTCAGACTCACTTTGGGCTTTGCCAAGTTGGCAGCCGGCTGTAGAATGTCATTTTGCCCTGGTGGTTCTGTCCTCTGAAATCCCCTTATGCAAAAAAACAAAAAAAAAAAAACCTCCCCCTCCCAAAAAAAAAACAAATTCCCAAGCATTCCCCCCGTCATCTATCTGGCCAGATTTGGAACCTAAAAAGCTGTCTGTTGGCGCCAGAATTTAAAGTCGACCCTGGGGTGAATCATGCAAATCCGTGAATACAGATGATTTTGCATTCTAAAAGCCTTTGGGAATTAGTGGATAGTGCCAGATTTTCCCTTTTTTTTTCTGTGACTAAACCCCCCTTAAACAATACAAAACATGCAAATGCAGGAACAATGGAGTCTCTCCGGGGCGTAACAGACTCGAAAAGGAAAAAAATGAGTGAGAAAAGTTCAGATCAAGCCTTTAGACTTCTTTCCTGGGGCTGTGCTGAATAGCACATACACTGTTTTACCATCCAACTGAGTGGTGGAGCAGGTGAAGATGGGAGGATGTACTGTGTCTTAGGCTTCAATCTTGGTCCTGGATTATGCGTTAGAAAAATGTACAAATGCTAGCCCTCCATGATGGCAGGTTCTCCTCTTGTGTTTTTAATTTTCAGTAGTGAGGCTGCCTCACTACATTTACATTTTGATTATGACTTGTGCCCATAAAGCTTTACTTGTTATTTCATTGCAGTTCCCAGAGGGTTAGTTCACAATTTTTCAGACTGCCGCTTGATAATTTGTGCTCAAAGCTGAAGAAAACCTTTCAGGCAGAGAGAACATATGCAATGGGCACCATTATATGAAGCAATAATACTCAACTGTAATTGTTGTTCTGTGGAATACTTTTTGTACTCAGCTCGCCCATCTAGAACATTTCAGTACCGGGTTTGCCCAATAACTGAATATCATAGCAAGGAGCATCCGGCAATTTTTATATCTGTCTGTTTGGTGCAAGACACTGTAATGTGGGTGTGTAGTGTGCACTGAGTGTATATTAGGGCCAAAGGTGTGCCAGTTCCAGTGAAATTAAAGTGGAGACAGAAAGTTGTTGCTAAATGAACTTTGCCTACTTGTAGTAGGTGAAGCAGTGCTTTGTGTTTGATCTTGAGCTGTCACAAAATTCAGATATGTAGAAATATACAGGATCGATAAATAAGAACCAAAAACGCAGGGTAGTAAAAGTAGGATGCAGGGTCGGTGTTCAATCTTGGATTATATTTTAGCTGTTGTTTTATGTACTCCAACTGGCATGGCAAAAAGTAACTACTAAAATGTGTTTTCACATAGTGAAGTCTGCAGAATTTTAATGTGATTATATAAAGAAAATGTAAGTACAAATGAACAGTTAAGAAAACAATCTGAGCAAATTGGCTTTGTTGGACCCTGTACAAAGTCTTGACATTAGTTTTGTTTTCTGCTCTGTGGGGGTCAGCATTGTTGCTCTCAACTAAAAGAGGTGACTAGCACATTACTCAACAGGTGTAATATCACGCAGCATATAAAAAATGTAAAATGTTGTGAAGCTATTGTTTATCACATTATCTTTAGAAGCAAAGAAGAAGTTATGTTAAATGAAATGTACAGACTGTGCTAGGATCACTGTAGCATGAAACCACATCAGTTAATGATGTAGGACAGGTGTGTCCAACCCATGTTCCTCGAGAGCCACTGTCCTGTTTTGTTTTCCATTTGCCAGTTAATTTTGTTTTCCTCCCCCTTCCACCCTTATGTGAGATGGTATCTTCCAGCTTCTGATTGGTTGAACACACCTAGTTCAGGTAATCAGCAATGGCTAAGGCAGGGATAGTTGGAAAACAAACAGCGCAGTGGCCCTTGAGGACTGAAGTTGGGCACCGCTGATGTAGGAGAACAATTTGTTAGCATATAAGGGTATACTTGCATATACTGCCAGCTTTTTTTTCTTCTTTTGGCTCCTTTTCATTTAGTTCATTAAATAGCTTTAAGGTGCAGTAATGAATTACTTTTAGAGAAGACAGGTCCATTCTTCCTAAGCAACAGACATCAGAGAGTAACTATTCGGTGAGAGAGAAATTGGGCACATATAACCATGTGGGTCCTTGAATGAAGAGTGCCTATATAGCAGTTTGTACAAAAGATTGGAGAAAAGGCATATTCAAGCAGACTTTGTAACAGACACAGCTTGGCTTAAATTGTCCTGCTGTTCAAATAGCATCCCCACAAAATGTCAGTCTCCGTTGCAGCAATGTCATTCTTTTTTTGTGTGGGTGTTTTTTCAAGATGGAAGCATGTAGCACTCAGAGATTTGTTTGGACTAGTTTGTTGAGAGGCTGAAACAGTCTTACTGAGTACATGCACATAAACTCTGTTGCTAGCAGAAAACTCAATAAAGCAGTCAGTAACTTTACAGTACTATGACATTTGGAGGGTATTGTTATTTTAATTCATTAGAGGCACTAATCCAGAGTTTACTACTCTGGATTAGCGCCATAGAAAATATTCAGTTCTTATTGGCTGGTGTTTATCAGTAAAGACTGTGTATCAACACACCTTTTATTTTCGTTCTGCTGTTCTAAATGAAACTTTATAGGTGTAACAGTAGGCAGCCATAGCAACAGCTGTCCTGCTTCATTACAAGATGGGGACGTACCTGTCCGTTGAAACAACTTCAGAAAACTTTAAAAAATAGATTATAAGTTTTGCACACCTTCCCTTACCTCCTCTGGTAAGTGACCATGGCGTGATGGTAGCAATATGCTGTCACATTATCTTATACAGCAACACATTGGCTGAATAACAGTTGTATGTAAAAACACACTCAATTAAGCCATTATTACAGTGAGGGCACATGGTAGTAAGAAACATCAGGTTTGTCATTCTGATGGTAGTTATTTACATTACTCCACCCACTGCAAATGGCAATGCAACGCTTAAGACAAAGCATACAAAGTACATAGTCAGCTGTGTTTGATTTGTCTAATCAAGTGACATCGCAGTTGTTGTCATTTCAGTTACTGCTAAAATATTATAAGGGAAGTGACAAAGTGAATCCAGGAGAATCATAGTGAGGAGAAGACAGGACTTTCAGAAAGAAGCACAAATCCTTTCACCTCTAGGCTTAATTTGGTTCTCAAATCAATTGATCAGACAGCAGCCCTTGAAATGATTGAAGGTGGTACTGATGAGCACACTCAATTTTACCCTGCCACCAAGCACATCTGCCGTTAAGATGGACAGATGACAGAAAGAAAGACGGATAGAGATGGAGAGAGAGAGGAGCAAGTTGATGACAAGAAGCACTAAAATGGCTGTTTCTTGTGTGGTTCTCAGTCTCCTGGGAAGCCGAGAGGGCCTCAGACATACACTGTTTTATCACTGAGACTCATTATTGGTGACTTCCACACTGAGGGACAAGAATGCAAGATGACACAACACTTCAATAGCTGCCACACATTTACTTCTTCAGAAGCAGTGTTGCATTGGAAGACCCGGCTATTTTTAAACGTGTCAATCCTTTGCCTTTGCCCTTGTACATTAAACTTTAGGTTCAGAAACATTTATCTGGACTGACATCACTGATGCTGTAGCAAGTACAAGGATCAGCCACTAACCAGCACACAAGATTCTTAAAGCCTGTGCACACTTATACATACACAGGACAGCTGTATTCCTGCCTGAGGTAAAAAAACAAACTACAACTTAATGCCCATTGAGTCGAAATGAATTTTGCAGTTGTTGGGTCCAAGCATCCAACGGCTTCAATAACCAAACATCTTCTTTTCCAATTATTAATTTATGCTTATTATGTATGTATTTTTTTAACCCCAGTCGCTGTTACTTTTAAAAAATTTACGTTTCTGTCCTTGCTTTTGTAGTCTGCCATTTTAATGTCTTTATCTCCTGTGATATTTTAGTATGCAGAATATGGTATCACTTTCTGTTACTGGCCCATGTCACTGCTCAGTGGTGCTGGAGGACAGTCTCTTCACTTGTGACAACCTCAGCACTTTCTGTACGTCAAAAGTAAAAAATACTGCTTGGCTTTTTCTTTTTTAGGAGTATATAATGTAAAACGCTGATAGGTGTCTGCAACAGACCTGATTACACACTAAATTTGTTTTTGTTTAGCTCTAATTGTTCATAGTTGTATACCACACAGCTTGACACAACTATCCTCCATTTCATCATACAATCATCAGTTAAGTGAAGTATTTGAATTAGTCAATTAGTCAACGTGACACAAATTTAGATGCATATCAATATCAGGCTTACAGATAGAACTGACAAATCAGTCTGTCCTGTCCATACCAGGGGTATCAAGGGTTTGTCATCCTGATATACGTTGCAGTGCAATATGGTGCAATCTTGCAGCTGGTTGGCATGTGTGTTTCCAATTAGGGTGATTGAATTGACTCTGGGATCCACCTTCGTAAAGGTCTTCTCGTTTCTCTGCTGTCATCTACTATATATTGTCTCTTGCTCTTGTTGTCTCTTTTTGTTTTGTTTTTTTTTTTAAATTATCTTTGCATATATTCACCTTTGTTTTCTGTCGTCATCTTTCTCATCCCAGAAAAGAGGAAAAGGCACAGTAACGAATGGTTCGCGAAAAGCCACAGAAAGGACTGTTTTTGTCTCATTCCTCCAAGCCTGTAATAACCTCTTTTGTGTGTGCTCTGTGTTTGCAGGAGAAGGGGAAAGCAGACGGGAACATCGATCAATGTGAGTACACTTTCCGTGTTTAAACCAAACAGCATTTTTCAAAATATGCTATACTGTGCTCCATGACAAAATCTTTTTTTTTTTTTTTTTCCTTCTGCTGTTATTCTGGCATACACTGTGGCTTTCTGATTGCTGGGAAGGGTTTTTGGGAAGTAATTCATTTCTAAGTGGCTTCCATTAAATGGTCCATGCAGCCTGTTATGGAGGAGACCTCAGATTATGATATAACTGTGACAATCTGAGAAATCTTACTTGTTACTGCATCACATCTATGGCTCTTGCCCACAAATGAAGTGTCAGATTTATATTTTGAAAGGAATTCAGTTATCGGTGGATGCCAAGAGATAATCTAACAACCAGCTGTGCCACTGGAAGCATTTATTTGCTTATTCAGCAGCACTGACATAGTCTGAGAGGTAATAGTAGCGTAGTTAAAAAAACAAAAAAGGAGGATTTTTTTTTTTTCTCAATGTAAAACTAACCATTTGAGGTGACAGCCTGTCTATAAGTTGAAAAATATATTAGTCATGTAGTAGTTCTTCAGCTGTCAACCATCTTCAGTCCCCTGTCAAAAATGAGTAAGTAGTTTTTATATGACATGATCTTTGTAGCCTGTTTTACACTTCACTGATTGCTCAGACAGTTGATGTCTTATAAATAAGATCATTCATATTCTTGACTGTACCCAAATATAACAGCATGCCTAGAGAAAGCAGTTCAGCTGCGGTTTTCAGTCTGTTTTACATGTCTAATGGAACATTGGCTTCTGTCTTAAACAATCTGTCTACACAGACCACCTAATGACTCAGGCTCTGCACTATATCCCCATAATCTCCACCAAGAGTGTATTTTTTTTTAATCCTTAAAATTTATTTTCCTGTGTTTTGTACATGTAACTACAGTGATACAGTGTGTAGTGGTCTCCCGCTGTGAAGTCTGTGTAGGCACAATGTAATGTTCTGCCTTGCAGAAGTAGCAGTTATAGTCAGATGCTCAGGGATATCTTTGTTTTCTCTCTGAGCAACCCTTGTTTAGTACCTTGCAGATGTTTTATCAAATATGCGTCTCTCCTGCAGTCCGCTGCCAAAGAGCTGTGTGCTTTCAGTTGTGTTTTTATATGTGCCAGTTGTATGTAAACACCGACTACAGGTGATAATGAAGCTGAATAGTCACATGTTGTTGCAGAGGAGGCGGTTTTAAGTGTTTCTGACAACCAGCACTGGTGTTTCGCTTCTGGCAGTTTTCCGTCTAGCAATTCAGTTTGTTTTATGTAAGTTTGAATGACTGGCTAAGTTGTTGTGAGAGTGTTGTCATGTAGCTGTATTGGCACCACTCACGATGGTGAAGTGTTTTTTGCGTATGTGTTGTGTGGCCTAGTCATTGACATATGTTTTTCATAGCCTCCTGTTTTGTGTATTTTGCGATACTCTAGTGCATGACAGTGAGATTGAGTGGTTTGGGTGTGAGTTATTGAAACAGCAGTATTTCCTGTGCTGACTGCTTCCTATTTGACAAGTGACTTCCTCTGTAGTATTAGGTCAATTATAATGCGTTTTCTTCATCTTCAGACTAAAGCTGTTTCTCTGCTCACAGTGTGAATTCTCTGTGCTTGCTTGTATTTGACCTACACACAACCTAAGGCCTTTTTTTCACCCAGTGCATAGTATTATGTATGTAGTTTCCTAAGTGATGCTTTTCTGGTTGAGTTCTCTTTATTCACCTGATTCTTTCAGCTTTTGCTACAGTAGCACACATTATTTTAGGAAACACACCGAGTCCTATTTCTGTGATACTTCCATTATGCTTTGGCAGTACTATTATACTCTACCTTTCTGCAGGTATAAAAGAGGAAACAGAAGTAGTAGCTTAGAAATTTTAAGTATGCAGTGCCAAGAAGCTGATGGGAACACCCAGAAAGCCATGGATGTAAGATAGTGTTAGCAGCTGTTTTTAAGAACTTAAAACCCAAATGACTTCTTGCCATTTTGTTCTTACTTTTTAAGACATAGCAATTACTGGATGCTCAAATAAAGTCGTTCTGTGCTTAGTTTTTAAGTTTAATGTGAAGGCTGGTCCACATGTGGACAAACATTCTTACTGATGACCACTGGACATCAGTAATCCTGGCCTCTGGAACTCTTCATGCAGTTTATTTCCAAAAAGCAGCACTTTGGGTATTCAAACCAGCAACTTCCCAGGTCTTTTCTTCTCTGTTAGGATTCTGTTTGCATCGTCATTTATCTGGTTCACTGGATCACGTCCTGCTCACTGATGTGAGTCACTTCTTGCAGTGAATCATTACAATGGACAGGGTGATAACAGGACATGTGGCTGACTTCTTTACATCAGCACTGTGTTAATGACGTGCATGGTGATTGTGTTAGAGGCATCAGAAGGAAACAACAGCCAGTGTTTTTCACTTGATTGTGAAGTATTCAGTAAATTATATTTGCGGTAATATTATGGTCCAAAACGGTTAGGTCGCAATAGCCTTTCTCACGGTTAGAAGTATTTATTTATATTTCCCATGACCACATCACCTGGACCAATCACACACAAGTATTACAGTTGTATTGCTTATGAGCATTTAGAGAAAGATTTAGATGGTTGACTGGTGATATTATTGCTGGATCTTTCTCATTCTTTGTTACAAAAACACAGATGATATTTAATTCTAATGTTTCACCCACAGCAGGGTTAATGTGTCATACAATTTTATACAGTATATGTCAGCATGCTGCCAGAATCTTTGCAGTCTGACTTGTTTTTGTGTCTAATTCTCGGTGGACTGCAGATTAATTTAATTAATAAATTTAGTTAATACAAGTTATTTTCAATCTTAATGTTCTTAAACATTGATTTTCTTGCACAAGATTGGTGCTTTTTTCTCTCTGCATATTTGTGTAGTTTAATGATTTTTGCCTTCCAGTGTAACTACAATAATCAGATAAAAGTCAGGAAATGCCAAAGCATGGGAACGGTAAAAACCTCCACCAGCCTAAAGTTAGGCCTGTAATATGTCTGCCCTGTCATTTGAGGACAGCTGCTTTTAATATTGTGAGCTTTTTTCCCCACTTAGTGTGTGCTGATTTTCCTCTTGAGACTAATTATCCACCGCCTGTTTATATGCTAAACTAGATCACTGTCAAAATCAGGCAAATGCATTTCATTTTCTTGTTTTGCTCCCCTTTTCTTTGGATGATGATCAGTGTAACTCTTGTCTCTTGAATGTTTCTCTTTTTTTCACCTCACTGGCTGGTTCGTCCTTCCACTTTCAGTGGTTCAGTACTTTAGTCTCCCTTCACTTACCATGCTTTTTAATTCTTCCTATGTAACATCTTTTGCTCTACTTGAAGCAACTCTCCTGACTTTTTCTATGTTTTTCCTTTACCAATCAGGCTCTCCTCCTTTGGCAAACCCTTTTTGTGGCTTCTGTGCTCCTCACATTGAGATGATGATAGTAATTAAATTGGCCCAGTTTTACCTCTGGAACACAGATGCTACTAGAGAAAATGGCTTTAGTGCAAACATTGCATGTGAAGCTTTTAAGCTAGCTCAGACAGGAATTCTATGTAAATTACATTTATTGGTTGGTGATGTGCAAACAACCCTTGATCTAAACTTCTCTGTCTGGAAAATGTGCTTGGTAGCATTGTTGGTGAGTGTTTTTCTTTCCACAGTTGTTATTGTTGTCAGTAGGATCCATGGATCCATATGCAAAAATTGAATATTGCCTATTTATCTTCCCAGGGAATAATGATTCATTTGGCCTTGACTGCTTAAACCTTCGGGGAGGCCTAATCGGAGTTTGTTACCATCACAAATTAAACAATGTGAAGAGGCAAAGCAAGTTAAGTAGTCCTGTGGTTCATTTAGATTGTAATTGGGTGAGAATTAGATAGGACAAGGTTGACAAAGAGACTCTTTTAATAAGTTGAAAATGACCGTGGAGCAAGAAAAGCAGAGGAGGAAGGAGACAAGAACCCAGAGCAGCAGGGATATGATAGGTGCAGGAGGAAAAAATGATTTCTTGAAAATCATTTTGAAGCTTAAGGGTTAATGAAATAAGCCGTTTCCATTACATATGCTTTGGCATGTTGTCATTTGTCCCCGGTCTGCTTTACTGTCAATGCAAAACAATAAGACCATATTTGTGGCTTTGTAATGGTAAATGAATTCAATAAATGGTCTTGGCATCTATGCTTTTTTGTTTCCTCAGTGTGTTTAGATTAGAAAAGGAGAGGTGAGAGGAAAAAGTAGTTAATCATGAAACAACATTGGAGGTAAAGGAAATAACTGTTTCAGGCCACAAATCTGTATTTTAATATTTGGAATATATATATATATATGTTCACCTATACACCTTGGCCAAGCTCAGTGAGATGCTTTAACTTTGTGGGTGCACTGACTGAGAGCATCCTGGCCAGAAATTGCTGATGCCTATAGAGTCTGTTTCACTTGTCACACAATAACCTAGAAGAAGAATAGGAGGGGGTGGCAGTGCTTAGCAGAAAGTGGCTAAGCACAAGAACTTTGTTGTTGTTCTCGCCAGGACATTTCATACTCCACGAGAAACTCAACTGCTGAACTCCTGGGAGGTCCCTCCCACTGCAGCTTACGTCACGTGCGCTAAGCATTGTGGGAATCTGACAGAAACTACAATACAGCAGATTAGATATCGGATATCACCATGTTTGACGACAGACGCGCTCCTCCGTACACAACGTATCCTCTATCCAGAGAGAGAACAAATTTCTGGCTTCTCGTGGAGTATGTACAGGTCTTTAGTGGTGCCAAAAAGGCTTGTTGTTAAAAGGCTTGTTGCTGCTTAAACTTTCCCCCTGCTACTGTACCACCCTACAGATATTTACCTGCCATTTTCCAAGTAAACTCAAACAGTAGAAGAACAAACCTGGTGTGAACATTAAAATTTAGTAGGAGCAAGTAATTAATGGCTTGACAAGTAAATAGTGAGGGAAATTCTCACTTGACAGGCATGATGAAGACAGCTTTGCTGTTGCACAGTTACAAATAAAGTAGAAAGATGTCTTCATCAGCAGGTAACTGTCGTATGACAGCTGTTGAACAAAGTGTGATTATGTTTAGCAGTGTCGAACTAATGGAACAGAGAGGTTGCATGTGTTACAGTCAGTCACTGTGAGACAGAATTATGAAAATCTGCAAGTTTATTTTCATAGCATCTTTTCACCAGAAACAAATTCAAATTTATGTGACACGTAAGACAAGATATAAAAAACAAAAGTTTGATACTATATTAAAATAAGGATAAAATGTAATAAGAGCTGGAGGAAGTGTCCAGGGGAAAGGAAGTCTGGGCGTCCCCGCTTAGGCTGCTGCCCCTGTGACCCGTCCCCAGATAAGCGGAAGAAGATGGATGTAATTATAAAACTCTATATATATATATCTATATATATAGATATATATAGATATTTTAAAGAGAAATCATTCTAAAACTGAAAAATTAACACAATTACAGATTTGCATGCAAAGATGGTTCATTTCAAGTGTAATTCAACAAGAACCTCATCAGGCACATGGATTGAGCAGTAAACCTCTAATGTGATCACAAACCTTTTGGGTTATGCAAATAAGTGCTGGAAATCTTCTTGCATTAGCATTATAGCTGCACTAATCTTTGAGAAAGTTCTTGCCAGGTTGGCAAGTGGCCCGATGGTCAAACATGTTGGATTTCTGTGATAGTTGAGCAGATGATACTGTGTCATGCATGGAGGAGGTGGAAAACCTCTGTGTATTTGAGATTGTGAATGATCATTAAATATTGGGGGAGAAACAAAACCCACCCGTGTTTATGTTTTCTCAATCATGGAACTCACAGAAGCAACATAAATTAAAAGGGCATGGCTGGAATGTAAAGTGAGATATTATACTCTAATGTAGGTCTAAATGTTAACTTTAATTTCTACATTTAAAATAGTTTTGCTCGCTAAGTTAATTAGCACAGGGCTACGTGCTTATGCATGTTCCTCACTGTATACTCACACTTTATACAAACAAGGTCTTGAATCACATCCACTTTAGGGAGCTTTGATATGTAGATTATTCTCCCAGAGACCTCCTGCATAATTAGAATAAAATTTCACTGCTGAAAGTTGTAAGTCACTATCTCAGTCACATCATAAATCTCTGTGAAATGTGATTTCATTAAACTCTAGAGCAATAAAGATTACCAAGCAAAAAGTTCAGTGAGTCATTGAGGGCTTAATCAAAACAGTGAAACGAAGCAGGCTTTTCTAAAATCAGACCCAACTTTATAGAGCATGGTTACAAAATTAGAATATCATTCTTGCCTAAAAGTCTGAAAGTCAAAGACAAAAGGGGATTGTAGCTGCAGTGTGAGCTCCATGTTGAGCGTGCCTACAGACATTGCTGAAGGGCTTAAGGAGGGCATACTGTCCCTCCAGGGACTGAGAGTGACACTCCAAATAACACTTTACTGTGACTTGGTAACACTGCACCAGTAGGCCTCCTTGGACACACACACATGCTGGAGTGAAGATACAGAAACTGAAAACAGGCAAATGTTGTGGAGAAAGACATAATGAGAATCAGCAGGCAAAGGTGGTGATTTATTTAGAGGTGGGAGAGCATCCTCACAGCTTCCTTTTGATCTTTTAATAAGCCTGAGATCTGTCATTGCATTGTAATGCTTTCCTGTTTGGCAAAGGAAAACAGCTAATGTGGCAGCTATTGTGAGATAATTTAATGTGAGATATTGTAATGTGAGAAAATGCTCCACAAGTTGATTTCTCTCACTTTTCTGACCAAGATTTTTTTTCTTTAACACTTTTCTATATTTAAAGTGTGATGATATATTTTTAGGTTTTCACTCAATTGGTGGTTAAAATTTATTGTCTCTAAAATGTTGAAAACTTGAGCGAAGTACAATTTATTTTGGTTTTTAAATCCAAAGGTGACAACTTCATTTTCTTGTTTTATGATTCATTTTCTGTTGAATAATTAATTAACTCATTGAGTACTGCTAATTGCACTTGTGTCTAAAATCAAGTCTAATTATTCAGTTAATTATTTTTGGTAAGCTAAAATTAAATTATTGTACTTATGATTTTGTGTAAGCTAATAATTGTGATTCTGCTTCGTGTGTCACTTACTGGAGGTCAACTCGTGGATGATACTAGCTACCACTGTGACTGCAAGAATCACTGCAAATCCATTCTGTACTTTCATCCCCCTGATTTTTATTGCCTTGCCCATCAGTGGCAGACGGCTTTATGAGCTGAGAACAAAAATGATTGCTTTTGAATTCAGATTATATGCTTCTGTGCTCAGCTCCTTCTTTTCCTGTCACCCTGTCTCTCTGCTCCAGCTCCTGCCCTCTTAAGGTCCTCAGCAGCACTTTGCAGAGGACAAGGTGTATTTGCATACCCCTGGGAAGTAGAAATACTAAGAAGCCACTGTTGGGCCACATTTCTGTAAACACATCAATTCTTAGATATTTTCCTATAATTCAGATGTCATCAGTTTTTTTTTTTAATCTGTTACGTGATAGTTATTTGTCAAACATGCTGTTGAGCTGGCAAAAATCCCTAACTTTGTTGCTGCAGACTAGTTGCTTTTTATGGAGCAGTAACAAATATGTTCAAGTTTCTCTCCTACATGATGAGGGCATGTATACTGGGGATTGTCTTTCACAATCCTGGCCAAAGTAGTTGATCAAATCTTTTTTTTTAAGGCGGTAGAACGAGTGAATGCTGTCATTACTTCAAGGCAGGGTCATTATTGCCGTCAACCTGGGCAAGTAGAAGAAACAGCCCTTTGTCCTAAAATCTGAGAAGGTTTATTAGTGTATCACAGTGCCCTTTATACCCCATCTATAAGCTAGAGTCCGTTAGTGAACTGTATTCTCATTGTCCTTTCCAGCACCTTGTAAGAGGTGAGATAACTGCTTCTGAAATGGATGATTTGTCACTTTGGAAGAAAGAACTTCAGAGACATAAATTGAATATGAGGTTGGGCAGCTTGGAGGCTTAGATGAAATACTGTAAATGAGACAACATTAAAAGCAGCAAATCAGTAAGTTACTGAGATGGTGATCACACCAGTGCGTTTTGCCAGCATAGGAGATGGAAATGAATCAAATGAGCTTGAATAGATTTTAAAAAAGGTTTTAATATGGCATTTGTATTTCCTACAGAATTTCCTAAATATGACAAGCAATTACCATTGTCTGGGTTTTGGCAGCCTGAGTGAGCAGGCACTGCCAGGATTCTTCCTTTGAGGGTGTGCTTTTAGAATTCAATATGCAATTTGAGATTTCTCTGGAGCTCTTTGTCCACATCCACTCCTTTTTTGTCAGTGACAAGATAGCACATAAAAGCACCACAGCTGCTGTGACAGACATTGTGATTTTACCTAAATACTGTATACCCATAACCACTGGAGCAGTGTCCAGAAATAACTTCATAAACTCACCGGATTGTCTGGTCTTTGCCATAGCATATATACAGGAATCTATTTTTAACATTTGTTATGATCCCTGAAGCCTTTTGAACTGAAGATTAATGAGAATCCTGTTGTGGGTGTAAATTAAAAACAACTCGGTGAGGGAATGGCACCTGTGGCTAGACAGGTGGGTTGCTTGTCCTCAGAAAATTTGTCACTTTCTTTGGAATTAATTTACAGAATAATTTATTATTCAGCAATTTCAGATGCAAAATAGCTTTGGCGGTAGAAACCAAAGGAAAGAGAGTACAGCAGCTGTAGAAAATATAACAGCCAGTATGTTTGTTTTTTTTGTTTGTTTTTTTTCCCCAGGTGTTTTTCTCATAGTGTCCAAAAATCTGGAATCATGCATATGTGATGTGATAAGGTCATTGACTCTGCTGGAGTATAGGTCAAATTTAGGTATATTGCCAGTTTTACTGGATTAATTATTATGTGAGATAGTTTAATCATCACATATCATCAGATTTTTTTTTTCTTCTCATAATTAAAATTCTCACCCCACTGGACTTGAGAGATCGGAATTCTTCCAAAATATCTGGCATGAGTCCTCCTGTTTGGCTGATAAGTGATGATTTGACCAAATACATTATTAAGCAGATGATTAACACACTCATAGCTCAGGTTCCTGGGCCTGACAGAGCTACGCTGTTTAAGCTTGACATTGGTGAAAATGTTTTTGGGCCTTCAGGTTGGGCTGGTTATTAATTTGAATTTAGAGTCATCCTTATTAACGGTCACATTCTGACAGTTTCTTTCAGCACACAGGCGTTTAGTTGCTGGTAAGGGCTTTTGTTTTATAATATATACTTATTTAAAAGTAATATACAGTAGCTTAAATCATGACCAACTAGTAAAATTAACCCCTTTTGAATATGAGTTCAATGAAGAAGCAAACTTGAATGTCGTCATGTTGAGACTTTAAATTATATTGTTATCAATTTATTTATAATTTTCATTTTGGATCTAATCAGAAAAGTGTTGCATTCCAAAGTCCACGATGGGATTTGAATAGGATGTTTTAGTTTTGCTCTTCTTGCCCTCCTTTACCTTTCACTGTGTACACTATCATATCTTGGTCTTACTATCATCAATCTGACAGTACCTGGCTGTAATCAATCCACCACTCTGTCAACCTTGAGGGATTATAAATCTTCTTGAATTTGCTTTATGTTTTGAGCAGTGATGTTGTGATGTAGTGCCGAGGCTTGTGATTAATAAAGTACTAGTGTAATTACTTTGAGTGTTGATTTGCCCGAACAACAGATTTTTGGATGACGTGTATTCCCCTTGTGTGTGACTGCACTTCAGACAAGATAGCATGCATGTTCAATATTAACGCATCTGCCTACAGGTAGGCAGGTGTAGATGTTATAGATCACGATGAAACAAATAGATGTTAAAAATTTAATCACAGTCTGTCAAATACAAACCACAGTAGCAGCTGTAAACAGTGAAAACATGTATGTACAGATGTATTTACAGTATCCAGCTATTTGTGTAATTCCAGTTAAAAACAACAGCAGCAGCAGCAAACACTACAGTGCAAACAGGCAAAAGAGACCCTTAACAACCCTTAACGCCCTAAGGCACTTTCCACGCAGTTTAGTGTGTACTGATGGTGCTTAAGCAAATGTAGAGAGCAAAGACCAGGACTGGAATATTACTGGGTAGACTCTATTGTAAGTCAGTTAACTAGTCCTAGGCTTTAACAGTCTCTATTTATTCTTGTTTTGTGTTATTAGGATTTTGTGAAGGTTTTTGAGAACTAAGATGTTTCCAGTATTGAGCTGATATAAATGATATACAATGGATAGCTAACATAATCCGACTTAATCGCCTCTAAATATATATGCTACTATTACACTTACTATTGCATATACATGTAAGTAAGCAAAATCTGATTTAAGAGCAGGCTCACCAATCTTGGCTTAAGTATTTGTTGAGTTGAAAATAAATACAGCAGTTGTAAATGTTAATTTGAGTGTTCTGTGTGCTTGTTCACAGTATTTAGGGATTATTTTGCCCTGTGACGTCACACGAGATCAATTGAAATCCACTTGACAATAACAATCTGGAATCAGCAGTTGCTGGGGTTTTGGTTTTCCATACACAGGAAATTCCTCAAACTTCCCTTACAGCTAATGACAAACTAGAGATGAAAAGGCAATCTCACTGAGGAATAAAATATCCCTCATATCTGAACTGTTCCCTCAGGGAATAAATACGGTCTCCAGTCATATTCAGGAAATGCATTTCATATTCAAACACAAATGGAGCAATTTGTGCAAATAGCATGTGTAATAGTGGAACAGACTCCCAGGTGTGTGAACGACAGCCGGGCCCTAGAAGAGAGGCTCTCCAACTTAAATGCATCAACGGGACCACAGGAAGAGGGCAGTGAATGAATTAGGATGCCACTGGTTAAGGACATCAGTGAGTAGAGAGGGAGACAGAGAGCTAGATTTGTAATGAAATTGCTCCTTGCCATACTAAACAGGAGCAGCAAGTGTGGTGTGAAATCAGATAGAGCTGGCTGTGGCTTGCATGGTTATTTTGACATGTCAGAAAGCTGTCTCTCAGTGAGCTAAGCGATAATTCAGCTGTCAGTCTGAGAAGGTGGGGATAACAAATTTGTTGATTGTTGAAACAGGGCAGGGATCAGAGTAATCATCACAACCTCGTTTCCTGATAAACCTAATTAAACACCAGGCATGTACGTGCAGGCTAGCTCCTTGCATGTTTTATTGTTCCTGAAAACATCTGGGTCTCCTTAAAATTCGGTTCATTAAACATTAAAATTATGTTTTTACAAGTGGAAGCTTTTTCTTTTTGACCATGAAGCTGTAACATGACCTGGCAGCTCTTCAGTCTTCAGTCCTTGGCATAAATTCTGAAACTGAATTATATTAAATGATTAATTCTATTCTTCCAAAAAAATACTCCTTCATTTGATGATTTAATGATGGTGGTGGAGAGTGCTGTCTAAAGTGTTGGGCCAAAGTCGCCCACAGGTGTTCATCTGGATCGAGATCTGATGACTGAAGGTCGTGGCATATGATTAACATTATTTTCACCACTGAATGATTATTGAGTGATTTTTTTTGTTTGTTTGTTTGTTTGTTTGTTTTGTTTTTTGTGTGTTTTGTTTATTTTTTTACATCTTTACTTTTGTTTGGTTTTTTTTTTTTTTTTCACTCAGTGTTTTTATCACCCTCAAGGACAGTGTACACACTGTTTTATTGAAATTTTCTGTGGAAATAACATTATATAAATATTCTAGGTTCTAATTTAACTATTGGCTGACGCCATTTTAAACAAATATAAATTAGTAGTACAGAGTATTTTTAAAAGAGGCCTTAGCAGTGGGACATTAGATGGATAAAAGTCCCCAGAAATCCATTTTCCATCCTTGCAGTGTGAGAAAGATGCAATGTGAGAGCCACATTTTTTTTTTTTTTTTTCTGTGCACAATCCAGCGAACAACCAAAATTATCATTAGGCATATATCAAATGCTCTAATTTTGTCATGTAGTCTATTTCTTCCTTTTCTCGTTTCTGATTTCCATTCTGTGAATGAGAGAGGCAAATCTATATACAGGGGCACAGTTAAGTCTGATGCCAATAAAGAGATTTTAGGTAGATATGAAATATTTATACTCCTGTCTCAATAGATCCAGTGTTGCTTCTAATCTTTTTATAGGAGGTGTAATTAACCATGCATAAAAATGTTATGTGCCTTTGTGTAGGTTCAGCACATGTATGCTGGAGGTTGAACCAATTAAAGGCAGAGGTATCGCCTATGCTCAACGCGGATATGCCGAACTGTGTCAAAAATAATAATGATAGATTAGGCTGGAAAGCTGTGGCCACGATATGTCTGTTACATAATTTGTCATCTCACAGTTTTTTTTCCCTTTTGTCCTTAATGTACTTGTGGCACAAATATCCACAATGGCTTGTTAAACCTTTTTTTCTGTTGCAGTATAATCATGTCATGCATATTCCTAGGCACGTGGAGTCACAAGCTCCACCGACATGTAGCTGTGTAGATGAACTAGTTACCTTCCAACATCATGAATGCTGTTTATGCAGCCCCTCATTGATATATGTGGGTGATGCAGAGATAATAAATGTTTTAAAAGAAGATATTTCAAAATTCACATAATTTTTGTTGATCAAGTTTTATTGGAAGAAGCATTTGCGAGGTTGTGTTTGATGCAGTTACACCTGACCTTGGTGTGAGCCTGCAGTGTGGACAAAACTCTTCCAAGTAAATCTATTGCACTCAGTGAATATTATAGTTCTTCAGTGTTATCACATAATGTAAGCCTATGTGATTTATGATTCCCATTTAATTAGGATGTTTGAAAATTGGATAGTTAGTTAGGTTTCACTGTACTGGTCATTGTGATTTAATTCTTCATTACAGTGGAAAGAAGAAGATTACTTTAATATCAATTTTAAGCAAGTGTTGTACATCGATAACCATTTCTCAGTGTAGAGCTATGTTTCAACACTTGATGATTACCAAGTACTGTTAATTTTGTTAGCTTTTTTTTTCTTTTAAGAGTCTTTCAGTCAGTCCTGAGATTGAAAGGTAAATGTTGGTCATTTTTATTTGTTGAGTAAAACCGAACATCTTAGTCATTGTTATGATTAGTTGTTAAACATATTGTAAACATTTTAGTCTAGTTTTAGTTTAGACCAAGCATGAATATTTCTATCAAATGTCTGAAAACTGCTTTCATTAAACATTTAATATAGTTGAAAGATTAAAAAGAGTCACATACTGAGACGCTGTATGATTAAGAATGTCTCTTTCCAGTGAGAGTGTGGGGTGTGATGTTATTTATTTAAAATGGAACTATGCCCTCTTTTTTTTTTTTTTTTTTTTTTTTTCTCCCAGCATATTTAAAACATGCAACAGAGGGGTGAGGGACCAATGACACATGGGGCATGCAGGGATAGGGACCAACAGTGTAGCATGGACAGAGTCAGAGCTAACCTGAGAAGCTACCGTCAGTGTGTGTTTGTGTTTTTGTGTGTGTGTGGGGGGGGGGGACAGTGTCAGTATGTAACCATAGCACTGCTGTTTATCACGGTTAACGTTGGTGTTCATCATCCGAAATATCTTGTTAGCCTCTGAATATAGTAGTTATTGGCAGGCCCATGTGCTGCTTTTACTGCCTCTGCTGAGGAATAAATCTAGGCCATATACAATGTTGACGTTTGCATCCTGTCAGTCTAGCCTTGCTAATGCTAACAGATCTTGGAGACTTGACTATTATATCACAATCAGGGAAGGGTGAAACAAAAACTAGCTTGAGCAGAAAAAGATGGTTTTGCACAAAGTATGAATTTTGTTGAAACAATGTCTGCATCAGCATTACATGCCAACAAAAGTCTATGTGACTGTGTACAGCGCAAATAAAAGAGAGAACTTTCTGTTTAAGCAGAACATTCAAACATGAAAGAGGCTACACCAACACCAATGAAGCCTGGAACAATGCAAAACTTTCTTTTCACTATATGTTGTATGAAAATGCATATAACAACTAGAAGTGTGGAAAAAATATGTCCATGTCTCCTGTTACTTTGTAAATCTTATCAACAAACCTTTAAAGATTTTGTTAGTTGTTAGTTTTGGCCTTTCTTCATGAGAAGAAAACTCGCTGACAAATATATTTCATTAACAGAATTAACACCTGCCCTTTTTACTTTCTGCAGGCATCTTTGTCACACCGTGACAGAGTTAAATGATTTATTTGCCTACAGTGGGAAGACACATCATATTCTGACCTATTATATCAGAGCTGAAATGCATTTGAAGTCATTTATTTGCACCTTTCTGAGCTTGCATCAACTTGAAGCAATAACATTACCTCTGCAAAATGGGAAAGTCTTTTTCTCATAGATGAGACTAATTAACGCCTGCTGTGTTTTCATCATTCTCTTCTATTCATTTGGCATAATAGGCAAAACGCTCTGATGCTGGATGTAATTACATTCATGTATCATTAATAGCATATCTCAGTGTTATTTAGATGGGGTGCTGAGAATTATGGACTTGTGCCCCACTGTTTCATCGATAGATACTCATGACTTACACACATAATCTTTCAATAAAGTTATAAATACTTTAAATATTTGCCCAGAGGAAGAAGATATGAATGTATTAAGCTGTGGAGGATGATGGAATAACATTTGTCATCCTCCATTATTTGCATTAAAAAAAGAAAACCTTTTCTTCCAGCAAAGCCATTCTTATCAAGGATTATAGGATATGTCTGCATTCAGATCTTTGCAGATTTTTTGCTTAGTATTCTTGTGGCTTTATGCCTGGTATCAGTTTTTCATAGATTTATAAATTACTACGCAAGCAGTAACCTGTGATTGTTAGTATAGAATAAAACATGTCTGCTGTCTCTGTTGTGACTTTTCATTTTTTATCTTTAGAATAACAATGTACTGAAGAAGGACCTTGTAAAATATTTCTGTTTGGCCTCAAACACATTTTTAAGATGGCACATAAAGCTAAACGTCTATTTATTGTCACACTGAACATGAACCATATTTGAAAACTTAATGCAGTGTAGCACTCGCTAGAAAAATGGCTGTTTCATTTGGTGAAGTGTTTCCTTGGTGTGCCAGCCTAGTTCAAGTTTTATGTCATCCACATAAAATAGCAACAGGCCTTCCTGGCAGGTTCAGTAGAACAGCACGTAACCTGAACTGACTAAGTAGATTTGATAGTACCTAAGATGGCAAAAGGTATTCAGCCGCCTGACAATCTGTTCCTGATCATCCCAAAGCTATTAAATAGTTATTTCCAACTATTCCTGTAACAACCCAAGTGGAAGCCCACTAATATCTAAAATATCATTTAATCTTTGGAAAATTAGACCCAAACCAAACATAAACATGAGGTAAAAGGCATGCTTCTTGGTACAGATTTTTCCCACGAATGTAAGAATGATGTAGGCTTTATTTTGCATTGCTTCAGTCTGAGCACCTGAAAAATCCCTGCTTAGTTTGGAGATGATTGTGCCACAGGTGAAAAAATAGGAACAGCTCATTGCTTGCTTCAGCTCTTTCGCCAGGCTGTATTGATCTCTATTGGATTTGGTCCACAACATGCTCTCACCTAACTCAGAGGTTAACCCCTAAAGGCACCTTAAAGACTCCGAAGTTTATTGTGACTCTGCCAGGCAAGGAGAATGAATGAGGCATGGCTCATTCAGTGCCCAAAGGTAACTTCAGCCTAGCTAAATCTAAACGCAGTACTTCGATAATACTGTCTCACATTTTCTATTTCTCTTCATGAGATGACTTCTGTGGAGGCTTTAAAGGTTATAAAAACCCATAAACCAGATATCGGGTTAAATGCAATGAAAATGTGAGAAAACAGCAATGAGAACACAGCAATAACATTCATGGCAGATCCTCTCAAGATCTGTCAGATTAGAAGCATCTGGGCACTTCCATCTTAAGGTTTCTCCACAGATGTTCTGTGGGGTTTAAGTCCAGGCTTTGGCTTGGCCACAGTCAGAGTCCTGTCCTGAAGCCACTCTGGCATTCTCTGGGGTCATTATCCTGGTGAAAGGCAAACCACTGCCCCAGTTTCAGGTCTCATGCACTTTGGAGCTGGTTTTATTCAAGGATCTCTCTGTATTTGGATGAATTCAGCCTTCTCTCATTTCTGTCTGTCTCTGCCACTGGAAAACCGCCCAATATCATAATGCTGCCACCACCATACTTCATTGTAGGGATGGTATTAGCCAAGTTATGAACAATGCCTTGTGTTCACCAGAAAAAGTGGTTGGAGTTCAACCCAAAGAGTTCTTCAGGTCATCTTTAGGTTTTAGGCACTAAGCAATCTTTCTAAAGTTGCAGTTTCTAAAATGCTCCTTCTGAAATGCAGTTTGCCACAGGTGGGCCTTAATGTAAATGTAGACTGTTTCTAGGATAATTAGGGCAAACAGGATGCACTGAAGCACAATTTGAAGTGCTTGAAAATTTAAAAATATATGAACAGAGTAAACTGCAGTGCACCACCAGCAGGACATAAAAGCAGTTCTATATATTTTATGCTACAAAGATGAGGTGGACAGTTACAGAAGGGGGGAGGTAGAACCATACATGGAGCTCAGTCCCCCACTGATGGCCAACTGGGATGCAGAGGCTAAAGCCAGGTTTACAGCTGGACTCATGCAGATGCATGCTTGCCCTTAGGGCTTAGCAGTATTTCCAGGTCTTGAGGTTTAGTACTGAGCCGTGTTGTGTAGGCCAATGTGTATGTACAGTTGCAAGAAAAAGTATGTGAACCCTTTGGGATTACTTGGATTTCTGCATAAATTGGTCATAAAATGTGTTCTGATCTTCATCTAAGTCACATCAATAGAAAAACAAAGTCTGCTTAAATGTGCACAAACATGTTTTCATGTTTTTATTGAACACAACATGTAAACATTCACAGTGCAGGGTGGAAAAAGTATGTGAACCTCTAAGCTAATGACTTCTCCAAGAGCTAATTGGAGCCAGGAGTCAGCCAACCTGGAGTCCAATCAATGTGATGAGATTGGATGTGTTGGTTAAAGCTGCCCTGCCCCATAAAAAACACACACCAGTTTTGAGTTTACTGATCTCAAGAAGCATTGCCTGATGTGAACCATGCCTCGCACAAAAGAGCTCTCAGAAGACCAATCAAGAATTGTTGACTTGCATGAAGCTGGAAAGGGTTCCAAAAGTATCTCTAAAAGCCTAGATGTTCATGTATCCATGGTAAGGCAGACTGTCTACAAATGGAGAAAGTTCAGCACTGTTGCTACTCTCCCTAGGCGTGGTCGTCCTGTAAAGATGACTGCAAGAGCACAGAGCAGAGTGCTCATTGAGGGGGAAGAAGAATCCTAGAGTGTCATCTAAAGACTTACAGAAATCTCTGGCACATGCTAACATTTTTGACAAATCTACAATAAGTAAAACATTAAACAAGAATGGAGTTCATGGGAGGACACCACAGAGGAAGCCACTGCTGTCCAACAAAACCATTGCAGCATGTTTGAAGTTTGCAAGAGAGCACAATATTCTGTGGACAGATGAAACCAAAATTGAGTTGTTTGGAAAGAACACACAATGCTACGTGTGGAGAAAAAAAGGCACAGCACACCAACATCAAAACCTCATCCCAACTGTGAAGTATGGTGGAGGGGGCATCATGGTTTGGGGCTGCTTTGCTGCCTCAGGGCCTGGACAGATTGCTGTCATCGACGGAAACATCGACATTTTGCAGGAAAACTTAAGACCATCTGTCCGCCAACTGAAGATCAACAGAGGATGGGTGATGCAACAGGACAACAACCCAAAGCATAGAAGTAAATCGACAACAGAATGGCTTCAACAGAAGAAAATACGCCTTCTGGAGTGGCCCAGTCAGAGTCCTGACCTCAGCCCGATTGAGATGCTGTGGCATGACCTCAAGAGAGCGATTCACACCAGACATCCCAAGAATATTGCTGCTCTGAAACAGTGTTGTAAAGAGGAATGGTCCAAAATTCCTCCTGACCATTGTGCAGATCTGATCTGCAACTACAGGAAACGTTTGGTTGAGGTTATTGCCGCCAAAGGAGGGTCAACCAGTTATTAAACCCAAAGGTTCACATACTCTTTCCACCCTGCACTGAGAATGTTTACATGTTGTGTTCAATAAAAACATATGTTTGTGCGGTATTAGTTTAAGCAGACTGTGTTTTTCTATTGTTGTGACTTAGATGAAGATCAGAACACATTTTATGACCAATTTATGCAGAAATCCAAGTAATCCCCAAGGGTTCACATACTTTTTCTTGCAACTATAAGTGATTGAATAATTGAGTCACACACCACACAAGATGTCCTGCCCTTACTGAATGTCTGTGCAAGCATCCTCTTACTGTGTGTGTCTGTTGAAAGGCAAGGCTTCAGTCACACACATTAATACATACAGTATATGCCTCTGGCTTTGACCAGTCCCATTGATCAACACAGCAAGGGCTCTGCTACCCAGCAAAATCATCAATGTTAATTTAACTTTAGAGTGTTAAAATCAACACACTGCCAGTGTTTATATAATTCCACATCTGTCAGATCTGTATAAGTGTTGTTGAGTTTAGCAAACTTCTTTAGTGGGTAGACAGTGTTCCACTCAACTTTGGTCAGCTACAGCAGAAGCGATTGTTGAAAAAATAACACTTTAATAATGCTGTGAAATCTGCTGTTGTGCAGAATCTGAGATGGTGGTTGGAAGCCTTCAGAGCACATATGACCAAACTAGATCACATATGGTCTTCCTCCTTCCCTTCATGTGTCTGTATGACTGGAGGCCAATTGTGGATGAATGTATAGGTCTGTTAAAGTTGATTGATGCCATTTGTCTTGGCAAGCAATCATACCTGCACCAGTATTCCTGCTTCTCAGTCTTTGTCCCTCTCCCTTTCTCCCTCTCTGTCTCTGTTAGTGTGATAAGTGATATTTATAGCCATGATGGCTGCTGGGGGAGGCCATGTACAGCATAGCAACGCAGGAACATATCAGGAGAGTGGATGATCCAAAGGCGTTGGGGAATTGGGGCTTTATTTCCATTAATTGCTTATGTTGTCACTGTGAGTCTTTTTCTCATTCTTTGCCTCAGTCGTACCTTGAAGGACAAATATCTAGCTGACTGCTGTTATCATTTTTTGAAAAATCCTGTCTGTGGAAAATAGAAGAAAGGTGTTTTCACTGCAAGTATGGTATCTTATTTGGGAGTTAAGAGGGTGAATATTTTTAAGTTCAAAGGAGGAAAATTCCATGGCTACCTTGATTTCTGAGAGCAGCTGATTGGCTGACTCACCTCTAATCATCAGTAATCACAAGACTTGATTGAAGATAATGGATCGCCTATGATTGTGGTCAAATCCACATGATACAAGGTCTAGTAATGAAAATGGCTGAGGGCTTCTATGGTGCTGCAGCACTTTTGGCTTAACTGTGATCACCTTGAAATACTTGAAGGCACCAAATGATTGTAAATGTTTTTCCATGTTTCATTTCAGCCAATAGAACCTGAAGCCACAGAGAATGAGGGTTTTTCAAAGAGAACTGTATGTTGCAATGACATGAAGTATTATATCATAGAAGTTCAGCCGATTTGTGCTAAGTCTGTGGTTTATTAGCGGTGCTCTCAGGCAGAGATTGTATGTAAGTGATCAAGGGACACTTTGCATTTGCAGTAGTCTCTAAGTAGTGCTGTGTACTGTGTCAGGGTTCCAGTGTTTGGTGTGAGCTGTCATTTAGTCATGAGCCTGTATTTTCCTTTGCCATCCACTGCTGAAATTTTTACTCAGTTACAGTCTCGGGCCTTGTCAATAATTTAGCTTAATAATGTTGGCAGTGTTTGCCTTCACTGGTGCCTGAGACTGGTCCTTTTCCCATGTGTAATCGCTTTCACTGCTGGTCATATTTGTATTTCCAGCTCTTCTTTATCTGCTTACACAGCATTAGTTATTGCTGGATTTCATTATCAGGTGTGCAGGTAGCCATGGTGGTGAATGAGTAGAGAAATGTTGGCTAAAACAAACAATCAGAAAACCACTTGAAGGCCTTTCCATTTAATGAGTGTATAATAAAGAAAGATAAATATTCGCTTTCATTGTTGATATGCAGTATAAAGCAAAGGTTTACATATATTTATTTTTACATATATTTGCATTAGTGGCACACTATGTAAGCTTGTCTTGCCAATTAAATCGCTGTATGTTTTATTACTGCATAATGCAGTATAGTGCTTGAACTGCCTCAGATGTCTTCTCTTTCTTACTGACTGCCACGCTTTCCTCTGATTACAGTGATTCATGTTCTGTTCTTGCAGTTGGGTTACAGTTTTGGCCATGATCTCACTTTTTTGTAGAAAGTAACAAAACAGAAAAAAATATTAGTCCATTAGATCCAATCCATTTGTGGCAGATGGAAAAATGTGGCATTTATATTTGTAAAGATACATAAAAAAAATTCATTGAGCTCAAGCTTTTTGTTTGTGCTAACAGATTGAATGTTACACCCAATTCTTCTTTCCAGTGGTGTTTTTTTTGTGTTTTTATTGACCCGTGACTGTTTGTTATATGAGAACCAAGGTGGAATGTGGGAAAAAGAGTATTGAAAAGTCAGTTTCTTAAGAATTTTTTATTTTTTTTAATCAGTAATGGAGTTGTCCTTGAGTAACACACTGAAGTCTACCTGCCTTAGGCTTACTGCTCCTGGTTGCCCTCAGTTCTTTCATTCCTGCAGTAACATATGTGAATATAAAGTTATAAAAATCCCATTTCCCTCTGAAAAGCTAATCACACTGAATGTAATATGCCAATTGATTTCATTCATTTTAGCATGTTCATCTGTATTCTAATCAGTTTGCCGAATCCAGACTGTTTCTTACATACAGCAGTAAAATATCTGCTCATTTGCAGTTTCACGTATGCTTTGTTTTCCAGCTGACTTACATGTCAGAGAGCTAAATCAAACATGATTCATTGTGTATAAATCAGAATTTATGCATATTCAACGGCTTTCCAAATGGCATTGGCTAAACTACAGTAATTCTTAGTATTAATGGATTTTGAAAACACGAGAAACTAAAGGTTTGAGATATTAATGACAGCCACGCAAATTAAATTAAAGTGGAATGATATGAATTTAAGTCACCAAAACAAATTACAAATTACACAAATTTTCTCTTTACCAACTTCAGCCCAGGAGATTAGTAAGGATGGAACTGGTACAGAAGTGGGTGAGCATGGCTTCACAACATATTTCTCTCAGAAGGGCACTTACCATTGTGCTAACCTCAACAAGAAAATAAACTGTGTGCTATGAGCTTACAGCATTGCAAACAGTGGACACTAGTAAACACTTTGTCATATGGCTTAGTAAGTGGACTCAGATGGAGAAGGTTTTGTACTTATTTGCCAAAATTAAAAGATGTCCAAAGATCAGAGTTAATTTGGCCTGAATGGCCCGAGTGGTTCCATATGGCCTAACGGAGCGAATGCCTAATACTGTATGTTTCCTGTCTCAGCACAACAAATAGAGGGTCATAACCAAAACCTCAACTGCACCACCTGCTGTAGTCTGATTCTTACCTATGTTGAATTCAGTTAAAAAGATAATTTCATCCCAGTGTCCACAGGTGCACAGCTACTAACAGTTGAAGAAGTGCTTGTGACCCAAGAAGTACAACACAGATTTTTCACATGACATCAGGACATTTTGATTGGCAGATGGTGTGAAATTGGCCTAATTTTTTCTAGGTGTGGGTAAAGTCACTACTTTATATTGCATTGCAAGAAACAGACTCCGCTTTCCCCTTTGACATTTTACAGATGTCGTCATCATTCAAGACAGTATTGCTGTGGAGAGCAGTGAGTTTTTATGGTATATAAAAAGCAGATTGAGGTGGTCTTTGGATGTGAAAGAGAAGTCAGTGCAATGAAGCTTCACCCAGGGGAAAAGTCTGGAGGTGGTAACATGGGCTTTTATCACTAGTTGTATGGTTGACTGCATCCTATATTGTTGAGGGACAGACAGACCGATCCATCTCCATTGGCTTTCATACAGTAGGCAGCTCTATGGATCAGGGAAGAAGTATCAGCATGAAATGTCACGGTGATTTGGTTGGCCATTTACACTTTTTGAGAATTCCTGCTGTTATTGTAGCTTCTCTCACTGTTCCCATTTGTCTGCCGTGGAACTGTTAAAATACCACAGGTGAACTTTTCCCTTTACACTAAGAAAAACGTATTAGTAAGGTAAAAAGATGGCAACAAAGAGCTGGTGTTCATTTTGCACACCATCTTGGCTCAATGTCTGCATTGTTTTTTCATGATAGTGTCATTAAACAATATCTTAAAAGTGCATTATATAAAAACACTCCAATCTTATAGTGATAAAAATTTTATGCCCCCGCTAAGTTTAAACCTGTACATTTTGCCTCTATGTGATTAATGCATTTGTTAGGTTGGTCAACCAATTAAACCAAAATAAAATAAATAAAAAACACCAATTAAAGGATCTGCATTGTTGTAATC
The DNA here is from genome assembly GCF_900324485.2 of Mastacembelus armatus. Classification (NCBI taxonomy): domain Eukaryota; kingdom Metazoa; phylum Chordata; class Actinopteri; order Synbranchiformes; family Mastacembelidae; genus Mastacembelus; species Mastacembelus armatus. The sequence goes on along the minus strand of NC_046646.1, from coordinate 21,941,326 downwards.
CTCCCATGGCTCCAGTAATTGTAAAACTAAGTCAGCCTTAGCATTATGTGCTACAAGGATAGAGGACAGCATGAAAATCTATACGTCCCGGGAGGCACACACTGTTTAAATCGATAACAATCAAGGAGTTCAAAGGTAAATTGGCATTGTGAATTTTAATTCATGAAAACCCAATAATTGGCGGTTTATTCTGTTTTATCCTGTCACAAGTCAAATCATCACAACACAATTTTCATGTAAGACAAAAGCTTTAATTTAAAAAAAAAACGTGCTGCATCATACATAATAGAAAAGCATCTGTTTCACACCTGCTTCTGCGTTGTAAACACTCATATGACATTTGTTAAAGGTCTTCTGAGTCTTACCAACTCTTAATATACGCTGTTAGGACATTCACAACTTACTCAGTACAACTACAATACAAGGGAATCGTCTAAAGAAATGGAAGAGCAGTACTTTAGAGATATGTCCCCACCATGGGAAGGAAAGTTGTTTTCCTTCGTGTGGCTGAAAATCAGCCCTGAGGTTTCATAATGTGCCAGTGATGATGGCTAACCACGACATGAAAGCAATTTCATCCGTGAGTGAGACCCTTGACTGGCGGAAATCACACACATGCCGCCTGTAACCAGCGAGCCTGCATGGACACATGCATGGGGGCACTTCGGTATCAATCACGATCCAGTCGGCGTTTTTAATAGGAAACACAACAGTATAATAACGTACACAAGTCAAGCGTATACTGTTACTAATGATCTTTAGATTAGCCATTATGAGGAGCAAAAGTGCTGGGAGTCACTTAATTATTCTCTGTGGATGTCTGGGCCATTATATCACAAAATACAAGTCAACCAGCAAAAGAAATTATACTACTGGAGAGAAAGATGTTATGAGCACTGTGTGTGTGTGTACTTATATTTCTAACTTAGTGAGGACCATTTTGAGCATAATTATATCAGAGTGAGTTTAAATCAGTGAGTTTAAGACACTTTGCATGTTTAGTGTTCATAAGTGGATGAATTTGTGTATAAATGATGTATATTATGCTGTTTGTATAATTACCCAGAGTAGAGAGAGTGGGGAGACGGTCTGGGTATCTTATTTGTTAAGCATACTGATCACATTGATCGTTCAGATTGTGTGTTGGTCTGTGGTTTCACAGGGCAGCCTGGGATATGTCTGCCACCCTATGTGCCCTTTTGATTAATGGGGGTGGCGTGGTCACCGAGGGCAGAGATTGTCCTGTGACTGAAAGGTTACAGGTTTAGTCTCTGCCATAGCCAAAAAGCAACAATCAATAATCATGTGTCCTTCAGCAAGACAATGAACCCTACTCAGTCACCCATTTTAAGTCACTTTGAATAGGAACATCACTTAATTCCCATATTGTAAATTGTGCAGATTTACAGAAAAAAGAAATCTGCCTTTTCATGTGTTTTGATGAAAGTTTCAATCGCTCAGCAGCAGGATGAAGCGAAGTGAAGCGATTCAAGGTTATTTTGTTTTATTTAGCACCATCCCTTGTCTGAATTTTAAAAAGTGCTAAATGAATTACAGTTCATGTTGGCTTATTTGTAACAGTAAGGGGATGATGTCCATAATTCTTCAACTTTAAAGGCAGCCAGTGTGATTTCACGTGTCCATCAGCAGCCCTTTTTAGAGCAGTTGGTGCTAACCTCCTCTGCTGCTCTGAGTAACGCCCAAATATCACCATCACTACTGTTTTAACACTGTCCCACTCAAAGCAGAGTGGTTGACACTGTGGTGGTTGATTGTATCTGTACACAACGAGCAGAATATTGACTTAGCTCTGTCATAGGGCATACTGCTTAAAGCAAAGTGGTTGACACTGGCTGATTGTGTCTGTACACAACGAGTAGCTGAAGGAGAATTACATGCAAAGTAAATTTGAGAATGGCGTTCACTGAAATCCTTTGTTAAATAAAGACAATCTAAAAAGTGTTCTTCTTTTTTAATCTGTTGCTCTGTGTGAAAGTGAGTGAATTAAACTGTCACCATCAGTTAACAGCTATGATTTTTTTTTTTTTTTTTTTTTTTTACCCCCTGATTTCAGTTGAATATTGTTATTGTGTCACTTTGATTTCATTTTAAGCACTGAGTCATCTCTCACCTCAATGAGTGATCTCCCTCTCATGCTGTTTGTGTTGTCAACTGATGACGAACAGAGAAAACAATTAGGGTCTTTATGCATGCATGAGTATATTCCGCTGTATTCCACAGGCAGTGATTGTGTCTTTTTGTGGGGCCAATTAAAAGAGGAAAAGACAAAGTGAAAAGGGAAAGCACTAACTGATGGGGAGTGAAACGTACAAAAACAAAGGGACGTAAGTTGAGAAGGAGATTCTAGATTGTGAGATCGAGTGTGAAAAGGGACGTTATTAAAGTGTCACGTGATGGTTGTGTTTACTCCTGTAATCCTCTTTTGTCTCCGTCACTGCTGTCCTTTGGGACCCATCTCTCTCTGCCAGAGGCCCAGGGACTCAGGAGTTATTTGGGTGCATGATAGTCTTTGTGTATTTCTGTTTCTTCTGTAGGCTGTGTGTCATTGTTTTAGTTTGTGTGTAGTATAGTTCATACATGTATGTACAGGATCTGGATGCCAAATTGCATTTTCATTTGACATGCAGGAGAGTGTGGAAATGATCATCATCTGACTGCATCTATGAAAATTAAATGCTTTTCTAAATCGCTGCCTTCAGACTGTCCTCTGATTAGTTTGCATTGTTATTCAAGATTTTCTTTGAGGACCTCTTCATTCTCCTGCTGAAAAAACACTGACCTATAAAAATGACAATGAATGTTGGTCAAAAGCACAGTCAGTCTTCACAACATCGAATTAGCAAAAGAGAGATTGTTTTATAGGTATCGAAGACTTTTATCAAACAGGGCTATTATTTGGATCTATTTCATAATTCAAGGTGTAATATTAATTACTATGTTTAGCCTTTTTCAGAAATAAGAAATTGTGCTTCTGTGTTACAACAGTTTGCGGTATTGGTCTTATGTCAGAAGGAAAAGGAGTGAGTGTAAGCCCACTGGGTGATCTTTTACATGCTATAAAAGCTGCATTAAATTTCCATTCAGCCAACATCAGTCTTTGCATTATGATGCTAAGAGACAACCCTGACCTTGAAGTATGACCCTATTTTTTTGATCACCAGACAAAAAATGGATTATGTAAATGAAATTACATTTTGAATGTATTGTTGTGAAATGAAACCATATTTTGTCAATGTAATTGTTGGGTTTATTTTGTTGTTTCATTAGATAACACTGTTTTCAGCATTCTCCTCCATACTTTTTCCCACCATCATGTCCATAATTCAATTAAAACCTATCTGGGATAATACAATGAAGCCATTGAGATCATTCCCATTGTGGTCCTTGTGGTCCATAATTAACATCACTATCTCCTGCCTTGCCCGTTCAAAGAGACTTAAGGGCAAAAGAAGGCCATGGGAACTTCATAAAAATGCAAATCTCACTCACCTGTTAAATGCAAATCGCCACAGAGGTGAACCTAAATAGAAAAATCTTCATTAAAGTTGTGCAACTGCCCTAGAGTGATGTTACTACAACAGTAAATCTGAAGTCACTTGTCAGCCTGTCACTCAGCTGAGACAGCACAGGCCCTAACAATGACTATTCCACAATAGCTACAGTCTACCCAGGTTTAATTGTGGCAGTACCACCAATCCAGTTAAATGTGTTTGACTGACTAAATTCCACCCAACAAATTTTCAGACTGCATAAAGCCACAGTCGGCAATTAAAAAATTGAACTAAAATGCCTTTTATGTTAAACTGTGGCGTCACCCTGCAGCCTCTCTGCTGGGCAGACGCTGCTGCTAGAGGAGCTGCTCGGTCTCAGCCTCCAGGTCCACATGAATTCAGCTAACTTTCAGTAACTCATTAGCATCAAACTTTGTCATAAAATTAGCATTTGTTTCTTTCTCATTTACAGTGATTCACTTGCTGTAGCATGAAGAGCACTGTATGGGTTTAATGGGTGAAGGGGACTGGGTGAGTTGACCAGGGAGAATGAATATCCTGTATTTCTCTAGTTCTACTTCTTCAACTGGTGATGAAGAGCTTACACTCTCTGTTACTGGTGGATTTTATTGCACACATTGAGCGTTGTCGTCTTGAGTAAAATATGACCTTGCCTATACTCTGCTATGTGTGTGCATGTACCTGGTATTACCCACACTGTGGAGATTGAAACCTGTTTACACACTCATTGTGGGGACTTGGCATTCCTCATAGGGACCAGATGCTGGCCCTCACTATATAAATCTCCATTGCTCTCAGACTTATCTGTCCTCAGTGCCCCCATTCACTTTAAGGTCTAAAGTTTGGCTCCCTGCTGATATGGCTGATGGTGTTTCCAGCAGGCCAGCAGGCCAGTTAGTGAGGTCGTCTGCCAGTCAATGATGGCCTCCTGTACCCACTATGGTGGTGTCCAGCTCCATTATCTTCATGCCAGGTGGATCTCAGTGGAGACCCAGAATGGTTAATGAGTTACCAACCACTTTCTCTACCCATTCTCCTCCCATCATCCTTTCTTTTTTCAACGTAATGGAGCTAATGTTTAGGCTTGTGGGCTGCTAACGGAGGGGTTTGGGCCTTATGCAAACTTAATGACGACGGAGACCGTCATCGCTTCTGCACACTGTATAAATGATGTGTCGTTCGACTCTGCACTTATTCTAACCCTGATTTCTGCTGAATTATTGATGCTCAACAGGGTCAGGGTTTGCTTTTAGTGCTCCCCTGTGGGGCGTTGCAGGGCTTAGCGCAGCGTGTGCACTCATAATATCATCACCATCCAGACTGCACAGAAAAGACTCAAAGCAGCCAGACTTTTATGTTTGTACCTGAATAGTGTGTACTCTGGGAGACTCTGCATGTGTCTTTGTTTCTAGATTTTGAGTTTATTGTCGACATTTTAATTAACTTTTTTTGTTATGGCCATTTTTCATTTGCTATTTAAGGCATTTGTCATTTTTGTTTTATCTTCTGCTACACTGTTTTAGAAAATTGATGAAGACATTAGGTGTTATTGAGATATCTTTTACTTTTGTGTGTTTAGACCATTGTGTCTAAAAAATGTTAAACTAGATGTCCGTTTGTAAAACTCTGAGTCCTCCTCGCACCACAGCTGCCTCAATAACTGTGAACAGAAGTTTGGAACCTTTTAGGACTTGTCCCAGACTTGGCCGTCCAGTGAGACGGAGTAACGAGGCAAAACAGGCCTCGGCAGAGATAGGAGCTCTAGTATGGTGAAGACTAGACACTGCTCATCACCTGCCTAGTGCTGACCCTACCTCAAAGCATTGTGGTGTGGGGCTGCTTCTTAGCAGCAGGTTATTTTCTGATGCCACTGCATTTAAGAAATATCTTAAATTATTTTCAATGTTGGTGCAGGATCTTATATTACCATTAATTCAAAGACATCCATAGTGTTTTATATGTATGTTTTTAGTAAAGGTTCTTAGACTATAGAAAACTAACAGATTATCTAACTTTTAAGTTTGAAATGGCTGTTTTTTGCCAAGTAGTTGGCAGTTATTTGTAGAGTAATGTTAGTGCAGTTGGAAGAACACGAGTGTTCGCCTACGCAGTGTTACACAGTTTGCTGTGTTCACACTAGATTATTTCATTGTTGTATTGCCAGTGATATTTACTTTTTAAATATCAATGCTGGTACAGTAAGACCCAGTGGATTTTTGTTATATATGTATTTTTCATTTTAGCTGGAAAATCACAAGTGAACTTGGATCTTCTACAAACAGTTCATGGAGTCCATAGAGAACACTAGCAAAAACAAGAAAGCATTCACACTAAGGTCCATTAAGATAGTCCATGAATATTAGATAAATACACTCATTACATTGTTTTCTTGCATGACAGTGAAAGGTGTATGCTGTGTGTGGTTTGACTGACTGTGCTTGTGGTCCTCAGTGTGTGTATGTGTATGTTCCTGAGTCATTTTCTCCATGGCTGTCCTTCATAAGATATTTACATGTCTATCTATTATGGATTGTGATCTGATTGAAGCTGAGTGTTCCCATCATGCCCCTTGTCTGAACTCCCAGAGCACCACATTTTAAAGAAACCAGGTTCACCCTTATTTTTGTCTCCATAACTTTGCAAACAAAACAGTTTTTAAACAGCTCCTTCATTTTTATCTGCCGTTATTCCACCACAGATAATGCCCTCTGCATTTTGACTGCTGCTTATGTTATCCTTATTCCCGCATTTTAATATAACTCTTGAGTTTAAATCTAACTTGGAATCACAGAATATCCAAATCACAAGGCAAGAGGCACATTTCTGGCCTCATCTAAACACACTGGCTGTTCCAGCAAGCCCTAAATCCCTAATCCTCAGCACACTGGGTCAGAGCCACCTCACCCTCTCTGTTTGCCTCTCTTTTCATATTTCTCCTCTCTTTCATAAACACACTCTTTTCCCCACTCACTATCTCTCTCTGTGACCACATTATGCATCATGCACGCAAACACAGTCACAACTCCCACACAAACACACACGGTGACCGCTCAGTGCTGGTCCCTCAGACGCTTGGCTTCCATTCTTTCACCAGCTGCCCTGCCCTGCCGTCACCCATTCCCCATTCCACTTCCTCCCTCTCTGATTTCTCCATCCATTTTCTTTTAGTTCTCACTCCTCCTCTTTGTTTCTCCCATCTTTCACACTTTCCCTCTTCTTGTCTGCCACCCTCTTGTCTCTCATCATTTTTTTCCCCCCCTCTGTCCTCACGTCTTTGTCTCTAACGCTTTACAGTGGTGATGGGCGTTCCAAGCTAAAATGCAATTTGAAAATCTCTGGGAAGTATTCGATTTAATTATTCTAAAAACAGATGTAGTAAAATGATGTGCTGATGAGGTGCCAGTAAAAGCAAGGGAGAACCTTGGCTCTTTGTTTTTAAAGACAAAATCATAGACGCACAAAATGTTCAATTTCTTTTTCATATAATTATATACATCTCCTCCTCATCCACCCGCTGCCCTTTATCCTCTTTCCATTTTGCTTTTTCTTGTCTTTTTAAAACCATATCTAATATTCAGTATTTTTAATGTCTATTTAATAAGCACTTTATCATGGTTATCAAATTCAATGTACAAGCAAAAATGTTTATGTAAACACATTAACATGAGTAAAATCATTTGAGGTGCAGCAAATTAACATTTCCACAATTCAGTGTAAATTAGTTTCTAAAAGGTGCTAACGCAAAACCATTTGAGCTTACAGTATGCCTCGACCTAGGTTTTTACATTGCTCTGCATATATTAAAATTCTAATTCTTTATTCTCAGCCCAGTTGTATTTCAAAATACACAGTGATCAGAGGCAACCACATTCATTCAAGTGTGTAAAATATCAGATAATATTAATCTTTTAAAAGAATCTCATCTGCAACTGCAAAATTAATTTTTTTTAAATCTCCAGTAAATCCAGTAAATAAGACAAGCCACGTGCAATATTTTGTGTTACAGAGAGGAACATTAAGGGAAACTGACAGTATCAGCCAAACCCACTTCAAGTAGCAGGGAATTAGGCTACTGGCCCAAATCCATCAAGGTCAAGAGGTCATGTTACTTTTCCCTCTAGTCCACCCACCTCTCCCTCTCCATTTCAAGCATTTCTCTCTTTTCATCCCCGTCTCTCGTTGCTCTTCTCCCGCCTCCCTGCTCCCTTGCTTTGTTCGCTGTCTGACTTTCTCCTGTCCCGCTGTTTCCCTTCACTTCTGGAGTAATGACAGCCAGCTGTCAACACGGCACTAGCTCTCCTGACCACAGAGCAGACCCGACAGCGGCACTGATGAGATCGCTCACTAAACGCCTCTCTCCGGTCACAGCTCCTTCAGGGCTTTTTTAGATGGCAGTTGTTCTGTCTTATTTATTTATTAGCTGCCATTTTTTTCATTGTTGTGCCTGAGTTTTTCACATATTTATTTATCCGTGCGTGCCTGAGTCCTTGATGATCTAAATCTTAAAAAAAAAATAATAAAAAAATATGTTTGACTGTATTTCTCCATGATGCCTCCTGGGTACCTTGAGGGAAATCATCATTTAAACATTAGACCTGTCAGTTGTATAAGAGGGAAAAAGTGTTAATGTTTTATTCAGTACTTCTAATTCTGGGCTGTTCCGTTTATAGCTCTGTCTTTACCTGTGTGGTTTGGCGTTGTCTGTATCAGCGAGTGTAGGTTACTGCTATTCCCAGATATGATTGTTCACTTAGGTGTAAATTGAATACCACTTTAATGGCAGTGATGGTGCGGTCAAGTGTATCATTTTAAAAAGTCTGCTTTTGTAGATAATAAGCTGGAGACACTTTGACATGTCCTAGCAGGATAATCACAGGTGTGATCACAAAATGAGTGATGGCTAAACTCCGTCTGTCTGCTGAGTTTCAGGCTCCTGCTATTGTACTTGCTGATTATTTTTAGCAACACTTGTGTTTTTCCAAGTGTGACACACCAGAATATTGGCTGTGTTAAAGACCTATTTTCCATTGTTAATAATTTTGCTGTAAAAGGTCTTTCTTTATTATTTGACATTGTGTTGGCTTTCCCCACGGTTCCATAAAATGACAAGCTGTTCTATAACAAACCGTGATTCAATACGCTGAAGCCAGTGCCCTCTCCAGACCCTCAGTGCTGTAAGTCTTGGAGAAGTTTGCTTTTAAAGCTGAGCACTCTGTGGCAGATTTCAGTCAGGCTTTTAGCTTTTAGCGCTGTGGTCAGTGTATTTTTTAACGTTATTGTATGAATCACAAAGATGGACCATAAGGCTATAAAGGACTGAACACCCCTCCAGATTCCTCCTAGCTTTCTGAGGGGCTTCCATTTCCAAGTCCAGTCCTCTCTCTCTGTGGTTTTATCTTCATCATCTCTTCTCCTCTCCTCTCTCCCTCTCTTATTCCATCTTTTATTCTTCTTCCTGGAAATAGTCTGTGTACCATCTCCAGTGTCACCAGAACCACAAAAGCACATCTCAGTGGTTGTTAATTATTTCTGAGGAAACCCTCTCCACAGGCTCTTTCATAACCCAACACAATTTAATAATATTCTAGTGTTGTGTTTTTTTATATTTTGGGGCTCTGTGTAAAGGCAATGGAAGAAGTCTTTGTCACTCTGTAACATCTTCACCTCTGTTTTAGAGGGATAAATTCATCTCTGCTTAATGGGATCAGTCTGATTAACTCTCCTTGTGGTATTCTGTCTGACTCATCGTTCATGTAATTGGATTTTCCTCCCTTTCCTTTTCTATGCCATTAAAATCAGCACAAGGAGCAGGCAGATATGTAACAATCTATAAGACTGCAACAAACGTAGTTAACTGTAGTTATCATATTGCTGAATCATATTACTGCTCGCGCATCTTGGAGAATAACACAGTTACATCCTCTTGTGTTTTTCTGATTGAACGTTACAACATGGCTGCTGGTAGAGATATATGGGTCCACACATGCTGTTTCTGCTTGAGGCCTTGAGTGTAAAGTTGAAAGCAATTTAATGTTCTTTGTCACAGCCCTGTTAACATATTTGTAACAATCCATTAGCAATTTAAGTGCAAACGAGCAAACAAGTCCCACTTGTTTTATATACTGTCAGGTATATTGTGACTGTAGTCCAATACCATTACCATCAGAATATTGCTGCCTCAGTAAAAGTATTAACTTGCACCAGGACTTTCAGGTGCTCCTTCCCAGTAGTTTCTGTTTTATCGCTTCTCTTTAGTGTCTAGACAAGGTGTTCGTGTATAAGCAGCACGATCTACACGCGCTGACAACAGTGGTGCTGTAAATTGATATTCCTTCACTGTATTACAACCATGCTGTACTGCAATAGCTATATATATATATATATATATATATATATATATATATTATATATGTGTATAGAAGCACAAAGGCATAAAAAATCAATATGATGTACTGCATTTTTGTTTCCTCACTTTGTCACATAGTGCTTCAACATATGGATGTTGACAGTCTGTAAGTGCAGAGCTTGAGATGAGGTGAAGTGAAAAGCTCCATTCACACACAACTAAAATTACCTGGGGGGGGTGCACAGAGATTTGTAATAATGGGGTAAATCATCTGGGATTTTAATCTGGTGTGTCTGCCGAGACAGAAGTCTCCTTGATAATATTGATGTTATGGAAATGGTGGTCTCAAACATGATGTATTTTTTCAGCAGGTTTCTGTAGCTTTTTCATTCTGAGATGTAAAATGTATTTTTTTTTTTTTTTTCTTGTCTGAAAGCTTTTGAAAAACATTCAGTGGTAACTCCCAGCCCAGTGTCCCTGGGAAGTGCAGCCATATTGGTTATTTGTCATATACATCTTGTATCAACTCTCATGCCAATGCAGGAAAAACACACCAGCAGCATGCAATATACTTCTGCACTGCCCCCTGTTGTTTCCCGTGTAGGCCCACTCTGGACTAGTGACATTTGCATCATTCAAAGCTGATTGCACTGTCAGGACATGTCATTATCCTATTTCATGTCATTAACAACCAGCAGTGCTTCAAAGGTAATAGTAATTTTGTCATATTTATTTGTTGTGAAGGTAATTCCTGGATACTATACCTTATTTAATTATTATTGCATATTCTACCTTTTGTGCTGCTGTATGCACATCTGGTGTGATCCACAGACATCAAATGCCACGTCATATCACACATCAATATGCCATGCTGCCAGTGTGTTCACCTTTGAGAGTGTGAAGGTCAGGCTGGTGGAGTGTGTAATGTATTTTTACCTTACAGATGAGTCGGATCAAATACGGACCAATCTAGCTCTATGTTGAACTAAGCAGCTGTGGTTGCCTAAACCTTCTGGTCTTGTTGATGTGCAGATGTTACATAAATCTTTATAATTAGATTAAACATCATTTTTGCACCTCTGAATTTTGCAGAGTTTGCTTACGTCAACATTGTATGTGACAACTCAGGGTTGATTTATTAAGTATATTCCCTTTCTTTCCAATTTGTGTGCCAGGCTACAGGAAACAAAACCACTCCTTTGTCACCTAGACTGTAAGCACAGTGTTTACCATTAGCACACATTACAGCAGTGCATTTGATGTGCAGGTCATCCATCACTTCCTAAATTGTTTAATTATGATCAACTTATGATTGTATTTATTTTAAATCAGTCCCACACACTATCCTGCCACAGCGAAATGCTTCATTCACTCCTGCTTGATGAATGTTTGTTAAAGACTACAGTTCCCAGCTGTTTTAGGATATTACTGTGCCTTTTTACAATCAGACTATATGCTATGTTTATCACCTGTTCTGTCCTCATGCAGGACAGAAAAAGACAATGTTAGTTTTGGTCTTTTAGTTGGAAAAATTAGAAAAATCATCAACTTTATTCACTAAACAATGTGCTGTATTTGAATTTTAGGATTTATAGCTGCTGAGTATTTTCTTTTTAGTGTAAAGTCGGGGCATTGCTACTAAACGGAACCATCCATAGAACTATGCTGCAATGCTTTAAACACAGTACAGAGAATTATTGTTCTCCAAATGATGAATCCTGTTGTGGCATGAATATTCTGCCTCTAAATGGCCAGAGGAGGTTTATTTCACAGCACTATCAGTGTGTGAACGGAGCATTAAGCAGCCGAAGCCCACCCGGCAGAGCAAGCTTTTACAAGCCGTGTGACGGCATAGCCTCTTGATCTTCTGCCTCACCTTTGCGCTCTCACCCCTGCAGCCTCTCACCTCGTGGGGGCTATTAGTCATCTCAGCTGTGGGAGTAAGGCCATTGGGGGTGCTTAGTCGCTGTTCTCTCAGAGCCTAGCAGAGAGGGGGGTGCTGCTGTGGCATCAGCAGAAATCCAGTATATGCTGAAATAAAAAGCGAGAGGTGAAAGCAAGATGATGCTAAAGATAGATGGAAGGTATTAAGATGCTGTTTATCATAAACAGTCATGGAGTGTACTGGGAGCGTGTTGCACATAAGGGAAGCTCTTATAGCTATAGAAAATCTTTTTTTAATAAGGGAAGACAAACATTTTTCCAGAGGCTGGCGCGCACAAGAGAATACACCACACACTTTTGTTCTCAAACACACATGTATGCTTACAGACAGAAATAAATTTAATTTAGGCCTTGAAGATTGAGATGCTATGGCTGTAAATATTTGTGTACAGAAGAAGTGTTTCTTTATTTCAAACACTTCACATTTGTTTTTTCATTTTGTTTCATTGCACTACAGACTCTTGAAATGTGAAGGGAGTTTTTTTTTTTTTTTTTTTTTTTTTTGAGCAGTGATTATATTCCCCCAACTCACATGTTCAAACCTGCTGCAGTAAAATACATTTGAGAGCTTATTTCATCTTTGGCCGTGCTGGCATTAATGCAAAAATATGACTGTGGCAATATGAAGTGGACTGATGCTCTATATTTCAGCCGACTTAGTTGTAGCTCCAGCAACGTTGAAGTTGTAGGAGTTATAGTAGATAGAGTGAACCAGCATTACTATATTGAAGATCAATCATAGGCAGGCATGTGGGCCTATTTAATTGTACTTTTCTACTACTGGTATATGCCGATGTACGTACTTTACACAAAGTAAGAAATGGCAGCATGCTATGAAACTTTTATGCCTCTGCAGTAGAAGCAGTTGTTTGTTTTTGCGAATAAAGCGTCACTTTGTCAGTGGGATGAAATAAGTAAGGTACATCATAGTGTAGGTAGATTTATATATTTTTATGTAAAACAGCTGAAAACTATATTACCCAATGCATAGAAGTGCAGTGATGACAATTAAGTGAAATCCTCCTTAGGGTGATCACTTGCCAAACTTGTGAGTACCCCTGACTTGAGCTCAGTTTGTCAAACTGTTACATTAAACAGTAATTATTTCTTCCCCTTTTCCAGCTTTTCTTCATAGTTAATTATTGGGGAAAGCCCAGAGGCTGCATCAGAAATTCGTTATTCACAAGCAGAAACACTGCTACCCTCCCAAATCATTTTGTGTCCCTTGGGGCGGTGGCAGCCAAGCAGAGTGAGAAACAGATACCTGTCATACTCTAACCGATGTGACCATGTGACTGAACACTGTCTAGTGTGAATTCCAGGTCACTCTGTTCTCACAGTTTCTACGTTTGTCAAAGAATCATACTCCCTGATGGTTCTTCAGCTCCTCTTTGCTGTGTAACTCTCTCCATCTTCCTTGGCATTTATTTTTCGACTCTTACGTTTCTGCTCTGTATGCGTTCGCTCTCCGATTTGCACAAACAAAACATTTTGATGTTGTGATGAAACTCCCGACATCAAATTTAGCTGTTGTGAATAAACAATCTTAAATCGTATGAATATGATTGATAATCTGCCTGCAGTCTGTAGTTTACACTATTTTTACACATCTTTTTTGTGTGTGCAGCTCAGAGAGTGCTTGGATCAGCTGCAGCCCACACTATGACCCTGAAATAGACTCAGTAGATTGAAATACATGGATGAATATTTGTCTAAGATTTGATGGCACTCATGGTCATTGCAGCATCTCATCTGTCACTTCAGAGTTGTCAGGTTACGCGCTTCATATTACACTTCAGCTTGCTAATAATAAAGAAAACAACCTTGAGCTTTACAGTAGGAGAAAGTCTTATAAGACAAGACGAGTGAGGAGCTGGAGAGAGCTGGTTTAGTGAAACTGGGAGCAGTATCCAGCGCATCATCACGTTTCATCTTCTGATCAGTCACAAGCATAATACAAAAAAATTACCCACAAACCTCTAAAGAATTCCCCAGCTGTCTTCAGTGTAGGGGATCATGTGGGAGTCCGATGTAGCATCAGCTGCAGTCCCACTTTCTCAAGTCATTCGTTCAAGAGAGCTGAGTGGCTGCAGATACACAGGGATCAGAAGATCAATATGGGCCAATCAGTTGAATCTGGCAGATGAGCCCAGTGACATTTTGTCTGAGGCACAGACTGAATATCCCTGTGTGGAGGCAGAGTGAGCCCATTTCTCTGAACCTGTTCTCTCTGATAGAAATATATTCTGCTCACTTTGAATTTATTGTGTCAGTATTGTTTATCTCTTTTTTTTTTTTTTTACATTTACTCTTAATTCATAATTTTTATTCTCCGTTTTCAGATTACTACTGTTGACTATCATTGCTTATTCCTTTTTTGCTTTATTACTTGAATCTCTTCAAACACACATGATGAATTTGGTCTGACACAGCTAAAGTAATGAGAGTCTGAAAGGGGTCATGATAACAACATGCATAGTAAGTAAGTTTTATTTTGTACTCTTTGTTCCTGAAGAAGTATAGTCACCACATTGTGCGTCCCAACACACAGTAGGACATCACCAGCGGCAGTGACAAACTCGTCATTTCACTTGATCGGTTTAACATTTGTATCCTTTCCAATCAATAATCGGGAGAGGAGGGGTAGAACAAAACTAAACATCAAGACAGATTGAGCATGTGTTAATAAGGGATTTAGCAATTACCCTTAATCAGTATGAGTATTTCGTTTAGTTTGACCATCAACCATGCCTCTTCAAAAATCTCTCCACTGCCTGTGTTTTGTGATTCCATCATCTTTAACTCATCTAAAGATATTGATTGTTTTCTGGAACCAAAATTAAATAAAATTGGCAATAACCAATTATAAGTTGGCTGCAAGGAATGATGTGAAATGACTGGACTTAAGGTGCTGGCTGGCCTGCCATTGAGAAAAGGGGTCACAGAGGTAAAAGGTTTGCAGCACTTAATGGAGAAAAATGGCTCTAGTAGGAAATTAATATTAAGTGTAATTATCTTTTCAATGTGCTTCGTGTTGTGATGTTGCTGAAGTCATCTCTGCTGTTATGGTGCCTGTGTTTGTGTCAGCTGGTCCACCACTTCAGTCCAGACAGAAATATCTCAACCAGCATCCAATGAATTGGCTTTTACAATTTGTACAGAAAGTCCCCCTCAGGATGAATTATAATCACTGCACTAATCACATTGCTTTTGTGTTAGCACCATGATGTGGTCTCAGTTTCCATGTGTCCACTGTTCTGTTTTGTGACTAAACACCTAACTGACAATCCCAGCATCCTCAGCTGTACTTTGTGTTGATATTGATGTGTGTTCACTGCTAATGAGCGGTGTTAGCATGCTAAATGTCAGCATTTCTGTAAACATGGGAAACATCACATCTGCTAAACATAAGCATGTTACTGTTGTCAACTGTGAGCATGTTGGCATGCATGTTAGCCTCGCAGAGCTGCTGGCGTGGCTCCAGCAGTCAGTAATTTGATCAACAATGTTTAAGCAGATTAACATATTTCATCATTACCTGACAGTAAGCAACCACTGGTAATCTACCTGAAGCTGTAAATGTTAACACACTTAATGGAAATGCCGTCCTGCTAATGATTTTTGAGGGAATATTTAAATTAGATCGAGGTGAGTTTATGCAACAGATTATGCATATGACAACACAGCTAATCTGACCAATTCCATTTCAGTCTGAGTTAGTTAGGGATGAGGTGAAATGATATCGAATGTACTGTAAAGTACTCATTAGCAATTCGTACTATGTGGACAATCTAAGGAGGTTTTCCTATCTGATAAGGCCACTGTCCTTATGGTTCAGTCAGTTTTCTCTGTCCATTGTGTGTGTTTTCCAATGAAGCCTTAAAAATCTAAAATGTTTGCTGTGTTTATTATTTTTTTTCTCTGACAAGCTGATTTTACAAAGATAAAGTGGATTCTTTGTATAAATAAATAAATTCATTTATTTTATTTTGAGGTGTTTAATTTAGAATTAAAGTAACTTGTTTATTTAGTCATACACTGATTTTGCAGGAAAATAGGCCACATCAGTGGTTAACAGCTGAACGGTTTTGTTATGGAAAGGAAATTGCTTAGAATTTACATCTTTTACTGTGTCACTGACAGTGGTATCTTCTTCGATCACTGATCTCTGTCATTAATGGCAGACCAAAGGATGCAGGGGGGCAAAGGTTGTGTCAAGTTCTGTTTCTTTGTGTGTTTATTTAAATAAGACATCAGTCACTTTAACTGAAGGATGCTCTGGAAAAAGTACTTGGAGAACATTATAAAACAGTATCAATTATTTATTAAAAAAGCAGAGTACGAGAAGAAGTTTGTCTCAGATAGTCTGGTAACTAGAAAAAAATATCTCCAGTACATTGCTTCCCTGATCATTTGTTATCCAGTTTCCATCGTCTGTTTGCTCACACGTAGTAACATCATTTTGGGTACAATGCAGCAAAATGTACAGTTTGTTCTTATTTGTGTGTGCACCACGGCATATCTCACCTAGCACCAAGGACTTCTATTGGCCATTGATATTCCAGCTCAGTGTGCATGTCAGGAGCGTTTTGTCTGACTGTGCGGCACAGGGGAGACAGTGTTTGACGGCGCGTCTCTGAATTTAATTATCTGCAGCTGCTTCAGAGCAAATAGAATGATCTGTAGGATCAGCAGATGTGACAGCTTTTTTTTTTTTTTTTTTTTTTGGGCTACACACACAACACACGTGAATAAGTTCATCCACATGCACACTATGTGTGCATATATCTGCTACACAATTGTAGATGAGATGACACTTTTGTCTATCACATTGCCTGTCTAGCAAAATCTGACTGCTGGCTAATGGTGTCCACTCTTTCTGTAAATGTCACATACTGGTATCTTGCAGGGTTTGTGAGTGCAGCCTCTGTGTTTTCCATGAATCAGGGTGGTTTATACTCTGGTAGTGCTGCAGGCAGTGAGTCCCTCATCAGCAGGGCAAATGTTCTTCTAGTCTAATTAGTAAGAAGCTCTCAAGTGTCCGCTTGCCTCTCTGAGGAGAACATATTGAAAACAACAAACTCCTCTCTGTGGAGCTGAATTAAATACAAAATAAATAAAGTTTGCTGAGATTCCTTTTAAATGTCTCAGGGATTTAAAGAGCATGAGAGTCTAGCCTCTGGTATGCATGCATGGAGACATATTTTAGTTGCTAAATGGTGTGAGGGTCTGGATGTAAGTAGTTTTGTATCCAGACTGAAGTGACATATTGTGACACTCTCTGGCTGTGTGTGTGTGTGCTGTGTTATTTTAGAAAGTGTTCTGTGCAGTTCAAATGATTGTATGCATAGACGGTGCATGCCTTGCTCTGGATTCACATTACCATTGGCGTCATCACAATGACACAGCAAGAGCTGAAACTGACAAGACTGAAGCCTTTTCTGACAAATGAAAAGCAGTCAGTCAGGCAGACAGTTGTGCTCTGCCTCCAGTTATGCTCTCATCCACTTAAGCTTGCATAAAAGTGAATGAAAGGGGAATCTTATCTTTGTCTGTCAAAAAAATGTCAGAAAGATAAGGCAAAATGGTCTTAACACTTTGTCCAAATCCCTCATGTTCCCGTGCAATTATCAGCACTTTTTTGCAAAACAGTAGCTGCTTTTAGGTTCCCTGACCACAGAACCAGATGGATATCGAAAGAGAATAGAGACATGCACAGCAAAATAAAGACGACAGACAGATGACCTAAGTAAGACCTAGTGAAAAGACGTGAGGCCTGACACCAGATGTCCAGCCTGGCATTGTCTTGGCACTGCAGAGCATCTGAACTTGTAAGAGCTATTTCTATGCTCTGTGCCAGCAGCTTAGACAAGGAGGATTATCAAATGACACTTAGCCTCTTAAGCAAGCCACAACTGCAACTAACATGGTCCAAGTGAGCATGGGACAAAGGACTTAGCGCGAGGATGAACGCAAGCGCAAGGACTTAACTAAATGTCAGACAGCTTCTGTATTGTTAACGTAACTTTTATGTGCAATTGTTTCTGCTGCTGCTCATGTACTCTTTTCTCTGAGCAAAATGAGAAAGGTCGAGGGGGTTGACGGAGTAAAAGAAGAGGCAGGGAGGGAGAAAACAAGGAGGAAGAAGAAGAAAGCCACCGGTGGGTTACTGCCGCTGGACGTTTGTAGCTAAGCGTTTAATCTCCCACGCCTGGAGAATACAAACGATCTTGTAATTGTCCCCGACCTTGACATGAACAGCAAGGTCGCAAGGGAGCCGGACTATTTTGCATTTCCCACAGATGCTTTGCCGAGACACGCAGAACAATTAGCCAACTGGATAAAAAGGAACTGGGTCTGACTTGCTTCCCCCCTCCCTCCCCACCTCACCATGCTTCCCACAGGGTATTTACCTGGCACGCTCCACAGCCCCAGGGCTTCCTTTCATAGATTACTAATACTTAATTATGATAAGAGTAGTCAATGCTTCCAAGGCAGGTCAGACTACATGTAGTGCTGAAACTATATTGTTGATTATTTATTAATTCCTTAAAAGTGTAGTTTCTAAAATGTCAATTAGACAAAAGTGAATAAAGTGGCAAATTCCCCAGATGTTTAGTCTGATCTAAAATCCAAAGTTTACAGAAGAGCAGAATAAATTAACGGCAGTAGAAACAAATGTATGGTGTTGTATTAACATCTGTCATTTTATCATGTGATGTTAATTGATAACACAATGGATGGATCATTTCAGTGTGTCTGTGTGTTGTGTTACTTGACATGATGTGACCATGTTTGCAAGCACAGCTGTTGTGTATTAATCAGTAACTGAACACAAGTATTTGTTTGCCTCCGTAGTGACACCTCAAAGTTAAGAGGGTGTGTGTTGTTTTTGTGGATGTGTGTACATCTGTATGCCTCTGTGCGTTGGCCCTACAATCGCCTTTATGTAATTAAGGGACTTTTGTCCTCTGGCAACAGTGCATTACCTCTATTATTGAATATGCTGAGAGTTGAGATATGATTATACTCGAGGCAAATTCAATTTCTGTTTTCAGCAGTTTGATTATAAAGGCCTGGACTGAGCTCTTTAAAGTTAAGCCACTATGGTTTTTAGCCTTATTCCACAGAGGGATAATAGATTTGACCCTTTCTCAGCATCTCAACTGACTCAACTTCCAAATAGCGTCAACACAATGGCCACTAGAGCCCTCTGGGATGGGTATTCATTTCCTTGTAATTGTGAAACGGCCTGTACAGTTTTCTTTAACTGAAACATAAACACTACAAGCAGCAACTTTAGGTTTTGTTTAACTTGGTTAATTGTTTAGATTCTGGCGTGTGCATGTGTCTGTGTGGAGGAGGAGCTTGCACAAGCAGTGGAGATGGTGAACTGTGTGTGTGTGTTTGTGTTAATGGGGATGAGCAGGTAAGGTGGAAGGTGTGAGCTCTGTTTTGACTACACCTACGCTCCCAGGTATGTGTGTTTTTTCTGTATTTGTATACGACTTTGCACATGCATGTGAGAACAGCTGATGAGAGGTGTTGATAAGGACACTTAGCTGTTTTATTTGTAGGGAGTTAGTTTATATTTGTATAAAAAGATTTGCCTTGTTAGCACTGTCATGTAACTGTGATCAGGACTGGAAGTGTTTTGCTTGAGTTTACGCTTTTTCTATTTCTGGTGTGTATTGTGACATTCATCTTGTTGTAATTGATAGTTTCCTTTGTTTTATTGTGCTGGTGCATCAAATACAGTGTTTGTTTAAATCAAGGTAGAAACAGTTTTCATGTTCGGGAGTTTGGAAGACTTTATTACCCATATGTGACAAAAAGGGCCCTCTGGTTGCTGCTTAGGGGACAGTTTTATGATTTATTTTAAGCTGTGGCATGGTGCTTTCCGTGCACAGAGACATTTCTTTCTTTTTGAGAGATTTGCTGCCAACGACTATACCAAAACCAGACACCATCATATAGTGTTCGAATGGGTTGGATGTGCTGTATATGAATCAGCAGATGCAATGCTGTTGTCTGTCTCAGCCTGAAATGAGACAGGTGTATTTTACTTTTGCATTGTGCAGCTTCAGCTTAATAAATAAAGAGGTGTTGATACAAATTATTATTTCTTTCTCCCCTATAAGATTGAATTTTACATAACTTCTATGTAAGGGCTTATTTACTCTTTATCCTTTCCTAAATAAAACCTTTTCTGTTGCTCTTCCAGCTCTCTCCAACGCAGATGAAAGTCCCTGTCGGAGGACCTACTGTGGACGGGGTCGGCAGTGCGTGCTGATGGCGGAGACCGGACGAGCTGAGTGCGTTTGCCAGGAAAAATGTCGTCCCTCCTTTGTGCCTGTGTGTGGCTCTGATGGCAGGTTCTACGAGAACCATTGTGAGGTGTACCGTACTGCCTGTTTGGAGAGGAGACGGATTTATGTGGTGCACAGCAAAGACTGCTTCTTCAAAGGTACCTGATTTGATAGCACGAGCAACAACTCAGCAGGTTTATAAAGTCCAATTTACTGGAATACTTTATTGACATGGTTTGTTAGACACTTCCTTTGGTCATATATCAAATCAGTTTTAATCCAAGTAGTTGCAAAAACATGATGTTAATTCATATTAATTAATTCATATTTCAATGATACATGCTCTTTTTTTTAAGGAAAATGTTGCATGTGGTTAAAGAAAGTTACTGTTTTTGACATGAAGACGTATCAAGTGAAATTATTTAACAATCAAAACTTGCAATGCTGGGAACATTTGGACTTGTGGTCTTGTGGTGCTGCACAGTGGCTGTCTGTCTGTGACGTCTGACTGCCTCACTAAAACTTTGCTGCTCTTTGTCAGTGAAAGTTGTCCATAGATTATGTAGGGCTTTAACTTTAGCTTGATGCCGACACATTTAAACAGAAATTGAGTTGTACCAGATGTCAGAAATAAACAATTGTTTTTGTAACAAGTTCCTCCAGTCACAAGCATAGATGATGGTGGAATTTATGCAGATTGCAAACCACCTATTCAGTTAAGATGAAAGAAGGAAGTTATTTGTAGTTTGGCAGTGAAGCCTGCGGCTCAGGGTCAAGTTTGTCAGGGTAATTATAGCCAAGCATTGACACTGGCACTCAGACAGAAAGCGTTTTTATCAAATGCTGTATTTGTTGCCTTTATGTTCTCTGGTGCTGTAATCACGCTCCTTTCAGTTAAAGTCAGCATGCTTAAGTTGGCAGTTGGTCCTAATCACATCTAAATCATTTATAGTGATCAACCTAATTGTGAAATTTTAATGGTGAGTTTTCATTTAGAACGTAAACATTGTTGGAGTAGTGTGCAGATCTCATTAACAGCCTTGTCTTGCTGTGTGTGGCAAGAATTAAAACATCTGTGTCAGAAACCAGTTCTTTATTCAGCGCTTATACAAATATTTATACGTATAAATTCATCCAGTGTGTCCACATGCACCGTCTAACCTCTGTGTTACCTCTGCTACGTCAATATCACTCAGAAATCACCACTACATTACTGTGGATCACCAGTTTGTTTATAGTAAATCATTAAAATGGTCACTCCTTGACTACTCAGCAAAAAGGCACTCTGAACATGAACAGTCAGCATTATCATCATCGAACAAATAGTCCAGTTGTGTCATCAAGACTTTGATTTAAGGTTAATGTGGCTAGGTAGGATTTAAGTAAACATATTTAAACAGTGCACACACACAGACATTATTTTACATATTTTTTTTCAATGGCTAGAAGTGGTTGAGAGTCACTTTTAAATACACAGACCACACATGCACAGCTGCTGTGTACCTGCTAGCATTTCCACCTCTTTAAATTCTGTTTTCCAGGTTGCACTAGCATTAAATGTCTTTTCTAATTTCTGAGGGTGTGGATGTTAAAATGGAAAATAAAGCTATAGTTATGCGTGGTTTCACTTCACACGTAAAAACACAGACACACATATACTCACCCAAACAAACATGGCACATAGCACTTTAGTCATATCACATTAGGGAGGGAGGGATTCCTGGCAGACACCACCATGCATGGCTAATCCACATTAGGGATGTTCAGTCGGCACATTTGGCTTAAACTTGAGATGTCTGAATGCAAAGCAGCAGGAGATGGAAAATGCTGGAAATCAGTCAAATGTCATGGGAACTGTGTGTGTATGTCTGTGCAAGAGGAAGAAATGTGTGTAAGAAATCATTGCACCTGAAAGACAAAAACATCACTGGTGGTAGGCATATCTCACAATCCTGAGCTAGTCGTTATTCATAATTACTGCTTTTTGGTAGTAGTAACTGGAGAAATGGGGCAGTGAATGTCTGTAAATGTGAAGACTGCTGCTTGAGTCTTGGTAGCGTTATTCTAGTGTTACTGCCTTTTTCACCCTTATTTTTTATTCTCCTTTTTCTGACATTTATTTTTTGATTATATATTCTGGTACCAATGTTTTGCAAGCTTAGAGCTATTAAATGCTAGATGGCTATACAAGGAACTTGATTACAAAAAATAGTCGAGGCAAATCCTCTGTCTCAAGGATTCATTTAATTACTATCACTTGCGTTATCGGACCTGCTCCGCCTTGGGATCATTGTTCCAGGCGGACCTTAACCCTAAGGCGTCGACGAACGCGCTCATAATAACAACAAAACGCTGTGTAAAATAAAGAAAGCAGACAGGGTGCGCTCTGTCTCCTCTGTCTCTGTCATCTCTCTTCACAGACACGTAAATAAAACAATTCAAGTCGAAAACAAATCATCACTTTTTATTTAATCCGTATGAACGTAAGGAGACGTACGTTTTCTCCTGTCTCACCTCATTACAGCTAATCTGATCCCGCCTCACACTGAGCGCTGTTCATATGGAAATAATCTCAGGTGAGTCAGGTAATTCTGTACCCAGAGAAATGACATAAAACATCAAACTTCATCATAGAATTTACTCACTTTTTTCTGCGCGTTTGGATGATGGCGTGGGTGAAGAAGCGCTTCTTATGTTCCAGACAGAGACGAATAGTTTGGCTCCGCATTGTTTTTTATTGTGCTGCACTAATCCCCTCTCAGCTACATTGACTGAAAGGCTCATTATGTGTGTCTTTGTCTGGTCCTTGAGTGCGTCTTTTGTCTTCTCAGGTAAATCACATGACTATTCATCGTGAGACACACCTTCCTGCATATGGCCTTTCTAAACAAAAAGTGTCTTAGAAAATTTAAATCAGTGTATTGTTTACTGTGAATGTGTGAACAAGATGACTTTTTCATCATTGTGAAGTAAACACTTTACACTACAAGATGCATTTCTTAAGTCTTGTGAACCAATGTTCTGTTTGTGTTTTATGGTCTGAGAGCGAAACCGTCTGTAAAAGGCAGAAAATGTTCAACGTTTGGGATCATTTCAAACTTAAAAAAGATGACAACACGGTGCAATGCGTGTATTGTAAAGTAGAACTGGTACACATATATATTCTTCTGCTCAGTCTGACACCATGACCCACACAGACAAAACTGGATCTCTGGGGTCCCTACAGCTATGTGTTAAGCTGAAAAACTTTGTCTTTTTTTGGTCATTTTGCTTTCAACTTGATCAACTATAAGCTCCGCTGTGAAAGCCAATTCTCTCCAGCTTAGGGCTACGGCCAAAGTCACACTATCAAATTTGGCACGTACTTAAGCAGGCTTAGGTCTCATCATATCTAGATTATTGTGATTCACTATGCACAGTCAGTTGAAAACTCTCCACTGTTAAGCTGACCCCCATTCACTAACACCCACTTAGTCTATTTAAGGTTTTATTTATTCTTAAATCTCTGACATTCCCAACCACCCAGGTCACTGTTCCACTACCGGGGTCGCTCAGGATTTCTGACCAAATCTGGTTTTAGAAAAGGTGACCTTGCCCGTGATCTCCTGGTTGAACTTACACTATTGGTCTTACCTGTTGTGGGCCTATTCTCAAAATTTAAAAAAAATTGTTGATTTAAGAAGTCGAGTCATACAGTTTTATTTTGCATCCTTGTGGAAGGTTGTGTTTATATATATATTTTTATATCTGTATTATATGCTGCAGCAGCACTTGGTTTTATATGACCTTTAAGCAAAAGGTTGACTTTTTTCAAGGAGCGAGGGAAGTTCTCCTTTGGTTTAATATTTTTAATTAATTTTTTAATGTATTTTTTCCTAGGGCAATGCAGAGAAACAAGGGAGAAGGTTGGTTAATTTAAACTACTGGAGACCTGTTCAGACAAACAGTTTCATGGGCCAAGGAATCTGCTGCTCACATGTTTGTGGTTACCCAGATTTTCTGTTTGGTGCAGCTTGAAGGAGGCTGTAACCTGCTCCTGACTTGATAGGACTGCTGCACACTGAAGTATGGCAATGGATTTGTGGTTTGTGACATCCAGGAGGCTGATAACATATAAGGTACAATGGATAACTATAAACCCCTGGACGGGGTTCTTTGTTCTGCCCTGACACTGATGTCTTTGTATTTACACTCCAGCTGTTTTGCTGATATTTTAATTCATATTGGCTTAACACTGACTGCACATAGTATAATAACATTAAAATAACAAAAGAAATACACATTCACAAGTAAATGGATAACTATTTCCTAAGACACAGAAGTCTTAGAGTAGAAACATTTTCTTTACTGCACCTTTTCAATAATCAGAAATCAGTTTTCATTGCAGCGCCTCTAAAATGACTCTGTGCTCTCTTAAGTTGTCTACTGCCCAGAGACTCTATGCTAAAAAATTAGCACAGAAGCCCCAAATGTCTTAACACAAATTAAGCTCACCACATTGTATCTAGAAAGACAAATTGATAAATAGCTTCAAAGTTAAGTTATTTGACCCCAAATGGCTCAGAAGGGGCACATTGTCAATAAAAAAGACGGATAGGCCAGCTGCACTCAAACCTAATAACCCATTTAGATTGTAACTGCCAAAAGTCATAAAATGGGTTTTCCTTGAGGGTGTCGCCTTCTTTTTCTCACCATGTGAAAAATGACATCCCCTCTCACCAAATAACTGACGCCATAAAATGATAATACCTTTTAATGGAGAGGCTGTGTCGGCCATTAACTGATTTTTGACCATAACCATACGTGATGATTTATGTATCATATTTATTCCCTATTTGTGTTTTCTTGAAAAGGCAGGACAAATGATATTACTGGGCAAGGGAAATATGTTGAAACCTCCGATGGTATGAGCTGATTTATTAAAATGAAATTGTCTTTTGACAGCATTGTACATTTTTTATAACCTTGTAAATCAAACTATAACGTTAAATTCCAAAGCAGGTGTTGAAGTGGGTGTGGTGGACGAGTTGCTGTGTCTGAAACTGGGATTTTAAACTGAAACTGAGGAGAGTGAGATGCACGTACAAACACATATTGTAACGATGTTGTTGTGCAAACGGTTTATAAATTGACACGTTATGGAAAATCCGTAAAGTCCATAACTAGTCGATGCTAATTTGTTAAATCACCATAACATGTGCAGATGTTTTCTCCATTTTCTTGGTGAACAATTTGGTTACAGCCTCATCTCTAAAACCTTTTGAAAAACACCAGAGTTTATTAGTCACTTTTATCTTTCTGTTGAGTAGGACGCACACAGCGAAGGCAGTGCATGGAGGCACATATGTTTCCGCTGAGGCGTGTAAGCCGCTCAGCAGGGAGGTGTTTAGTGCATCCTGCTGTGACCACTTCATTAGGGACAACTGCTGAACTAGTGATTCTTGGTTGTGATGCTGTTGACTACCAGATCAGATGGGTGATGTATTGTCACTCCCGAGAAAGAAGTGTTAACTCCCCACGGTCAGCTTAGCCCAGGCGGATATATTGGGCCTGGGTCAAGCTGCCGAGTCATTCACTCATTGCATGGGTGAGAGTAAGTGTTAAAGCAGCTTGAAAGTACATGAGGTCAGTTTAAAGATACTGTAAATTAGAGCTAGAGAATGGTGTCACCTGTCGTGGGGCCCAGCAGATTTATGAAGGCACGACCAGACACCCACTGCATTAACATCAACATCATTGACTTTGATAACAGGACAGGGCACTCATCCATCCATTCATCCATCCATTTATCCATCCATCCTTCCATTCATACATTAGTCTGTTAAGCCTATTATGCCCAAACCTTTTGCCTTTATAATCCTGTAAATGAAAGCATCGTTGCGGTCTTTTCAATAGGAGACATGTCTAGTGTGAGTGACCCGTTCATGCAAAGAGGGCTTTTGTTTTTCAGCTTTCCTACGCTGGTAATAATCTCAGATTTGTCTTGTGACCCCGTGTGGGGATTCCTGACTAGACTTCAACAAACATGCCAGTTAGTGTTCAGAAGTTTGTGAATTTGTATTTTCCGTCCTTTATAATCATCGATCAGCACACCATGTTTGCCCGACAGTTCTGATCACTCTTTATCACCCTCTCTCTATCAAGGGCGGATGTGGTTATTGCATTAGTCATCAAAGCTTCCTGTCTCCCTCTGCCTGTCGTTTGTCTGCCCTCTCTGCAGCCTGTGGCAGCGCTCTCTCTCAGCCGTCCATCTTTTTGCTCACTAACCCTCTGCCCCCTCCTGTGACTGAGGCTATTAACTCGGTCACACAAGCAGGCAACTTTTATAAGGAGGATCAACTCTGGCACGAGCAAGAAGCTTTAGGTTATGTACACAGCAAGGTGTATTTATATTGGATGCAGGATGTTCATAAGATCAGTGTTTTCTGTTTTATGCTCCTGTCTTTGCCAGTACCTTGTACTAAGGTGTTCTTTCACACACATATATACATTTAAAATGTGATCTGTTTTTCTCAAAACTGACCAAGATGTGCGAACTGATGTAAAACACTTTTTTTTTTTTTTACATTCTGTCTGTCTGTTTTATATCTACTTATATACACAATTATTTAAAATTTAGCTTTTAGGACTCAGATACAGTTCAGACTTGTGTATAATCCCTTCGATGAACAGCAGTGACTCAGCTGTCCACAGTATCCACCTTTCATAGTTTTTAATTGTAAAATGGCTAAACTCATTGTTTGATGCGTGTGTGATTAAAGCCTGATCAGCTTCACTTGTCAATTCATGTAGCATCACCTTGCTTCATTTGGCTCCAACCTGTGAAGCGTCTCAGTGCGGTCTACATCAGGATGACATGTTGTATAAATAATTTAATTAAACTGTTTCAGCTGGAGTGTAACGTTGTCCATGTCACACAACACGCCATTAGATCAGAAGTTGTTGTCCAACTCTGTTAGGTTAATAAGGACTAAATCCGGCCTGGGCTACCAGGTGTGACACATCCACAGACACACACCTAGCGCCCTCCAGGCGTCCCCTGACAGCCCTTTATTTGTTACAGTGGGCTTATTAACGAGCAGTCCGACTATCCCCATCTTTCTTTTCATGTTTTTATTTTTTCTTCAAACACCTTTCTCTTCACGTGGGTGCTACCTCATTAAGTTGATTTCCTCCCCACAGATTCATTATGCTGAAAGTATTTGCTGTGTGAAATGGATGCCCTGTCCCAGATAGAGATATCCCCTGGTCCGGCTCTGGTCCCCTGCCTCATAAACATCAGTCTCTCCTATGAAAATAGAAAGCTCTCTTTGGCTGTGCGTCCCCGACTGTTGTGGTTAGTGGGACACTGTCAAGGATACTGCACCAAAAGCAGCGTGCTTTCTTATCCACCACGGATAAAGCAACAGCTGGCATGCTGAATCAGGCTACACCTGGTGTGGTATTTAAACGTAATGAAGAGCAGGTAAACAATTTTCTGAAGCCTGTCCTAGTGTCAGTGGGGATGGATTGTATGGAATTGTTTTGTTTGTTTGTTTTTTTTAAAGAGAAGTAAAAAAGAGAAGCCGAAGCGTTCAATCCTCCCAGAACTAACTGAAGTAATGTCTGTGAAGATTCTCCATCGTGAGTCATGGTAACTGGACTTCTAGTAGTTAAGTATTAATACTAATCCAAGTGGTCCAAGACTGTCCACAGTATCCACCCTTCATTCACTAATTCAGTCTTCAGTGTTTAGACTTAACCACTAGAAGTCCAGTTGCCATGACTTAGCTTCTAGATAACTGAAGCAATAATGTTGTTTCTGTATATTCTGCTCCTAATATGTTTAATTCCTTTTTTTTTTTTTTTTACTTTAAGCTTTGCACTACAAAAATGAACTATTGTCTCACTAAGATGTTTAAGTTTTTACTGTACATGCTACATCTTCAGTGTTTTATATAATTCAATTTGCAGAAGCTTTTAGCTTCTTTGGTCTTGATCCATTTTCAAATTCAAGTCAGTTTCTTCTCTTTTACTGCACACTGTGCTTTTGTTCTATTATCGTCATCTCACTAACATAGTCTGCCCTGCTCATCCTGTTCTGGGTTCACACACACACACACACACACACACACACACACACACACACACACACACACACACAGGCACAGCAAATTACTCACACTCACACAAATGAAGACACACAGCTTCTGTCATGAGAAAACAAAATAATCTCTTCTGAAAGAGAGTGTTTATTCATGCCTAAGAGATTTTGACATGCTTGTCACAACACTGGCATTGCCTATCACTTTGCCTTTCAGTGGTGAACTCCTCAGCACCACAATGGGTCCTTTGGATCGACTGCTTGGGTTTAGCTTTTGATGCATGTTGCCCAGCTTTGTGCGTACGGCTTTACTGATAATTAAAATGTGGGACAGGAGTGAATAAATTGAAATTTCAGTGGTTTTTGGAGTTCAGCTTTTGTATTTCTCATATCTTTCTAAGACACACACGCTCCCTGTTTCTCCCTATTTTAGAAGTAAATAACAGATCCCCAATGTTGACTTTGTTCGGGGGAAGCCATTTTGGCATTCTGTCTCATCTCTTTTTTAGTTAACAGGTGGTCCTGCATAATTACGGGAGTCCTTCGTATGCATGGTCTGCTTTTATTGCCGTTCATAACACCAGTTTTAAAAATTTGTTGGCAAATGCCGCAGAACAACGGAGAAATTAGAAAGTGACGAATGCATTCATTAGGCTTATCCCCTTCATTTCACAATTCTTTAATCAGTTTAATGGCTCCGTAAAATAAAAATACATATGGCTGCCAGCCCTTCTGGACCCAAATTTGAAAACCTTGCTTATGAAATGGGTTTTTATCAAAGCTGGAATCTAATTACTAACAAGCGAGATTATTCGCATCTCTCTCTGCTATTGCATTTTAGGCAGCAGTCAAGTAATGTATACTTTTGCTTAGTGGCAAACTGCCTTTTACACAAGGTGGAAACACATTCCTCTCTCTCTGTCTCCATGCAGATCTATTTCTTTCCCCCTTCACTGCCCCCAATAGACCACTTTCCTCTCCTCTATCGTTCACCCTCATTTTTCTCTCACTGTGCCCCCAATATGGTGCTGACGGGGATTTGAGTGACTCTGTCAAGCTTCTCTCTACATTCCTCAGCCTGTGGTAAATTGGTTCAGAGCTTAAGTAGAGTGAGCCTGGAAAAATAAAAAAATAAAAACACAAGCGTCACCTCAAGGCAAAGTGACCCTGTGAAGACAAAAAAAAAAAAAAGAAAAGAAAAGTGTACATACTGTATGTCCCTGACAAACACAAACACTCAGAGACACACACGGGCTCTGAGTCTGTCTTTACTCCTCATCCATCACACCATCTTCAGAGATCTTTTGCTATCACAGTTTTTCATATCAACTATAGTTGCATTTTTATTGCCTGTGTGTTGTTTTGTGTGCAGTGTACTCTTCCCACTTTGTGGATGGAAAAGGTATTTTTCAGCTTACTTGGATCTTGACATTGCTATATACTGCATTATGAAAATAACTGCCTGGGGCCCAAGCTTAGATGGCCCTGTTAGCTTAAGATATGTTTCTATCCTAATTTGTGTAAATACTCAGTGAAATATCTTGAGAATGACTAAAACGTATTCAAAGTGCATTTTTTTAATATCAAAGACTGTAGCTGTTGAAAAATCTAAACCTCTAATGTGAATTTTAGTAAAGAGAAGAAATACTTTTCACTTGGTGTGACTGTGGCCCCGCCCACCAGATGAACTGAAGCAGAAATGAGAGTGGTCACTTTGATGTGCAGCACCACATCTTACATTTCAATTCTTATCTAACCATTTAAACATTTAAATTACACCTGTACACAAAAACCAATCCCAAGAATATTCCACTGAGTAATAATTTGGCCAGAGCCCTAGAAATAAAAATACTTCAGTTGCACTAGGAAGTGGACAGAACTACCCTGAAAAAAGTAGAATAATACCAGGAGTATTGAATAATCAGCACATCATTTTAATAATCAGTCCCAAAGATGTGACTTCAGACAGCCTTGCAGCTTCTTATGCACTTACTAATGATCGACTGATGTGATATCAGTAACTATCAGAAAGTCACTTTTGGCACTTTTAATGCGTAGTGTGAATCTTTTGCATATATTCCTTTCTTCTTGGCTGTAGGTGATCATACAGGGAGTGACGTTAAATGATAATCACACTATCACAGTTTTTCTAAACGGGGTACATTTTTCATGTGTCCTGGCTCACAGTCATTTCTTCCCGTCTTTTTTCCTCTGCTTCTCAGTTTCTTCCCTGATCTTGCTGGGAATAGATAGCTGAACAGTAACTTCAGTGTCCTGTGTAATGTGAGCTGTCAGATTATATATTTCCACTCCGCCGGCCTGACAGTTTGACCAGAGGGCAAAGAACAGGCCCACGCTGACAACTTGTGCAGCTCGGTGTACTGTAACAGCTGATCTGCCAACTCTCAGGCTGACTGAATGATCAGCTGAACGACTGCCCACTTCTCACATTTGACCAAAGCACTTGAGCTGCTTAAACTTTAAATGCCCCTTCAACAAAGAAAGTGAAGTTCTGAAATATCTTGTTTCTGACATTTTCAAGAAAAAGTCAGAAACAAGGTAATTTAACAAGATGTTTTTAGAATTGTTTCCATACTAGTGACCTACAGAAACTTACGGAATGTATTAACTGGGTGTTAATATTAAATGCCTCTAAAATCAGAGGCCATCTGTAATGACTTTTTTTTTTTTTTTGCTGGCATGTTGCTATTTGAACAATTTAGCTGAGTTTTACAACAACGGTCCAGAAAATTCATAGTGTATAGAAAAGCAAGGCGGCATTCACACTGTATGCTCTTTTTTAAGGAGCAAGCATTTTCTCCCCCCCCCCCTCATATTTTACAGTCATTTCATACCATCAATAACAGAAGCGACTATAGCTCCAATATATTGAGTGACACGGTGCCCTTGGGGCTCATTATTAGCAAGTACAGCATCTCAGTGCCACCGGGCCTATTTGCATCATCGAGTCACCATTCTACCGTAAGTCGCTGACTATGTAGAGTGCTCTGATTCTACGTCCCAGAGGGAGTAACGACCCCAACTGCAGCCTAAGGGAAGTTATCAGTCCGTGTTATTGTTTTCAAGCTCATCCCACGTGATTTCCTCAGAGAACAGGAGCAGGATGGGATGGATGTTACTGACCTTTTTGTTTTAACACCTATGTTACAGGTGTCACTGATGCTCGCAGGGACCGGTAGGTTTCTCTTGTGGTGTGACTCCATCTGGTTACATTGGTACTGCGGGTCCCATACCTGCTGGCATGAGTCATAGCAATGCTACTGTAATTTACAATTCGCCTTTTAATTAGATTGAGTGTTTGTACCTGACAGCTTAGTTCTTTTAGGTACGGTGTTATATTGATGCGTTATATTTTATGCGTCTTGCAATGATAGAACACATTAAAATAAACATCTACCTGTTCTTACTACACTAACTACCAACATCTGATAATAGCTAGACCGGCAAAGCCATTAAAGCATTTTAGGGAAATTCTGAGAAGACTTGATGGTGACAACTAGATAATTGTATCTGAGCTGCCAATATATTAATATTTCTCTTTGTTACAAACCTATAGTAGGCTACGCCAGATGGTGGGAACACTCCACTGGTGTGAATATGAGGCACACACATTGAACTTTTCATCGCATTTCCATATCTATTATGGAAACTAAAAAATACATTCTCAAATAAAATAATACTGCGTGTTCTGCATAAGGTGGAGGTGGAATAAAAACACCCTCCTCTTGTTGAGAATACCTACTTGAGACTTGACTTTAGTAATTACATTCACCCCATACAGGCCAAATGTTTCCATTTAGATATTTAGTTTGTGGGGATTGAAGTGTGATCCCTGGCCTTGCTCATTTTCATGCAAAACAGTTGCATTGTTGAATTGCACTCCATGGCGAGGTAAGAACCTTTCAGTGACGGATACTACTTTATATGAGTTAGTCACTTCACTTCAAGTGAACTACTTTCAGCGGGGCGGCAGGCGAAACTTGCTTATTTCTCATGATAATGCTGTAATTTGTTTGCTTCACTCTGTTTGCTGCTCACTCATTTACATTCATTTTCTGCGTTTTAAGCATTTGTTTCAGCAAACGATTAGAGGCTCTATGTCTCACTAAAGGCCATATTATAGAGCATTTATCTGCTCAAGTGGTCAAACACGTGACCTTATTGTGACAAATGAATCCTGAATCAGTAAACGAGTACTAGTGCTCCACACAATTCACTGCAAAACAGTTTAAGAGTTAACACAAGCTTATCTCTCTGTGTGTGTGTGTGTGTAATTAATAGCTAAACTGCTAATTGGCATCATTATCATTTCTTGTGGTCTGCTACTAGTGCAAGAAGGCAACCAGTTGTAATCTTTAATTTTAATGAGGAATGCCTGTGGTATCACAGACCAGGCCAACAAAGCTTTTTTCCCCCCCTTTAACCCAGAAACATCTAGTAAACAAAGTGCTGCATCACTTTCTTACTTTAATAGATTTTTTTTTATACAATTTAAAATATTATTAATGGTTGTTATAATAGAATTCAGTCTATAGCAGGGTATTTACGTTATCATATATCTGAGGTCTAGATTCTTAACACTCAACAGCAGCTTCTCCAAGGTGCTGCAAAGTACCAGGAGAAAATCGCCCAAAATGTGCTTTAAAATCTGTTTCGGATAAGGAAAATTAAAAAATAAACAAGACTGAAAAGTTTACAGAGTTTTGTTCCAAAACATCAGCTTTAATTGTCAGCTTCCAAAAATATCTTCAGACCAGAAAATATAATTATCAGCATGAAAGTTTCTTTGACTCTTTAAGGTGGTTTATAGAACTACATATGCAGCGTCAAACTGTCTGATATAATCTACCAAACTTCCTTTTGTTGTTTTTTTTAAATAATTTTTTCCAGTAGTTGTTGTTAACACAGACATTAAAGGCAGCTCCCCATGTAGATTATGACGGCAACTCTTGTTGGACAATTAGGATCTGAACTGACTGTGGAGCCTTTGAGTGTTTTAATGGTCTCGTTTTATCTAGTTAGACGTAGTCAACATCCAGTGTAGCGATGGCTGATGTGCCTTATCTGATTTGATTCTTTTTGCTGTCTCTGTTTCTAAATGTGCTTTCACAGGCAGAGAGAATGATAATTAAAATCCTGAATTGCCCGGTCACTCTTATAGTAAACAAACACTGCATACTTGAGTTTCAGTAATTGCTTTTGAAGAGCAGCTGCAGCCCTAGTCTGGGACAAATGCAAACATTAGCCACGTATGCAAAAAAACCCCAAAGGAAACTCTTTCCTGCAGGGGCTTTTTTAATGGAACACTGCACTAGTGGTTGGTCTGGGAGCTTCAGTGATAGAGCAGATACACTTTTCATCCTGTGACTGACACACATGCACAGACCACACTGGGGTCTAGGCCCCAGAACTCAGTGACTTCCATCTCTGCTTTCTTTTCTAGTACAAACAGAGCAATGGAGCAACCATCCCTGCAGCTACAGCCGTGTCTTTCTCAACCTCCTCACTTGTGTCCCCGGAGCCTCAGCCTAGCTTTCCAAGCCCTTTACTTGTTCCTCTGCTTTCCCTCTGCTCCTCTCCTTTATCCTCCTCTCTTCCACGCTCTTCCGTCCTCATGTCCTCATCTAGTTATTCACTCATCCACTTCATGCTCCGTCCCTGAGGTCCCATTCTGCTTGTCCATGTGCTCCTCTTTTCTCTTCTCCTCTATAGCCACTCTTTCAGTCTCAAGCCTTCTTCTGCCATTGCTTTTTATTTTATTAGACAAAACCTTACTGGTCTTGGATCACAAACAGGCCGACGTGAATGTTAAAGTTGGTGACTAAAAGTGGCAATAACTTGTTAATCAGGTTTCATTCTGGAATGGCTTAATCAGCAAAACTGAATTTCCCGCTGTAACCGTTGAGATTCCTTCTGCCCTTAGAGCAGCTTTACCTTCGAGAAATATGTGTAATACTAATACTTAAACCTGTGTCTGTTCGCCCTCTCACATTCACTCTTTTGTAGGTTTCTTCCTCTGTAATTCCTTGACTAACTCTCTTATCCTACAGTATTTCATCAGTATACTTTAATGCTTCCAGGACATTCCTCTTCCCTTTTCTTTCTTTTTCCTCACTTCATTGTTTCCTTTCCCTCACTTGCCCTTTTCCTCTCTCCTCACACCCTGAAGGTTGGCTCACTGTAGAGAGCTACTGCATTGACTGCTCCCTCTTTTCTCCAGCTTGTGTTACATCCCAATCAGTCATCCAATAAGCCTCCACTGATCCAACACAGAGAGTCACTTTCTGTCTCCTGAGCTTTGTGATGGTGATTCATGCTACTGCGTTGTCTCACTACATGGTCCACAGCTGCAGACACCCCAGTGCCAACATCAACCTCAAATATCTCTATTGTTGTTATCGTGTTAAACTCAATTCAAATATGCTCGTGGATTTGTAGAAAAGCAAAGCTGTTAACTTAAATTTTGGAAAGTGGCCGTGTTTTGTATGTGTGTGTTTGTTTGCTGACCTGAAAGTTGACCTGAGAAGCATTTTGAACCGGGCTGTGATACAGTATGCTGTGGTTCAAAGCTGTTTTGAAGGATTACTTGAATTGCTCTTGATGCATTAAAATGCATTAATCTTTGCAGCATTTAGTTTTACTTTTCTGTCAGTAGCAGGCAACTTTTTAGCTGGTACTTAGGGAGAATTTCTTCAATTAAATGCTGCTGCATCATGAGCAGGGTTTTATTTACCCTGGTTTCTCATTGGCTTAATATGACTTTGCTTTGTGAACGGGCTTTAAACCTGCTTCTTGCTGTAAACAAAACCGCTAATGGCTTCAGTAATTGCAGTCAACCAGGTTGAAGTAGTTTGGGGCCAGTCAGCTGCTTACGTTAGCTCTTCTGATGATCTCCAAGTTGGAAATTTTACTGAGCACATCAGTGCCTTGTTAAATTAGCAGTAAGGTTTGTGTTGTCACAGGCATATTTTATACCACTGCATCATCTTGTGATAATGCAAATTAATTTAATATCTTTTATTTACTTGACAGGCACAGTGCTCATTAATTAAATATGAGGCAGTGTCAGCGATGCTGTAGGGTTTTCTTAGGAAGACGTTTTCTCCTAGCTGGTATGTGAGTACAACATAATTAGCAAGACCTGGAGCAGGACACTTTTACCTGTGCCTCACCATCGATTGCACATTGAATTTGGATTGTGGTTGTGCATTAATTTAGCTGTATTTCTAACTCTGAAATTGATTTCATTATTTATTGAAGCATTAACATGCGAATGGTTTATCTTTAATCTCCTCCCATTAGGTTAACGCAGAGTGGATTGTGACTGACTCCACAAAAGCCCTACTTTTTTTTTTTTTTAGGACTACATCTTCTTGGTATTATGTTTTTCTGCAAAAAGTTGTACTACAACTTTCGCTGTATACAGGAGCTGTGAGCCTGTAACTATACAAGGTGCTTAATTACTCAAACAGGTGCTTGCCACTGAGGCAGGATTGATGCTTCAAGAGCACTCAATTAATTGAAGCCTATTATCAATAACAGGCTGTGAATCATCCCTTAGATCTTCTCTTATTTAATTTGCCAACACACAAGGATCAACAGTGTTAATTAGAGATTTACAAGACGGTAGGGGCATCAGAAATAAATGTGAGCATCTGTTATGATTAATTTTATCATATACTTACTGAACTACGACTCCATATGCTTTTACTCACTTCCTAGTCTGTGGCTGAGGCTTAAATGAGCGTTTCATGTCTAATTAACAGGTAATATATTTCATAGCTCTCTTGAGTGAGCACACGATAGGCAAGACCAAGCAAAAATGCTGCGATGGTGCACGCTGCCCTACAGCTGACTGCATGTTTGCACTGACCTTGTGTGATGTGGGTTCATCTAAATCTGATGCTGTACATAGAGAAGAACCTGCATCTAGCAGAGACACATTTACATACATATCTACTGGTCGTATCAAGGGCGGCACACGTGCCCAAATACACAAACGTGTCAAATGTGAAAGCCGTGGCAGACATTTATAGACTAACAAGTGTGGTGCACTATTCCATATGTTTGTGTTTAACTCCAATTAAACCTGGGCT
This sequence comes from Mastacembelus armatus, assembly GCF_900324485.2. Lineage (NCBI taxonomy): Eukaryota > Metazoa > Chordata > Actinopteri > Synbranchiformes > Mastacembelidae > Mastacembelus > Mastacembelus armatus. The sequence continues at coordinate 21,904,994 of NC_046646.1, read as the reverse complement.
GTGGACAAACCCATTGTCTAATCCAATTATATTGGAAGGAGATAAAATACACAAACAACCTTTGAACATCCCTTTTTCTCCCTGAACTATCTAACCATCCAGCAGTAGTCATGAAATGCATTACAGATGTTCTAGGTTTTGCAAACAGAAAATTAATTTGTAATCAGTATATCATTTTCAATTGATATTTCTCTAATAAATTTGTGTTTCTCCAATACAAATGTATTGATTGCCTTAATCCTCTCATAGTATTTTCAGCATATTTATATTTAGACAGCCACAGTATCGCTGAGAATCCTGTATCCTGTACCAGGACCAGTGTTCAAAAAGCAGTTTCATGAGAAAAGTCTCTGCTTTCATTCCAGAGACTTAAAGACACTCTAAATCTTTTCTGATTAAGACCTTGAAACCAGCCCAAAATTGAAATCTCCCAACTTATCAACACTTCCGTAGATGCCCGCAGAGCCCCTTTTGCTCCAGGTCTTTGATCAGCCAAGCCAAGAGCATCCTAAGCCCCTGCCTTTGACTGCTTATTGGACCCCCTTCTAGAGAGCATGGCCTCATAGTGCAGCTTCCCTGCTGGTGTGAACCAGAACGCTGCTGGCAGGCAGATCCACAGCTTTCACCTCGTAGGATAAACGTGGGTATTAATGTGGGCATGAGTTGTTGACATGTGGGCTTTGTGTTTTTAAAACAGTACTGTATTTCACCTGTGTGAAACATGCAGGGTTGTGAAAGTGACTTTGACCTTTAGGCAGAAATGTGCTGTAATTCAGATACTGATGCAGTTTAAAGGGAAAGGCATGGCAGCAGGGCAGGACACCTCTGCGACAACTGTATAACAAGGGGTGGCATATATTTAAAAATGATAGTTTGCTTTATAGCAATTATAGTGCACTACAGAAGCCTAGGAGCAGGTGGCAAACTAAGTTATGGAATTTAAAACTTGTATAATACTTCAGGGCTCCATTCTGCTTAATTGATTTTATGTTTGCTAAATGGAAGGAAACACAGATTGACTTTTGCTTCGAGGTCAGCGTAATGCAGTCAGTATCATAGCATCATAATAGGATAATCAAAACCTTCACTATAGTCGGCCCTCCCTTATTATACTGGAGCCAATAACATAGGAAACGTAGCATTTAGGATATTATTTCTACCACTACATCTTTAAATATTTACATTTTTTAAAGATAAAAGTCTAGATGTTCTTTCTGAACATCCCCATAATTTCTTTACACCTCCAATACTCTCCCCAAAGGTCTCGTCATTATGTAAGGAGTGTTCATGTCCCATATGAAGTAGTAAATTATCGTATGAAACATTGCATTTAAAGCCCAGATTTATTAATGAGACGAAAGGAAGGGAAAGGTGGACAGAAGAGCAGCAGGCTTAGTGTGCAGACCTTTTGAGACACCCAAAGATTTCTTCAGCGTAGATCAAGTAGACTGTATTTAAAATCTGCAACATCAGCAATTTCTAGAGGCACACAGAATTTTCAAAAAAAAAAGGGGGGGAAAGGTGGTGGATGGAAGATAAATGAAGAACTGATCAAATTAAATTTATAAGGTAACTTTATGATCGCATTAACTTGTCTACCATGCACTTTTGCTTTCAGCCAACTTCATGGGTCTAAAATTAGACCAAGACTTTTTCATATCTGGCGTTGGCATAATCTTATTCAGTCTATCGCTGCAGGAGCCCTGATATATCGGGTTTATATTTGCATCTGCTGCTATGTGTTGAATGTTACTGTGGAGGGTTTACACCGAGTGCCACATACAAAAGAAAACTTTTGGTAACCACTCTCTAATCTTTTTAATCCTATATGTGACTTTTATCTCTGGCAAAACTCTTTAAAGCTCAGAGAAAGGAAAATAGATTTAAAAATCCAATAGTGTTGAAAATATTTTCTATCAAAAATGTTAGGGCCCTAGAGGTTCAGGTCTGCTCCATACAGAGAATAGCATCTCACCATCAGCCATGCTGTGCTACTGTATCTGTGTCTCCTCTGGCTGCGAGGGGGGTTGAGGAGTCCTATTGCAGAGTGGACTGTGACCTACTCCACAAAGGCCCCGAGCGCCACATGTGGAGCTCGGCTTGACGCACGAAACCTATGTGGGAATAGTGACTTCAGGTTTCACAGCGTGAAGGGCCACTGTTTGAAGAGCAATGTCCTGACTGAATAATATGAAATCTCTGGAGGATTGTTATCTTCTTTATGACTTTTCTGTGAGGTTTTTTTTTTTCTTCTCCCGTATTGCCGTAGGCTGCTTTTCTAACCTTTTCTTTTGTGTGTTTTCACATCTTTTCTGACTTTTCTTTGGATCTAAGGAAATATTTGATTGCATTTAATTTGCGTTTCTCCATTTGTTTTCCTACATCCTGTACAGACGGGCATAATTTAAAATGATTCATCTTTCGCTAATTCACAATTTAACCATCTTGTCTTCAGGTTTGAATCTTGCTGCAGTCCTGTGTGAATAAGAAGTAGGTTCAGAACAGTCCACTGGTCTTAAAAAAAAAAGCTATAATTTTCTGTCATTTCTTTTACATTTCATTGCACCAGCCTTTATGGTTATGTTGTTAAGGGTACGCTCAGTTTGAATAGTGCAGTAACACACACAGCTGTCTCATGCATTATTAGGCCCAATATAAAAAGAGGCAGAAGGTGTCAACAGTCTTCACTGTGCATGTTGTGTGGTGCCCTTTACTCTTAATTTGTTGTTGGATAGAAAAAAGCTTCGCTAGTGTGCAGATAGATAGATAGATAGTTAATAACATACAACATAAATAGCATAACTAACATATCAACAATTACTATTAAACAGTCTAATGGCTGTGGGGACAAAGGATCTCCTCAACCTCTCAGTTCTGCAGCGCAGTGAGATGAGCCTCCCACTGCAGCTGCTACTCTGTTTAGTCAGTATATTGTAGAGGTGGTGTTTATTATTGTTCAATATCGAGAGCAGCTTCCTCCACATCTGCTGCTCCACCACAGTTCTGAGAGGGTCCAGCCCCCTGCCAAGCACAGAGCTATATATATATATATATATATATATATATATATATATATATACACTGCATATAGGAGCAATATGGATATTTAATGGATGTGTGTTATGTTTAAGCCTGTGTGCTCACTACAGCAGCCTGAACTAGCTCTGGATGCATGGACGTTTCATTGTCTTTCCAGTCCAATCCATGCTCAAATCAAGTAAGATTAGATTTGAAATCTAAAGATAATATTCTTACACTTCCGTAAGACGTAATTTTTGCATTGCAGACAAAGCCCAAAAATAGCTTGTTCAGACCTTGGAAGCTTCTTGTTTAATTTCCCCACACCATAAAACAAAATTTCATAAGGACACAGTGAAGCATGGAAATCTGTGTGTCTGCAGAATGCAAAGCTGCCAGCTGTGCCCAGTGATTCTTAGCCAAAAGCCATATTGATTGTCCACCCAGTGGAAAATGTCTTGTTCTTACACTGTGTAGAAAATTAATGAACTAGGCATTTGACTTAAACCATGTTCTTAGCCATGTCCTGCTACCTTGTCCCTTGTCTCTTTAGCGCTTGTTGGTGTGTATGCATACCTACCCATGCCTGTGTGTGTGTGTGTGTGTGTGTGTGTGTGGACTGTTCCACATGTACCGTAGGCAGGGCAGTGCCGTGAGCTCATTACAGCAGCTGATGAATGGATTTCCACTTGAGTGGAAGAGGAGGCAGTGGTGGCTACCGCCCAAGGATGTTCCTCCCAAAGAGCAGGTGGGGCTCCAGGACACAGCCTCTCACATCTCTGAACACTTCCCCGGGAAGCTGATGATGGCCTCCAACTAGGCAAACACTGTTCATCACAAAACACCTGCTGGCAAGCTGCGCACTGGGACAATATTTGGAAAAGGTTATTCTGGATAGTCTTTGCTTGTGTGTGTGAATGCTCGTTTCTGCATGCATGTTGGGGGCTGCTGCTTTCTTCAGGCGCCCTGTGGGTGTGTGTGTGTGTGTGTGTGTGTACGCGTTGGTGTGATTTGTGTTGTTTGGCCAGTAGCTCGTCCTCGGTTGAGACGATGCAGCAGTGATTTTACATTCGCCCCATTGGTGTCCAGAGTTTTTGGATTTCTATAAACTGTGATGCAAAGACAAAAAGATATAGTCATTTTACACACATTGGTAACACCCCAGTTTAGTACACTGAGGTACTGTCCATGCATCTATTGTTTTATGTGCAATTAGAATCCCATGTTAGAAAGCAGGCTTGTCATAGAAAGTAAATACATACAATAGTTATTGCCACAAAAACTGTTGGAGTTAATGAAAATCTTAAGGATTGTAATTTGCAAGATAAAACCATGATTATTTCATTAATAGTCGAGTGCAGGCTCGATGCACATGCTCATACACCAAAGCACACAATTAATCCCACATCAATCCCACATCAATCCCACATTATATTATATTATATTATCGATAAAAGAACCTGAGATGTTTTGTCTCAGAAGGTTGAATTGCAAATGTGAAATGGATTTTGCCAAAAATTAGACAGACGTTGAAAGTTTGAGAAAAGTAAAATTAAAAACTTGAAATCTTATTAAAGTGATAAAAATAATGAGGAAAAACAAATTTCAGACCAATATCTTGGACTAAATTATCAGTCATCCAGGGTCTACCATCTTATTTTTAATATTGGTGGCTTCTCTATCTTCTTGCTCCCAGCGAACTTTGATTTTTTTTTTTTTTTTTTTTTTTGTTCTGGTCCCAGATCTGAGGGTTTCTCTCCATGTCACTTCAAACTGTTCATCCATTAGAACAAGTTACTGATTTAAATATTCAGTATTTAAGTTTCTGACAGATATGGCTTTCATTTTTTCTGGTCTCAACAGGACAATTACCCAGTTTCAATAATGATTTTCATGTGTGTTTGTGTTCAGGTCAATAAAACGGGGAAGATTAAATAAATAGGGAAATGTTTTTTCAGAGAAATGTTCTGAACCACTCGACCCTCTTGACTTGTCGAGATGAATATTTTTTAAAGGATACTGTCTTAATTTTTCTCTTCCCTATCTCAGCTCTGTGCTTTTGGCGAACAAAGAACAGTGGTGGTGTTAAAGGATAGCAGCTAGCTCTCCAGATTATGACAACACTGGGATTTGGCTTTAATGTTCTAAGCTTTTGTTTCTGTGTGGTTCTGATGTGTGTAGGCGTGTGTTTGTGTGTTCAGCATGTACTGTCTTGCCTTATTGTTGTCTTGCCATATTCTCTGATCCTTTTTGCATTAACGAACATGGCTCACTTCACATTAGACATTTCTTTAATAATATGTGTCTATATTCTTTCCCGTCTCTCTCTCTCTCTCTCCATCTTCATCTCCTGCAGTTTTGATTTCTGGCGTATAAATTTGAGAAAAAAACAGTATAACCAAAGTGACATTTGAAGGACTTTTATTATAATTACTGTTTGAGGACAGTCGTTATGCAGTGACAGGATGTTGTAACAGTTTTGGCTCAGTATAAATTAGAGTTGTATTTTCTTTGCAGTGTAATATTTTAAAAGTGAAGCTCATTTTTCAAAGTTATTATCACACTCATCTAAAGTGTGGCAGCTCTTACAAACCAATTTGACTTTGTCCTTCTTTGTCCCAGTTGCAGGTAAAGATGCATAAGCAAACTTTAACTTTGGCCAGACTCTTATTCTTGTATGATGAACTAGACTGTGCTCTTTGGTTTAATGGCATGAAGCTGCAAAGATGAATAGCATCACTTCTTAATTGTGTACTTGCTGTCACAGTTCGTTTCGTTATGTGCTGTGGGGCTGTTTGCTGTAGTTGGTTGCAGTTTTTGGTCATTCAGTGCAGTCATTTGATGTCGTCCAAGTTAAACAGCGTTAACTTTCTAAATCGGCCATAAAATGTGACCTTTAAGTCAGTCAGTAAAAGCAAATAGCCTTTCTTGGTAATGATTATTGGTGATGTGTTGCCACCCTCTAATTTTAATTCTGTTATCACTGGCAGTTTGGCCCTCCCATCAGTACAAAGGCCGTCTGTCACACCAACCAGTCCCCAAAGTTGAAATGACCTTCCAGCTCAAGTAAAGCTGCAGAGTCACACCAGTCACACACACAATCCTGCACTGGAGACTGAAAACTTCTCAAAAAGCAGCTGGTCAGAACCAGCACTACCTCAAGCTGCATACTGTGTTATCTCGCCTCTAATGACATGGCCTTTGGTGAGACGATGCAGAGTAACCACAAAATTAAAATAAGTGTTTTCAGTCGTAACCTCTTCGACTCCCCTGAGTCAGTTATGACTGTGACCGTGAGTGGACACTGATTATGTTCTACAGATGGCTGTTTAAGAAATGCATTAACCTGTCAAAAAAATTATTCCAAAATACTTCATGTGGGAGTTGGGACACACACTCATTATCACTACCATCTTTTCAGAGTAACCACTATCTGAACATTCCTCCTGGGCCAAAAGGAACCTCGTTTTCTTTAATAGCTGACAATCTTGAGTCTGTGCATGGAAAATGAGCTTGAAAGCACCATTTGACGACATTTAGTATTAATGTTTCTGTGGAAGATGTTAGATCTGTGATTCTCGGCCAGATCAATCTGCATATATTCTTCGCAATTATATGGTAATTTAAGAGGGGAAGTCTTGCATTCATGAATACTGCTCATCAATCACAATGCCACATTTAAAATTCAGATTTTTGCACTGTAGACGAACATGTGATGCAGATGGTCTAATTACAAGGTGTAGGGCAGCCCGGGAATGGATGAGAACTGTGACGCTATGGCAGGTATGTAGGTTTTACTCAAGATAAAGACACATTTATTTTGTGGTGCTTGTCATAAGTACTGTTTGTTTTACATTTTAATTATTAATATAAGATGTATCTGAACTGTCCAGTTGTGGAGCGGTAAATTATCTCACCCTAGAAAAAAAAAGGACTTCCCTCAAACACCGACTGACAAGATTAATAGTTTTATGTCAATTTCTTTGTCTTTTCTCTCTAAAAATAATGTTATTGTCAAAATTACAAAGACAATAAATCCATTTAAATATATTTTCATCAATCATCTGTGATTACATCATCCTTTGCTTCACTCTTTTACTGAGTGAAATAAAAAAAAAATCAATAAAAATTGGGTCACAAACAGACATGAGCATTTAATTGAAGACAAAGGAACTAGAGTCAATAGGAGTTTGCAAAAAGTCTTTTTTTTCTCACATATATTTCAAACCTAATTGGCATTTAATTTTATAGATATATTAAAGGTTCTCATTTTCTTAAGTTTAGGTCAATGCTTTTTTTTAATCAGCGTTTCTTTTTGTTTGTTTTAAGCAAGACAGAGAAAATCAAATTGCTGTTTTGCTTTGCGTCATTATTCATTGACATCCTCTTGATTTGTGGTTGGACGGGAAGGTTATCTTGCTCTAATTAATCAGTGGTGAGAAACACATTCATCCAGTGTGGTCTCTGTGGTAGAGGAGGGAAGTATCAAAGACATACACAGATTTAAGAGTTTATTTTTGTAAGTCTTTAAACAAGCAGTACACCTGCAGCAAACATGTCTGACAAGCACAGATGTTTTACAGATGATGCCACAGTCTTTCTCCATGTACTTCAGAGCGATGTAAAGCAGAAATAGTGAGTACGTGTTTTGTGGTTTGAGAGTTGTCATTGCAAGCTGAGTGATATTTCTGGCTTCCTCTGTCACACTGTCGTGTTTAAGCACTAAACCTGACACTGCCCTACTTGTTTGGGAAAGAACAAACAATTAACCCAAGATTGATGTTATTTCCCCCAACAAAGTGAGATTGAAACTATTTACCCAGGCTGTAAATTTAATCCTGGACATGACAACTGGCAGCCGTTTGAATGGATCACCAGGTGCCCAGACATCTGCGTGACTCCCTTAAGGGTTAGAGCAGTGTGTTTGAATGTGTATGTTGGTGTATCTGTATGCATAAAAATTTGCAACTGTGTGTGCGTGCATGCAGTTTTTTTTTTTATAGAGATACGTAAGCGGGTGACCTGAATTATTTACAGAAACCTACTGTGAATGGATCTGGCAGCAGCCACAATACTAAAGCACACAGATGGAAAAGATGGTGAGGTGTGAGAGGATGAAGAAATAGTAGAGGAAGGTAGGAGTCAAGGAGGGAGGTGCAGGAAGGAAACCAGCAGGAGAGGACCACACAGAAACAGCAACAGAGTCAAAGAGTTTCTCGTCTGATTAAATGAAGTGGCTGCAGCAGCAGCAGTCGTAGGCATCTGCCCAATCACAGATGAGCACTGCAGCAATCTGTGAAGAAAGAAATCACACACACCTTAGCAGTGGATCCTGAACAGAGACTGCTGTGAGAAGAACATAATATGTGTGTGTATATCTGTTTGTTTATATAGGTCTGCTTTGTACCATCTTCAGTCTGTCAGCTGTTTAAGTAGCACTCCATCAAAAAGCAAACAAAAGCTGATTTTATGTATCTCATCTCCCAGAAATGCCAAAACTGTGAACACATTTTTATGTTGTCCTCCATTCATGTAATTAAAACCTTTACTGTCTGTTGCAAAAATTGAATAATGCAGTTTAGAAGACGGAGTAATAATGTGGTAGTTGGGCTTAACACTGTGAATATGACTTTTTAACAGTTTGGCATAGCAGAAATTGATGTGGTGTGACCGTGCGGACAAAGAACAGGGAGGGTGCACTGCTAATGTAATGTTTGCATCTTTAATAGCTCACATTGCTGCACTTTGTGGCCTTTTGAACATGGATAATTTTTCATTTTAACCTTTATTTATCATTACACTCCCCCCAGGGAAGTGCTGGGTACAATCTCAGTCGAATCCACTAAACAGCTCCAGTGGAACAGGTGGGTGGTTAAGCACCTTCCACAAGGACACCTTGACAGCACTGTTTGAAGAACGAGGGGATATTACTCATTATGTCCTGCAAGCAACCAATTTTCTCTGCTCTGTCCGGGGAATTTAAACTGAAAAACCTTCTCGTCACGATCTTGTGTCTCATTTGCTCGCCTGCTTAGATTTTGGCAGCCAGTTTAGGGATTCGCACCTTCAGCCTTTTTGACACGAGCTTCAGTCTCCTGCCTCCACTTATCATCAGAGCAATATGGCATATGTCCCTTACTTGTAACAAATACTAACTAGATGTAAAGTGCAGAAAATTTCAACAGGTATTTAAAGGTCCAGTCCTTGATCGTGTTGATAACAAATGGTTCTTGGTGGCAGAATCAAGGACACAATGGACTTTGGGTGTATTATAGTTGGTCTGTTGTGTTTGATTCTTGTGTTGTCAGTTTGCTGATGTCCTTGAATGCATCAACTGTGGCGTTTCCCTGCAACAGTCCCTGGTTGCAGCAGTTTTACTAGATAACTTGAAAAAGCATGCAGGCAACAGGGGCAGTTTGAGGTTAGTGGGAAAGTATGCTGAAAAGCATTTGATGCAGTTTCTCTCTGTGTCAGTCAAGTCGGTCAGTGCAGGTTGTTGCTCCCAGTCCGTTTATTCTACACCAGTTCCTCAACAATATAGATGTAATCTTTTAAAGATGCACGTAATTCTGTGCATTAGAGCTGCCAACATGTTACAGATGTGTCCTGTGTTTTCCATTCCAGCATTAGATCTTACAGCATGTTTTACAGACAGCTGCTCCAGAAGCACTTAATAAATGACCCACAGCAGGGATGGCCAGCAGCACAGTCAGGTTGACATGCAGGTCTTACCCTGAACAGCTGGAGTCCTCAATCGTTGGTCCCATCTGTTTTTCTAAGATGCTTTTTGTGCCCACTTTATATGATACAAATCAGTTTGCTTTTGTCCTGTTGGATTCAGCTCAGGAGATGCAGAAGATGCTTTCCAGCTCCTGCAGTGCTGAATAATCTTCTTTTGCTTTTTTCACTTAGATGGCATCAACCAGATGTTTTCAATTTTATTTCACCACAGTTTACAATGAGCTATTAGTATGGGTTGCATTACTGATTAACCCAGCATTGTTGGAGTGTACTTTCCAAATATTACTTGTAAGGCCATTATTTGTGTAGATCAGTAGAACAACACGGTGTTTTTCTGTTCATTGAGATCTCCTGTCTCACTTTTCGTCATCCTAGCCCTGACCACTCGATCTGCTCCTGCCAGCAACCACTTGTTTTGCATGTTTTCCAAACAAAACACTGCAGAATGCAATCAAATGCAATTCTTCCTGTGGCAGAAGATTATTTCCAGGAGAGTGCACAGAAATAAAAGTAAAATGCATGATGGCTGGTTGGAGGTTTAATAACTGTTGTTTCAGTGGGCGATCATTGCTCCATTTAGATACAATAACAGGGAATCTGATGTTTATTGACATAAAATGTTACAGACACTTATTGTAAGAGGTCTTTTGTTTCATTAGTCTCCTGTGGTCACCTTTTGTTGGGCTCTGGTCTCTTCCTGTTCTGAAACATCTGTTCCCTGGCACAGACGATATTACCTTCTTTTGATCTGAGCCCTGGCCATGTCTGTGTTCGACACCTGCGTCTGTCATTCCTAATGTGGTTCGACTACAGTTTCTGCAGCGTTGTTACTGTGCGTTCCTTTAGCTGCAACTGTTAGCATATCCACTCATTTAGCAGGATGAGAGGCATCTCAGCAGGAAGCTACTTTGATATGCAATTAAAATACACATTTGACTTTGCAACCCATGTAAAATATGGTTCAGGAGGCAGAGTACTGCCAATTAAGTTTTAACCGGTATCAGCAAGATTTTTACTTAGGCAGTTAGATTATCTCACTTTGTTGAACTTTTTTATTTCTCACTTCCTTTGCCTCATCTAACAAGTCTTTTGCTCTACTCTTAAAATATTAAGTTTCTTCAACTGTGAACTTCACTTCTTTGATTTATTGAGCATAGTAAAATACGATACACTCTCTGCTAAGCCATTTTAAATCTGATGGAAGAAAATTAAAGACTTCTCTGAACCTCACTCAGTATTAATGTGATTAACCACAGATTGGATAAAAAGTAGAAAAATGTAGTCTGTCACTGAGTACATCAGTCTGTTCAGTTGAGTGCAATAATGAAAAATATTATTTTGAGGAAGTATATCATGGTTGCTAAGCTAAATACCGTAAGTAGACTTTCTTGACACCAGCCACTAAAGCCCGATTAAAGGTCTATATTGATTAGAGCTGCTAAAAACACCCGAGTATTGAAAGGGAGTGTTGTTATAATCTGTCAACGTCTTTCTGTGTAGGAAATTAGATCAAATCTGACTTTGCACTTTATCACAATTTTAGGTTCTTAAAGCAGTTTTAAGATGGATCCTACTCAAAAAGTCAGTGTGGTTCTTAACAAAACTTAACAAAATCTACAAAACATTTACTCATTCTCTCTTTTTCAGGAAATGATCCTGTAGAACAGTGTGTGTAAGATAAGATGACAGCGTGAAATGTGATGTACAGCACGATAGTGAAGGTGTTGATTGCTTCTTCATGCCATAAATTATATTTTTACACCATGTAACATGGATATGATGCAGGATGCAGTGTTGTGTAGATGTGCAAATGAAAATGTTTTAACTCTAAAATAACATATCATACTTCTCTTATTGATGCTTCAACCACATCCATTTTTGGGTCTGTATTTCTGTCTTCCACCCCTAGAGATTATGATTCTTAATCCACTCTTTGGAATAGAAATTGCTGGGATTTTCTTCTTTTCATTATTCAATAATTGCTCCCAGTTGATTAATTATTCCAGATGATGTAAAATCTCTAGAGAGTTTTCAGTGAACGCACATTGTGCCTTTGTAAACTGGCACCAAATCAGCTTCAAAAACAAAAACAGCTCCCTGCTGCTGCAGAGTGAGCTACTGTACATTACTTTTACTGATATATCTCAAAATAAGCACTAAAATAACTAACCCTGCAGTGTAAAGCCATATAAATAGTACAGATGTGCATGAGAGCTGAATTTTCATCCAAATGAAAAGTTCAGTCTTCATTTAAAATTGTCTTTATGGGATGTGTGTTTTAATTAGTCTGTGATCTATGTCTGTGCTCGGTAGCTATATTAGGTCTGTATCCTTTTTTGTGGCACAGTGTAGTTTTAAGATGTTCTTATATGTACTTATTGTATATATCCATTGGGGTTAAGCTGTTTGTGCATCATCATCTACTGTAAACACTTACCGTCCTTTGACTCCCTCCACATACGTGTGTTCAAGGTACTTGAACTTAAATTGGCTCCTTCGGTAAAGACGATAAATCATGTGCAAATATTAAATCACAAGAATCTTGAAATGACCGAATCTGTCTCTGACACAAGCTTTGGTAATTAAAGCAAGTGCAGTGATGAACTGTGTTTCCCTAATGCTCTAAAATTAGTCACTGCTACAAGATGGTGTACTCCAGGGCACGCAGTAATACACCTACTGTACTGTACATGTGACCGACTGGCCTAAATCTGCTGCACCGCTTCCCCATATTTTCATACGTTCTACTAGTTAAGTCTCCTTTTTCTGTTTCACTTTCTTTGGCTGTTTGTCTGAAATATATGCAGCCAGGGGAATTTACTTTACACATGAAGCACTTCAAAGATGCTGCAAAGCACTCGCTCACATACTAGCACATGAAACTATCATGAAATTCCCTCATTCAGTCACATTCAGCCATTAAGTCCACTTCAATTACTCAAACTGGACCATCTGTTGTTTCCTAATCAGTGTGAAAATCAAGAGGCTGCTAGTAGAGATTACATTTTTACATTTCTGATGTGAGCAGGACTAGAACTAGGACTAAACAGCCTACATTAAGAAAAGTCTTCTGTCTCAAATATCTTAGCATATATACTGTGAAACTTTACTAGACTAGAGTAGCCAGTTCATTTGAAAACTCTGTCATAATGTAAATCAACACAACTGATCTCAGAGACAGATCGTCTTGGGTTTACACGAACAGTCTTTGGCATGAGCGAAAGGATACGGAGGCTTAGACCTGCATCCTGAAGGGCCAGAAAGGCAATGGATATTTAAATAGCTCTAGATCCCAGGCTTTGAAAATTGCCATTCCAGTTGACAAGCTGCTGTCTGAAGGACTGGGTTCCCACTGTTATTAAATTGCTATGTCGGAAAGCCCCTCATCTCCCATAGTCTGTTATACTGTATGAATTCATGAAGAGCACAGCTTTGAAAGGGCTCGGTGGGAAAAAGAAACAGTTCACTACCAGACTGAAAGTAACCAATTTTATTTCAGAAGCAATCCTCTGAAGGGACACGTAGTTGAAGTGGTGTACATGTTTTTATCATTGCCCAGCTGCAATGATAAATTCACCCAGTTTGTGTTTGCACTGTGGTCATTTTTAGGAATAGTCTGGAGGCAAAGGGGTCTGAATAAGTCCCATTTCATCCAGGTCACGTCATCATGAACGGAAAACCACAACTTTGACAAAACCGTTTCTTGTATTTCTGCATTTTTGTTTTGGTGTGTGTGACCCAGATAGCTTCACAGAATGAATGAAGGAGGTGACCTGCAAACAGAGGAACCATATCAACAGAGACCAGGCAGGGCGTTCAGAAATACAGTGTTATTTGTTTGCGTTTTGTTAATTTCCCCCTTCATTTATTCTGTTTTCTGGTTAATGGCCTTTTCTGCTACCGTCTCTACATGCTGGCAGAGAGAAGGACTCCGCTTGTAAACCTCTAATGAGTCGATATCAGTCCACTGCATCACAGTTGGGCATGCAGTGCAGTCAGATGTAATCTGACTCCTTGTCCTGTTTGATTTATTTATTCCATTTTTATCTTAAAAAAAATAGGACACAATAAACACATTATAGTCAGGACAGTAATAATGACTGGGAGATCAGTGTCCGGCCCTTTTTTTTACGGGTATGTAACTGTTGTCTGGATTACTTTGATTATCAACATTTTAATAATCCAGGATTATGACATACAGGTGGTTCATGTTCAGCGCCCTGTGTGTTAGTGGGAACTGAGACACTTAAGGTTAAGGAATGATCATGGTTTTGGTGCTTCTACTCAATACTGAGCACAGGGTCTGAATACTTATGACCATGTGATATTTCAGTTTTTCTTTTGTAATAAATTTGCAAAAATTTCTACATTTCTGTTTGTTTCTGTCAAGATGGGGTGCTGAGTGTACATTGATGAGAAATAAAATGACCTTTTTTGATTTTGGCAAATGGCTGCAAGGACACAAAGAGTGAAAAATTTAAAGGGGTCTGAATACTTTCCGTACCCACTGTATCTGAAAGGTTAGTGTGTCATCGCTGGAGCATCAGGTTTCCAGTGTTTCACCAAAAATCCTTTTATGAAGACTATAACATTAGCCCTGTTGAAGAAACTGTATGTTTCAGTAAAAACGTTTTGGTTTTAGCAATATTCAGTTTGAAAATACAGAATTGAATAAAGCAGGAGACATTTGATTAACTCTAAAATCAGCTGCTAATTCATATTAATTACATTAGAACATGGTCTTCAGATGGTTCTCCAATCTGCCAAAGCCATAGAAACAACAGTTTGCTCCAAAAGTGAACATACTACCAAGTATAATATGATAACAAATCAAAACGTATTCATTTGGCAACACTGACCTGGAAAAACTGAACGACATCTGATCTACAACATTTACTTCTCAATTAGAGCTGCAGTCAACTGCCCCCAGTGACCGAGTAATGAACTTAAAGAATGAAAGAGGAAAGAGAATATCTTCACCTCTGATGTACCAACAAGCAAATGACTGTGCTGTAATTATTGGGAGGGTAATAAATGACCACATTATCAGCTGATTGCATTGTTTCTCATTAGCTCAGGGGGAAACATACTCATTATAATTGAGGGTTGTCATCAAATTTGAAATCAGCTCCCTATGTCTGCCTCATCTGTGGGTAATGAAAACACCATTGCTATTGCATGATCGTAGAGACTCAAATATAACTAACCAATTCATCTTGCCTCTTGTGAAAACATAACAAAATTAATTTCCTTTATATGCAATAGGTTTACGCTTGGAATGATTTCTAATACAATGAATAGTCTGAGTAAATATAAAGTCACATACTTCCTGCATGCAGCAGAATGAAATATTTGATAGCATTATTTAATTCCCATTTTAATTCAAATGATGATTTCAAGCAGTTTGACAGTTTTTTTTCAGCACCAGATGTTCAAACTGCTACATATGTGTGAAAATGAAATATAATTCAGCCTTCGCCACTGAAGCAAAGTTGTAACCAGACGAGAAGAATAAGAATGAAGGTTGGAGTGTTTTGAAGGCAAACCTTCACCGAGTTTACATGAAGGATAAACCTTTTTTTCTGATTGAGGAGAGCGAATGTAAACTGTGGTCTCATTGTGCATGTCTGCCTTCCTCTTGGTCCTGTTTTGTTTGTTGTTTTGCAAGTGTCAGTATTCTGTAACACTGATCTGCACATACATATATGAGGAAGTTCAGATGCCATCAATCTTCTGTTTCCCCTGGTGATTGCTGTTTGAGGACTTTATATTGGCTGCTGTGTTTTGGAGCTCGATTATCCTTACATTTCTGTGGAAGTGGAAAGTTTTCTGCAGCATCATCTGCTTGCACCACTGACTGGACTCTATCTTATGTACGGTTATTTCTGATTACTTTTATGAATAGTCTAGGACATGTTATGAAGGCTTCACTTTTAATGGCTACATTTTGCACTGGTGTCTGCAGATTTCAGTGTCCAATTAGTATCATTGAAGATTTGACTTGCTTGCTGTGTTTGCTATGGAATTTGCAACACTTGTGTACCAGGCAGGCCTTTCGTTACCAGCCATTTGTGTTGCCATGTCTTGTAGAGGACCTCAGCCGAAATCGAATTCAGTTTCCCTTGTGCCACTCAGGAGACATGCTGCTAACAGAGACTTGAAGAGAACTCGGTTGTAACAGAACAAAAAATGTGGAGTCAGATGCTTCACAGCAAATTGCCTGAAGTTCTGTCACAGGTTAATCTGGCCATGCATTGAATTACACAGGATGTTCTTTTTAATGACCCCAAACAAAAGCATAACTAAAAAAACATTAGAGATGTACCAAAGGGTTCCCTTATGCCGCTTTTTGTCTCGGTCTACCTTCCACTTTAAAATCAGGCGTTCTTTCTGTGCCTCTGCAACTTTCCCCACAAGGTCACTGCAGCATTTTGGCAAGGTAATGTTGGATATTTGTCCAGGGTTTTCTGTTGTCAGTAGGGTTCAGTTAGGCCACATACAGCCAGAGGCGGCCATCCCCTCCATTTGGCACATCCAGGCAATTTAAAAGCTGTATACTCATGGGAACACCAGGCAGCAGCTCACAGGCCCCAGCAAGGGCTGTGAAAGGCCTTGAGATTACTGTAACTTACACTGCAGGTGCCGGGGAGAAAAGTGGAGGGATGCTAAAAATGTAATCAACGCCCGAGCTTGTTCCCAGTTTCAATTTGTTATCAGGAGCAGGAGCTTGGTAATTATTTTCTTTAGCTAAATCCACTTCACTGTGACTGAAGGTGCAAGTGCAACTGTATTTATATTCTCTCTGTGCCATTTAAAATCTGATTGCGCTTTGTGTTGTTTGTTGTTGACCCTCTATAGAACAACTCTCCTCTTTGCTATTATTTGCTTTATTGGTCGTACAGGTCATCATGTAATTCATGACTCTGAAAACCACTTGAGTCTCCATTAGGCAGTAGCCTGTCGGCAGTACAGCTAAGACTGCATGCAGGTAGGTGGTGATGTCTTGTTTGACTGGGCTGCAATTTGCAACAAACCACATATTGTGTTATTGACCATGAAAAAAATGTAGTTCAGGTGATAATAAATTGCAGAAACTGTTACAATATATTGTACTTCTTTTAAAAACTGCTTGCAAAATGTCTAGGGAGAATGCCTCTCTTTCAGCAGTAACTTCAGCAAAATCAAAAAAGCTAAACTTAAGAAAACAAAAAGTACATTATAATATATCATAGTTAATGTTCAAAGAAAAAAATAAAAATGTAAAAATTACTGGCCCTGTAGACAATATCATTACTAATGACAGTAGCAGTGTCAACAATAACAGTGATATCACCAGTGTTTACTTGATTCAGATGGTCACTAAAAACCAAAGATGGCCACAGGGCGGTTGCCGGAGCTCGTGCAGCTCCTCGGCTCTGCTTTTCACGAGACTGACAGGACCCGATGAGTAAAGGGAGTCGGACCCGGAGGGGTAGAGAGGAAGAGATATAGGACTGATGTGTATAGTGCTGATGTGCAGTTCTAGACGATAGGCTTCCAGACAGACGGTGTGTGAATGCTACTGTACTATTTCTCCTTCACTGCTTTGCCAGTAACTTTGGTGTTGCGATGGGGTCCTCATTTAGTCAGTGCCAAGCTGCACACACTCTGATAAGGCTTCCTGAGCACACACTGATCCACTCTGCTGAATGTATGGTGAGGCAAACTGGCAGACAGCTTGCCTGTACTCAGGAAATCTAGAGGGAACATTTTAAATCACTGGGGGTTATGTAGTAACGGAGAAATACTGGAGTCACTTTAAACTAAGAATCATCACTTTTTACTGCTTTGATGTGGAATTATCGCTCACACTATCAATAAGAGGTTCCCAAGAGCAGTCCCACACAGGATATTAACTCAGAAAGACAAATTGTTGTTTAACCCACGACTCTGATAATGATATTTTCATTAATCTTTAGCCGTGACAGCTCACAGCTGACCCTATCAGCGGACTCTTGCAGCCCTTGAATCAAATTCAAACAGTCGGTGAGGTCTTTATAACTCCACAGCCCATACACTTGCTCCGCTGATTGTTCATGCTGCTGTTGTTGACCAAGCTTGCTGCAGGTTCCCTCCACCTCCCTGGCCTCCTCCTGCTGCTCTTTGTAGATGGGTGCTGTGCAAGCTGTTTTTGAATAATGGCTGGGCTTGTGCCACGGTTTTATGGAAATATACTGTATGTCTATTGAGCTTTTATTGCATGTCCTGCAAAATGCTGCTTGAATTCATCTGGGGGAGTGTCTTCAAGAGCTGAATCCTTCATTTTTGTGGTCTTGTACCTTTATTTGATAGATCAAAGTCTGACAGTTCAGTGACTCAGGAAACAAGGGCATAGAGAGAGATATGACAAAAGTCCCTGGCCAGGAATTAAGGTGTGAATGTTGGGGTTATGTGGTATATTCTTAAACTATAAGGCTCCTAGATGTTCCCGAGCTCAATCCCAACTAATTTTTTGTGATAAATGCTTCATCATTCTGTAATGTATACATGATGGATCCAGACAGCAAACAATGAAAATGTATTAGGTCGATTACTTATTTAATGCATCGGTTGATAAAGTAACTTTTCATCTAACAAACAGTTCAAAATCCAAAGATATTCCCTTTCTGATTATATAAAACCTCACACCTGAAAATCTGCTCCATGAAAATGTTTGGCTTTTTTTTTTTTTTTTTTTTTGATAAATAATTTTAATCAGCAGCATTTTCTTCCTCTTGACCAGTAGTTTCTCCCTTTCCTGAATTCACCCTTTTCCTCCAAACATTGCAGACCCTGAGCCACGTTATGCTCCATGGAAGTATTTTTCACAAACCTATTGTTTTTCAACCTGAAAAATAATTTTCCTTACCTTCGCCTCATGCTGAAAATATATTATGGTGAATATGAAAGTGGTGAAAGTTAAAGGCTTTAGTGTTTTCAGTCACAAAAGAAATGCTGGGTGGTCCATGAAGCTTATAGTAAGCCGATTTTAAACAGCTGCCATCGGTGATTATACAATATGAGGCTCTTCTGTGACTGTCACCCATCCAAGATTGGCTCAGCTCACTTAGACCTTGCTGCCCTCAGAAGCAAAGAGTGTCCATCATGTTCATAATTACCTGGAAGGGAGGTCCATCATCATCACGTATTAGCAGCACACAGACAGCATTGCAGTAAATAATCCCATCATTTCAGCCAGAGGAGGTCAGTGAGACATAAATTTAGCACTGAGCACTCTTCCATCCTGGAGGGCATTGAAGGGAGTTTCCATCATCTGAAGGATTGATGTCTTGAATTTCCCTCCCTCCATTTTTTATCCGTAACCAAGAACTCGTCCAATAAGGACAGGTGACATTTTTAGATTTTGATGAGTGACTGCTTTCCACTTTTAAATTTCTCCACTGGAATTCTGAACAATTTGTCCTGATGAGCTAAACTTGCAAAGTCATGCTTCGCTAATAATTGATCTGTTATTCACGCAGACTTAACGTTCAGTTGTTTTCCTCTTTTTTTTTAGATTTAACATCAAAATCACCACGTTAACGTATTAGAGCACAACTTCCTACTCATCCCCCTTGAACCACATTTTGTGCATTGTGTTCTTGTCCATTCCCTTGAGCATGACAGGGACTTCAGTCTTTGGTTCTCTATTTGTTTTCTGCTGCATGACATTTACAAAATGTGAGCTTGGAGGATGCTCTGAGCGATGCAGAGGAGCTCTGTCTCTGGGACATTGGATGTCCATGGAGCGAGCAGCTTCAGATCACTCACTTAAGCAGCTAACATTTCAAACAGGCAATAAAGAGAGTCCTAGTCCCTCTAGAACAATAAAGCAGTGTTAGAGTCAGGGGTGGATGCACTGTAATACAGACAGATATTTCTCTGTCACTGCTGCAGCTGCTGCACTCAGCAGAACGAGAAAGACGGAATCAAAGGACATTTACTTCAGCACAGAAAGAGAGCATGATTCACTGTAACCTCCAGGTGTAGCACTGACTTTGTCACCACGAACAGAAGCTAGAAGGTGTACCTGGTGAGGTAAGGAGGTCATTAGGGCATTAAAGTAATTTATGACCTTAATCAGCCCATGTAGGTGCAGCATTGGTGGAACCATGTCTCCAATTTCACAAGGCTTTGACGTACTGTGCCTTTAAAATGTCATGTTTTATATGTGAAACAGAAGGATATCCTTTGAAATATCTTTTCACAATATTGTCCCTGTGTATTTGATAGGACAGAGTAAGTCTGAGCAAAGAGAGGATTTTTCACTATACATACATATATGTGTGTGTATATATATATATATATATATATATATATGACAAGATGTGAATCAGCATGGGGCTGTTAATTTATTTCTGCCCTTCCAGAGCAGGGACAGGGATGACAGTTAGGTGATGATCCCTCGTGTCTTATCCTTCTCACGCTTCATTCCCCTCGCAGGAATAACATCAAACAGGGATTTATTCAAGACCTTGACTTGACACTTATTGTAGAGAAGAGTCCACATTGTCTTTGTCATGTGGGTGTGTGAGGCTTCATGTTTTAATAAGAAGATTCATTGGATTGATGGCTTCCTTTAATTACTTGCTTTTTTGTCCTCATTGACCTCGACCACCAAGCAAACCATTCCAACACTTTGATAGATGTAGTTAATTATCCAGTCTCACTACTGCAAGTTTAAGTTCCAGTCTCATAATTTCGTACATGCTGTCACTTTCTGCTGTTTGTAATTTATCAAAGCAGGATGCTCACACTTCGACCTTATGTTTGACCCTTATGGAGCAATGGTGAGCTGATGTAAAGCTCTAACAATGTCTTTCTCACACAATTCTCCAGAAAAGTCATAATTCACTCCTGTTTGACCACATTGCTTAAAGAAATCTTTTAGCCCACATTAAATATTAAACTACATCTGTAACCCTTTTTAAAATATTTATATTCTTATTGAAATTTTTTTTTTTTAATATTTCTTTTTTAGGACAAATGTGCTTGAGACTGAGCATTGCAGATGTTAGGAAAGTAAAACAATATAAACTTTATGCTTTATGATATTTCTATTTCTATTTGATACTTGCTAAGGAAGTTGGTTGCAGAACTCACACCTAAACGACAAAGTAGGTCATCTGTCACTACCGTACCTTTCAAAACAACCCACATGAGTTTCTAATCTTCCATCCCTGAGGTTAAAGTCTGGTGAAGTTCACACAAACAAAACCTCTTTGACAAGGTTAGCGAATGATTACACCCATGGCAACGTGTATTATCACTGTTCTGGTGGCTTGTGCTGTCCCAACACTTATGTTGTGTTTTCCTTTAATTTGTCACACATCTGAAAGTTTCAAACTGAATGAACCATCAATCCCTTTGTGTCTCGGGAAAATAGAACTGGGATTTGAGCAGAACTGATACTGGAGGGGACATTTGTTTTATTTCTTGTGTGTGTAATGTTGTGAAGGATTTCTGAAATATGTGATGTTACTTTGTTTTTTTTTTTCTGGTTAAAAAAATATATAATGCTACAAAAAAAGTGCATCTTTGTTTGTTTGTCCATGTGTGTATATGCATTAGTACAAAAATCTTTAACATCTTTAATATGTAATTAAATAAAGTACCACAGCAGGAGATGTCGTCTCTGCTATGGCCTTGACAAACCCTTATTGACTTTGCTGCAGTGACTGTTTTGCTAACAGCTGTAGATA
This sequence comes from Mastacembelus armatus, assembly GCF_900324485.2. NCBI lineage: Eukaryota > Metazoa > Chordata > Actinopteri > Synbranchiformes > Mastacembelidae > Mastacembelus > Mastacembelus armatus. The sequence goes on along the minus strand of NC_046646.1, from coordinate 21,883,515 downwards.
CTGTACACTTGGCAGCACTCCCCACTGCTATGGGTTTAGAACCAAAAGGAGATGCTGGGGCTAAACTTCTGGAGTCGGTCTTTCAGGTTTGCTGTCTCTTCTCAGTTTGCATTCATTAGCTTTGATAGTTGCTGAGCTGTTGGTGCAGATTAGGCAATGCGATCCATTCCCATGTACTCTCAGAGGGGGGTCTCCTGCTCTGCAGTGATCATGTAGGGACGTCGCCTAATGATTTATTCATATGAGAGTTTCTTCATATTTGTTCTCTAATCAGCATTCTTCTGACGTGCACATATGCCTCACTCCCTCCCCCCACGAGCATCTCTCATGCTGTCATCAGGCTCAGGTCATATAAGCAAAGGGAGAACGTAAGCGAAAAGGAAATAACATATTTGTCCTCTCCCTCTCTGTAGATTGTGTTTATTTGCAGGCAGCTCTCTATTAGTATTAAGTTACTCACAAATGTGTTTTACATAATTAACGATTTCAAGTGTGAAGAATAGATGGTGAATGCTGGCCATGATTAATTTTGGGTTCTCTCGTTTCCTCTGCATGTCGTCATCAGTCAGAGCTTTTGAAGAGAACCAAGTGCAAGACAGCCTGTCAGGTTTGAAACAGGAGTTTTAATCCCATTGGAGGATAAGAAGCTTTTGAGGGGTCTAATTGAGAATGTTTACCTTTGGTTTTTTATGTGAATTCAAGTATTACTTGTAGTTAATTGGACTCTGCACAGAAAAGCTGTCAAACAAGTTATGCAAACATAATTTTAAATGAGTAAACATTCAAGAAGATACAAATGCAGATATTCTGTCCATCTTGATCTCTTTTTCTTTTCCCTTTATAAAACACAAGTGCACATTAAATCCAATTTACAGCTACAATCCGAAGGCTATGGCTTGTATAACTGAGAATAATCAAATGTGTTTTCTTCTGTCTGTGTGGTTTCTCCTGTAGGCAATGCTTGCACCATGTCAGAGTACAACAGACTGAAGAGCATGCTGCTGGACATGCAGCCTAAAGTGCTGAAGACTGGAAAGCAGAGCCAGCAGAGAGACATGGAGGAGAAGAGAGCACTGGTGGACACTATGTTCAAATACCTAGATGTGAACCAGGACACACGGCTGGTCAGCGACGAGCTGGAAAAGGTGGGTATCGAGTACAGAAGTTCCAAGATGCAAGATTTGACTGACCTGCTCAGTAAAGCTGAGCATAAACAGTCTATCTCATAGCAAAGTGTGGTCACACCAAGTATTGATTTGATTTAGGTTGTTGCTGTTCACTTCACTGAAAAACGGCCATTGATTTTCATAGTTTCATGAATGAATAATTTGTATTCGTATCATTTTTGAAAGCATCATCACTTTTCTTTTAGTTTCTGAAACTATTGTCTGTAAGGTAGCTCCTAGGTAGCTCCCTGTTTTCTGAATTTTGGAGTATTCATTGCCTCAACTCTGCTGATGGGGAGTGTGTGAAGAGATCCAGTGTGGCACCAACAAAAAAACAAAAAAAGCTTTCAGCTTCATCGAAGACATTTGCCATTTAGGTGTAAAAATGTCATCTTTGTTTTTATGAGACCCTAAAAATGGGAGCCTCTCCCAGTGGACTCTGCATGACAATCAGTCCATTTTATTTGACTTTTCTTTGTCTCTCCATCTGAGTTTTCACTGTACGTTGAAGGCCTTGTGGTGAAACTGCAAAGAGGAGTGAATGACATCTAATAGTCTTGTTCGACAATGAAACATGCTCACTGAAATGATCTTGATGGTAGCGGGACCATGGAAAAGATTGGCATTTACATTTGCAAGATTAGGGAATAAAATTATTTGGGCATCATCTGGTATCAGGAAATGAGCATCAGAGCTCAGTGTGTAATTAGACTCCTCCCAGCCAATGCTATGATCTCAGCGACTGCTGCCAGAAAGCATTGAGCCATGTTGGAGTCATTGTAGGCTCTAATGGGAAGAGTAAATTGTCACATTCTATACAGCCATAATATCTAACATTTACATTTAATATTAAACTTATTTAGAGAATAGTTGTGAGATATTAAAGGAAAACAAGGCTGTAAAATGTGACAGTAATGAATCTTTTGTGATCTGGCTGTGGTTGCAAATGATGACACGCTTTGTCCCCTTTCAAAATTAAAAAGAGTTATTTTTGGCCTAGTTCTAATAGCAGAAATATATAATAAAATCCCTTTCTGGCAGAGAGCTGCATTAAAGATCCAACAAATATTTTGATCAATCACAGCTGGCATTTTCTAATGCTGACATGTTGCCAGGAAGTCTTTGGATAATCCTGTAAGAATTCATAAATTCAGCGAAATAACGCTTTTAAGGATCAAAGGCGTTTTAAGATGAATACCACTCATCCATCCAGACTGTTTCCAGTTTGGGATCAGTCTATTGTCAGAGATGGTCTTGGAGGGTGAAGTCATATACTTTGGGTTTGAAGTATTCAAATGCCCGAGGACAGAAGAGTCTGTCAGTAAACACATGGCTGCAGTTTGTCATATAAGTTTGTCACATCCTTTAATCTGCTGTATCACATGTATAGCTCCATATAAAATCAATTAGGGGAGTTGAACAAGCTCAGGGGTTATATTTTTAGGCTTGGACATTATAGCTGAAGGACTTAAACATGGAATATTTCATCTAAAAATACTCTTTCCTGAATTACTTAAAAATAATCACGTAGTCTTTATTAAAATTAAAGCGCCCTGACACAGACAACAACTTTTTCACAAGGATAAATGTGGTTTAAAAAAAGGAAAGAGAGTCAGGAGCTTCTGTGCCTAAAACATGCCATTTAAAAGCTTTGAAACCACAGTTATATCAAATGATTTCACTTCTTAGATGAGGCTTTTTGATGACTGAGTGTCCATTTACTGGAAAATATCCTTCAAATTTCCTTGAAAGTTGATTGTTCTGTGTTTTCCTACAGTATTTCTTATCTTTTCCTTTTCTATGTGTATATAAACCTTGTATTATTTTTTATTTTTACTATGGTCAGGATTATTTTATGATTGCAAATTACCACAGAGATATGGGTGCTAAATAAAATAATGAGGTAAAGCATCCTGTTGAGATGCTTCTCAAGCACTTAAACTCAGAATCCAGCACAGTCAATCTTTTGACAAAAACTGGCTTTAGTTTTACATTTCTTTTAGTTATCACTATGCTTTTGAGCAGTACATAGTGCACCTGGAGTTTTTAAACAAAAGTTGAGCCTTCCTTTTATCGCAGTAAAACTGCTTAACATCACCTATTCAGAGATGGCTCCCCTGAGAAAGATGCACCGCTAAACTGGAAGAGAGGGCTCATAAATGACAAACAGTTGAGGAGAAAGTGGTGCATCTCCCTGGGGGAGTATCTTTGAATTACCTTGGCTTCAGTATGCACAAGTATAAGATGCAGAGCAGCGATACAATACCAGTCAACTGTCTGGACACATTTTCCCATTGAATTAAATGAAAAAATGTGTCCAGGCTTTTGACTGGTACTGTGTTCTTGAAATTGAAAGCAATCACAAACAGCACTTAACCTGACAGACTGTCAGACTGAGTCTGTGTCTTTAACCCGGGTGTTGTTTATTTATGTACATGAGCTCCAGGAGTGTGTCCATTTCTGCTAGAGAAAAAACTCTTATTGGTCACTTCTGGTTGAACAGCAAAATAGAACGTTGTCATTGTTGTAGATTTCAACACTGTTAGCCAAAGAGGAGGTTCTTGGATGTAGTGAAGGAGGACATGAGGATAGTTGGTGTGGGTGAGGAGGATACAGAGGATAGGGTTAAATGGAGGCAGATGATTCGCTGTGGTGACCCCTGAAGGGAGCAGCCCAAAGGAGAAGAAGTATCTCACAGTACATCTTGCTGCCATATGAACCATCTTGGACAATAAGGATGAGGAGATCCTGGTCCAGCTTGGACTCTGAGACCATCAGAGACAGGCCTTCTGCTCATGCCCAGAGTCAGGACTAAACATGGAGAAGCGGAATAATCTTCCTAATGATGCTAGACAAGACTCATCTCTGGCAATGTTTAGGTCCAAGCTAAAAACTTTTCTTTTTAGGTCAGCATGTGACAACTGAAAGTGTTTTATCTAAAGTATTTTATCTGCACTCAGTCTCCTTTAATTTTATTTCAAATTTTACTGATTGCTGTTTCCTGTTTTGATTTTTGCCTATGTACTTTTAACTTGTCTCTCATTTCTGCAAAGCACTTTGAATTACTCTGTGTATGAATTGTGCTATACAGATAAACTTGCCTCGTCTACTTCACTTCGGTGGATGTCACATTTCTAATTATACTAATTATAGTCTAAATTAGCCTATGAAGAATGTAGGCTACACGTAACAACAGAAGTGCATTACAATATTCATTCATCTGTGTCAAGTAACGTTAAACAACTGCGCCAAAGTCGGGGGTGTGGGGGTGGGGGAGTGAATTGGCGTGTCCTCCTCTATAAGGTTGTCTGAATGTCAGGGCTCAGTCCAAACTTTGTTTCAGCTGCAGACTTTACCTGCACTTTGAAGTCTGCAATATAGCAGCATTTTCACTTGTGTTAAGCTAGTAGTTTAGCTTGAACATAAGCGTTTTTACTTTTTTACATTTTTTATGAAGCAGAGTTTAAGCCCAGCTGTTCATATTCATAGAAATACCGAAAATAGATATAAGAATGTGTTAAATACGTGCCGTGTATCCCATAACAGAACGTTAGCTGATAGTTTACATTAAAAAGAGATGAAGGCAAAAGAGAAATAATAAGCAGCTGTGATACGGTATGATCATTTTGTATGTGTGTGATAATTGCCTTCAGCACAATATTTTCACACACATTTTTTCTTAATAATTAGTTTTTGTTCTTTTATAGGATTTAACACATTGTGTGTTTGTGTTAGATCTCCATGAAGGAGCACCTGGAAGACAGCCTGCTGGAGTGCACCATGCAGGATCTGCTGCGTTATGACGACTACAACAATGACGGACACCTCAGCCTGCATGAGTTCTACACGGCTTTCCGTAAGTCTGTTTTCTGTCTGTTTATCTCCTCGTCCTTATTGTCTCCCTGTTCCCTGTGTATTGTCAGAAAACAAACATTTCTCTCAGAGGTGATATTATTCTGTACAAAGCCTGGTTATGGTCTTGCTGCTTTTATAATGTAAACCAATCTGCCTATATATTTTAGGTAATTGGATGGACTGTGTAATAAATATCTCCATGCTTTATAAAGCTACAGACACATTTTACTGTTGCCACTGTTTAGAATCTGCTTTAAGCCTCTCCACATCAAGATAAGTGTTTCATCCACAAATAAAATGATAATTGCCCACTAGCCCATGTACCAGACGCAGCCATGATTATAGGATTTGGAACAGCCATAAAAGCCTTTGGCGTTTAGGCTGAGTGGCAGCTGAGAGCACAAGCAGGTTCCACCTTATTAAGACCAATAATCAATTCTACCACTAATCTTACTGTAGCATCTAAATTGCTGGGCACTATGACAGCCTTGTACAACTCTTGCTTTCAAACTTTCTCCCGTCCATCTCTCGCTTAAAACTATATAGAGATCATCTAGATCTGACTCCGAAACAGTGATTAACTTGAATAAGCTTGGTGTATCCTGCAGTTGGATTTGGCAGGTGGCAATTTCTAAGGCTTTACCTTCAAACTGTGCAGGTACATTAAACCTCACCACTAATTTAGCCTTCTAATGACTGGTTTAAGTGGAAGCCTCTGTGGTATTATTCAGTTACCCTCCCTCACTTCCCAGATGGGCAGTGAGCAGACAATGCATGGTATTTCTCTACCTACCTGCCTGCAGCTTTTAGGCTGTGTTCATCAATGCATTTTATGTTTGACAAGCAGCTGAAGGAGTGGGTTGGGACCAATAAACCAAGCTATTGATTAGATGACGCTCAAGGTTAACTGTTGGACTGCAGAAAGGAAACACCAAGGGGGAGAAATTAATTTTGAGTGGCACATCTGGTGTTCTGGATCATGCTGATGGTGTTGAATTGTGTAGGTTTGCATGTAAATGTGTGTAGAACTGCAGGTGAGTCTGTGTGTATTTGTGTGTTTTCCTGGGATCCAGTCAGTGCTCTCCACAATGAGCGGTCTGGGAAGCGGAGCAGCCAGGAATCACAGGTGTGTTTAGCAGGGTGGAAACTTACAATATGGTCATAACCTTGGAAAACAGAATACAAAAATAGATCCAAATGATGTGATATAGTGTTTTACCCTGGTTTGTATGCTCCTGTTAGTTATTTGTGTGTTCTCAGCCAAATCTGAAATTCAAGCTTTAGTCATGTTCCAGGGGTTCAAAGTGTACTCAGCAGTTGTTAATGACTTTTTCTTTCTGTTCTGAAGTTCATATAACATATAAACCTTGACAAGCCCACAGCTTTACAAGCTCTGTCCTGTTGCCACTCAGATCTGTTTTTTTTTTTTATTATTTTTACCACAAATGGCATAGATGGAATATGCTCCTGAAATAATAGTATTCTTATTGATTTGTTTTTCCTTATTCTACCTTTACAAGCCCAGCAGGTAGTTTTATGTACTATTTTGCTTTTCTCAGCTGCCTTCTTGGCACCTCTGTTCAGCAGACTCTACTTTAGCACATATTTCTTTCTGTGGCTTGTTAATTGTAATTAAAGAATAATTCTTTAAGTTAATGTCACTGATCTAGTCTCAAAGATACCTCCATTCAGATACTCAGACATTCAGATGTGCTTTTAATCCAAACAGCACAAACCCTGTATAATTTTAATTCCTGTATAATCATGTTTATACGTAAACAGCAGTATATAGTGTAGGGTATTAGTCGAATAGATGAGGAAAGAGAAACTGCAGGTATCTCTTTAGAGCCACATAAATGACAGAGGAGAGTGTTTTAAATACATTTTATCCAGTAGTATTGGCAGAGGTAGCTGTTTTCCTTTGCAGAAAATCGCAGTGGAGCCCAACTGTGGGTGAGCAGCCCTTCACAACCGTAATCTGTCACAGTGTGATAGTTACTAGGGCTATCTGACTAGGTCTTATGGCTGCTTAGGTGTACACTGTAGAAAAAACTATTGATCCCGAAACGCCATATTTGCTGTTAAGAGTGTGGATCAGAAAAGCACTGTAGACTCACATTACTAAATTGTGTTTATAGTGATTGTCAAAACTCTGAATTCACAGCTGCATTTACAGTATGAAGCTCTAAAAACATCATGATTTATTGTATATATTGTCATGTTCATATAGTGTTCAGTTCACAGTGATAAAATATCTACGATCTAGTTGCAGCAAACATTTGGCATTTTTGGTGATAAATGACTTAGATAACTGATCATTTACATAATTTTCTATTTTTATTATCAGGTACATATTAACTGAATTGTTTCAGCACTAAACTCTTCTTTTGTGCTGTTGCATATTGTAATTCACACAAAACACTGAGTGGGTTTAGTTCAGTAAAGTCAGAAAAAGTATGACCTCCTGTTCTGTGAAACAGCAGAACTGAACAATCAGCCTTCTCTTTGCCATAGAGCATATTGGAGAACAGAGATAACAACATAATGGCTTTAAATTAGCTCTGTAGTTTCCTAATGTTGTGTGCTTTCACTGGGTTCTGTCTCCTAACATTTACTGCATTGTCAACATAGTGTAGGAGTGGAGGGCTTGTTCTGGACATGTCCTCTCGTTTCCAAATTAGAGCCACCGTAATTACGCAAATATAAATGTGCAGGAATTTGCCTCACGGACATTGGCACTGATGCCGGGGCCACGACGGTTCACATTAACACTTCGGTAAAAGACACAGGTCGTTAGCAGTGAAGCTGATACGTCAGAAGGCCTGTGGAGTGAGATATCTGTAGCCTGCAAATGCAATATATAACGTACGGGTTTGACTGGTACAAGGTCACACATAGTCAAAGCTCCTTTGTGGATACATGCGTCGCATAAGACGCTGTCCTTCAGGTAAATGAGATAAAAGCCATTGCTGTAGGTGGAATCCCTAACGTGTCATTGGTTGTTACCCTCATATTTACTGCAATTAAACTCGAGGCCTTAACGTGACCGTGATCAGAAACAGAAGAATTGTCTGTGAGTTAAATGTAGAAACTTTGGACCTCCTGGAGACGCTCCCAGCCCTGCAGAGAGCAGCATGAAAGCAGCAGTACAAAGATAAGCGATGACAGTCATGAAGTCAAACTAATGCCCTCGGGCCCTGCTCCAGTGTTAGCCTGCCGGCTTATTTATTTCACTAAATCTTCATGACTGACTCTGGGTCATTCAAGCCTGCAAACTGTGAGAGGAAAGGCAGAAAATAGCAGAAGAAAAATGACCTTAGAAAAAAAACAACAGGGCAGCAGCAGAAAGACAGCTGGAAGGGAGTGGGAAGTTTTTAAGGGAGAGTAATTATCCTTTCTGTTGTGTCATTGCTGGCCATTGTTGTGTTGCTGTCTAAAAAGTTGGTGGGTATAATCTTTATGTTGTACCTTAAAATTATTGATCTATGTGTATGAGCAGCAATATAGCAAGATATCTAGTTTCCTTTCTAATCCACGTTCTGTGGCATGTTGACTTTTGACCTAAGTTGGATAAAATGAATGAATGTGTGATGCAGCATCTGCTCTGAGTGATGCCAAACACCAGCACCACCAGACAGTGTACGCAAACAAAACTTGGCGACAGCGTATACGTACAGTATTTTCATTCCTCTTATTTCCATACTTGATCAGTGATGTAAATCTTGATGTCACTTGATGTATCCTGAGCTGTGATTTACTCTATAAGGCAGGGCATAAGTCTGAGTTTGATGGAAACGGCGCAATCCAGGGTATGACTGTAATATTTTTATCTTACATAAAGCTTTATTATCCCTAAGGGCAGAATTTGTTTCCAGCGTGTGCTCTAGCTATACATCTTGAAAATAGATGCATCTATTAGTAGAAAGTGAAAACATTAATGTACGTCCACACAGAAACAAAAATAGACAAATGGGTGAAAGCAATCCTGTAATTAGCAGGGTATTACTCTAGAAGCACAGCTGAAGCTGAAACACGCCTTTTTCTATCAAACCAATAAATCAACTAAAAATTTCAGACAAACACAATCTGACCTCTAAATAATCGAATAACAGGCATGATGTACAACAGAAATGCAGCTGGTGCAAGTTAAGACATTTTTCTTACTGGGCTCTGTATCCAGTAAACCAATATGCCTAAGTATCAAATGAAGCTTCCAGTCCTGGTGCCTCAGCTGCAAGATAATATCTTTGTGTTGCTGCCCTGCAGATTCCGACAAGGTTTGATCTTTCATGTTACTCAAGTTTGCCCTTAATCTGCACAAGTGATCTTGCTGAGATCAGATATCACTTTTACAAGAGGAGCTTGTTGTTGTCTGACAGCCAAGTGGGCGAGAGACCTCCAGCTAAGCTCTTAACAACAAAGTCACTTTGAACTGGAAGTCTTGGCGTTTCCATCTGCACCCACACTATAACTTCCCCTCCACCATTTCTGCTTTCCTGTCCATGCTAATGTCAACCGTCAAACGTCTCCAGCCCTTCCTGCTTTCTTTTTTCCTCTCACCTGTTTTCACCATTTTTGTATTTATCACTACTGGTATGTTCCTTTCCTTCCCTGCCCCTTTCCCACTCTCCCTTAGCTAGTGTCTGATGCCTCATTACCGTTCAGTGGACCTTTACGGCTAATTGCTGGTGTGTATAAGGGGCTTACTGGCACCTTCAAGTGTCGTTTCTATTCCTGGGTAATTAGCCGCTGTCAGGTAGCTGCAGTAACAGGTAAGGGACTGTTGAGACTTTGGTCACACTCCTTCTGTGTTGCTCAGGGAGAGGCTCCATATTTTTTTTTTTTTTTCCAATGATGTTCATCTGATGAGCTGTGAAAGAGTTGTTGCAATGAATCTAAAATAAGTGACGATTGCTGGAAAATTATTTGACTTATAATGAAACAGCATCTTAAATGTTCAACTAGATGTCTTACCTGTGAGAGTGAGATATCTTGATGGCACATCAACCAAGAAGGATTTGTTCCAAACTGCAAACCATCATCATACCAGTTAGGGGAGAGGGTCTGTCCAGGGTGTGTCCCGTCTCTCCCCGGGTTAAATGATAGATGGCTGGAAAGTGAAACACGATATAATATAATATGATGTAGTCTGGATTAATCTTAGGTAACATCACTCTGCACCAGTGGCAGACATAATGGATTCATAAATGGGATTAAATAAAATTGCAAAGAAGTATTCTCATATATCCAGTTTTTAAAATCTATTTTAGGTCATGTCCTCTTAAACACATCTTACCAACACATAACCATGTGACCAGCAGTCAATCAGTTTTCAGTTTTGCATAATTACCTTACACATCCAGCCACTTGTGTGCACATGCATATGCATTTCACAGTCACACCTAACAGTTCCCACCTAACACTGTACAGCCAGTGGTCTTCCAGCAGTCTGTTCTCAGCACAACAGTGAGAAATGCCCAGAGAGTCGTCATGGCAACTGTGGCTGTCTGTTTAATCTATGAATCATTTATTTAGTACAACACCTAGCTGATGCAGGTAATCCCCGGAGTAGAGGAGAGGGAAGGAGAGGAGATAGAGAAGCAGTGAGGGGTGCGGTGAAGTGAGCGATATGTATTTATACTACATTATACTACATTACTGTATGTTGTGGATTAATAATAAAGAAACAAATGGCTGGGATTGAGAATTGGTCTTGGGTAAGCTTGTGATGGATTATCAAAGCATAGACAGCTGCTCAGGCAGTAACATTATTCTCCTTATATCCATCAGATATTTGGAATTGATGTTTTATTTTTCTTGTTTGCTGTAAATATTTTAGCAAAAACCGAAGGAGAGAGGAGTCTGAGTTTTCATTCTTTTCATGCTTAGTGTCAACAAATGTCTCGTTCATACCCTAGCATTGAAATTTGTACCATTCAGCTGCAGTTCTTAGCTACTGGAAAGGTTGTGATTTTACGTCTTGCTCAGAATAATAGTATACTGATAATAGTACTGTAGTAGGAAAGAGTAACAGCTGCTGGACACACATCAGCCAAACCTGTATCTCAAATCCTACTACCAGGCTTCCTGTGCCAAAATACATGCCCTTGTCAGTGCAGGTGCAGATATGTAAATTAGCCTGAAATAAAAGAGGTAGCTGTTTTATTTCCCACTGGCCAATTACCCAGAAACTGAAGATGCTGATTGCACTGGAAATGCAAAAATCCTAAAATATCTTTGTAAGACATAAAACACTTTGCTAATTAATCCCTTTGCCCTGTTACTTCAGTGGTCACACAGGCAAACTTTAATAATGTCATATATCAGTAACATAGAGGTTCTTCAGACTTACGTTGACAAGTCAGAGCAAAATCTCAACATTTCAAATCAGCAAAACCTAAACAAAAATCTATTATATATATTTTAAATCTAGTATATATTTTTGTACAGTCAAGCACCTAAATTGGGACTGTCTCAGCAGGATGTCTCTGCTGAGTTGGAACAAAGAGAGGGGTTAGACTAATGTCTGCTTCAGTTATGTTAAACATAGTGCAATGGAGAACAAATTGCACTGTAGTTGAGTAATCCGGGCCTTGTGCCGTTTCACATCATGTTCTAATGGGGTAAAAACACACTTGTTAAATCTCACAGTACATCTGGAACATCATATAAGGATCATTAAGACATGACTTCTCATTAGTAACACACTCACTGTTCTACCAGACACCTAATATTTCTCATAATTACACATGCTGAATAATCTCATCTAACGCTGCCCCCACCCCAGCCTTGCATCTCCATTTCCCTCATCTGTCTGTCCTTCTTTCATTTCCACCACTTTAATTTCATCTTTACGTCTGTAATTAGCCATGGAGATGTACATCCATGCTTCACAGAGACTCTAGGCACTTTGCTTTGACCTGTTACCCTTTCTGACACCCCCCCCCCCCTCCCCTCAGCCCCACCCATATCTCTTTTTAGCTTTCTTATTTCTATTTTTCTGCCTTTCTCTTTCCTTTGCAACCAATGGGTCCCAAGGGCAGCAAGTGTGTTCCAATGTGCCATAATTCACAGGCAGTAGCCCCCAGGCTGTTAGTGGCGCAGCATGTGGTCTGCTTTTATCTCTCTCCTCTAACTCCCTCTCTGGCAAGGAAATAATTCATTATCATGCCTCCATTGATTTGCTCTTTCTCTTGCCTCTTTGGTGGAACAATCCCCCTTTTTTTTTTTTTTTTTTTATTTTAACACCCTTCTGCAATTTCAAACAAGTGTGTGTCCATATTGATGTGGTTGCTTCTCCAGTTATCTCCAGTTGTGTGTGCTCACATGAGTCGTACTCTTCCTCCTTTTTCTCCTCTCATCTCTTCAACGAAATCCCCTCGAGCGTCCACCTTCGTCAGCTTTGAAAACGTTCTCTCAGAACAAAGGAGATAAACACAGCAGAAAATGGGCAAGACTTTTCACAGAGAAAAGGAATATGGCAGCAAATTTACAGAACACAAGATAATCCAACAAGGATGGAGTACAACCACATGATCCGTCATGGCTGGATAACCTCAGCTTCTGGGTGCTGTGCTGTAACAACATTCCCGTGAGAGAAAGTATTTCCTATAGATGCACTCAGAGAGAATGTTGTTTTCTTTGGGCAAACAACTGTTGTGTGTAAATCATCAATGAGTTGGTCCAGATGGCTTGGTTATAGCGATAAGGTTATATTTTAATGAAAGAGTTGTTTGCTCCTCTTTGTGCACACAACACAACAGAGGCCAGCGCCGACTTCACTAAGCCAAACTCTACAAAAATGACAACCACCTGTCCAGATCTTATAAAGGAATAGACGAGTAGGAACAGGATAAAGGAAGGAGGGAATGAGGGTAGAAGTTGTGGTGGTTTCCAGCTAAAATGCACACATACAAAACCCAAACAAACACCGTAGGGGCTGTTCATTTTAGTTGCTCCATATTCAAAAGGAAAGTAAGGACTACCAAGCAGAGGAGCTGCAAAAAGACGTTAATAGCAACCTGGTGATGCTGACTATTTACACGTTTACCTGAGAAGAAGGTGAGAATAGAATTTGGGAGGAGGCCAGTAGTGTCAGGGAAGGAGAAGGACAGAGGGAGATGGAGAGGATTTAGAGGAGTGGGTGATGCATAATTGTATGGTTCCACGTTTGTCAAGGTGTAGAGGAGCATAGCAGTGGGCCAAGGGAGCAGTAGGGTAAGGAGTACTGAGAGACTATGAGTAGGAGAAAAGAGGAGGGGAGAGAAACTGAGAAAACAAGAGTAGGTAAGACACAATTACATGTTTACAGGAGTCTGGGGCAGAGGTAAAGACTGAGACAAGATGTGGAAGGAATGAGAGATTAGAGACAAGCTTAGGAACGTGAGATGAGGATAGAGGAAGAAAGGAGGGTGAAGAAAAGGGCAAGTAAGGCAGCACCACAAAGCTGGGACTGGTGGCTGAAGAGGAAAGATGAAGGGCAGATGTAATAGACACAGAGGATCACATAAACACCTTTTTCCAGTCTTTACGCACATTCTGGGCAACATTAACTGAAGAAAGTGAATGAGTCACACTCCCTCTCGACTCTGTGAATAAGAAGTGTCAAGTTGTGCTTCAGTGATGCTTTGTGAGTAATAGTAGAAGGATTTGGCAGCACTGAGCTGTTTGCAGTTGTGGATTTGTGTCATTTGGCACCCCAACAAGGCAGCAGGCCTGCTCAGTCAAGCTTATCTTGATGAATAAGGCTCCAGATGTAATAAAGGAAGCCAATAATTTATATTTGCATCTGTGGCACAATGCACATTCAAATGTGTCATTTGCAGGAAAGAAAATCAACAAAAACAGCTGTGCTTTGTTTTGTGCATTCTCTGTTGATGCAGTAAAATCAGGTGAAGTTTACCTGGAGGATTTCAGAGCAGTCTGACACTCAAATTAGGGCTGCCCCCTCGACGCTGGTGATTTGAATCATTTGTTGAGATGCCCCAGATATTTTGGACTCTTTTGTTTGGTCCATTAGAAAGACTTAAATTATCTCGCTATAAGCACTCCCACCAAACAGCCAGTATTATCTAATGGCCTTTAAACAATTTCCAAACCCTTAGTTTTTCTTTGGTAGATCTTGAAAAAGCAACTTTCCAAAGTTGAAACAGTCAAACGTTTTGAAGTGCAAGTGTTAGGAGAAAAAGAGTGCTGATGATAGAGAGGTAATCCCACATCTCCAAAGTCTTTTTTTTCCTCAGGACTGAGGTCTGATTCTCTGACTCAGCTCAGTGTTACACACTCCCAGCTGAGTGTTAGTACACAGTGTCTCCTGTGGCCACCTCCTCCATTCAACCCAGGCTTCAAAACCAACATGTGCTGAGCTGGCTTGAGGGTTAAAGTTTCCCCCACATGATGAAGTGCTTTTTTTTTTTTTTTTTTTTGGTTTGCCCAGATAAATCCTAGTTACAAGCTACACACATGTAGAACACCTTGATGTGATGTAGTACACCTCAGAAATCCAGAAAGAAATCCTGAAGCTTTTGATCTTGATGCCTTGATGGCACAGACGCAGCTATATACATAGTTCCTGCACTGATTGGATGCTTTAACCAACTTGGAGTTAACACTCACACCTACTTCTTGCATGAATATAAAATATGTCTGAGGTAAATCCTCCATTATTCCTCACATGACACTAATATTCATATCTAACCTAATGCTGTTCTGTAAGTCAGTTCTGGGTGAGGTGAGTTCAGCCAATCAGAAACTGGAAGGGCAGGGATAATTGGAAAACCTGCAGGACAGTAGTGGTCAGGGACCAGGGTTGGAGACCCCTGATCTAGACAAATTTAGACGTTGTTTACCAAATGATTTGGTGAGGTTGCTCGCACCCACATCGTCAGTACTAAAGTCACTCTCTGTGGAAAAATGTTGGCATCCTGTCTTCTATAAAGATCAGACCATGAAACCCACATACTTTTCAATTTGAGCTGGCAGTCCTCTAGCCTCTTTGCTGCCCTTATACAGTTTAATGACTAAACAGAAATTTAGCCTGAAAGTTTCAGAATCATTTCACAAAACTCTTGTCAGGCTTGGAGGATCCATAATAATTCAGTGGTGCATGCACGGTGCAGACACACTGTACTCTCCCAGAGTCATTGTGCAGTAGAGGGAGAGGGAGAGAGAGTGTACTCCAGGGGAAAATATGGAGCAATTAATCAACTTCATCAACTCATCTGCAGCTTTTTAAAACCCCTGTTAGTGGTTATAATGGCATCATGTTACACTGCCTGTTTAGTTCATTAATCAGGCCACATTTTACCAAGGTGTACGGGAAGGAAGACATGATATTTCATACTAGTTAGTTAAAACTGTGAGAGGTTTGGCATAAAAAATGAATATTTATTGCTGATCACGCATTGTACAGAACATGCTAATGTATGCACATGTTTTAACATGAGCTACTTGTGTTTAATACAAAATAATTAATTTTTAATTAATAATTAATTAATTTCTAGATATCTTCTGCATCTAGTATAAAATTAACTGAGCCTGGGTTCCTGGAGCTCACAAAACTTTGCAAGAATTATCCTGATGGTAAATGAGATAACTTAGCAAACACTCAGCTATATTAATCTACATGTTACTCCCTTGTCATTAGATGATAAAGAGTTCCCAAACCTGAGCCAGGTAGGTAATCTTTTTTGTCCTATTAATATTTATTTCAGAGACACACTCTGGAGGGCATTTCTTCTCTCGTCTTTATTCTGACTCTTTTAATGTTGCCGGTACCTTGTATGTAGTGTTTTATATTTATAATTGTCTGGTTGGATTGCTGGTTTAATGTTGTCCAGACAAAGTGTTTTCACTTTTCTCCAACATCTTATCTCTCTTGTAACTTTGTAATGTAGAAAATTATTTTCATCATGTGCCATTTTAGCTGTGTTGGGATTCCAGGTTTGTAGTTTTCTATTGTAGGCTACTTCTAATACCTGTTGAAACACACTCTTGGTTTTACACTCAGGTTATAAAAATAATGGTGTTTTAAGTCTTTTTTCTGAGGAAACTCATAAGTCAACTGATATAACTTGGACATTAAACACAAAACAAACAGGTTTTCTTAAGCCCTGATCCTTTTCTTCTAACAAACTGTTTATACCAGCTGTTGTTCTGTTTCATGTCTTGTGTATCTTCTCTGTGATGTCTGAGAACTGATGCTGAAGCCTGAGGATGTTCTGAGGTGAACACACGCTGTTTTTAAAAACGGCGAGGTAGAGTTAGGAAAGTCAGCTGCAATTTCTAAGTATTTACCCTCCTGTATTTAACGTGCAGGAATATTTGTCTTAAAAAGTCCATCATACTGTAAAATGTCAGTCTTTAGTTTTGACAGCATACTAAGTTATGTTGTTAGAACAAAAACAGAGCATAGGATCTGCTCCGACGCTTCACTTTAGATTAAGTAAAAGAGAAACAGTAGTGCCCTGTGCTCTCACACTCTGTCTAAACCTGTCCAAAGCTGTATTGTAACAAATCATATTCAGAATATTGTTGTATCCAGTGTCTAGTCAGACTCTTACTTGTTGACATGTGTCTACATCAGAATATAGATGTTGTTTTTCTCCACACAGAACTCAAGATGCCTGCATGCACACTGAAGACACACAAGACACATAGAACTCGGTCAGAATATTTTCACCCAGATACACACATTCAGCTCGTACTGTATCTCATTGTGCATTCAGTTTCTATCACCGAGGACCCTCAGGTCAGGTCAAGCTGTGGCTCCTGCAGTGCAGAGTTGGGTTACAGGCCACTAATCTCTCTTACTCCTCCTCCACAAGGCTGAATGGGCTGTAAAATGAGAAAGGCCATTTAACCAACTCTGTCAGTTCACGGTGGAAGGCATAGCTGGGGAGGGTGGGGGAGGTTGAGAGGTCCTTTTTTCTTACCATAAAGATGAAAGATTATCCAGATTGTCAAGAGATCTTATGCTTCTATCAGATGAGAGTATTGGTTTAATGAATTGGGTCTCATCCGGCCAAATGAAGTATGGGAGATTAGCTCCAAACTGTCAGCTTGTTTCCATTAAGCCGTTCAGAGCAGGATGACTATTTTAGCCTTTTGAGATTTAAAGTCTCCTGAGTTTTATCAAACCAGAGGGACGATAACATGTTCCTCAAGTAAAACTTAATTTCTCCTAATGGTGCATATCTGCTCTTTTCCTTTTACATTTTTTTCAGACCGTATTTTTAAATGGATCGTGAAATAAGATGGTGACATTAAACAAGACACTTCAATATTTACCTTTTGATATTTTAGGCTTAAATAAAACAACATGTAAAACCTGCACATACAATAATTAGTTTGGAGCAAGTACAAGCTTGTTGCCACAAGTTAATATAGTTTAAAATGAAAGAAAAATCATTTAGCTTCTGAGTTACAGCATGTGAAATTACACTAATAAGAGATTTGGAAATTGAATGTAGAAAGTAGAGAAAGAAAAGCACAGACATTTTTCTGAAGCTCTATGAAAAGAAAAATGTCATGAATAGTATGATGGTCTACTAGCTCTTTCATCTCAGTGCGATTTGATAATGCCAGAGGGTCACAATATGTTTGACCTTCAGAAGTCATAACACAAGAAATATTGGAAAAGCTGTGGAAAGATGACTTGCAGTGTGACAAGCTTAAAAGCCAATATTGGTGTAACTTTCCTTGTTGCTGTATTAGCGCGTGGCATGTGGCGATTTACAGGCTTGGCATTAAAGGGACTTTACAGCAAAGGTTAGTGATTCTGTTTCAAATAACACACCCAACAGTAAAGCCACAAAAAAACTAAACGTGTATTAGGAAGATTAAAGTTACTATCTGTGGAGTTTGGAGGTCTCCCACTTTGGTAAACATGTCTGTGAACCATCCAGGCAATTAATCTATTCATTTTCCCAGCAGCTCATTCCCGCCCTTAGGGACTGAATGACACAGTAAAGAGTGCTCTGTCCTGCCATTACAAAAGTGATGCCAGTTAATTATTGAGACTCTTCCACTGTAAATCCACTGTCACCTTGAAATGCACCCAGGTGCTTAGCAGTAACACCCACCTCAAAAATGGGCTCTGTGGTGAGCAGCCTGCTCCTGTGAAATTGGTCATTAAATAATGCAGGGGAGACAATTGTTCCCTTTAAATGGTCTGGGCAGCATGCAGCTCCAGTAGGACCCTGGTAGATATCTTGACTAATACATATTGTTGACAACAGAAGGGTTATTTTTAGTGCTTTCTTTGTGAGCATTAACCTCAGGTGTGACATATTATATTCTTATGAAGGTGTTTTTTTGTTTGTTTTTTTTAATTGACTAATTTAACTCTTCTCTCTGGGAAATAAAACCATTTTTTTCATAAAACAACAGGTAGCAATTTTGTCAAATTATCATGCGCTTTACTATAAACTAACACCTTATTATTTAGTTTTAATTAAGTGGTATAACAGCAGAAGTGACTCAACTTCACACCAACACAGCACACCTGTAGTTTAACAAAGCATCCTGCTGCTGAGAAGTGAAAATATCATCAGCCTTGTTTTTTTAAATGCTTATGTAGCTGCAGAGGGAGGAATCAAACAGAGCCAGGTTTCCTGCCAAACTGCTGCTCCTGCTTTATTTATACAGCTCGCAAAAGATGCTTTAAAATACTCCTTCCTGTACACACACCTTCACTGTACATTTCCTCCACTGGCTCACTCTTGGTCTTCTCTTTGTGATCCTAACAAGGCTTGTTCGCTGCCTAGTTAAAGGGCCCGACCACAGAAGAAGGACCAGAGTGACTTTTTTTGCAAGAAAGCTAGGTAAGGAAGCACTTTTAGCAAAACAGGGGATAGACAGAGATATTAAGAAGGTGAGAGCCTCTGTAGGACAAGGAGGAAAATATCGAAGGATGCGAACAGAGCATGATGAGAAAATGAGTTGGTGGGTGGAAGACAGGAGGTAGAATAAGATAGAGGATGCTGGAGAAGCAGTGAGGAGTGACAACAGAGGGTTCCTCCATACCTGTGGAAGAGATTAAGGGTCTGCATCCAGTGTGATTAATGAGCTGGCCACTGATTGCTCATCCCCATCTCCCTCCCATGAATAATCACCTCCTCAGCACTCTCAAAGAGAGAGCTTGAGTTTCTGTCTGTGCGCATTAGTGAGAATAAGTGATTGTGTGTATATAAGAGATGAAGTAAAAAGAGTATGTGGGTGAGAGCAGTAAATGAGCCGTTTATATGTACAAATGTGATGTGATATACAATGTATGCATAGAACGAGCTTACTGAGAGCGCATAGTTATTGACTGACTGGGAAAGCAGGTGTGGATGCACAGTGTGATTCACAACATGACAATAATTTGGTGTCAGTGTATTTGAATCATGGACTGTATGTTTTATGATTGCTCTAGCCCCCTGCAGTGAGCATAGCTAAGAATGAATTAGTGACACACCAAGATCATTTGTACATACTGTGAGTCCTCAATGGGAGTCCCGCTCCTTAGGCCCGTGACATAGCAAGCTGAAGGTGTCTCGCTGCCAGGCTGATTCCCTACTTTTTGCAGTATGCCCTCCACCCTCGGCACTTTTTGCCGTCCTGTTGGCAGATGTTTGGCCGATTTAGCGCGTTGAATCAGCGGCTTATCCATCAGAAAGAGTGACCGCTCTGATTGGCTGTTCAGCTTAGCAAACTGAATTAGTATCCTTAATTTCACTCATTTAGCATGGTTTCTCAAACATGCCCGCTGGTTGTTGGCTATAGTCTGTGCGATGTGTTTGAGAAAGCAACACAACAGTCGCCCCTCTTCACCGCTAGTTTTTGCTGGTGGCTTGGTTGGTTCTGTCCAGGTCAAAATGTCCTTTGTTCAGACTCTTAGCTCCCATGAGTGTGTGTGTGTGTGTGTGTGTGTGTGTGTGTGTGTGTGTGTGTGTGTGTGTGTGTGTGTGTGTGTGTGTGTGTGTGTGCGTGTGCGTGTGCGTGTGCGCACATGTCTATGTGTTGATGGGTAAATGGGTGAAATGAGAGGCAAATCACTTTATCCATTAAGTTAGAAAAGCACCATAGGCAGTAAGTGCAGTCCATTTACCATAATGTTTTCATCCTTAATACTCACTGACTTTTTGTATGCATCTACACAACTGCGTCGTTCTTTATGTTTTGCACGTCAAGGGGTGTGTGTATATTTTTATGAGCAGACCTTGATGCACAAGCAGACCACATTTTTAAGCACCACAGAGTATCCCTGTATACTACTTTGTTGCATTTATTGCTAATGGCTTCCAATCATGGTTGTGTTGTAGCTCAATTAAAAATGATAACAGGTGGCAGCATGTGCCCCTTTGATGGGAACCATATTCTGAACCTGTGTTTAACTGCATGACTATTGTGTTGCATTATGGGCTATGATTGCCTGTTGTCATGACTTTTATGGTGGTTGCATAGCAACAATCAATGAGAAAATCCATTTTTATTGCACATTTTTTTAAAAAAACACAGTTTTAGTTGAGGGCTTACCCAAGTGTAAGCATGAAAGCAGCTTGAGGTTTCTTTAAATCCTACAAGTCTCCATCGCTCAGTAGCTTGGCAGCTTTGCAGGAACATGTAGGAAGCGTGACGGCTGGCAAATCAAGCCCACTTATTGTAGCAGCTGCTTTTCGCTTAGTGATGAGCTTAATCATTAATGCCTGAATCTTAATTTATCAAATGAGACCAAATGAGGGTCAAATATGAATAATCGAGAATGCCGTGCATATATTTGCATACATGACACATGAAGGGAGGAAGATGTACTTGTCATATGAGTGACACATTATCCTCGACCAAAATCATATTCAGTGTGTGTGTGTGCGTGTGTTTGTGTGAGTGTGAGAGAGACATTTAGGCAGACAGACTTTGGTTTTCTAATGCAGAGGTATCTGAGGTGTCACTGGCTCCAGCCCAAATTAATGAGGGAGCTGTGTATGTGAGTTTGCTGCTCTTCCTATGTGCGTGCGTGAGTGAGTGAGGGAAGGTGTAGGTGTGTGTGTGTGTGTGTGTGTGTGTGTGTGTGTTAGTTTAAGGATAAGGTTGGAGTTAGACTGAGATTAGAGTACGGTTTAGAATTAGGTAAGTACGGGTTATGGTTAAGGTCAATGTATGTATGTTAATGAATATAAGTCCCTCTAAGGAATGAAAACAACCATGTGTGTGTGCATGCTGAAACGCAGTCACTGAAATACTATTGAAACAAGAGCCATAAATAATAAAATAGTTTAACCTGGTTAAAATTGTCTGTGATAGATACAACTACATTTATCTTGATGTGCAGATCACCACAGTGCACAGAATCCACCAGCCAAGATGGGACTCGTTTATAGTTTCATGTGTTTATATGTAATGAGACAACATTTTAAGCAAAAAGGATCCTTTAAGTAAAGAAATGGTGCCACGTATTGTGTTGTGATAATTTGGTCTACTATTAAGACTGGGTTTGTCGTTGTCGTAGAGCCTTCTGCCCATTTTAATGTTGTTGAAGACAATGGTTGTATGACAGCTGATGCCTGGACATTGTTTCATGCCCAAACAGTCCTACAGTATGTTTCCTGGACCCACTTTCATGGCTCCTCAAATCCCCCTCCTTCACCTGTACCCTCTTTCCATCTGTCTCTGGTCCTTGCTGTCTGCCCCTCACCACCTCTCTATTTCCCTTTTCTAGTCCACAGTCAGGATTATACCCATGTTACCCTGTAAAAACCTCATGGTGTTCTGCTGCTCTGCTGTGTGGCTTGATGTCTTACTCTACCTCACAAGGGGTTGGTCTCATAAAAGTGGAAAACACAACTCTGAGCCGCAGTCTTACATTAGTTATTCCCTGGGAGATAATGTACATGTTCTGAATCCGATTTGTCTGTCTTCCTGTCTCTCTAACACACACACACACACACACACACACACACACACACACTTATACTACATCTCTATGCCCCTGTATCATTTAGTGTGCCTTTTTCTTGTTTGCTTGTCCTCTTTTCTGTATTTTTGTTCATATTTGAGCTCATTTCCACCCTTTGTGTTCTTTACACTTTTCTGTTGTTTCTTTGTCTTTACACTTGTTTTGTTTACCCAATTTTTACTGTAATTTATTAGATGAGGCCTGTGATGTCCTATATTTTTCTTATTTTCCACATCTCATACAGAGACTAAAGCCAACAATGATTGTGATGTACTCACCGTAATGTCGGTGAATCCAGCGCTGAAATCAGCTAAAGTCACACCAGTGATCTACACCACAGCACTAGGTGGCATGTTTTGTGTAAGTTAGGTAAAACACAAACTAACTATAACACTACCCCCAAAGGTTCAATCATAACATTTAAAATGTCCTAGAACTAGTTTCTCTAGAACAGCAACATCTAAATCAGTCAGCACATTTTAACTAATGCTGCATGTTTGGTTTTTGCCAAATAAAAAGGGTGCAACCTTTGGTGTATTTGTGGTCTCAGAGCTGTAAGCTCAGTGGGGCGAGTTAGGATGGCATAAGAATTCATTTCATGGTGTCAGGATTCATTTCTGCGTGGTTTTAAAAAGTTTGTTTCTTTTTAAATTATGGCTTTTCAGTCAGTCATTTTAAGTGAGGTCCAACACATCAGCCAAAGCTTTGAAAGTTTAGACCGAGCTCATATGTGGGGTTGGCTGGCTGCTGCCGGAAATATCCAAACACAGCTGCCCATTTTGAATTGATGGAGCATCTCCTATTTGATTTGGTATGTAGACAGCAGTGTTACAGCCTCACATTAGGGGCTCTGAGCCGACGGTTAGTTTTTCACTGCTGTCAGTACTGCTTCACAGCAGAATAAAATGAAGGTGTTTGTTTCAGATCAGATCAACAAAGTGCTGTTTGAGACTCGCCAGCCAAAGCTATTAGGTCAAAATAACCATAATAGTAACCTGCTCTCTTCTTCTTTCTTCAGTGCAAACTAGTTCTGTCATTAAACGTCAGTGTCTTTTTATTTTTTAAGTTTTTTTTTCCATCATGATATCAAATCAGTGATCAATGTCCCGTCTTCACTGCACCGGCGTTGTACCTGTTGTAGATATTATTAGAAGTACCACCATCCTTCATTGTAGGCAAATAAATCTGCCAGACTCTATTAAATAGTTTGCACTTCTGCCCTGACTGACCTTTGTAGAGACAGGCCTCACCAGCACACTTGTAAAGCTGCACCTCCTCTTCTCCACATTAAAAAGTGAACTTGATGTCCACCTGAATGGTCAACTGTTGCATGAACACATAGCAAACCACACAGGCCTTATTTCCATGCGCTGTATTAAATTCAAAGGGAGCAGTGGTCTAGTTGAAATTCATAGTACTGCCCTTTAAGCCATGTAAGATCAATGCTCTTCATCGTTCATCTGTCCACATGGCACTCAAAGCCTTTCTGCCACCCAAATTACTGCTCTGCTGAATTATAACTTTGTTGGACCTGGCAGTGCACCGTACCCAAGGCATTCTGAAATATCACTGACAGACCAGGCTGTCGGCCCAGATATATCTGTCACCTGGAGACCTACGTGAGACAGACAGCTAATATCCAGAGGTCTTTTCCTACAGCGTTGGATCAGGACAGAAAGTTCCCCACAAACATTTCAAGTCCTTTAGCCATCTGTGTGAAGTCTGGACCATGAAATATTGTCCTGTGTAAGATTTTCGTGACACTGGTGTTTAGATAGTATTTTTTAATATGAATTGATGTGCAAACGTTTTGGCAATGGATAATTTGCTCATTTCAGAAGCTGAGGAATAAACAGCACCTGCTTTATAAGGGACAATAACAAGACAATTGGTTATTGTAGCTTGTTTGCGAAATAGGCTTAAATGAATACGATGATGCCTGAAGGTGCAATGTGTAAAATGTGAAATATTTAGCGGCATATAGTGGTGAGATTGCAGAATGTTTCATGGCATTAAAAAATATAAAGTGGCTGTGACTTTACAAACAAAACACGGAGCAGCGTAATGGTATTTTCTGGTGATTGCACTCTAATGACAACATGTTTATGAACACTTTGTTCCATTTCTGATAATAGATTGTACTAAATATTACACATTGAACCTTTCAGTAAATAGGGGAATATTGTTTATTTGCTGAGAAGATGCGATTTATATAACTGTGCTTACTGTGTTGTATCTTCAGTTATACCTAGTGTTTTGGTGTGTTAGGGTATTTCTCGCCAGCTTGATGAATTAGCCTGCATGACCAATTTCTCTTGCAGCACAATTTCTCTTTGTGTTGAATGTATTAGGAGTTATTTTGTTATTTTCATTGCACTTCCATCATCTATGGCTGTTCAATTTCCAAACATCATAACAGATTTCAATTTCCCTTCTTTTTCTTCCTTTGATTAGATCCTTTCTTTAAATATTCAGCACTAAAAGGTCATGCAGCAAGGGCACTTATTAGTATCAGGCCAGTAAATGCAATGTGTAAATGTGTGATTTGCCCAGTGTCATGCTTGGTTGGCTCCATTTAGATTTCCATCAGGTGTGTCTGTGCTTCTTCATTTATTGAACCAAGTGTGTCCTGTGCCTGAGCCAGTGTTGACCCAGGGTCACTCTGTGACATATATCATGTCAGTGCTGGCGTTGCCTGAGCTCCGCAGTGACACACCTCACTGTCATTGGTGTGTACGTATGCTTCTCACTTAATTCTATACCCAACAACAAAACAGAGAAATTCAAAGGATTTGATGGTGATACAATAAATGTCTTGAAAAAGCTTTAGTTGATGACAAGATAGAAGATAAAATAAGATGAGCTTTATTAATCTCCAATGGTAAATTCGTTTTTTTTTTCCAGGATATTATTGAAATTCATAGTACATGCTGTATCCTGTGTATTACGTAGTATTGCTGTAAAGTTTGGATGATGAGTTAAGACTTTGGGCCCAGTGTAAGTTCAAATATGATGATATAAAGGAAAAGGTTCAGTAGATGACAAAGTTTTCAGACTGTAACTGTGACTCAGTAGATATGGTGCCTGGCCACACAGCTTGGCGACAGATACTATTTATGATGCCAAAGGGAACCAGTGACGGATAATTCCTAATTTCCCATAAAGGTGAATTGAATTGGATGGCCATTTCAATGAACATAAATTTCCCTTAATGAGAAGAGTGATATTTGGCTAGCTCTGCGTCCTCTGACACGTGATCTTTTTTCATACTGGATATCCTTCACTCCCGGACAGCTGTTTATCCTTTCCGGTCCACCAGTAATGAGATAGATTCTTAGAAATGTATTAAGCCTGGCTACACTTCCACTACATCAGCACACTCATTCTGATTTGTGATTTCCTCTATCGCCTTTTTTCTCATTCTTTCTCCATCTTCTCATTTTTCTCCATCTTTTCTTCTTGCCGTCATCTTTTCTCTGCTCGTCTGTCATCTAATATACCAATCACCTCCTTTCATCCTCTCATTCTAACAGAGGTTGTCCAGCTGAGCCTGCCCGAGGACCAGCGCATCAGCGTCTCCACGGTAACAGTAGGCCTCAGCGCTGTCCTCACCTGTGCCATCCAGGGGACGCTGCGCCCACCAATCATCTGGAAGAGGAACGGCATCGTATTAAACTTCTTGGACCTGGAGGATATTAACGTAAGTGCTAGTTTTTTTGCATTTGTTCTACTTACACAGAGCAACGTTATCATGTGATTTTTCTTAGGGTTTGTGTCCATCTGATTAAAGATGGATCTGGTTTTCACTTGCCCCTCTATTGTTTTGTTTCCACTAACCCCTGAGAAAATATCTTATTTTTCAGTCGTTAGACGTCCAACACGTCCCACACACACCAGACAGACTCTAACTGCGCGTGATGTGACTAAACCATATAATAAATGAAAGACAATTATCAGTGGGTTTGTCATTATGAGCATCTCATTTAACATCACACTGTCAATGAGTCAGTATTTAAATACGTATTAACAGATTTAGTCGGCTGTGATCCTGAGTTGAACTTCTTTGTTTTTTTAAATGTATAATCCCATAACAACAGTTTTCAACATATTACTACTTTAGAGTGTGTGTATGTGGATGTGTGTTGTTTTTTTTTTTTTTTAGAAATGTAATTGTGCCACCTGATTAATATTTGATAAACTTCGGCTGTAAGAGGGCACAGCAGGGGGCTCTTCACATTGTCTGAAAACGAATAGTCCATTAGCACCTTTTTAAAATTAGAAATTCACATTTCTGCTCTAAACGTGTTAAGAGCTTGGGGAGTTTATCAGCTAATTTCTAATCATGAGCACATTGTTTCTTGTTTGTATTTGCACTCTGTTTGCAGTACTTACAAAATGCTGTTAGGGTTATGAGATCTTTGGAGATGTGCCGGGAATCCTACTCCCCTGAATTCAAAAAAAAAAAGCTCTTACCATGTACGGTCTGATGATCAACCATGAACAAATAAGGGAAGAAAGAAGGAAGGGTGGTAGAAGGACAGTAGCAGGAAAAAAAGAACATATAAGGAAGGACACATTTACTCCCTAGCATGCTCCATGAAACAGAGTTATAGCTTTCTCAGTGTTTAATGAACTATGTGGCCATGGATCTTTTTAGACACATCTGTACACTTGACAGCACAGTGCCGGCCTTGCTTTACCCACCGCCAGATCACAATTCACTAATTGCATGTTAATGAGCGGCCTTGTTGGTCTGCTGTGATGATGAGCCGATAAACAATGTCAAGTGTTATGGTGGAGACTGGAGAGGTGATGGCAACAGAGGTCCCACAGGCTCCTGCCTGTGCATAATGAATTTCCACAGAGCACAGTGATCTGTATGGGGGGGGGGGGGGCACTGGCTGTGTTTGGCTTGTTTTTCATTCAGTCAGATCAAAGATGAAACCAAATCCCTAAAGTAATGATTGAGATAACCTCTGTACTTTGTTCTGTGATGGATTTCCTTATAATTTGGAGTGATTTCTGTGTAGGCTCCACACAGCTGGCAATTTAGCTGGATAAAGAAATGATAAATAATCAATTCGATTAAGGGAATTTTGAAAGATTATCCAAAGTGCCCATAGTGCAGAAGATAAACAGCTGAGCTGATGTATGTATTTGTATTTCACATACTTGTAGTGCATTTATAAATATGCAAAAGTATTTCATATATGCAGTACAGTACTAAGTAGTAAGTATTTTTCTGTCTCTAAGCATATCCTATGTGTTAGTGTGATGTATTTGATTTACAGCACATTTCTTGAAATACATTCTGCTAATAATACGTAATTTCCCTCTGTTGAACTGTGTTAAATGGAAGCAGAAGTTTCATATGACAGTGATTGAAAATCTTTCTGCACTCTCGAGTATAATCCCTAAACCTGAAGGCTCACTCTCCTTTACAATCGCTCTCATTTGTCGACTTTCTCTTAGTCTCTTTTGGCTCTTTGTTCTCTGTCTTCATTTGCCTGCTTCCTCACCACTTTACCATTTTCACTGTTCTTTTTCCTCTATTTTCTCTTCTTAATCAGGGGAATTTACATTTTGAGTAGAGATTTTTTTCCCTCTATAAAGTAACTGCACTGTGAATGTTGGAGGACTCAGACCACTTTCTCCAGGTTTGAAAGTAAAGGCACAGCTGCAAACAGGAACAGATGAAATGGCTTCATATACTGTAGGTGCTGCAGTACATCCAAGCACGACGTATATACAGATTCATTCATAAATATAATGAATAATGCAGTTTATTTTATTAAAAACTATTTTACGTCCCTGTTTTTATTTGTAACTGCATTGGAACCACTTGGTAAACATAACATGGATGTGGCTCTTAAGTACATTCAGATGTTTCATCAGTGCGATTCTGTCTATTATGAAAAAGCAAAGATGGTTACTATTGAAAAAATAGGGCACAGGAGACATCAATGTGGTTTTGCATCTGAAAAAAACCTCAATGACTGACTTAAGTTTTAATGATTTGAATGTGGCCACAACCTCTTCCACCGCTCTTTCCATTACTGAAAGATATAATTTTCCTTGGATGAAAATTAAAGCATGTCATTTTCTCCTAAGAGTTTTTCTTCTGTCTGGGTGCCATCAGTACATTTTGTGAGCTCTAAGGATAACAATGATAGCCTTTTATGTTTTGAGCAGCTTTACAAGTCAGAATCTCCAAATTACATTAGGGTAATTTCTCTTCTACATTTCAGACAGACAATGCAGGCTTAGTGATCAGAGTGAAAGGCAACTTTGAGGCTTTTGTCAAATTTATCAAAAACGTAAAATTAAGACTTGTTTGGCCTGGATACCAGGGCTGCACCAACATCAGAACTTCCCAAGGTGCCCAGTTTTAGATGAAAAAGTGTGTTTGAAATGTTTTTTTCAAAAATAGATTATATGACTCGTGGCCTCTGCACAGTTACACCACAATCGACTTTTTCATGCTTTTTCATGTGAGCTGAAAACATTTGCACATAACTAAAGAAATGAAATTTAATGTAAATGACAGTTTTGTTTGAAGTTTAGAGTCACTGAGGTCAGGTCAGTCCGTCGTTACAATGAGGTTAGATACTGTTAGTCTCAACAAATGATTCATCATCATGGTTTTCATCTTTTTTTTTTTTTGTTGTATCTGGTATAGTTGTCTCACCCTAATTGTTAATTTTTAAACCTTTAACTCCCCATTTATCTCACGAGGAAATCATTCCTCATTTTTCCCGTCACAGACCTTGATAGTGTTATGTGTTAGTGTGTCAGACACATTCTTGACCACAGTTTTCAGAAAGAAAACAGCCGTTTGTGGTTTTCGATGTCACAACAGAGCTGCATCAGGACATCTGCTCTGCCACATGGTGGGACAGCAAACTATTTAATGCCTTAATCCACCCTAAGCTGTGGCTGGAACCCCCTGGTGACTGCCGGATGCTGCACCAACAACAACCAGCTCCATTCATCAACCTAATGGGCTTTATATTTTTAACCCTTGCCATTTATCAGACTGAGGCAGCGTGATGAGAGGAGAGAGGAGGATCAAATTCCCCAACGCCTGCTTCAGCTCAACAGGGAGACCGTTGATTCATGGTCTCTCTTCCTATTCACATCACTCTTTTTCTCTCTTGTCTTGTCCCATCACTCCCTGCTGTTTTGTGCCTCCTTTTCTGGCTCTCTCCTAGCATTCTTATATTTTCTATCAAGCTACTTTCATTTCTCCCTCACTCCCTGTGGCTCCTACCTGCGCCCCATTTTTCACCACTCTTTCCTCTCCTACACCTCCTGTTCTTCTTCTCCTGTCTTCACTTTTCCTCCCTCCTCCTCTTCCTTCTTTCTTTCCTCACCCCCTCGGCCTCTTCATTTTTTTACTTAATGTTCCTCTTCCATTTCTCTTCTGTTACAGGACTTTGGGGACGATGGCTCCCTGTACATTACCAAAGTGACAACCATCCACATGGGGAACTACAGTTGCCATGCCTATGGCTACGAAGACCTCTATCAGACACATGTGCTGCAGGTGAATGGTCAGTAGTGGCTCATTTCTTACTTACAGTGGTGGGAGGAGTGTGGACAGAACGCTTTCATTTTGTGTTTGCTACTCTATGGTTCCCCCATGAACAGATGTTTCTTATTGCCTGACCTGTTTACAGTGAAGAACATGTCCAGTGATAGGGCTGGTAAGGCAACTAGACAATTAAACCTCGGGCTTTGTGGTTAAAGAATAGTCTCAAGGTCACTTACGTCAACTTGCTCTTAGAAGACCTGGAAGCAGTAAGTGCAGCGTTGTCATGTCATAGTGGTTCTCAGCCTTTTCCATACTCTCACAGATGTTTGAGAAGGGCCAAGTACTCCTGATCGTGCTCCTTCCATTTATTGGATGTACTGCAGAAGATCCATCCTAGACTCTTGATTCTTGTAAATTAAAAGAGACAAGACAGTCATTGTACAGCTGGCAGTGTTGAGGCTTGTTGTTTTTAAAACAATAAAAGCATAGAATATGTGGATAAAAACCAGCTTCAGATATGCCTGACTGATTCCTACAGAGAGCTGCAAGTCAAGGCAAGATAAAAACAACGCATGAACTATGATCTCTAAGGGTCACAGATGTAAAATAATCCCTGTAAAGGAGGAGAGAGGAGAACAGAGGGTTGTGATGAAGAGAGTGTGCATGCAGCATATTCACTTGATTCTATGCAGTGGATAAAAGCTACTTAGGCTAAAACACATCTGAAAACCAGGAGGCACTCACTGATTCTGGCAGACTGAACTTTTCAAAGCACTAGCTCGCTCATATTAATCATATGCACAGGGGCCTTCATCTCCCCTACCTTTTAGTTTTTAGTACTAGGCATCTCTCCAAAGAAAATCTATGGAAGAAGAAATTTAAAAGCTCCCTCCCTCCCAAATGTAACAACAAAGATACAGCACTCCTGATATCTGTACTTTTGTCTCAGACTGACAGGCAGAAAGGGGGAAATGTATTCATTTAAGTCTCTTTGAATTAAGAGACACAATAGGTGTGACTGTTTTTTGTTTTAGATGTTAATTGAAAAGAATCGCTGTAGCATTTTCATGGAGCTAAAGTGGGAGAGGGAATTATAGTGGGGGGGAGTCACAGAGGCTGAGTAGGGTCTTGACGGGTGAGTTATCAGGAGAGGGCAATTACCAAATGTTTGTGTTGGGGATTCAAGGTATTTCAAGTGAGATAGCACAAGGTGAGATAAGGTGAAATGGAAGGGAGCCAAGCAGCACATTAAACTAAGTGGGCGGTTTGCAACCTGTTGTGCTTTCAAAGCAATAACACCCATGTGTCCTTCTGTGCTGCAACTTCACTATTAGTAAAGAAACCATCTAGTTTTCCTACTTTGGTTATGCAGTACTCTGTACTATAGTATCAGTGCTGTTCAGGATGTTTTCGCAATGTCACGTGCACATGTTTAATAAAAAAGAGAGAAAGGAAGAAGTGCTGCACCATTTCATACTGCGAGACACAGATTAAATTACATGGATCTTCAGACAGGATGAGGGTCCAGTGTAACTTCATGTGTGGGTGTAGTGTGATTGTGGGTAGTGGTCAAGAAAGAAATGATCAGTGGTGGAAGAAGTACTAAGAAAGAGAAGTGCCAGTACTAGGATATAAAAAGATAAAATGGGAAGTGTTTCAAAATTGGATTCAAGTGTAATTTTTGAGTAAATATATTGAACTACTGTGTGTTCCACCACCACATTAACCTATTAAAAAACACAAAACCAAATTATGCAAACTTAGCATTGCATTAGTGGGGCAAGGTTATAAGTTGAGTGCAAGAATTGATTGAACTCCTGAGAGGAGGTGGGATCAGGATTTGGCAGCAGCCTCAAGGTTGAGAAAGTGCATCAGCATCGTAACCAGAAAATGACATTTTATCTGCTCATGTAAACTATTACCTCATATTTCATTTTCCTCCTGGATTTCTCCACATTCATTTGCGGTCTTCTCCCTGGAGGTGGTGGTAGATACATCTAACATCTATTTCATGTAGGAGACGAGCTTTAATAAAGCAGCCCGGGAGCTCTTAGATTCTTGTTATGTGTGAATATATTCCATGCCGGGGTGAGACGTATTCCTCTATGCCTGCTGCATGTGTGAATGTTTGTGCTATATTCCTCCAGGAATTACGGTCTACCATGAAACAGTGTGTAATTATGCTTTCACTCGTCCCCTCTACTCCCTCCCTGTTTGTGTGTTCGGTTTTGTTTGTGCATCCAGTCCCTCCAGTGATCCTGGTCTATCCAGAGACGCAGGCCCAGGAGCCGGGCGTATCTGCCAGCCTCCACTGCCACGCCGACGGCATCCCAAATCCCAAACTCCTCTGGCTGAAGAACGGCATGGACCTGCAGCCTAGATCCTCCAAACAGCTTTCGCTCATAGGTGAGGAGTTTTAAAAAATTCTTTTAGTGCTGTCAGCATGCTGTGCATATTATTGTTGGTGCAGTGTTTTTGAATGTACATACAAGCAGTGTGGCAGTATGCTGAAACAAATCTTTAAAAACCAAAGCTATGCCACTGGATAAACAAAGCCTGACGATCTGACAAAGTCGGTGTCCTGTCAAACTAAGTTCTGTGCCACTTGCCTGCAGTAATATCTTGTTGTTCCTTTCATGTATTATGTATCGGTAATGAAACTAAGATTGTGGCCACCCTCGTCAGCTGTCTTCATTTTGGCAAAATAAACACTTATTCTTTAGAAGTGAAAGAAGAGGGGAGTTCAAAGAGTGAGAATAAAATGAGATACACTGTGTGTCGGGAGAGAAGGTTTTTTTTAGAGACACACTCTCAATATCAGAGAGAAGGAGCAGAATGGAACATGGCCTCTCTTTTTATGGCCTAGTTCTCATTAGGGGAGAGTTTATTGGCTGCGTGTGGGTCATTACCTGTGGTAATAGCCCGTTATCAACCCTCAGACACTCAAACAAGGGAGGTTCTGCAAGGTTCACCAACACATAAACACTGTGGTGGCAACGGTTTGAGATTTACCAACTAATGTAGGAATTGACAAGGAGCAGGAATGATCATTTCTGTGTTTTCCATTAAAAACAAGAATAGGGTGAAATGTAGATTAAGTAGTGTAGATTATCATTTTCACTTAGCCATCATTTAAAAAATGATCAAAACAGATGAGGCGTGATTTACTATTTCATTTGCACGTCAGGAGTGTAATGAAGATGCTGTAAAAGTGTTGCCTCTGTCCTCACTTACTGCTGAATTCTCTAAAACCTGAACTAAACCACGTTTGAACAGTAAAGACAGAAACTGCTTTGTGTTGCAGAATGAATGAATTCGTGTCCACAGCACTGAAACCACTCGAGTCTGTTGTAGATCTCGGCCAGACGGTCCCTGCTGCTTAGTTTGTTATAAAGCGAACCATTTAACACATCTACAGGGATATGTTGACGTGACAATTTTTGTGACCCAGATTCATTTTGGCAACGGGGCTTAGGAACTTTTTTCCAACCCAGTTTCAAAAAAATGACAATAGTCACATCCTCATGAAGGATGACTGCAAACTGCATTGGTGGCTGATGAGTGAGCTACATCTCTATACTTTTGTATATTTAGCAGTAACAATGAGAGGCTCATCAGAAGGCAGTTAACAAAACATCAAGTAGGAGAGTGGACAGACGCACCTTCACAGATACATACAAGCAACAATTCTCGAAAACTTTTGGGTGTATAGTGTCAGAGTAAAGTAACCTAACCACACCATGTATAATGTTGTTATTATGTTTATTTTATTAGAGTATTACTTTGCTGACAGGTGAGAATCTGTGTGGAAATCCTGACTGTAATGCAAAATCCAGCTTTGTTTCAGTTGCTCTGATGGACAATGATGGTCCTGTCCTCTGCTCTTATGAAATGTATCAGATCCTGATTCTTTTAAACTCTGGTCTTCACCAAACCACTAGAAATGTGTTTTCACATGTTTGACATATGACATAGTTTTCTTCATTTCCATTTAGTCTTAGTTTATTTATTTAGTTTATTTGGATACTTTTTACAAACACCCAAACATGTAGGTTTATAGAAACTGACCTCACTGACATATGTGCGTTTCTACTCTCTTAGCATTTGAAGGAAGTTACAGATATATAAGTTTTTATATAACTTTGATAAGTTTTGCCACTGAAGCCGTTTATAGTGAGGATTATCTAGAGTCATGGTCAGAATCAGTCTGTAAAGCAGGTTTGCTGTTTAGGTTTGTCACAGGAAATTATGTTTCTGGCCACTAGCTATAAATCCAACAATGATGTATTAGAACAGTACACAGCTGTTGTACTGGACCTGTTTGTATTGTGGATTCTTCAGTTCCAGAGCAACATTAACATTTGGAGTTCAGTTTCAGGACATCTAATATTCAGTTTCAGTTCTGTTTGGCTCCTGACACAACTATCTGGTTATTGAGCTGCTAAATACTGCACTGAATTCACCAGCTAGTTCCTAAATTTGTCTCTGACATTTGTTGCAAAATAAAATTATAAAGACTAATTTAATGAGTGGTTGATTCAGTGGTTTTCAATAAGAATTGATCTGAGCATAATTATAGGAATTAGAAATAATTAAAGTGGTGTCTCATTTGATGAAGACCTTGAAGGCAGTTTTCACTTCAAAGCATGACATATTTTCCCCCTGATAAAAGAGAATTATTTTCAGAATCCAAAAAGACATTTCACTAATGTGAGAAGCTTTGCATCAACTTCTGTAATGTCTTATTTTACAACCCAGCAGGCAGAAATTAGAAGGTGTAGATCAGGTTTAGTGTACAAACAAGCACAGCTTGCCCTTGCTGGGCACCTCAAGTAGCTTTATGTTTTAACGGACAGTGGATGTGAAGTGAAAAGAAGAAATCTAACAGGAGAGAGAGAGAGTGTGTGTGAATGTTTGAAGTTCTAGACATTCACAGATGCTACAGATACTTCAAAAGATGTAGAGAGAGATGAAAACTGAAACTTCATCTAAATGTTCTTATACAACATACTCTGCAAGAGCTCCACTTTCCACGTCATTCACTCCTGCCATGCAGTAAAGTGTGTGTGATCACTGTAGTGCTACAGTACGTACAGGAAGAACCAGACAGCAGCTGTACATCACACACCTTAATGGTACAGCAGATCAGAGTCTGCTTCTGATAAGCACCTCTGTGTCTTAACTTCACCTGTGCACCAGCATCACCTGTGACCTCCATCTGATGTCACTGCTGCAACTTGAGGCAAACAATGCAGCATTGTACCATATATCAGGGGAAATATGCATTAGAGTAGAGCTCATAAATGCATAAATAAATAAGTGCAACGCTATATCCTGTATGGTTGCTTTTTTACATTTCTTGTGGAAAAGAGCAACAGAAGTTTGATGTGGGCTGTGTGCATCTAAGGTTGATAATTAGTCTCAACTGAACTGCAGTCTAGAGTCTGGAATAAACCACATCAGACCTGCTTAACATGAATCCTTGTGTTTCTGAGGCATTTCTTTCACTTTAATTTATATGTAACGCACTCCATTAAAGGTGCATTGTGTAAAATGCGAAAGATTTTGTGGCATCTAATAGTGAGACTGCAGGATGGAGACCGTCACCTTTGAATAAAATGTGATTCCCTTCTCTAGAGCCAATGTCTGGTTTGTCCCTTCTGGGCTACTGTGGAAACATGGTGGCAGAACATGGCTTTAAATCACTCTAAATAGTACACACTGAACCTTCAAGTAACAGGAACACGTTCTTTTTCTGTTTGTTTTCTTTCTCCTTGTAGCCAATGGTAGCGAGCTCTTCATTGGCAGCGTCCGCTACGAAGACACTGGTGCCTACACATGCATCGCCAAGAACGAAGTGGGAGTGGATGAAGATATCTCCTCTCTGTTTGTGGAAGACTCGGCCAAGAAGACCCGTAAGTCACACCCTGTCAACCTTCACCCTGTATACTGTAAAGAATATAAAGAAACAGCACAGTAAGTGAATAACATCTAAATAACATTTCCATCTTGTCAAATACAAAACCAAGTATGACCTCCGACCCCAAACACGTTTGCACAGATTTTTTTTTAGATGTTTACAACATAAACCCTAATGACGTCATTTTAAGTAGAATGTAAGTTACATAAAC
Source organism: Mastacembelus armatus (assembly GCF_900324485.2). NCBI lineage: Eukaryota > Metazoa > Chordata > Actinopteri > Synbranchiformes > Mastacembelidae > Mastacembelus > Mastacembelus armatus. The sequence goes on along the minus strand of NC_046646.1, from coordinate 21,847,893 downwards.
ATATAATGTTTTAAGATAATGAAAGCAAAGATTCAACTTTTTTTTTAATACTATTACCATTATCTGGCATCAGGGCTCAGAGTGGTAGTAGCTGTCTTAGAAAGGGCTTCATATCAAATGATCTGCTGTCAGATGGTTCCTCAGCAGATATCAAATGGCTGAAAAACATGGTGGGGAACGGAATAATGGTGAAGCAGCAGTGCAATGACATTTACAGAGAGTCGAACTTCTGTATTAACTGCACCCAAAAGCCTGGCATCTTTCATCCTAATTTTGAGATCAGACTAGATAGTATCAGCCAAATAATGTCCGTACCTGACAGACGTCGGGCGTCAGGAACAAAAAGTGAGCGTCAGGGGTGACATTTGTTCTTTTTATCTCGTCTAGTGTCTCAAAGTGGAAGAAAACTAATGCAGCACCTGGGACTCCTCTTGTCCGACATAAAGAATAGTGTATTAGAACTTTTTAGTTTCCCTCAGTTTGACTGCTGCTTTGACATGTTTGGCCCTCAGCAAAGAGCATTCTTCAGTAAACATGGCAAAGTTACGTTGCATTTCAGTCGACCTCTAATCATTTAATTATCACTCCCAGAAGCACGAAACCAAATCAGTGACTACATCTGTGGATGGGATGTGGGTCTTAAAACCATATTTAAACATCCATCCCTGTTACTGTCCACTGAGGGGAACGTTATGAGAACAGAACACAGACATGCAAGAGCTGAAGAGACCTTTTCATTCTTTACGTGGTGTGAACAAAAACACTGTTTATTGTGACTGTGTAAGAGGGTTTACTCCGATTTATGGAGCAATCTCATTGAAATAGTTTTAAACAATCTAGTCACAGATTTTATCTCTTCTCTGATATTTTCTCTTTCGTTAGATTGCATCATTTTGACAAGTTAACCACGGATACCTAGAAAGAGCTAATCAGGCCAGTTGAAATTAAAGAGAATAATCGATGACTTGTCTCCTCTCGAGACAAGAGTGATGTCTTGATTTAGGCGCGGGAAATATGGTCCTGTCACCAGTAGTGAGGAACATTTTGTAGCTGTCAAATATGTTTTGTTTTGACATGGCACTAGAGAAATCACCTCCTGTGTTTCTTGGACATGCTGTCTCTTTTTCTTTTTTCTTCAAGTGAATTAATGTTTTTCCTCTCTTCCCCCCCCTTTGCCTTTCCGTTGCTTGACGGCTGATTCTGCAGTTGCAAACATTCTTTGGAGAGAAGAAGGTAATCTATTAGAGTTCTCCAAACGCCTTTGTATTCTTGTGAATAAAAAAAGGTGCCGAAAGTGTTTTTATTGCTCTTCGGCGTCTGCAGCCACATACATGTTTACATATCTGCCACATTGTCCATAAGAATCACTAAAGTTTTTTCCTCTCCACGAAAACTTTTGCTTTCTCTCTTACATGCCCACGGTGTTCTACCCTTCCCCTTGTTTGCTTTCTAATCTGTTTTTCAATTCACCTGGGGGAGGGCACTTACACACAAGTGGGAATTTATGTGTTTCGCAAATAACACCACAGAGCCAATGTTCTAGCTACAAGAAAAACAACTTTGTGGGTTTCAGCAGTATACAAATCCATCCTGTCTTTATAGGGTATGTATTATTACCATATGAACATGGCCACAAGTACATTTTTACAACTGCACAAGAAAATCCACTGTGGTTTAGAGTGTGATAAAAACACAGTCTGTTTTATACATACATATATCTATATCATAACCACATCATGCTCACCACAGAACCAGAAGAAGCCAGTCTGGTACAGAACAATGTGATTATTTGTGAGCATTGTAACCTCTATGAGTTAATACACTGTGTTTTTGTTGTCAGTGTCAGTTCTGCATGTCTGTTTCACCTTTGCTGACACTGTGTTTCAGACTGTTAAGGAGTGTTTATTCTGGGATGTGCTGTGTCGTAGCTGATAGTGTCAGAGTGTGAAAATGACATCAATCACCATCATAGTTTTTGTCAAGAAATGCATTTTCTACATGTTTATGTGCGATGGGTACAAATGCTTATGCTCTCTGCTCATGTGACATGCTCCTGACAGCACTAATGCCTTCTTCATCCAAACACCTCAACATTACCCTGTGATCCTTGGTAACTAATCAGCAGTTGTTTACACCAGGCAGACAGGATTTGAAATGTTTCCTCATAGAGACACTTCCTTTAATTTGATGTCTGTTGTATGTTTTGGACATGTTGCTGACAGGACCCTTTGTACGCATTGTCAAAGTAGCTGTCAGCCACCCATTGCCCATCCCTGCTAACAAGATAGCATGCTAACAGGAGTCTTGCTGTGTCTCCTCCGGCAGGGAAATTGAAATGCCCATCACAAATGTCAGATAAGACACGAGTAGGATTTTCTGCCATTTTAATTTGTATTTGTTGCATTTTAAAAATAATTTTTATGAGCAGGTTCTGCCTTTCTGTCATGTCTTCCAGGACTGAGTGTCGGAAACATGTTCTACGTGTTTTCTGATGAGGGCATCACAGTTCTCCAGCCCAGTGAATGTGAGATACGCAGACACATGAAGCGGACAGAAAGGATTGTTGCTACTTATGTAAGTGCCTGTTATGTCATTTCTACATATAAGTTTTAATAGTGCAAAAATACAATAGAAACGATCTATAAATAGGTGCATGCTGGTTTCACACTTTAGTAGTGATGTTTGTGACCGATGAGTAGGTGGTTTTAAAAATCTAAATATGCATAATGCAGAAAGATGCTACTTAGTGTCCGATATATTTTGCATTAACTGTGACTTGTACCCATCACATTAGATACACCGTTAAAGAGTGTCTTGCTCCCAGTTAGGAATAGGTCCTCATTAGGTCATTGTATGTGTGAAATCACAATTACAATGGTAATGTGAAAAGAAATTACAACCTAAATGAAGGCCATACTTCCTCCTGTTCCTGTGTCAGACTCTTCACCTCACTAAATGTAATAGGATTACTGGTGTCCATTAGTCAACAGCTGGCACCAATAGACTCTATACAGTCTATTCTACACACCCTGAGGTTTTTAATCCAGTGGAGAACATCCTTCTCCCAGAGCAATGGGCTTTAGATGGTAAAAGTTGCTTGTTCTTCTGAGGGATTTGGGTTTTAAAGGAGCCTGTAATTGTATTAGAGATCAATACAAACTCAATAAGCCATGTGTTAGGCCATTCCTGCTGTAAACAGCAGTTTCTCTGCTTTGGTGAAGTGTAGAGGTGGAATCTCTTGAAACACAACCTTTGCAGGTGTCTGCATTAGTGATTACTTATCAATACTTGTGATATGTGGGAGGGAGTGCGTGCATAAGTATTTTGTCAGCAAAGATGGCAGAGCGCAGGGCCTGTACAGTGGTGATATGGCTGAAATCATGATTACTGTATTTATAGCATTTTAAAATCAAGGCTTACACTTTTCCTTCCTTCAATCAACTAATCTTGTGTTAATTCCTTTTATGTCTTTGGACACTAAAGCACTTTGAATTGCCTTTCAGTTGTGTCTGTGTATATGACAACTTGTGTTTCAGTTAGTAATCAAATGAGCAGATTTGATTAATTGCGTTTGTATTGTTATCATCTTAAAAAAATGAAATACTTGCTGGCTGTTGCTCCTCAGGTTTCTGCAATAATGTTTTGACAAAAGCATTTTAACGACGATAACTTGAAATTTCCATTTTCTGACATTTTGAAGAAATAATTTGAGGATATAATCATATAATTATAATTTTAAAGTGAAACTTTGAATTTTCACCCATTCCCACTCATTGTTGATGGTTGTTAGAACCATGCTGCTCATCTGTGATGCACTAGTGAATCCTGCCAGCCTGTTCCTCCTCCCATCCTCCTCTCTGTTCTGTCGTGGCCCTTCCACAGGAGGAGATGTGCCCTAAAGGTGAGGGGGTGTCACCTCAGCACTGCGTGTGGTCTTCAGCAGTCAACATCAGGGACAAGTACATCTACGTGACCCAGCCCCTGCAGAGCCGACTGCTGGTTGTCGATATTCAGGCACAGAAGGTGGTACAGGTGGGTGGAGCAGGTATCAGGCTTGTCACAACACACAGAAAGTCTGAGAACATCTCAGAAAGTCTTCAGCTGTATTTAATGATTGACATTGTAAAGCCTCTGTAGAAAACTTGCATAATGGCATTGGTAAGTTCAACACTCAGTATGACATTGAATGGGAAAAGTAAACTGGAAAAAGAAGTGAATGAAGTTTTTTTTTTTTTTTTTCAAACATAGTGTACAGTTAGTGCTATTTAGAAGACTTTTCATTTCACGTCTGTTATTCTGGGCGGCTGTGGCTAGGGGTGCAGACCTGGGTGTCCACAGGGCCGGTGGTTCTATCTATTCCCAGTTTCTCTGTCCTAGAAGTGTCTCTGGACAGTCCACTGGACCCTGACTTTCTCCTGGTAGTCAGGCCAGCACCTTCTATGGCAGCTTGTCACTATCAGTTTTAGTCCGTGTGTGATAATGATAGGCAAACTTTAAAGTGTCTTGAATAAAAGTGCCAAATAATTGCAGTCGATTGACCATTTAACAGTGATTGCCCAATCTTAGCTTGATGACATGACTTAGGCATTATAGGCCTGTCAAGCTCTGATTCCTCAGCATGATGAAGCAGGTGTTGCTCAACATTTGCAGAGTTTGGAGTGTGGTGGAGTTTCTTCTTTAGCCTTTCCAAAAACACAGGCATGTTCACCGTAAGCTGCAAGTGCTGTCTTGCTATATAACAGTCCTAACCGGGGCGCTAGATGAGCTAAGCAGTGGATCATTAACTACATTATTTGATTAGATTATAGGTTATGTTACAAGTCCACTGTCTAGCACTTCCTTTCTGTGTGGCCGCTGTTCCTAGGTGTTACTATATGAGAGTTTACAGTTATGGTGAGACCTCTATTCTGCTCTTTATTGGTTACTCCTCATCCCCCAACATCCTTTCATTCAAATGTAATACTATATAATTGTATTGCAGTAGTATAATAGTATAGTCTAGTCTAGTCAATATACATCCATGCAACCAACGTTCAGCTATGTGTTAGAACAGCGTTGCCGACATGAGGTGTGTGCGATTCAACTTGCCATGCTAAAAAACAAAGTGCTACTGAACAGCCACAGATGTAAGAAGACCACATGCAAGGTAAAATGAATCAAACGCACCTCAAGCGCTAGAAACAATATGGTGCCCAGGTGGGTGCTGGCTGCCTCGCCATTCATCTTGCCTGTAACGGCTGTTTAGAGACTGAATCCCTCAGGGGTTCTTCCCGGGGTCAGCATCATTTATACTGAGGTACAGGCTAAAAGGAAATAGGCCTAACTCAAGGAGAAGGAGGTGGGAGAGTAGAGAGAATGAGATTAGACAGAAAACAGAGCAGATACAGTAGCAGTGCAAAAATGTCATTATAAACCTGTAACTTAACCTTAAAAAACAGTTAAATGTTTAAAACATAGAACTACAGCTTGGATATTCATACACAATTTTGCTGAGACCTTTGTAAAAACCAGTGCAACTGTTTACTATCTTCATCATTAATGTCACTACTCTGGCGTTAAAGTCACAAGTAAAGTCGTCTCATATTATTCAAAGTGGTGCCTGACCTCTGCTGTGCTGCAGTCACCAACAGCTCCCCCTTTTCTCCATGAGGACTCTCTTTCTTTCCCATGATCACTCTGTCCTTGTCTTGTCTTTTCTGAAGACCCTCTCTGGCCTCTGGTGCAGGAGTTTAATACACCATCTCATTTTTCTTTCTTTTCTTTCTCTTGTTATCTCAACACTTTTCTTCACAAACCACGTTTGTGGTTCTTTTCCACTATGGATTTCAGAAAAACAAAGAAGATGGCCAACTACAGTGAATGTGCTTCATCCACTGACAAGGACGACTGTAAAGCAAAACAATGGCCTCAATTTTTCTAAGTCAGTATCGTGAATCAATTATCCTCTGAAAAAGGAGATCGAGACAGTGATCGGTGAAAATGGGGCAAGTACAGTGACTTATTTAAAAAACAAAAGCAAACAACACTTTAATAAGTTAAAAATAATAATAATAAGCTGAAATATTTCTCACATAAATAAGATTTATCATTGTGGCAAGAAAGGCAGCACTGTTTTTTCTCAACTCCAAATTTTTAAGTACCGTATTTTCCGGACTATAAGTCACACTTCTTTTTTTTACTCCTCTGGGTTGTCCTGCGACTTCCATAGAGAAGCGACTTATATATGTTTTTTTCTGTTCAACAAGGCTGTTTTTGCTAAAAGTGACTAATATTCAGGTGCAATTTATAGTCCGGAAAATACAGTCAAACCCCATTAATGTGTCAATAGCAGTTCCATTGAAAGAAAAATAATGTTTGAAATGAATAAAAATATTATTAGGACCTTTTCCACTGCACTAGTGAAAAGTTGTCTTATGCACCTTTTTGAAAACCAGTTTGAAAAAGTCTTCCAACATAACCACAATTCTCAGCAGACTAGAGATAAGGTTTGTTAAGCTGCACCATCATAGGCTTTCATTGTTATTCACATGCAAGAAAATGTCACCTTTATCATTCAGTGATCTAACCTTGACGCTGACGTGTCAGAGCTGTTGCCACCTAAGCCTCCCACTGGGCCTGAAAACAAATGATACATCAGCTAATTAAAAACAAACTGAGACCGTTGAACATTGGTCTCGGTCTTCTGGTTGTGCAGCCACTTTGTTTTAGTAGCGTAGTTTCTTTTGAGCTGCAGTAAATCAGTGGCAGGCGTCATACTGTCAGCCAGGTTTCCTTCATGCTTATTCTTTTCTCTGAGCCCGATCGAGCATCTTTTTTCTAACCAGGTTGAAAAATGTTTCATGTTTTTTGTGAAGTAAAAAAGATATTATGCTTTCCTGATGGATAAACTTTTCATTTCTCTTTTGGCAAAAACGTCTTTCTCAGCTGTGGGTTTTCTGCTCTGGAAATCCCCCGATTCTTCAGTGCTCCCTGACTGTATTGTAGCCTCATTAAGGTTAGCATTTGGTATTTTCAGTGTTTCAAATGCAACTGAAGTTAAATGCTCCCCAGTTGGTATCGCGGCAGTGACACCCATGGGCCATTACTAATTCCCAGGCATAGCAGCAGAATGAAATCTCAAGCTACTGTAGCTTATTTCTGTACAGAGGAATCACCAGTCTGTCGGTGTCAAACAGTAGTGGTTGTGAAGTCTATTCGTGGTTGTGGTGTTAGCAGGTGGTGTGCCTGCAAAGTGAGCAACTACCCAGAAATGACTCTCAAGTCTTTACAGACCTATTTTGTTACAGCCCATATAATCTGCTGCTGATATTTGTCAATTTAACAGGCAAAGGTCAGCACTGGTGCAAATGAGAGGTTGTTACATGTTCAACATGATCTTCAATAATAAATTGAAATGGGATATTCAGTGAAACAAACATAAATTTAGCTGTTTTTTTTTTTTTTCTTTTCAAAATGCTGTTTATGGTCTTTGTCATCACACAAAGACTCCTTTGTAAAAATAGATCCTTAAACCATTGTAGTGTTAGAGTTTAGGAGCAAGACACAGAAGCTGCTATGTTTCCTCCCGGTGCTCTGAATACCCTGACCTTAGCTTTTCCACCAGTCCCATCATGTAAGAAGCTAAATACGAGCAAAGGCAAGTTCACACATGCAGTCCACGATCTCCACGTTCGGTAGATACTTGCTGAGTTGACATTTGCCTGACCAGTGGAGAGCAGAGGGCTGGACCTCCCATTACTGAACACAGAGCTTGTGGTCTCGCTCCACTGGTGAGGGTGTCAGCAGCTCCCTGTCCACCCAGCCAGAAGCAGGGTAATGGATTGTGTTATTCCTTGTTGTTGACATTGCAGCAGACCCGAGGTTGAATACACCCCACGCCCTCCATCTCTCTTTTTCCTGTCTGTTCTCTTTTTTCCTTCTCTCTCCGTTGTCTCTGCTGGTTGTTTTCTATTTATTCTTTTTTGACCTGATGTGTGTCAGATGTCTCCTTTCAGGCATTTACCCCCCGTTAGTCCTCTATCACTGCCCTGATGTGACAACTTGATAATATTTGATAGTTAAAGATCATTAGGTGCAAAAGTATCCTGGTCTGTTACACAGCCATGTTTTAATGTGTATATCCAGGGCCCCAGGTTTGGGTCAGATAATCCTATTTGCAGATCATCCAATGGTGACCTCTCTTTTATTGCTGTGGTAGTAGGAGAGCAAAGCATTTAGGGTTTTGCTAAAGGATTTTTACTGGTGGTGTAGTCCACCATTCAGGCCCGGGTGTCCCTGTTGCCTTTGCTTGCATTTAGCTTCCTAACGAATATTTCTCGTTTGTCAAGAAAGCACATGTATCTGCCTTACATGCTGTATATTATTATTTTGTTATTGTTAGGGGATGGCTGTGGTTCAGCCTCAGGAGGTAGAGCAGGTCATCCACTAAACAAAAGGGTCCCCAGTTCGACCCCCAGATTATCTAGTTCCACATGTTGAAGTGTCTGTGAATAAGACACTGAGCCCCAAGTTGCTGGTGGTTCTTCCATCAGTGTATGAGTGTGGGAATGATTGTTGGTCCCGATGGCCGTGGCAGCACCACCAACTGTGTGTGAGAATTGGTGAATGGGCAAACAGAGCACACTGAGTGCTGAAAAGTGCTATTTTATTATTATTTTAATTTATTATTTACCAGTAGAGATGTTTGTTTTTCTTCTGTGGTTTGTTTTGTTCTGGCCACTGTGCCTCTGGTGTTAATCACTGTCCCTTCATTAAAGGGACATTTCTCTTGTTTTTCCATAAATGTGAGCTTTGGTGAGTTTTCAGCACCACTGAGAGAAGTTTAATTCCTGTCATTAAGTCTGTCCTCTCCCCACTCTGTGTCTTCTAGGCAGTAACAACTGACCCTTTTCCAGTAAAGATGCTCTATGACAAATCCCATGACCAGGTGTGGGTTCTAACATGGGGAGATTTGGACAGAACGCACCCAACACTTCAGGTAAGTGTCACACTAAAAGGCTGTAGTTCCATTCAGTGGTTCTCCTACGATATCGAGCCAACTAGCTGACCTAAAAGTTGTACTAGATGATTTATTTGATAGTTTGGGGGCAGCACAATCACGTTGTGACCATAATGCTAATATACTGTGTGGCCACCTTTTAGGTTAGCATGATGAAGTTGCTTATTTATAGATCCAGCAGTTGTGGAGCAAAACGATGATTCATCTAGAGGTGTCTGGCCACCAATATTCACCTTACTTTATCTCTGGTTTCTACTAACCCCTGAAGAAAATATCAAGCTCTTCAGCTGCTAAATACTCCATTAGCTGTGCTATATGTTTTTAGGTTCAGACTGGGTTGCAGACAGTGGGTTTTTAGAGCTTTCTTTGCTGAAAAGAACAGCCTGTCACAGCTGAAAATGGCACCATGAGAGTGAAATAAACAGTTATACAGTGAATTAAGTTGCAGACCAGACAGATAAACAATGAGCTGTAGTTTGATATAAAGCTCCATACGCCAACAACAGTGGCAGATTAAGGGAATAAATCTCCATAGGTTTATCACCATGTTATGATTTTCACATTGTCATTTGATGCATTGTTATGTATCGGCTCTAGAGCTGCAACAGACAGCAAAATGGCAGCACTAGCTGCACTGCAACTCCCAGAGATCATGTAACGTGCTGTCAGTAAAGTGGACAGTTCCTGATCATGTAAGTGGGAATGCATTAACATTATTCTCCATGGGGGGAGCACAGGCTGGTTACTGACACGTTTGCATTTTGGCCTGTGTCATTTTATGATGTTAGTGTGTGTATCCACTGAGTCTAATTTGGGACTTTGTGATGAAGCTGTTAAGACAGTTGTTGATCTTTGCTGCAGCCCTATTTTTCAGATCTGGCTGGTCTTTATTTACATAGAATCAAGCCAATGAATATTTAAAAGTACAAAAGAGACGCTATGTATTGTTGTCTTATGCTTATGTCACCCTACATTTACTTGTGCTTGTGATATCTATATGAGCTATATAAGCTGTAGTGAGGAAACGCTACCTCATAACTAACTGAGCTTAGTTGTGTATGTGCGGTCCTGTTTTTGCATCACAGTTTCTAATCTATATATGTTCTAGAGCATTTACCAAGTCACACAAACAGTGATTCAGAGCTGCAGTGCTTCCGGCTTGTGCATGGTCTCCCTTTGGACCACTGGTGTTGGAGGCTTCACAAATGAGAAATGATCACAGGTGTGGTTGTATTTAATCCACCTCGGGGATAGGCTGGGATAAGTGAGGCAAGAGGAGGATGCGGAGTAGGTCGGGAAGGGCTTTGGAAATAGGAGCAAAGCTGACACCCCTGGGACAGCTATGATGCTGTTTTCATAGAGCGTAGTACTTGTGTGGGTGTTTGCCTGTGGAGGACACTGCCATGGGTAAAGCCACCAGGGGGATCCCATTGTAGTCTCTGTAATAGACACAAACATGTTTATTGTTCTGTTCTGTCCCATCAGAGGGAAGGATCCCATTATGGTCGCGTTAGGTGTTGTGTTCGGTCTTTACTGTTTGGGGAGATGCCGTGTCTGTTCATTGTGGGGGATTGCAGTGGGACGACAGCACTCTCTAATTTACGATTCTTCAGAGGATCTTTGTAGTGAAATGACTAATTTTATAACAAGAGAATCTCTAATCTCTAAAAAATGCATAAATGATATTTTTCTGTGCTGCTACGGGTTTATTAATTTTTAATAGTTAATGAATTCCAGCCATTTGTCAAGTGGGCTTTATAACTAAGACTGTTTACACTATTATTCCCCGATTTGTTTTCCGAAATGTTTGCTGTAATTGTAGATTGTTTTGGATCTTAAAAGGTGCCACTACATCCTGGCAGCAATAACCAGTGAACAGACAACCACCTGTGTGTGGGCTTTAACAGTTTTCTACTGACTTACAGCAGGCACACATTTCCCTGTGCTTTAGTTTTTGCACCTTTTCTTTGTAGTGTAGGTGTGTTAGCAGAGGATTTGTGTATGTGTTGTTGTCTCAGTTTATGTGCACACAATGTGATGTTTATATTGGAGTTGTTTTTCAATTACTGCCCAAGGCTATAGTTTTAATTCAAGTGGAAAATTCTGTGGAAAGATGTTTTTCATCACAGACAAAACAGTTTTCTTCTCATGTAATTTGAAACAATCAGGAGTACAGAAAGGAGCTTTGCATAACATTTCCCCCTTTTGCTGCCTGAACTGCAGAAAACATATTTGTGTTTTTTCATTTTATTCATCTCCCCTTTTCCTGCAGTCGTTCAGGAGTAATGAATAATTAGAGAGCCGGGCATGAATCACTCAAAAATGCAATTGCAGGGAAACCGCATAATTGATTGGAGGCCACATGGATCACACCACAAATAAATGGTCTGATAATATCATTATCATTTGGACTGAAAGTAATTGACCTGTTCAGCAGCAGCCTGTCAGTACCAGAGGCAGCACTTTGCTTCAGTGGATCATACATGTGTATGAGTGCGTCTGTCTTTGTGGACCTTAATTTGTGCACACATGATGTGCATGAAGCGTGAGGTTGTGTGTGCGTTCAGCTCAGTGTGTGTGTGGTGTTTTTAAGCAGCCAGGTTTTAGGATGGCTCAATATCTCTGTGTAAACATCAGAGGGAGTGTGATTGTCAATTCATTAGTGAAGACAAATGGAGGAATTGCTGGTGGGCAGAGAGACACGGCCTTTCAGACTGTCAGTCCAGTGTGTGTGTGTGTGTGTGTGTGCATGCATCTGTGCATGTGTGTCTACGTGCCAAGAAGACATTCAACTCATGGGCACATTGTTTTTCTCTGAACAAACACATTTGTCTGCTGGTACTACACAGTATTTGCCATCTGTTATCTTCCCATTTATCTCTCTCTTAGGTTTGCCAAATGTGTTTGAGCTGCACGGTGGTGCAGTGGGTAGCTCTGCTGTCTCACAGCGAGTAGGTTCTGGGTTTGAGCTCACCGCTGACAGCGGACTTTCTGTGTGCGTGACACGCAGGTTCGGTTTGTTTGGTGTCTCTGAATGAATCATAATGTCTGAGTGTGAGTGGGGACTCCAGCCTTTGTCGCACGTCTCTCCCTCCCCCTTGTTTCCCGTTATTCCTTTGCTGTTAGTCTTTTGAAGAAGCCATTTCATTTGTGTAGCAGTGATTTATAACAGTTTTGGAAGGCAGACACAAGTAATGTTCTGCTGACAGAGCGTATATCAGAAAATGCATGTGTCCTTCTGGAGGGCAGCTACCGAAGATGGATTTTGTTGTTTAATTTTAATGACCTGTTGATTAACTGCTATCACTCAATTAACTCTTTGACACTTTCTATACTTAGTGAGGTTTTTTTGGCCCATCCCCATGACTTCAGACTGCTGTGAGCTATAGCAACATGCATATGTTTAGATTTATCTATGATATATGCCTCCTGAGAGGTAAAACACAAAATATGAATTTATGTTTTAAAATTCTTATCTTTCACATCAAGCTTGGAGGGAATCCATAATAAGCTTTATCACTCCCCAGGAAGAATAACACAAATTCTGACAGTATATTAAAAAAAAATAAAAAATTTCTCTAGCCAATAGCATCCACTGCATGTGCTTATGTTAAAGTGCTTTGTAAGATTTACTGCAATTCCTGAACAAATACACTGGAGAATTTGAGGAATTAATACCAAAAACACATGCAAGAGAGAAATGCTGCATATTCACGGAGGGATGCAACGAGCAAAGTTTGGCTAGCTTTTAGAGAGGTGACATTAAAAAAAAAAAAAAAGGTACCGTTCAGGGTCCCCCTAGAGGCCTGGCACACTTCCGTTCCGTAATTATGCAGCATTTTTCTCTCGCATGTGTTTTTGGTATTTATGGAGTTTCTGCATTTGCAGCGTTTGGCTGTTGCAGCGCGTTTTCCCTTGTCAGCCACCGTAGCTCTCGCTCTCGCTCACTCAGCGTGTCACGCCACAAAACCGACCAATCAGAGAACTGGAGAAAGTTCATTGTGATTGGCTGGCAAACTAAATTATTTTTTGCTCCAATATAATTTCTTTAGTAAGTGGCAAAAAAATAACGCTACAATTCAACACAAAAGCTAGTTAGTCAAACCAAATCCCCCTCAGGTATTATGGCAGCCAGTGAGGAAGGTACAGAGTAAAAGTCAATTGGGCCTCATTGCTGAGTGTGTGGATGTGAAATTAAAGGATGATCAATGAAAAAGAAAAGTTGAGAACACCTGCAGCCCTGGAGCCCACAGCAGCTGCCTAATAATACATAAGTGATACTACAAACCTCATTAACTTCTGTCATTGTATTTTGCATGACTGTTTTTAATGAGGAGTCTTTCTACGTCTTGCTATCAGTAAGACACAGACTGATCTATTCAAAATGGATAAAATATTCAGAAGGGTTGAGAGAGAGAGAACTTTTGAGGAGTACTGCAGCAGTATAGCAAAGATAAAAGCGTTGCAACTTAAACTGCTATTTTTATTTCCTTGCATTTGATAGTTCTGAGGAAAGATTGTGGAGTCTGGCCTCCCACTGGGCATCAGGTAGAGGTTCAGCTTTAGTGGCGTAGGCGTAGACATCAAAATAGATTTTACACTCACTTCTTTCCTTTTAAAAATATTCTCTATGCTCTCTAGCAGCATTTGCCTAGGTGTCTAAACCTAGAACTGCTTCAGTGAGGCAGGTTTGTCTAAGGACAGAAAGTGAAGAAGAACTGGTTTTAACCCTGGATGTAGCATTACAAAGCAGAGCATGACTAGTTGCCTTAAATAGATGCACACGTGCAGGTTCCATAAACCATCTCATTCGTCCTTGACTGTGACTCGGTGTAGACATATATGATGAAGCATGTGTCACTGTCAAGGCAGTGCCCATCAAAAGTGGACGCCCTCCTCCCTGCACTTAGCAAACATGCTGATTCAGGGGCGGGTGTGTGAGATGAGAAATGGGGCTTTTACTGTTGTGAGATAACCAATACTGAATAACACACTTTATCAGAGACGTAACATGAGGTCATGTGTCCCCAGCCCACCTCATATACTGTAGATGTTTGTTTTTTGTTTAAGATCATGTGACCTGGACAAGCTCCGGCTGACCTCAGACATGAGCCTGTCACTGAAACTAGCAGCCACTCCATGAAGCTAAAACATCACAGGTTTGACTATATAGGAGCAAGAGGTAGACATTAGTGTTTCCTTTTAAAACAAACTGTTTAGTTTTTAGCGCGACTATCCAGGTGAAATTAGACAAAAGAGCAGAACAATAAACTATAGCTGCACAAATCCTGCATCATTTTTTAGCTACGAGTTAGAAAACACATTTAATAAAGCACTTAATTTCTTTTATTTATATACCTTATGTACTGAGCAGAACATTTCACAGTTGAAAAATGAACTTGTCAGTTCTCTGGTGTCTAAATAGTAATTTAGACAGCAACTCATAATTAACATTTCTTTGACATTTCTGCACTGCAATTTCTTCTTACTTATTGGCATATTCACCAATACCAATTCATCTGGGATAAGCTAATGTCGGCCTGAATTTATCAGCCTAGTGCTACAGAAACGCTTAGTGGTTTCTGACAGAAATCAGATCATTTCAATTGTGTATATAATATAAATATAGTTAATCCACACTGACCACTTTAAAGTTAAGACTCCAACATGCACATATTAATTGTTTCTGGAACACAAACGTGTGGTAAATTTACTTCAGCCAGGTGGATATAATGTTAAGTCATTGAGAAAGGTGTGCTTTGAGCCAGTGGGTTGTCTCTGTACAGTTTTTAAGCTCGTACCTTTAGGTTTGTACCTGTATGCTTGTTAGTTTAGGCCTGGCTGTGGAGCAGGAGGTAGAGCAGGTTGATCATAGTTGAAGGGTTGGTGGTTCAATCCCTGGCTCCTCCCAACACTTGCTCCTGGTTGGGTTCCCTGTGTGTGAGAGTAGGAAAACTAGAAGAGAGCTGAATAAGTCAGTTAAATGGCACATTATTTGGTTTAAACCTCTAAATGTATTTTAGAAAGCTGTGGCACAGGGGTTAGCACCACTGCCTTTTAGTGAGAAGGTTCTGGGTTCAAAACCAAGAAACTTTCATTGTGAACTGTGCATGTATTTTAGATTATTTGGCGACTGAATAGTAGTTGATTCAAGTGTGACTGGTTGTCTGGTTTTCACATAACACCACTTTTGTGGGCAGAGTTTCATAAAGGAACCACATGTTCTATATAAATAGAAAAGGCAGGACTTCACCACCTTTTGGAGCCGCTGCAACCCCGACAATTGGCTGCTTTGAGATTAATATGTCAGGTGTTGAAATAGCTGATTGGCTGAAGTGTCTAAGCCAATGGCGTGGGCTTGAGTGGCTCCAAGGATGCTTAAATTGAATTTCCTGCCCTCTCCTTTTATGGACTGGGTGGTTCTTTTATGAAGTTCTGCCATCCTTTAAGCACTGTAGGTGGGATAGCCTGGTTAGCACATCAAAACAGACAAGCCGAGTTACCATTTAACCCCAACACTCCAACCACTACGCTGTGTGTCATCCTGGCTTCATAGCCTATGAAAAGTTAGTAAGCCTTGAAGTCTATGAGCAAACCTGTGAAACGGAATTTGCAGTCACATAACTTGCAAAATTGCGTTTACAAGTCAGCAACATGCCAAGGATAAGCTGTCCTCTGCATCACTTACAGGTAATTCCTCAGGCCAGTGTGGGCGAAGTTCATCATGCCATCCGCACCACTTTCCAGAGGGTCAATGACTTCTTCATTCCCCCAACCAACCTCATCATCACTCACGTGAGGTAAAGCAGCACCCACCTCAATTCAGTCACCTCTGACTTTAAAACACAGGTGACCTCATTGCGCGCCCATCACGGCTGTCGTTCTGAAGTAAAAGAGAAAAGAGCAAATTAAAATTCTAATGACAGTCTCGATGTGTATTAATCACTGCCCACAGAAATCTAGAAAGGCTATTAACCTTTCCTCTGAACTTTGTCAATTTAGGTTTGCCTTTGTGTTCCTCAAAAACGAACCTGCAGTACACAAGATTGACCTGGAGACCTTCCACCGCGTCAAGACCATCAGTCTGAAGAACTACAGCTGCATACCAGTCAGCATGGCCTACACACACCTGAGCGGCTTCTATTTTATTCAGTGCCAGCACACGACCAACCAGCAAGTCCCACCGCAGCTCCTCGTTGACAGTGTAACAGACGCTGTGATTGGTCCCAACCTCAATGTCACAGGACAGCCCTTTGTGTCACCGGACGGTCGCTACATTGTGACACCCGACCCACAGAGCTTAAAGCTGATAGTTCAGACAGTGTCGTTCCAGGGGAAGCTGGGCCTGAACCAGGAAATGGACAAGCTTGTAGCTGTTTCTGATCTGGTTTTCCAGCCCTCGTTCACAGAGTCCAACCAGCACGTGGTGGTGGCCACCTCAGGCTCAGGCACGGACCTGCTATTTGCCGATCTGTCTTCGGGCCGTACTGAGGTTCTCCAGAGTCTCAAGAGTCCCCTGACCCCACAAGCCTGGCCCTGGGGAGGCCCCAACAGAGTGGTGGTCTCCAGTGGGCTGTTCGGACAGTATCTGGTGACACCATCAGCCGAGTCCCTCTTTGTCCTGAACGGCAAACAGAGAACGCCACACTGTGAGGTGTCAGACATCAAGAGGGGGAACACAGTTGTCTGGGTTGGTGAGGTATGAGTAAAAAAAACAAAAAGAAAGCGTGAGATGCAGAGTTAGAGAAGATGTGAGTGAAAAGGAAGGAAACATCAGGCCAAATTACCTAATATAAAGATATGTGTCAACTTCAGTTGTGGACTCAATCCCGGGACTGAGCAAGAGGGAACCATGCCTGGGTTTATTGTAACAAAAGTACACTAAAAATAGAGTAATTGAGAAAACATTAAGAAATCCTGTTGTGATATTTCTATTGGGAGAAAGTGTCAATGCCGTTCAGTGCAACAGTGATCTATGTGCACTTAACTAAACAGAATTGTACATTATTGCACTTCCTTCCATATTATCACAGCAAATAGGTACCAGACGAGGGGTTATTAAACTATGAACTATGCACAATGCTCACTTTTTTTAGAGTACAAAGCTTTCCAATTTTGTTTATCTCAACAATGTTTGTTGTTTTCACCAGTGCTGCATATAATCACCACAAACTAACTGTCTGTCCTGTCTGCCTTTAGTGTATGTGTGTTCTGAGTCCTTTAAACGCTACCAACCTGTTTATTCACCTTTGTCATGGTATTGTACTGTGTCCTCCCTCTGAAGCTTTCATTCTCCTCATGCCAGCAGAAGTTGGCTTTATGCACATGTGTAATACCCTCTAGTTACATCATCTATCCAAAGAGCCCGAATGGTCCATTAGCCGTCAACAATGGATGTTTCGCTCACAGAGGAAGCCTAACCAGAAATGAACAATACATCTTGTGGTGCAATGGTATAATCTGTCCCTTGCTGTCTCTCAGTTATTCTGTACCTGCAGCACAACTCTGCTGTGCAGCCTGTAAATGCCACTTAGCAGAGTCCCTCAGGGTAATAATTCCAGTTTACGCTGACCCACATGCAGAGGCCATGCCAAAGTAGCATCAACTCCATTATCTGACTGGCTGTGAGCATTTGTACATCATCCCAGAGAGCATCAAACTCCAAGACAGGTAGACCTATAAAACTGTAACACAAAGAAAATATATTTTTTATCAGTTACTGTTTCAAAAGTAGGGGTACATTTTTATAGACATTAACAATACATGCTATATTAAACAATTTTCCTGTTCCAGGGATACTTAATTATTACAGATAGTTAAATCCATTATCATTATTATTCCAAACTTGTATACTGACTTTTGAAAAACCTTGTATTATCTATCTTGAGGCAGTAACTAAATGAACACCAGCAACTCTTCATCTATCAAAACAGCTGTACATTTCTCTGTGGTTGAACTTCGTCATCATCATCTGTGTAATTTTCCTTGGCCATTTGCACTAATCATCGTGATGATGATGATCCATTAGAAGAAAAACAGCACTGCTGCTGCTTCTCTGCAGATTTAATGATGTTATCAGAAATTACTGGGGCCACAGTGTCTCTTAAGCATTTCTGCCTCTTGATAGTAGTGCCAAGGTCTAAACATGAATACTTAGTATGAACAACTCATTTGATGACCCTTACAGATCAGTGCCCATTAGTGGATTTTTCTCTTTTTTTTTTTTTCCCTCTTAATCCTGTTCTTTGTCTCAAACTAGAGCTGAAACCTGAATGTCCTCAGGATTTTTAGATGTCAATATCA
Organism: Mastacembelus armatus; assembly: GCF_900324485.2. NCBI lineage: Eukaryota > Metazoa > Chordata > Actinopteri > Synbranchiformes > Mastacembelidae > Mastacembelus > Mastacembelus armatus. The sequence goes on along the minus strand of NC_046646.1, from coordinate 21,829,592 downwards.
TCTAATGTCCTCCACTTGTTGTTTTGGTTTTGCCACAATGTAAATGACAAAGTAAATCAGGAACTTTTTCCATATTTTTTATATTATATTATTCTTTAAATGTGAGCATATTAACAATTTCCAAATCTGCTTGGCATTATCTGGGTGAAGGTTACTGCTCATGTACAAAATGTGCTGAAAAAAAAAAAAAAAAACAGCTTCATCTAAAACCAAACAGCTAGAATTAAAAACTAGAGCCTGAATTAAATTAAAAAGTCATGTCTTACAGACTTAGTTGGACTTAGGTACACCAAGCTGAAACAAATGATCAGGGATATATCATGGACTTATTACAGACTTCTTGTAATAAGAAATTAATAGACTGTGTTAGCTTTAACTAAGTGCACATAAGACACTGCAGAAACAGTAGCACCAATGTTCACAACATGACAGCAGGAAATATTTTTCTTTCTGAAATTTTAAGCAGATGCTAAAAATGAATATAAAATAGGGTTGGTCCTTAAATTATTCCTGCCACAGTGGCACAACTGGCATGAAAATTGCTGTAAGTAGTAGGCTTTTGTTTGGCAGTCTAAAAGATGAGACCATACTAGTATATGTAGCTTAGCTAATGCCTGCAGCTATTCTGAACAGGTACAACAAGCTAAGACAATTACTGGCACAAAAGACGTAATAACTTTGTCCAGAGGTGCATCTCTAGGCATGAAGATCATCAGCCACATGTAAAACTAAACAACACAGCAACCTTACGGTTCCAAAAAACAGAGGAAAGACAGACGTTCGACATGAATCATCACTGCTCCTGGTAGAACGGAGATGTAAGCACTGCCAAAGGTTTAAACATTCTCTGAACATTTTACCAAAACTGGGACTCATATAAAATAAATGCAATCAAAACCTTTTGCAGTGTAGCTCTCCTTTCTGACAGCCAGACTCTCCACAGCAGCTGAAAATAAAAGGTCTTTGGTCACACGGATGATGTATAAGGCTACAGCTCTTATTTCTACACAGTAAGACACAAACAAGAGAGATCAGACTTGTTATCTGTGCTACTCAATATTAAACGACTGGGGTTAACTCAGGACATCCTTCACTTCCTTGAGCTGAAATGTGATTGAAAACCATCTTTGGACGCACCTTTCTACATCCACTACGAACCTACTGCACAAATACTCACAGCCTATGGGATATTGCAGTTGTTGATCATTTTTGGCAGGTCAAAAAATGTTTGAAATAGAAGTGATATTAAACTCATCTTTATCTCTGAAGGCCAAAGCTGTCTACAGACTGAGAAAGTCAAAGTCCAGCTTTACCATGAAGAAAGAAAAAAAATAAAAATCTGCCAGAGTTAAAGAAAAATGTACCACTGTAAAAAAAAAAAAAAAAAAAAAAAAAAGAAGAAACAGCTGGAGTCTTGTGAATGGAGTAAACAGCATCTGCTCTTATGTTTTCCCCACAAACAAACAACAACCCAGATTGAATATTAATCATCTTCTCCTAATACGTAGTTGTGCCTGTAACTCCCCGATGCAATGCAGTGTGTAGGGTAGAAACCAATCTGTGTAAGAAAATCAAGAGTAAACGCAGGTGTGAAGCAGATTTGTTGTTCTTGTTTGTGATTTAGGTATTTGCTGCTAATCTGCCATGAAAAACTTTTTAAAAGGCAATGACATAATGATGCCGATCATGTTTCCTAGACCACTGTTGCACTGAGGAGAGAAATCTAATATCTGACAAACATTAATGTTATCTGAGTGAAAATTTGTCCAATTGGTAGCCCAGTTTTCTCACCATGGAAATGGAAAAAAATACTAAAAGGCTCTGATGCTTCCTAAAGTCTCCATCTGTCCAACGTTACTCCCCAATGGCTCTAAATGAGTAACTACAGGATTCAACATGCATGTAACGAAAACAGATCTGCAACATGATCACCATTGACCTCTCAGTGATCTCTCACAGTCACATACAGTTTACAGTCGCTTGTGAAAAAGTCACATTTCCGCCCTGTCATTGTCACAACTGTCAGCTTCTCTCTTAAGGTCGATTCAGCAGTATGACTTCGCTACTAGTGCCAAGGAGACTGCACCTGCACTTGCTGATATAACTATAATATTGGCTAGCTCATGTTGTTTGTTTGGATCTACCTTCAGTGTCAAATGACCATTTCTGTACCTCTCCTTTAACCCTCCAGTAAGGGGCTGCAGAGCTGAACCGCTTGGTGTGATAGACATTGATAGGAACCACTGTTGTAGATAACACTGTTCATGTTTAGACATGATATGCTCATGTTCAGACATGACATAACTGACTGTACAGTTTTCTTTATGCATTTTGTGTGTTCTGGTTTATGAGGGAATTGTTTTGTAAGAAAAAAATCAAATTAAATATATTCTAAAAATCAGTTGTTTTGCTGTGTCTTTAAAAAAAAAACTATAATTTGTTTTTAATATACTGATTAAAAATACACTGATTACATTCTCAATTTAAAATTTTTAGTTTTCTAAAAGGTAAAAAAACTAACCTGAGAGCTGTTACTCATCACAACCAACAGTCCAAAACTAAAATTTTAACATAAACTGACATCAAGGCCAAAGGAAATCAGCAAACCCTGATGACTGAGAAAGCTTGACACCAAATATTTGGCTTTTTTGTTTGAAAAATGACAATTTATCCATCATCAAAGTGCTTTTAGATTAAATTTGTGTCAATCAATTAAACAACTAATCATTTCAGCTAAATGCCAGAGGGTGACATACAGTCTATGGAAACTGAGCTGATAATTCATCGACACGTCAGTCACACAATTTAGATAATTCAATCAACAATCAAGAGAAAATGCTGAATCTTTTCAATAATGTGAGCGATTGCTATTTTAAACCATTAAAAACTATCTTTTCAAAATATGTAGTTCCAAGATGTAGATATTATGGCACTTTCTGCATGACTTCTGTCTTTTCACTTCAAAAGTAAACCATACATGTAATCTACCCAGGGTTTCAAACTTTGATATAAATTCATGTTAAGTGTAACATGTTTCCAGAAATGTTCCACAAGCTAAAAGTCGTGATATTTAATCACACACTTCAAACAAGACCTCCAAAAGCACACAGCTACCACTTTGTCAGTCCACCTTGAAAGCGTTACGGGTGACAAGGTGAGACAGGATGACAATTTTGTATCAGGAAAATTACCAGATATTTGCGACAAGCCCCTGCCTGTGATGTGACATCCATCCCACATCCCTGCCCACGCTGCACCCATTGTCATTTATGGTCTGAGACCACTGATGAGCTGGCAGCGAGCTGGCCTTCACTCCCGTGTAAGTTCACAAAATCTATTGTCTTTCTTCACTCAAAATGCTCCAACGGCCCATTGCCATTACTTACAGCACTGTCCCACCAAGGGACACTGTCAATACACTCTCCATCAGTGTCAGAGTGGGTGAAACAGGGAACACAAGACTTCCTGGAGCCAAACATCAGCGAAGTAGACAATCTGATCACACACACACACACACACACACACGATTGCCTGCTTCAGTGGTCTATGAATCAGAACAGAGAAAGACAGACACCGTCCATTCAGTCGTCAAAACCCATTGAAATAAACACACTTCAAATCATATACGCTTCTGAATTGCTGGAAATAAAGATATTACTCAATATAATACGAACACGAGCCGACAGCATTGCTGAGAAAATGCCAAAGCTGTTCCTGTACCCACAGGACCTAACTCATTTCAATCTCATTTCAATAATCGTGAGCAAATATGAGAAGTGACTGAATTAAGATGCTTCCCAAAATACCAACAAGTTGGTGACTGCTTTTCATTGCAGTGTTGTTTCAAAGCCTCACCCAGCTCCAATGTAGAGGGAAGTATTCACATTGTGTGGTGTGAATTCCATGGAGCCGTTTTCTGCTAAAGGTTTATGACAGAACAAATGTCAGTTAAACCATCATCCAACAGGACAGACTGCAGGCAGACTGCTTACTGACGCCATAAAGACATGTATCATATCCCATATGTATCTCTGAGAAACTGACACATTTTCCAATTCAATTCAATTTATTTGTATAGCGCTGAATCACAGTACAATCATCTCAGTGCACCGAGAGAGAGTCCTCAGGCAGTCTGGGCCTATAGCTGCATAACTAAGGGATGGTTCAGGGTCACCTGAGCCAGACTGGGAGCTGGTTCCACAGCAGAGGAGCTTGATAGCTAAAGGCTCTGCCTCCCATTCTACTTCTGGAAACTCTGGGAAGCACAAGTAGACCTGCACTCTGAGAGCAAAGTGCTCTGTTGGGATGGTACTATGAGGTCTTTAAGATATGGAGGAGCTTGATCATGAAGGGATTTGTATGCGAAGAGAAGGATTTTAAATTCTATTCTGGATTTTACAGGGAGCCAATAAAGAGAAGCTGATATAGGAGAAGTATGAGCTAATCTCCTCTGATTCAGAGGGGCCACAGTATCAAGAGTTTCACACAGTGAGGCTACAGCACTGTCAACAACATAATCAACTTGGTAGGGAGTAGGATTGAAGCAGCTGCCCTCCACTGTGTTGGCACATGGCATAGAAATAAATAAAGAAGAAACAGATTTATTAACAGCGTCATCAGACAAACATCTGCTCTGGTGGAATTTTCTCCCAAACGCTGCATGATCCAATATTTTAAATTTAAAAGTTATTAAAAAACGGTCAGACAAGAGAGGATTTTGGGGAAAAACTGTTCAATGTTCAATTTCAATGCAATATGATACCAGACCCTTCCACTTATTCCAGGTGTCATTGGGACTAAAGGAGGCAGAGGAACAACTAAACATTATGGCACACTGAGCAGGAGAGACAGGGAGCGGCCATGCTAGCAGCTAACTAAGCTAACTGATAGGCTAACGAGCCGGAAGTAACGAGCTAAGTCTGGAAATAAGAAGTACTGAACAGAAAAGACGGTACTTGACTAGTACAGGAATATGTAACAGTTTATGAGTCATTGTACAGAGGATCTAGTTAGTTTTTAGGTGAGTTAGACTGGAGCTAATCTGCAAACGAGCTGTACAGAAACACAGCATGTTAGCAACAGGAAGTGACTTCGCTTACCCGGAAACACGTCACCAAATATATGGAGAGATGGCGAAACTACTGCAGTACATCCGAATTTAGTAGTATTACTGCAGATGAAAATTAGCCACTAGCTAAACCTAGTACAACACATCTCTTTGTATTAAATTATTGTCACACTCAGTAAAGTTCAGTTTGCAAGTAGGTCAAGTTAAAAACATGTGGAATTAAATTACTAACATTTGGGTCCTCTGAAGTCTGAAAGTCACCTGAGAGCCTTGATAATCACCCTGTGGAATAAGAACAGCACTGGGGCCTGTAGTGACTGAGTGGAGTAATCTGGGAAACTGTCCATGCTGGGATGGGAAAACTCTTCAGCACAAAGGAACATCTGTTAGAATCAGGTTTTATTGTTTCATTTGAGCCACAGGAAGAACCACATTTCCTTTAGCCATGCTCAAACAGGAGAAAAATAGTAATTAAATCATTTTAATTCTATTCATGTACAATCCAAAAAGCTGAAATGTAAATCAGCCTTTAAATAGCACTTTCCTTTTCAGTAGAAAAGCATCATTATGGTATTGGAAAGTGAATAATTGCTGGGACAGAAAGACTTTATAGTTAATAGCAGAAACAAACAATGCACAAAATAACACTGGCTGGAAAGTAAATTCTGAAAAGCCACAAATCACTGTGAGCCAGTGAAATTACACACTGTCACTTTGACTCTGGAGTATTTCAAATTAAACCTCAGCCGTTTTCTTCTTCTTCTGTTTGAAATAGGATAAATCTACTGAGTTCCCTCAGAAAACTCTGAAGTGCCTGTTGCTGGACAAGGACCCAGAAACACTTATATTTTTAGTAGTAGCTCAAAATGAAGTAACTCTCAGTATTAATTATCATTAATAAGCAAATCTGATTAGTTTTAACCACATTTAGCAACTATCTGAAAATGAACTGAGCTGCAGAAAACATGAAATATTTTTACACCTGATTTTTCACAAACTACTTCAACTATACAATGAAGGTCCGAACTCTGAGCTCTTAATTTGAAATGTAAAAACATTTAACTGAGACCCTTCTGTATTTAAAATGTCACCACAAGACACCACACACACAGTACGACGCTCACTGCAGGTCATACAGTGATGTTCCAGATATTTGATATTGAAGGGTTAAAGGTTAGAAAAGAAATCACCAGCTTAGTCTCAGTCGTATTTAATGATGAAGGAAACTAAAGTGAAAAAGTCAGATGTATCACCATAGTCAGTCAAATCATCTGAGAACTGAGAGCCTGTACAAATCACGTTTCCATCGAAGATGACGACGCAACATTTCACAGGAAATAAAAAGAATTGATTAAAAGTCAGGGGATCACCAGAGCCATCAGGATTTATCAATATCTCTACTAACTAGTATGTGATCAATCTAAACGCAGATATACTTGATATAGTCTGGGTAAAAGTGGTGAATCAAATGCCCCCAAAACTCAGAGGAATTGTTTCAGTAGGTGCAGGACAAGGTGTTCTCAGCAAAAAGTCTTACACCTCAGGCTGACTGCGGTAAACACAGCACCAGAACATCCCATCATGTATCATTCACTGCCTCCAAAAAAAAATTTTTAAAAATCCCACAGAACAGTAACAAGACACGAGAAGCTGTTTTACAGTCAGTTTCTGTGCATTGTTACTGCGGTGGAGTGATGTTTTGATCATTAGAGCTGCTTCTCTCAGTGCAGAGTGCCAGAAATCAAAGTGTATTCTGCTCACTCTGTCATCAATGCATCATTCACTGCAACTAAACAAACAGGAGTGATGAATACGTGACATGAGGACACCTACTGGATCATCGTCTGCTCTGGTTTGATAAAACGTCCTGTACAAAACAGCATCGATTAGTGAAGCAACAAAAACGCCTACATCACAAGGCGCTGATTTACCAAAGTGTGTCAAATCCTCAGGTCCAGCAACATAAAAATAGAGAAAGTGCTCGTCACAACAATACAACACCAATCCTGCACCGTACAGACCTTAACAGATCTGTGAGGCTAAAACTATATTTTTTATATATATATATATATATATATATATATATATATATATATATATATATATATATATATATATATATATATATATGTGGGAAGTTGTTAAGAACATGTGAACCATTACAGCTGAAGTAAAAAATGGTATAAAGCTGAAACACCACAGGAAAATCTACAGTGCAGTCTGTGTGTGGTTGACTGATTTGGCCAAATCACCATCATTACAGCAGAGTAATAATGACAGGTGAGACAGGTCATGATGATGATGATGATGATGATGATGATGATGAAGAGAGTGCCAGAAATCAAAACTGTGTTTTGCCACAAAAGTGCTACTACATACATCATCCATACTACTGGGAGAAAACAGCATTTAAACTAGAGAACTGCATATTTTTTGTTTCCATTTTTAGTTCCGTCTTAACGTTTGGTTGCTATGGCCGTATAAAACGTCAAAAGGCTTTAGCCCGATCAGTCCAAACATCCATCCATCCATCATCTACCACTTACTCTGGCACATCCAGGGTTGTAGAGTTTGTAGCCGTACGTTAGATTTATGTTTCCACTGATGCTAACTTATCAGATTCACAATATTGTTTATAATTTATTAACATTTGTGGGTCTGGGAGTAAAATCGATCAATATAATTCTAGGTTATAGTTATAGTTATTAAAACATATCAAAACATTGGGTAAGCATTCCAATAGAAGCCCAATAATCAAGTTGAATGATGCTTTGACCTCTCACTGGGCCTCACTAGGGTTGATTTCAGGCTGTGCCATCATGAATCTGCTGAGCCCCCTAACAAGTGACACCATTCATGTAAACTGACATGCTACACTGAGTCTATGCTAATTTTAAAAAAGCTTAATGTTAATTTCAGTTCAGCTTTGCAGGCGACTACAGGCGACTTGTTTCTCCTTCAGTCGGACACAAACCCCTCATCCTCTTCTAAGATTTTTATGTGTCTAATATTAGTGTTGCACGGGGATAATTAGTATGTTTTGTACGTCGCCGTGTGCGTGTGTGTCTCAGTGTGGAGACATGGATCACTTGAGTTCAGTTAGAAGTCATTCGGCAGCAGCAGGCAGGAGCCGACCTCCTCATGCTGAGCCTCTGAGCCGACTGAAGGGAATATGGATGAAATTTGCACCAATGAACTTGTGCAACCACTGAGACTGCGATCCTGCTTCTCTACATGATAACACAGGTTTTTATGGACTGGAGGAGCACAGTGTTTATCTTTTGGTCTGTCTTCAGAGGCAAGGATAAGTAATAGCTGTTAGATCGCAGGAAAAACACCAAGCAGCACCTTTGTTTATGTTTCACAATGGCACCGATGATTCAGTGAAATATTTCAGCACTTACAGCTTATGTGAGGTTATGAGGAAAACGCTATATTTACTTTTTAGGCATGCACTTAATGGGCTTGTCATTTACAATAATTGCAGCCTAAATTGCATCCATTATCCCTCACAGTCAACAAATATTTTCCATTAAGGCAACAGCTAGTGGGACACTATCACTGTGATACAATTTAAATATAGTGGAAGCAAGGCTCTATCACTGATTTACTGTGTGAGCATAAAATCATTAAGCCAACGGATACCTGCACACATTATAACACATGCATAATTCATTATAAGAGGAGTTGTAATCCTTAATTGTGACGCACTGTGATATCAAACATAAATCAGAAAAGTTTTTCTGCTTAGAACTGCTCTCACTGTTTTAACCAAAACATTATGGAGGCAGTGTAATGAACATTATGCAGCTTCCTGCAGCAGTAATGGAGATGTAGACTGGAGGTGGCAATTACAAATGATTTTGCTAATTTAATTTATTTTCTTCGGTTCCATTTGAAGATTCCTCATCAATCGCTGTGCAATTTGTTCCCCCTTTCAAAGTAATAAGCAATTGCAAGACTATACAAACGCACTTCACTAAAGCTGGACTCAAAAATTCTACTACTCTCTCTCCGAGTAGGTGCAGAAATATACACCATCGCAGGTGCCCGACGTCGTCCTCACAGCAGTGAATGTCACAATTCTGGTTAAAGAGAAGGCAAAATGCTGCGTCACAACTAGCCTGTCTGACGGTATAAAAACTACATACAATCTTAGCAATTTAGCTCAGCTACTGTCTGTTGTCCAGTGTTATGATGTGAAAGAATAACAACATATGAAAAACGTGCACTTACTTTGAAGGTATTCGCAACTGATCCGAAAGGTTAAAATAAAAGATAAGAAATATGAGGAAATATCTGGGACTAAGGCAATTATTGGCATAAGGAAACACATCCACCATAAATAAAACAACACAGAAGGGCCTATAGTTCAAAACCAGTAGAAAGAGAAATGAAAGAGAAACATAATTCGGGTCAGCCACAACCACATGACTCCACATACAAGAGTTAAGTAATCATTTGCTGCAGAGTTATCACATCGGTTTCTCAGCCTTTAACATCCCCTTAACAAGGAAACATCATCCTTTGTATCAGGACCCAGCTGAAAACAGAGCTCTCAGTCACCAGAGCCTGATGCATTTCTATTTGATTTATTTATTGATGTTGTATTTTCTGCTTTGACTAAACAGAGCACAGTAGAGAGGTGCAAGAAAAAAAAAAAGTTTGTAAGCTGGTCTCAAACCAGAAACATTGCAATTATATGATCAGGGTCTTCAAACTCACAGGCCCCAGGGACACATAAAACACAGACAGCCATTTATTGAAGGCCAAACATTCAGTGATGGGGTTTCCTTTTGCTGTAGACAACCTCATCAAGACAAATTTAAAACTGTAAGGCCTTGTTTTTTGTTTTCCTGAGCTACAAAGGTGTCCCCCCTCTATGTGTCCCGCACATGATGCAAAACAGCTCATACACACTATCTTCCAGTTATGGTAAAACTCAAAAATAGCAGTAACAGTACTCTGTAAACAGACTCCTGCAAACACAGAAATGTACTTTGCTGTGGCATTGGCCCAAACCTATTTGGAACTCCTGAGGCTCCTGGCTTATCCCACTTCAGCAGGCAGCCATCCAGAAAGAGAGCGTCTTTATACACAGCAGTCTACGGTGCTTCGTAGGCGGGAAAGAGCAGACACGTTGGGTTTAATACATACACACAAAGCTACTGCTAGAGCCACAAGAAGCATCCTAAAACCCAGAATAGATGAATATAGTTTCAAAGAAGAGGGAAGGAAGAGGATTTTGAGTTTAGTCTGTATATCTGTTTTTTTAAATTTAATAAATAAATGAGATATATGTGGACTTCACAAGTGTTGGTAACACTGTTTTAAAGCTGTGTTGAAAAAGCCTCAAATGTTCTCCCATAATGTTTCCTTCGATCAATGAAGCAACATTAAGGCAATTTCCTGTGCTGTTTATCCAAGAAGTGCCAGTGTTGGAGTGCACTTGCTAGGGCTCTTTGTTCTGTTCCAGTTTTGCAAAGTCTGAAATTAGAGTAGACAATCTGCTGACATGATTCTCTCACCACCTGGCAGCCAAACTAAGAAGCACAGTAATGAGTGTCAGATAATATTGGTCTGTCGATACACGGTTCTGTCTGACATATATCTGGAAAAACTAAGGCCATGATATTTTTTTTTAGGGTTCTAAAGATTCCTGTTTGGTGTCGTAAAATGCTTGTCCATGATCCCCAATAATGAACTAATATATGAATCTGTAATTCATCTGATTCTGATTGGCTTAATTTGTTGTGATTGCTTTTCTGCAGAACAGTGACTAAAACGATGTGTCAAGTAGAAGTAAAGTCATTTTGAATGCACTACAAAAAGACATACTGACATTTTAGCGTCTCCTAGTGGATCTGTAATCAAATGAAAAAGTACCTCCATCTTCCCCTTCCCTCTTTCTCTGTTTACTTTAGCTAATCAACTTGGAGCTTGTTTTCTTCCACATCCCAATAAATGACATGCTAATCCTGCTGGGACAGCCGGGTGGGAATGAGTATTGAAAGGAATTAGCAAATGACATTTTAACAAGGAAGTCTGTGGTGCTATAATGGGGCATAATGGAAGTAATGTTTTCTCTGATGTGCTGACAGCATGGCATTCTCCCAGCTGTAACCCAGGCTTGGCCGCGTGGGACGGCTAAAAGTGAAAACACCAGACGTGAAATGAGACATGAAGACATGGACTGACGGGAAAATCTAAAGTTGAACGAAACTGAACGATGATACGCTTTAGGCAATCCCTATTACTTGGATGAAGTTTCACTAAGGGGGAGGTATTGGCCTAAAAACACCAACATAAACAACACAGTTAATGCAGCTTTTTCCATTTGTAACTCCGTGACTACATGAAAGTTCAAGGCTTCTGAACAAACAATGAAGGACGAGCAGCTGTGGGTTCATGAACCTGAAGGAACATCGTCTTAACTGTGGTTGTTATACAGTAAATATGGAGAAGTTAGCCCCTTTTTTTCTATGCGGTCAACTCACAGACCTCTGTGATGGCACCAGACATGTGTTGGATAATGAAGGAAGGAGAGGGCACCAAGCAAAGAAGCTGAGCATGTCAGAACTGATCAGTGTCAGACCAGCTGTCAGTGATATAGATTTGTTTCAAGTGTTTCTTTCTTCGCTAATATGACACGACAGATACTGCCCAAGAAGTTGCAAAATGCGTCTTCAAATCCAATCTCACCAGTTTTGAGAGAGGAACAAATCACAACAGCAAAAGAGTGGGCAGCTGAGGAGATTGAGGCGAAGGACGGTGGTGCCCTGTAATGATTTTGTGAAAAGAAATGCATTTTGTGCTTCTGTGAGACGAACCCCCAACACCTGCGCACGGTGATGCAGGTAAAAAGAAAAAAAAACCTTGACCTGCTCAGACTTTCTGCTAAGGCCTGAGAATTTGAGTCATTTGAGACTCAATAAGCAAAATGAAAGAACACTGGGGTTAAATGTACAGACGAGTCTGAAAGCCACTTGAGGATCATCATCATCATCATCATCATCATCATCTACATGTGGCATCAGAGAAATCAGACCCAAATGGGGATGTAATGAAGCTTTGTTAAATAAGTTAAAGAGGTGTAATTAATCCAATTTTATATTAACTATGTGGGGAAAAGGAATTAGAAGCCAAGCACTTAACTGGGCTCAAATCAGTGGAGGAGATTTAATAAAACTCCACGACATTTCTAAACAGTCTGGTTCTCCGCACCCTGTACTGGGATGCTCAAAGGGATATACTGTGTGTTATGGTAAATCCTAAATAAGAAATGAGAAGCCAAAGCACCAATTACCCGGAGACCTTCCTGCACTTTAACGTTTTTCAGGACAATTACTGAAAAAAAAAAAAAAACCTGTAGACGACGATAATGTCTCTAGACAGAAACTGTCCTCAGCAGCTGGAACAACAGTTTCTGAAAAGTGAGGATAAAGTGGTACTTCAGCATCCTTGAATTTGTCAGAAGCTCTCAAACAAAAGCACTCAAATCTGCCAAACAAAAAAAAATGTTCCATGTCCTCAGTTCTGCTGTGCAGCAGCCAAGAAAAGCTGCGGCACGTTTGCCTGTCAAGATCATCTCATTGACATGTTTCAGCTCAGACAACTCAGCACGGGCAGGTATAATCTTCAAAGTGAATCCTGCTGCAATTACACCCCAGAACCTTTTCACACATTAGCTAGATACAGAACATGAAAAAGCTAAAACCTTCAGCATTGCCTGAACTGTTCTCCGATGCATATTTTTAGCAAGTGAGCAAACTAATTACACTTCATTTTTAAACCTTCTACTCTATACAAAGGTGTGAAAGCTATATATCAGCTTTAAAGAATCAGTATCACAAGAGCCAGATGGTTTTTGATAATTTCATTTAATGAATCCGACACTAGCTGAACACATCTACGTGCCAGAAATAGACGTCAGACGTTGGAAATGATAATTTCTTTATTAGTCTGCTGCTAACAGATATAAGAAGTAGATTGGGCATCACTTCATGGACCAGATAGCAAAGCGCTCACATGCCAGCAAGCGGCTCTGGTATTTAAAGACTTCCCCAGCTAAACTGTAAGCTGTATTATCACCGTGTAAAAACCGATTTACCAGTCTGGCATTTTCAGGATGTTCCCACAGATTGCATTTGTCAAAATCTACTGACAACAAATGTGGATTGACAGGGGTAGAACATGCATGGTTCCTGTTCTATGCTGCTGTGTTTGCTCAGTGATGACAGAACCAAAATGAAAGTAGTCTCCTTTCCCTATTGCTCAGTGTTGACTTTGTCCAGCACACGTGAGCTATCGCTGGCAGCTGATGTTAATTCAATAAGCCTTTCTCTTGCCTACTCTGTGCCGCTGACAATTAATTAGTCTTGAGTGTATTTGCATGATGTGCTGAAGAGGGAAATGTGTCGGTACATTAACCAGTTCTTCAACAGTTCGACAGGTAGCAGTCATATCAAAGGCAACTGGATTTTTATGTAGTTATTTCCTTCTTCCTGAACCTCTGTGTGGCATTTTCCTTGTTTTGTTCAGCTGTGGTCAGTTTGTTTAATTGTACTGTATTTTTCCTTTTTTCTTCTTAGCACTTATCAATTTCTTACACTCGCTCTCAACTACAGATCCACCCTTGTATAAATGCCTGAGGACGTGTGTGTGGAACTGAAAGGGAGCTGAGAAAGCGAGGGAGGACACACCAGGCCAGAGCCGACCCTGAATACCACGGGCCTAAGACGACGGGCGAGCCACAATCATTGAGCATGACAGTAACAGCAACTGTAGCCACAGAAAATTGGGATGAGACTGTCGACCTTGAGGAGAAGGTGTGAGAGGGGGAGACAGAACTATTTACAGTACGAAGTGAGTCCGCGAAGGAAGAAAGGTGTGCCACAAGACGAAAAGACAGCAAAGACTGGTGGTGTGCCAGGATGGTGCTGTGAGGACAGGTTGGATCTGTCAGTAGCCGAGGTGTCCAGGCAGGTGTCCTGAAGAGAAGCCAGTGGCAATGTGCTCTAAGAGCTAAGTCAAGAAGTCACACTGGCTGTGTGCATTATTCAACATGAACAGTGACAGCTGGATTTGTGTCTCTCTCCAGTTTTACTTCTTTACTCAGTGATCCAGACCAGGACAATACATCAAAAACAGACAATACATCTGGGAAACACGGGTGACATACCCTTCATAAACAGACCAGACACACGATCCCGCTGTCAACCTGGGCTGGTTGGACAATGCAAATACTTCCTGCCAGTCAGTCACTGACTGAAAAATACTGGATGGATTGACAGAAAGTTTGCACAGACAGAAATATTTCTCAGAGGATGAAGCCCTGGATCTGCACTTCACTACAACTAAAGCTTGGGTGATAAGGAAAAGCTAATGGCTCTTTATTATTATTGGTGTAAAGACAGGCAGTCAAAAAATGCTCAGTGACAAGGAGCAAAAAGACAATGGACCCTAAAAAAATCCAGAAGCACCAAGATCACAAAAGCCATTGAGTCGACTACAAAGGAGTGTGTGTCCTGTTCACTGCAGCTTTTCTTCAGATTTGACCTCTGTAATTTAATCAGAGCAAAGACAATCCATGTTTTCCGACCTGTCTTCTAATTACAAGAGCTTATAATCCTTTCCGGTGAAAGGATGTGTCAGCTTATACGGGTCTGAATACAGCAGTCAATAACTCATCAGCAGTATGAACACAGGCAGACACTCATCTGTGAACAGGACGACTGCACATCCTTTCACACCGACATGCTCCTCAACCCCGAACACAATTACACACTCGCACACACAAACGTCCACAGGTACTGTAAAGAGGAAATACACAAAAGTACACAGGAGTGAGATGTATAAACTCAAAATTCTGCAAATATTTGAGAGCACATAACAGAGGAGCCAAAACAACCAATGGCCACATTATCCAAAAAAACCAGCAGATCCTCGAAAGAGTTTACCAAGAAAATCCAAACACTGCCAAATGTGTCTGCAAAGTTTACCTAGAGTAAACCCTTTCAGCTAGCACACCTCAGCAGCTTACACACAGCGCTGTGCAAAAAGACCACAGATCTACTTTGCTAGAATAAGTTAGTAAATACATGCCCAAAAAAATCTTTATATGAAACTCACATATTACAAACTAAAGTGAAAACAAAAGCCGTGTTCATATATATTGTTAAATATTCTGACTTTTTCTCATTAAACCGAAATGTGAAACTGTGATTCGCTAACGGAGCGGAGGTTAAATGTGTTATATTTGTTCTCCCCACCAAGACGTGACATTTCTTCACTTTCTGTGCTCTTTTCTCAATCACACCCACTTTATCAGCTTTTCAATATGGCCGTAAAGCTACAAGATTCAGTATTTTGGTTTCAAAGACGATGCTTTACACCTCTGTGTGATGACAGGAAGGAAACACCTTCGTGATCATGGTGTAAATAATGTAAAAGGGGAAAGAAATGAAACACTTTAGAACTTTTCCAAATATTTATAATATTTCCAGCTTTCTAAAATGTGAGAATCCCTCTGCTTATTTGTGTTTCAAAATATTCTGAGACATAACTTCGCATTGTGCACTGTTTTTCCAACAAAACTCGTGATATATAGATGGCACTTTGAACAATTTCACAATACATTGGCAAAAATATTAATTGATCATATGGATATCAATTATTATTAGTTTACATGCGAGCCCTTTAATTAGTGGCTATACCAAACACTGCAACAGCATAATGTGGTGAAATTTAAATTCGCGATCTCCTTGACTCTATCCAAACTGATCTGAGAACACCTCTCGGTCGCTGATCAAACTCTCTGTCGGCCCCACATCCTTTTCCGGAAACAGCTAAACCTTCTTTAAGTAAGTCTCTTTATCCTGTTTGACAACAGAACAGCCAGGCAGGGACACAGTCAGCTCTCAGCCAATAGATGATCCTTTTCTAACATGACCAGTGGACGAACAGAGTCCTAACACTTCCAGGGGCTTATGTGGGTAAATGCTTGTAATATGGATGACAAAACTATAAATTTAAATTCTAATGGAGCAAAATGCAGCAAACTAAAATAGTTCACAGACAAAATTACATCTGTTTGCATAACTGGGGACAGTAGTTTTTGTTCTTACATTGAATATGAGTCACATATTAATGAGGAAGGAACAGATGACCGTTTTGTGGCTCTTAACGGACCTTTGTCATAAATTAGCAGCGGCTATTTGTGTGGCCGCTTGTCCATGTCACACGTTAGTTAATGAATCGCTTTAATTGATTAGCCTATTGACCCGCTGATGACGTGTTCACCATTAGAATCTACAGGGGTCATCAATGACAGGACATAGTGATGAATGCATTTAAATTCACATTTAACACAGTAGGTTATTAGCTGACCTCTGACCCAGAACCTCAATAGTCAAATCAGCTTTAGATCAAAATTACAGACGACAGAGAAAATCAATGTTGGTGCCTGCAATTAGCAATAAGGCAGCATATCTACCTAGTTGGGTTTATGAAAAATAATTTCTAAAAAAAAAAAAATCATCTGTTAAAGAAAAAAGTGCAAAAACATCCCTACCACTAAGCAGTCAAGATGTTCATCTCAGGGTGCAAGCAAAATAATTGAACACTGAATGTATTCATTCCAGGTGGAGCTAAAGACAGTCGCTGCCGACAACACCAGAGTAAAGTGATAATCACCCAGAGCAGTAGCAAAAAACAAAAAACTATTGCCCCAAGACTGAATTACTTTTCTGAAGTAGAAGATATAAAGTAAAATGCTACATTACATTTTACTTCCTGCAATGTTTAGAGAAAAACCAGGAGGAATCTCAAGCAAACAAAGCATTTGTAGTTTTTAGATTACATTATAAGAAAAAAAATTAGATTATGAGACATAAAGCTTTAAAAACGGTCACAGACGAAGTGTAAGGGCTAAATAATTTCATACAACAGCTGAGCACTGCAGTTTTTAAATAAATCAGCAGCGTCTTGTGGATTTGCTGGGGACTGTTTTCAGCCATGGATTAATACACCTGATGTAAAAGTATTTTTGGCAGCAGAATGGTTTACGTGGAATTGCTGAAAAAGAAATTGTCCATGATAATGGTAATGGAGAAACATGTAATCAGGTACAATAATGTGGCTCATTCATGTGTTTTTAATGGCTTTTGCATAGAGGAGCTGCAGAATATTTCCAGACACGTCCTTTACCAAACATGGGGTCACTTTATTAAAAAACATGGAAACTGTTACGAAGATTCTCAGTTTAAAGTCTTAAAAATCATCATCTTAAAGCAAAGATTGGTGCCTCAAACACTTTGAACAGTGTGACATCAACTCATGACTCTTGCCTCTCAAAACTTCCTCTCCTTTGATATCTTCACACTAATATGACTGGAAAATCATTACAACAGAGAATAAATACAGCGGCATCTGCTTTGTCTCAGGGGTGAATGATGAACACAGCCCGCTGCCTATTATCTGAGGCTTCTTTGGGCCTTTAACAGGTTTTATTGAATGACGAATGTCACGACTGTGTCACAACAATCCCTGCCGCTGCTGAGTGTTGTCAAAACCAGCTAATGTTGCAAGAACTTAGAGAAAGATGTTTAGATATCACAATGCAAAGGCAATGGAAAAGAAAAAAGAGATGAAGGTATAAATATTATAAAACACAAACAGAGACAAAGATGGATGGAACCGTGTCAATGCAAATATACATTATCTTCACAAGCACAGATGTTGGATATCATTTACCAGAATGGGAAAATGTCAGCTCTGTGCTGAAATGAAAGGTATAAACGTTTTACCTCAAGGTCATGTAGAGCCCACAGTTTACTTGATAATTCTCTCATCTGACTCGCTATTTCTATTTTCTGCTTTTTCTGTATGTTTCTCAGGCTGGATATCTAAAAAGTCAGGAGGGAATGCAGCGAAGAAGGGCAGGAAACAGACAGTCTTTGAATTACTAAAGCACCTCAGTCCCATTTTACACAGATGCACAGTCCAGAACAAGAACATACCATTAGATTTACTCTACCATCAAAACATTATGTATAAGAGCCACTATAGTCCCAGAGACTTTACTTAGAACAATGCAAATGTCACAAAAACTCTTCCACCTGAAGAGTTAGATCCTGCAGCATGTTTCGCTCACTAATTAAAATGATCAGAATTAAGAGAATTAATCAACTAATTAAAAAAACAAAACAGATCTAGTAATGATTTCAGCTCCTAAACAAAAAAAAAGAGGCTGGAGACCGTCTGGCGTAGGTGTTGCCAGACTGGAGATCTGTCATTTTCCAAGATGAAGATATCTAAGAATATCAACACACATATACACAAACGTAATCACATGTAACACATAGTCATAACACGTCTATAACACACATGCTGCGGAAGGAGTTAAGTGTAAAAGCTACATACACAGTTAGACTCTCGAAGCTGAATATCATTGATTCATTTCATTGAAGAGCGTGCACACAAAAGCTGCTAATTGCTAACAATCAGCCTTCAACAATACCCATTATATAACTACAGGTGAGGACTATCAATCGTTAATGAGCATATTTCCTAAAAAAAGGCAAATAATGTTTCTTTGGAGTCACAGGACGTAAAGTAACAATGCAGGCAAGTAAAAGAACAAGATGGATTGATTGGGATGCTTTTCTTTTCCATCACAAGATACCTGTGTGATGCCCCGAGGGCAGATCTTTTGGATTAACACATCAGAGTTTTAAAGAAGCTGTCTTCCCGATCGTTATCACTAGCATCCTCTGAAGCTCAGCCTTAATTGGCATACTGCGTTTACAGACAGGGTTCCACTGTATAAATTTAGATACCAATTCAAAGTCTCAGGTCTCCTGAGGCACAGAACTACTTCCTGCATGCATTTTAAGGATGTGACACGCACAGGCGAAAATCAAATCTCTGCACATTTTCCGGATCGGTTTATTTTCTAAATAAATCTGTCAGCAGCAGAGTGACAGAGCGGTCTGTGAGGGACCATCCATGCACTGTGGCCAAATCCTCTGCATCTCCCCAAAACTCTAAACGCCTCATCCATCTCCCATCAAGCCAAGAAAATGGACAGTTTTCCCTCCTCACAATCTCCTCTCTTTTTCTGTTTAATCCATTTTCTCTGTTTCAGATACTTCTCATCTTTCACTTCCCCTGTTAAGGTTAATTTTGTCTTTCCTCTCTGTCCCTCTTTCTCTCCAGGGGCCTGGCTGCATGGTGGAGAGATTTAGAGAGCATGCCAAGAGTAAGAGTTAAAAAAAAAAAAAAAGAGAGAGAGAGAGAAACTCTCAGTCACACAGTAAGCCTCTCTCGGTGGCAGGACCATGCTTTATGCCAGGCTTTGTGAGTGTGTGTGTGTGTGTGTGTGTGTTTGTGTGTTTGTGGGTCTTGGCCATTGTACTGAGCCGCAGGGCCAAGTCTGTGCAGACCTCTGCATCGGTGCAGACCTCTGCATGGGTCTCTTTAATGGTTCCCAACCTTTTTTTGGCAGGTGATCCTGAGCTGACGGAGAAAAACTACCACCATGCTTAAATATTCATGAGACTGTACATTGACAGTGTATTTCACAGCCAGCTGTAGTTGCTCTCCTAACTTATTGATAATATTAATTATGTGATCAGCACATTTAGGTTTAAGTGTCTGCAACAGAGCACAACACAACACAAGGATGAAATTAAACACCTACTACAGCAAACAGAGTCAAAATGAGAAAATCCTTTGTACTGCTACGTTTTGGTGAATCCAAATTCACACCAACACCTCTGCCACAATACATAATTCAATTTTTTCTTATTCTTGTATATTTTAAACATATAAATGTATTTTTCTCATCGCTGTGGTTTGCAGCATTGGGTATGCAACACAGCACATTTATAACCACACCACATGTGCAGTTGACGCTTTAACCAGTAAACTGGGGATTTTAGCCTGGAGTTAGGATCCTTCTTAAATCTTTTTTTTTTTTTTTGATGTTCTGTTTCTGCAAGAAATCTCTAAAGGTGGTGAAACAAACCAGTAACTTATTTTCAGATTCCGAATGAACCTTTTCCACGTCTTCTAACGTTACATTCTGCTTCACAACTCTAACAGTCGCAGTTTCTCCCTTAGCACCGCTCCACTCGACTCACTCTCTCAGTCCTCCACACGCTAATCCACAAGCGCAAACACACTCCAAAGGAGCCAAGGTCAATACACACTCACAGATGTGCATCTGTAGATAGTGGCTGATCTGAAAACCAAACGAAAATTACAGACTGGTGGATTTGAAGGTACTGGTATAAAAATCAACAAAGCTGCAGTGGTTAATCTTTGCTTAGATCTTAAATAGAGCTCTGTCGTGCTGTTTTGTTTTTTGGGACCTAGTTGCTTATTATAGAACAAATCGTAGTCTCTGAGATTAGAGCTGATGGAATTGAGAAAATTGAATGAAATCTCTGTGGGTTGCATATGTTTATATACCTTCCCCACTGAGCAAGAAAACACTTCCAGTGTAATGAAAATCAGTGTTTACCAGAATCGTGCATGTTCTTTTGCAAATACATTCGCTCCCTGATTGGACTACTGAAAGTGAGAAATCTGTTTTTTTTAGCACGCCGTCTCCTTTCATGAACTCATTGTGCTTTATTCAGCAAAGATATTATATTAACTAATTCAATGGTTCATTTTGAACTCTAAGCCAGTGTGAGGATACAACAGAACTGCCAATAAACCGATTAACTTAGTGCATGTCCAATCCATCTGAGCTTTCTTTTCTTTGTGAATTGATTCCTCATGCAGGCATGTCATATTCAAAGTATCAGCCTATTTAGCACTGTCATCTAAAAAAAATCTGTTTGCTTCGTAAACTAGAACACGAACTGATCTACTGCGGCCTGGCTCCCAGTATGGCAAGGCTCATTACTCTTTGTACAGCAGCATCTTCCTGAACCCAGTCTGCAAACACATGATCTATCTGTGCCCTTTTAGGAGGAAATGTCAAATCAGCACGTAGGATAAGGTCGAGGTGAGACGAGTCGATGGGGCATCACTTCACACAAGTGCATCAGTGTTCTCTACACCACACTGAAATGTCCATCATCAGTCATTCAGTCTGCTATTGATTCTTAAAATTGTTTTTGAGTCAGCAGATGATAGCTGGAAAGATTATAAATGGGTCCACTGGTATCAAGATAATGTCACCAAGGAACTTCGAGAAAACACTGAACTACACAAAGAAAAGCTTAAATGGACTGATGATAGTGGGAAAAATACTCTGCATAGAAAAATAACACTTACAACTAAACTAATTGAAATTAATTATATTTCACTTGGCTGTAAGAACATGTATATTTGAAAGAATCATTACAGCTCAAGTAATTAACCTAAAGCTAAAATAACTCAGGGTGTTAATATGAAGGGTAATAAAAACTTATTTTAAAGAAGAACTGACATTTTGATTGACACTGTGTGTAAAAAAAAAAACATACACAATATAATAATAATGCAAACATTGTACACATTTTTATTTTTCAAGCTAGGAAGAAAGTGGTTTTTGGAAATATTTCTGGAAACAGAGTGAGCGATAAGGAGCGCTGAAACAAATGAAGAGGCTAAGCGACAGTTAATGCTGCTGGTTACTTGCCTGAGTGGCTATTGGAGCTGAAGTGATACACCACATTTTAAATGCCCATTCACACTGATATTGCACCATTGACCTTTTCGGCTCCAAACATTCACAGCCCTTGAATTTAAGGCACTGTCACTGCAGACAAATAAATAAAACCACAAGTCAAAACAGCAGCTATACAGAATAGAGTCGCTCAGCAAAGCATTAGACCCCTTCACCTCCTGCACATTATGAATTGAATCTTAAAGGGATGAAATTTTCATTTTTGCCCATCAATCTCCAATCAATATTCTACAACCATCAACCCTTCTTAAACTGTCTTTGAGGAGCCCTGGAGGGACATATATTTTAGACAGAGAGAAAAGACACTGCTGCTGGTCCAACAGACACACTAAATCATATTCCCCATTTTGCTCCATACTCCTGCCTGTATATTTTCTGTCCCTCTCTCTCCATCTGTCTCTCCCGCTCTCATTTTTGTGGCCACACTTCTGTGTGGCTGCACATTCAAATATACTATTCAAATAACAGGTCCGACAGCCTGGAGTTGTGGGGCTTTCTCTTGAATTATGCTATTTGTTTTTCTCAATCCTAAAGGCCTGGTGGGCCCACTTTCAACAGTTTCACACATGTCCTGCAAAGTGAAGAAGAGTGGAAAGAAAAGAGGGGCTGACGATGGTGTGAGGGGAAGAGTGTGTACTGTGTTCCTACTTCACTTCTGCAAAGGACGAGGCCAAGTCCATAAGCTAGGGTAAGACAGACAGAAGGAAGCAAACGGGTTACCTGGAGAAATCAGGCTGCGTAGATAATGTAACATTTTTTAAATCATCATGGAAAACTTCAGCACATTACTTGATGTTATACCTCATCAATTTTATTCATTGTTCAAAATAAACACTCATTTCAATTCTGAAGCCTGAAACACATTTAAAAAAAAAAAAAAAAAAAAAAAAAAAAAAAACTGGGACAGTGAAGCATTTCGGCTACTACAGTGTGACATTTCTTTTCACAACACCTAAAAGGGACTGAGGACACCAAGTGACCATTTCTATGATATGTGTTTTTGTATCTGTAGTCATGTTTCAATAAAATGCAAACATACTAATAGAAATAGGAATAAACAATGTTGTTTTACAGTATGCAGAGAACATGCAAATTTGTGTGTGTGTGTGTGTGTGTGTGTGTGTGCGCTAGTCCCCACTCCGTATGCAGTGCTGCAACCCCGACTCACAGCGAGACACATATTTCATGGCTTGATGGTTTCCCTGTGTGATGCCACAGCCTGATAGCTTATCTGTGGAATCCTCTTCACTTGTCTGGAGTTAGGTTCAATAAAATGTGTGGAAGAACAGCCACTGACAAAGAAAACCCGGGCAGGGGAGAAGATCAGATACAGGAGCCTGATACACCGCTCAAGGCTGGGAGGCTCGGGTCAAAGCAGGACAAGAAAGTGAGAAATGACCATAGTAGCCATGATCATGTGAGGAGTACACAAAGCATATAGGCAGTCTTCCTTTATGAATCTGTTGAGAACTGAGGCAACCAAAAAGTAAAAGAGTGCGTTCATTTCTGGACTACAGTTCTTTACTTTGGACCAAGAAACCACCCAGTGGTGACATTCAGCCGCTGAACACCAGTCATATGATGTGAAGTGCTAAAGAGCAAACAGCATGGCAGCAGGACAGTAAATAGCAGCGACCAGTTTCAGCGAAGTTCTCCGCAGAGTGTGTGAACAAACAACCAGTCACGCCGACGATATCACATTAAGCAGATGTCACTAGTTCTGTGATACGTGACAAAAAAAAAAAAAAAAAAAGCTTACAGGTGAAAGTTGGCACCGTTTGTCTCGATGCCTATTTGATTTAACACTACAGGGCTGTGGTGGAGGCTAAACGCTACTCACCTCTTAAATTTTAAAAAGGTGTTTGAGGACTTTCCAACTTTTACTCTATCCTGTTACCACAGAGGAACCATCAATTTACTTTTGCAGCACAGCACTTAAAGAAGAACTGCATACAAAGCTCGCAGGCAGGCTGTGAACCCTGCAGGAGCCGTAGAGCATGAATCTGAGTTCAGCAGAAAAACACAGCATACCTTAATAAAAAAATAGCAACCTGTCAAATGAAAGACTAGGGAGTAAATGCTAAGCAGCAGTCTTTAATTGGACCTAGAGTTATTTTTACATAAAAGTTCTTTTAACCGTTGCCCCTGTATGCTATAGTTCAAGTTGGCGTCCAAGTAACTTCACAGCTCAAAGCCTCTTATTCCTACAAGAGGTTGTTGATCCACAAGTGCTGTAATTAACACTGCAAGTCTGAGTGTTGCTCAAACATGAGTGCACAATAGAAAGGAGATGGAAGCCACTGTAGTGTCCACATGACCATGTCAAAATCCCCTCCACAGCTCTGGGACTGCAACCAAGGACTAATGGTTATTGTCTGCATACTATTAATAAGAGGAGTAAAAAAGAAAAAGACTGTAAAGACCGAGACACAGGAAGGAAAAGCAGAGGGGTAGTACAGATCCTGTTTTAAGCGCAGATGAGGTTATATAGTTGTGAAAGTTCTTGCTTACATAGAAAACAAGCTGGTAATGTGTTGTTCATTCTCCCAGTGGCATCTACTTGTAGGGGTCCTTCAGGTTAACCTCATCGGTCTGCACAACCACTGCTGAATCAAAACTCTACCGAAGCGCACACACACACACACACACAAGCCAAAAGTCAATATCACTGCTTCAGGTGCTGCTAGTTGCCTTCCCCCCCCCCCCCCCCCACACACACACACACACAAGCCAAAAGTCAATATCACTGCCAACTTCTCACGGCAGCGTTGTTCAAATACACAGCTGGCCCAGCTCTGATTGCAGGGCAAGGCCCAGTATGCTGCATGTATGTGTATGTGTGTGTGTGTGTGTGTGTGTGTGTGTGTGTGTGTGTGTGCTATTAGTCTCGTTGAAGGAATCAAAACCTGTTTACACAACTACATTGCGGGGACTTGGCCTTCCTGATGGGGACTAGATCCTGGCCTCACCATGTAAATCACAGAATTTAGGGTAAGTCTCCAGGAAATAAATGCAAGTCAGTCTAAAGTGCCCATGAGGAACACACTTTGTGTTTGTGTTGTGTGGACGCACAACATGAAGGGAGAGAGTGAGTCAGTGCACACATGCAGAGGTGAAAAAAATGAGTGTGGTACTGAAAGCAGAGCACACCAGAGAGAGAGGGGGCATGTTGGGTTTGGATTATTAGTGCTCCCTAGTGGTCAGTGGGTGGATTTAGTCGCATGATGTATTACATCGTCCCTGCTCTGGGATTTTGTGTTTGTTCGCACTCACGACCCTCTCATTTCCTATTTATCATGTGTGTCACTTTGAAATTGCCGTTGCCATTGACTTTGAGCCTCTTAAGCAGGCTTGACATATACTTCCACACAACACCCCTCCATATATCCTCACCCCCACCAGCAACCACACATACAAACAACCCAACAATGAATTGTAAGAGGCAGACTAATAAAGGCAATTGTGTTGATGTATGTAGCTCTTAGCCAGGGTTACTGTGTGCCAATGGACGATGTTTTACTGAGTTCTGTCCCCATTGTTCTATTTGAAACACAGTTAGAAAAATACTCCATTTATCGCCCGTCAAACAACGGACTCATGTTTCCATATAAATGTTAATGCTGCCTCCCTGAGTGCACAGTTCAGTCCTGGGTCTCTCTGAATACAGGGAAAAACGAGCTGCAGCCAATGGAAGAAAAACTACAAGGAGGCTGAAAAATAAGAAAGCAATCCAGCTTTTCACCAAAATCCTGTTTTTCAAAATGTCACACTGGATTAACAAAGACCTAACATGGTCAGTGTGAAGTTTTTATTTTGCCCAGTTAAACAAGACTTATGAGAGGACTGAAGACCTGGCTGTCTCAAACATAAAGCTTCTATGTAAATAAATGAATAAAAATACCATAATATTACCAGCATAAGTTACATTCAAAGTATTGTTCAGAAATTTAGATGATTGTTTAAGATGACGCCATCGTTTTTCTACCTTTTCTCTTATTTTCCTGAACATTTCTCCTCAACCAACAACATTCAAACCTTCTTCATACCGAGAGAGATGAGAGAAGCCTGCTCTGTTTTCATCTGTTTCTGTCACACATCGTAAATAACCATGTGTGAGTGTAACAACTACCAACACCTCCCAAGTCAGACCGTCTGAAAATGTGCACAATTTTCCCCATAGTTGGCCACAACATGTTTGACTTCTGAAGTGGCCTAACAACACACTGAAGGTTCTGCATGAACAAGGTCCTGCAATTTTGTCGGTTTAGACTCATTCAGCGTGGGCTACGGGGATCAAACCACAAAATGCAACTGTTGTGCACTTAGGTGTAAAGCCTCGCCTCTACGGGTTTCAAATATTGATCTGTTGCTCTGGATTTTAAAGCTTTTTACAGATGTGAAAGTGTATTTACTATCAATGACTTGCTCTTACAAAATCATTACCTATTCTATATGTATATTTTATCATTCAGCAACAAAGCCACACAAATCAAAAGTGTAAAATAACTTTAAAATAAGAAGTTGCAACCCAACTCCATAGTGAGAGCAGAACCAGTGCATGTTTCTACACCCAAAGATCAAGATGAACTTAAAGCTAAAAACAAGCAGCCAGTCCACAGGGAGACCCGTCTGTCCGTCTCCTCCTGTGATCTATTCCCTTTACTCTCCGATCCATCCCTCCATCAGTCCTTCTTCCCTCTGTGCCTCTTAAAGGCAAGTTCAACTTTTCTCTTCTGCACCTTCATGACAGTCAGACTTGCTAAAACAAACATTTCATGGTGGAATCATTGATTTGCCATGGGTGTTTTTCTACAGGCAGAAGCCTTCTCAAGGTGACGCTGATGAATAAATGAAGGCTTTATTTATTTCTTTTGTTTAGTCAATGAAAGCTGGGAAAGAGGTGATCTCACCAACAAAACGCAAACTTACAACTAAAGCTCTAAAACATGATTTACCGTCCCAAGATCTGCTGCAAACGAGGAATATTTCCGAGAGCAGGGGCAAAGTGAGTTATATTAAATATGTCATGCTGTTCAGGTGCATCTGTGCATTTTAACTTCTTTTTCTTTTCAAAAAGTGTATTTCACAAATTCAACAAAATGACACAAAGTACTTATTTTGCAGTTTGTACACATTAGCGTGTTAAAAGGGGGCTGATTGTGAAACAGCGTAAATTACAGTTTACCAGTAAAACTGATTTTAACAGTTTCTTTAAACGCTCTGAAGTCATTATTCTGATGTAGTTCATCAGGTCATCACCTCGGCTAAAAGTGTGGGGAGCTGCTTAACAGGAATGAAGAAAATTAACTATCAAGTAATTACACCAAAAAAATGTTTGTCTAAAAACAACCATAATAGGCACAAAGGAAAGGTTTGTCTAATAGTGAATGTATGTCTATGTTCCTGTGAGTTTGGAAGCTGAACTTATGGTCCCTGGCACCCACTGTCCTGTAATATCATCCTCATGTAAACAGAGCAGCAAGAAAGGCGATAAGCAAACACTTCAAACAGCAACATGAGACAGACAGGATGGAAATGTGACGCATCATTAATAACATGCTAAATAAGGCAACACAGGGACAAGTATTCAACCTTTTATATGATTATATTGATGATATTGTTTATGCAACAAAGCATTTTCTGAATTACATTTACTACAAGTAGTTACAGCTTAAAATCCTCAAAGCTTAAGAAATTGCTTTACACCTTGCCCTGATCTATGCCTAACCACTGTTTTATTGCAGAGGTCTACAGAGAGCTCTTGGACTCCATGGTTTAGTTTTGCAGTATGAATTGTAAGATCTTAAGTATACAGGCATACGTCCTTCTGAACTACATCCTCAATTTGTCATGTGAAGGATAATTAAAGCAAAGAGAGCAGACCTGACGACAGTCTGCAGGCCACAGCAAAGGGACTGAACAGAGCTTTTATTTGTCGTCACTGTCTTTATAGGTTATTCAGGCAAGATTAAACAATGCAAATGGAATCGATTTCAATTAAATCCACAACACAGTGCAAAGCCTAAAGAGCTCCGAAACATTTCTGAAGCCACTGTTTACCTTTAGGCAGGTAGAGTGTATGCCCACTCCACATATCTGGCTGGATGAACATCAATAGCATCTTCGTCATTAGTTTGTACTGAGAGCTGAGCTTTATTATACGTCGATGATGCCTGCAACTCAGACACAGAAGAAGATCCAGAGATCTCAAGTGGCTTGAGAGGCTACTTTAAAGCCTGGACTGGAAGATGAAAAATGAGGACAGAGGGTCTGAATTCATTTCATCTTTCTCTCACTCTCACACACACTGACTTCAGAAATTTTCTCCCACTGAATGTCCCCATCTATTGTACGTTTCTCTCCATCTTGAACACTGTCTCCTTTTTCTTTTTCACTTTTCCTCTTTCTCTTCATCATTCTCCAGCTCTGTACTTTGATTCTTCCCTTTGCTTCACCTCTATCTCTATTACTGAGTGTAGTTTCACAGGCTCTAAGGGTGCTTTGTATCCCCCAGACACAATGCCATCCATTCATATTACATCAAGAGACCCTGACACCAATTATTTGAAGGGTACATAAGGCTGCACAACAACATGATCCAGAAGACGAAGGGGGAATTGAGACGGATTGACAGAGTGTTGGGAGAACCATGGAGACAGAGAGAGATGAGGCAGTTTTGCAGTGAAACTATATGTAGAAGTTCTGTTAAAGTTTTGTGAGAGAATAATTTTTACAAAGCTGAGACATGAAGCTGAAAATGGAAGTTCATTTCAAGCACGATAAGCCTAATTTCTGTTTTTCTGCCGTTCGAGGTGAAACATTCACTTATACCAGGTACTGTTGTCTAAAAAAAAAAAAACTTTTTGTCGTACTTATTTTGCCTCCAGTGGTTTCAGGTGAACATGCTGTTGCTATAGCAACCCCTACTGCCACAGGTCACTGTCAGCTTCTCATCCGTCCTTTTATCAGATCTGTGAGCAAACAAACAGACAAGTATTTTTTATTAACTCTGCAAACACCCACGCTGGAGCATCATCTGCAGGTGCCATCACTTTAAGTTATAAGGCTGCATTAAGCCTATCAACCAAGTAGGACTGGGTAATAAAAAGATAAAAGTATCTCAAAATTAACTTTTCCTCAGTAAAAATATAACTAAGACATAGTGGATACAGCGTGAAAACAACTCAATCCATCCGTGTTTTGACAGACAACCAGCCCAACAATCAAGCAGAAGCAACCGGCCCAAAAGGCTGTTTCTGCCGACATAATCTGGAAAGTACAGTTTCAACTACGGCAAAATGTCTCCATTTTGTATTTCTGGTCATGAGGAAGGACCCAATGTCAAAATCAAGTTTTAAAATCTTAACTGTTGTACATTATAATAAAGACATTTGTTGTGTGACTGGTAGTTAACACATCAGAAATCAACAATGAAGATGATGATGATGATGATGATGATGATGAGTGCTTTCTGATGGCAATGACCATTAGCAGAGTAAAAGAGATCCTGTAAGTGGCGTTTCTGCTGTAGGTGTCTTGAACATCTGACAAACTACTGAAAAACTAAGAAAAAGATTTCACATCACATCATCTCAAAGAGCAGCCTCCCTCCTCTCCTGCATTCATTCATGGCACATTCATCTCTCAAAATTAGTTCTACCTCTCTTGGCTTGCTGCTCCATTTCTCCCCGTTTTTGTGTGGGCACTAATGCCTCCTCTGAGGCGAATGTCAATTGTTTTCCATTTGGGATGACTCGAGGCTCTTCAGGCATCCCAAGGCAGGGGAAGACGTGGAGAGGGACAGAGAACCAGGGCCGAGGCTGGAAGCCAAGGATTTGTAGTCAATCTACCATGGTGCTTCGCTCTGCAGTCCTGGGAGTGAAGTCAATCTCCCGTTTCATAATTTCGTTACACACATTGAAGATGAGATGTGCACAGACACACGCAGCCACTGCAGAAGCCCTACTCTTCTATACATGAGTGCATGCACCCTCAAACCCAACTTTTCAAGTAAAAAAAAAACAAAACTCTTTTTTTCTACGGAGGGTAGGCATTTGGGTCTGGTAAAGAGGTGGTTGAAAGATGTAAGAGTTCTTCCATCATCAATGTAACAATTTCCTGTTGGTTCCTGATTGGTTGAAGAGCATCAAGATGAGTGATAGCAATCAAGTAATCAAAAAAAAAAAAAGCCTCACTCTCACACAAAAACTCATACTGACAACCACACACCAACGTACATGTGGCACGAGCCAACACCTGCAGGGCCCACGCAGTCACACAGATATAAAGGAAACACTTCTGAAGCACATGTGCACATCCACGAATGCAGCTGTTCTACAGTAGGTGACATGTAGCGTATGGTGAGAGTTGTGTCATCTGGCAGACACATAAATGACTGCACCGTGCTGCAGCATCATTGAATTATAGTGCAGACTGGCTGCGAGCTGTTCCATCTCTTTTCTCTTTTGCATCCAGGAAAGGTTCAACAGCCCCCGTCAGATATTCAGAGTTCTGTCTAACAAGCCATTCGTTTTCAGTTGCCAGAAGTTTTTTGACATCCCAGAAAGTTCAGCATGAGGACTTCTGATACAGCATCTCCCACTGTTTTGGGTCAAGTTTGATTTAACCCAGCTAGTTTGCAAAACACTCACCCAGTCAGCAGATGCAACAGATAAAAATGATAGATCAAACACAGATGGTGTGCCCCCCTGCAAACACACAACCTAGAAAACCCAATAATAGCCTATTTAATGGGTCAGCTTTATGATGGGGTTTGTGATGTATTGGGCAATCTTCTGTTCACACCCTGCAGCGCTCCAGCCCTTTTCCCTGCATTCACACCATTCATAAGGACCAACTCAAAGTGAGACACAGCAGACTAGATGCAGTGATGAAGGCAGAAGTAAGATGGGAAAGAAGAATACAAAGGGAATGAAAGAAAAAAAACAGAAGGTAAATAAAAAAAAAAATCTATATTAGACTAGTACTGGCATGTGTTGTCTCTCTTCACTCGGATTCTCTATAATTGCTTTCTGGAGTAACGAAAACATCAATTCTTGGAAGCCACCAATTTTGACCCCACCCTCAGTTGGTTTCATGAATTAAAGGAGCATTATGTAATATATAAGATCGATTACCTTCCCAGAAGTGGTTGGAATTAGAAAAGTATAGTCGCCTCTGGTACAGACCCCCGGCTGCTCAAGCCTTTGGCAAAGTATTTATTTGCTCAGTGATTGGTATCGACCAAAAACATTATCAACCCCCTGGGAAGGCAGGTTTGACAGGGGTGAGATAGTTATTTATGCTGTCAGAAAGCAAAAACCCATTCTCACTGAAAATCCTTCTTTCGCTTCATCCAGACGAAGTTCGCCTCAGGCTAAATATTCTGCTGTTTATTTGCAAAGCACTGATCCAACTTTTTTTTTTTTTTTTTTTTTTTTTTTTTAAAAACATGCAATACCAATTCTTGTACCCAAACTTTAAGGGTACACAACAAATCTTATCGCAGTGTTTGTTTTTAACCATATCCAACTCTTCCTGCTTGAACTCCACGGGCTGTAACTTTTCCAGTTACTAAAATATTTCTCAGCCATTACCCATCTGGACAAGAAGCACATTAAACATAAGCCTCCTTAAGGAAAAACTAAATGAGTGACCAGTGACAGTCACATCACAGGGCCACATAGAGACAAACACTGTGCTGTCCCCAATGCCCAGGCAATAAAATAAATTTGTTGTGAGCAGCAAATGAACTGAGAAGATCCAAAATTATGTAAACACACATGCCTTGACAGCACGCAATCCTCTTTTCTAAGGTTTGTATCACCACTAATACCCAATCACACTATTCAGATCCTTGCTATTGAATCCCTGTTATTTATGCCAACTCAGCAGCAGATGGAAATAAGAATCTGGAAGCCGTATTTGGTTCAATCTAAGTTTTAAACTGAGAAGTAAAATATAAATATTGACAGTACAAAAACATGAAACTGAACGCTGCGAGCAAGAGCCAGAATATAGACTATACTAAAATGCCTGTGCCAAATTACCACTAAATTAGAGCATATAACACTGAGCAAACAGGTTTAAGGAAACTTTGCCTTATGATTTGTGTAAGTTCAGTTCAATAGAGAATAGAAGGTGTTTCCACAGTCTGACAGACACTTGGAAAAGTCACATATGCAGCCTGCAGAAGTTGCAGTATCATTGCCTCATGGTCTCATTGGAATTCCTCATGTATAAAACATACAATCTTCATCCTAAAAGCAAATCAGTTATTGATCATTAATTTAAACCCTGAGAAGAATTTTTTAAAAAACAGCACTGGATTTTCAACTTTCACTCTCACCCTGCTCAACTTTTTGCCGGACCACACTTTTTTCTCTTAATCCAACTTTCACATCAACACATTTCAGACAGTCTCAGTAAAGATGATGCAAGGACAGTAAAGCTGAGATCACTCACTCACTCACTCACTCACACACACACACACACACACACACACACACACACACACACACACACACACACACACACACACACACACACACACACACACACACACTCTCTCACACACACACACACACACTCTCTCACACACACACACACACACACTCAGACACACACACACACACACTCAGACACACACACACACACACTTTCCTGTCTGTGCTTACTCAGACATTGGCCACTCAGTGATGTATGGGAGGTCAGTGGACTAAACATTTTCTCTCTGTGGGCTGCAGGCATCTGCTTGGTCAGCACACAACTGCTCACGCTTATCAACTGATAGGGAATACCTGCAAGACTGCCTCAGTTTGAAAGTCATGGTGAGTGTGTGTGTGTGTGTGTGTGTGTGTGTAAATACTAAAGTGCGTTTATGTGTGTTCCTCTACCTCCAGGACAAAACTCTGATAGATACTCGAGTGCATGTGTGGGCTGCTGTTTATCCGAGGATTATATGGAAAGACTTTCTTCCGCCAACCTGCAGCTTGTTTGGTCACACGGCAAAAACACTGAATAAAAGCAAGTCGGCTTTGCTATCAAGAAGAGCTGACAAGGGATTGAAGTTAACTAACATTTTTCTGGTTATCAAGAGGTATAGCATAACAAATCCTATCCCTGGCATATAAACAGCTATTGCAGCATCCATGTCAGATACCATCAGGATTTACACAGCATCTTTTCTAAAGCTTTGTAATAAGATAGAAACAAATCCCATTTCTAGTAACCTCTAAGGATATGAACATTTCATCTCACATGTTCAGCTTTTACTTAAATTGTTTGACAAATATCCTGCTGAAGACCAGGAAGACCAAGTGCAGCACCAGGTAAATAGCTGGAAAATTCAAGTCAACAATTCATTAATTGTCAATTGTCAACATTTTAGTGTCTGCACCATCATGGGCTTATATTTAGAACTAGGTACAGTACCGTATGGGTATGTATTATCCTTTTATGAAGTAGTTTAAAGTCTTATTCAAGCCCCACCATGAGGGAACAAGCTGTGACTGACTTTGCATTTGGGAAAATATAATTTATGTAAAGGTCCAAACAGATGACATCGTCAAAAAGCGATTTCAAGATTAGTATCACGCGCGGCTTAAAATAACATCGGTTGAAAGAGAATATGTGGGTGATGTTCTGCCTTCTAGCTGTGCCCTTCTTTCTTTGTCCTCCTACAGAAGCTGCCATTTGCTGGCTGGAGGAGTTCATTTACATGACAGAAAATGTGACAATTTCATCTCTCTGTGGTGCATCTACATCAAGTTTACGGCTGTGTGAGCAATTAGTCCCATGTGGTTTCATTGTGATTAGATTGCCTAGTCTGTCTCATAATATTTTGTGAAACAATGAGTGTGATCTTAACATGCAAATATTATGCAGAAGCAGCGGGAGGAAAATTATTCCTCACGTAAAAACAGGTTTTTTTTGAGGAGACATCCAGAAAAAGGTTGTTGTGTCAAATACCATAGCGGAAAGTAATGGAGGAGAAGAGTGGATTGGCAGACAAGTGCATCTGCTGGTGTTAGTTATGGCAGTAATTCCCCTATAAGCAATCATCAGCACCACTGCTGAAATTTCACAGCACTAATATTCACAATGAGCTCCCGCCCTCCACCTCAAATACTTAATTTTTACTTATTAATACACTAGAACGACATTTCAGTTTCTTCTACAAATTCTAGGATCATTTGTGTCTGAAAAACATCAAATCCCCACTTCAGGGCCACAGTATGCTGTTAACTCGGAGCCACCATTAATCCAACACCCACTTGTGCAACGTGGGATTAAAACGCAGATCCCTTCATGCTGAAGCTAATACAGACTGCAAACATCGCAGAAGCTACTGTTAAACCGGAACTCTGATAATTAACACTGTGCAAGTCTTAGTGCTCCTGCTCAGGATGAGGCTTTTTCTGAGTGAGCACTGCTGCTCCATTAGAAATACATCTCATATAAGAGACCATAAACAGACAACTGTTAGCAAACCTGTTAGCAATAACAATTTTATAAGGTGATATATTAATTTTGTTTGTGTGTGTCAGTTTTTCTACCCCCAGTGGGCAAAATGCTGCAGCTTTTAAAAAACATGTTTACTCTCGGTATGTTAACTTTTCAGTTCATAGTCTTTGTAAAAAAGAAAAGTCTTAGAAGTGACACCAAAAACTTTGATGTTAATAATTCTGCTATATATGATCAGGCCACATTGAGCTTATATGCATTTTTTTTGAACCAAGTTCAAGAAAAGAAAGAAGCAAGAAAGAAACCACAACCTGATATAATCGCATATGGATCAATCAGCATATGGATCAATCAGCATATGGAGCATTTCTGAACTGACCTGAGGGTTTCCAGCCCAACAGGATCAACACACTGCTCAATTAGCTAGCTTACTTTTTGTTTCCTTTTTTGTTTCACCATCCTATGAACATTAGCAGGAGATCCCTTTTATTGATCCAACAGCAACGAAATGACTTTAGAAACTAAAGTCGATATGTCACTGAATGCCACCTGCAAGGTGATGGTTTATAGCTGCACTCGCTCTTCCTTTTCTACGATGGATATACAGGTCTAATGAGGGCCACTGAGACCAATCAGCACGAGAAAAACTTTTCTCCAACGTACGATTTAAAAAAAATGTTAAAACGTGTTAAACAAAAGTCATTCAAAACTTCAGGTGTTAGAGTTCGGGATTTGTTTTCCCTTATTCCCAACTGGTTAGAGCTCTCATAGGCAGAAAACTTTATCCTGTGGACGCAATTATCATTTATCATACCATCACCACCCCCATCATGTTAATCAGCAAAATTAATCAGACAGGAGGAAAAGGGTGAGTGCTGTGAGATGACAAAGGTGAAAATAGCGTTAGGTGATGTGGAGCGAGGATGGCAGGAAGGGGCAAGCAAGACTCATTATTGAGTAACACCTCTTCTGGCCGTTTTCGTATGTGTTGACAGCAGCACAGAGCCGAGGGAGAGAGAGAGAGCAGAGAGAAAAGAGACTCATGGGGAAAATAAGAGGGTGGGATGGACAGTCAGACCACACATGGGGAGGAAAGGGAATACATTTCTATTTCTGGTTTATTTAACCTAAACTTATTTCCTCCTATAAATCTTTGATTATATTGATGTTCAGTACTGTGCAAAAGTTGCAGGCACTAAAAGAATGAGAGAGAAAGTGAGAATGCTTTCAAAAATAAATGTCATGGGGGGCGCTGGTGGTGTAGCGGTAACGCACCCGTCCATATACGAGCTGGCCGTTATACAACCTGCATGTCTTCCCTCACTCTCTCCCCTAATTTCCTCTCTCTCCACTGTCCTATCAAAATAAAGGCAGCAACTGCCCAATAAATAAATGTCGTGGACAGTTTTAACAAATTAATTAAGTTTATACAATAAGTCTAGATTTAGTCTCTGTGTCTCCGTCTCCTCACATGATCCCAGACTATTGTGCTTTATGACTCTGGCTGTATGTTTGGGTTTTTGCCATGCCACAGAGTAAAAGTGAACGCAGTGAGAAACCTTCCTGATGTGATCACAGGACAGATTTTAAAATTCTAAAATAGTGTTTTAGGTTGTGTGTAGTTATTTGGTGTGAGCAGTATGTCACTCCCAGACAACAAGTTGCTAGTTTTGTGATCCTGGTAAGAAGATCAGAAGAGGTGGTAGCAAAGATATGACAACTTGGTGTGATACTGGTTTGAATTCTAACAGGTAATGTAGGTAATGCCAGGTTTTAATTAGCAATAACTTAGTACAGCTCTGATACAGTGCAAAGAGAGAGAGAGATCAACAATAAGGCTGATATCAATTAAATGAAATTACAAACATTAATGCTGCAATATTTCCTGCAAATCCTTTGTGTGTGTGTGTGTGTGTGTGTGTGTACACGCTATTTGAATTCTGCACAGGAATGGCAGGATGAATTAATTCTTTAACAATGAAAACTAATACAGTGCTGGTAAATAAAAAATAGACAATGGATTTAAAAAAACATTTTTAAAAATCTAATAATCTCTATATAAGACTTTTTTGCAAATAAATATTTTACTGTACAAGACGCAGATTTGCCCGTTAGTAAGTAAAACTTAACACTTCCTACCTTTTCCTCTCACTGTTTAAAACAAATGACAAATGAAGCAACACCAATAAAAGAGAGGATGACACGCAACATCTTTGCACCATGAGGAACAGCAGTAGGTGCCAGCGGAAGAACCGTTGAAGGCAAAAGGAGAGATAAGAGAAAAGGAAGGGAGAGGAGAGGTGAGAAGCATATCAAAGGTATGTGTCCAGAAGAGAGGAGGTGGTAATGTCATGAAAGAACAAAGAAAAAGAGACAGAAGAAGGCTGAGACTTTTCTCCTGTCTGGTTCTGCACATAGCAAAGGACTTCAATTATCCCCCATCAGACCACATTCTATAGGCTCTACTTTAGCAGGTCTTTTTATTGCTCTTCTTCAAATGAAACTGACATAAATTGATGTATAGAGTCATATCAGCCAAATAGTAACAGTAGGTACATTACTGCATTTGCATTTAAAACAAGGTGACAGATCAGGAGTATATTGGGCACTGAAAGAAAAGCAGGAATGCTGCTTCCTTTAAAATGAACCACTTATTGTGGGTCATTAAAACCTCTGAACACGTGGCGATGTGTTCAATCATCCCTTTGCTTTATCAATATATGGCAAAACAGGAAACGTTTTTGTGAAAATGTGACAGATTACTATATTTACGGGCTTGGTTGCTCAAACTTCCAAACAATACAGTCGTCAAAGTGCCACCGAGTGACACAGATTGTTGCACAAACCAATTATATGCTGACATCAACAAAACACAGCGTTTGCAGCACGATGAAATCCATCTGAGGTCTCTAGAGAAACAGCACAGACAGACAGAGCACTAGTGTAAATCAGTTTTGTCAAGTTCACATCAGATCCATGACTGAGGCAGAAAGACTGATGGGGTCTAAAGATGGGTGCCATAAGTCCAGAGCTGCAGAGCAAATTAAGTGCCTTTCAAAGTCCAGGACTGCAATAAAACTGAACCCGTCTTCAGATTACGTGCTAACTTTCTGTCAGCTGGGTCAGTCTTCCAGATGCACTGAAGACAGATTGATTGGAAATATCTATCTGGGAATCATCAGTGTTATAATATGTGACAATGCACTGAAAATCCCGGTAAATCACTGAATAGAAGCATAATAAACTAAGAGCAAACTTTACTGAAGGGGAATAAAACCCCTTTAAGACGGTTATGTGGAACAACATATGGTACTCGACTGAACACTACACAACATGTAACAACAATCTGTTCAGGTATCTCCCAGTGGGTCTTTCAGAGACTGAAACTTCAACAATTCAGAGACCAAGACACTATTTAGTAGAACATTTACACTAGAACGTAACAGGAAAGAAACAAGCATGAAAAGCAACAGGGAAAGAACAAAAAGTCTCAAAAGCTACAGTAAATCAAATATTAACACGGTGGATCTTCGTATTGGGCAGGTAAAGGATTGATTTATTTGTATTGATTAAATCTGTGTGTTGTTCTAGATTAGCCAGTTGCTTATTAAATGTCAAAAAACACAAATGCACATATCCTGTGTATTTGCAGGTGTATTAAGCCACTGTAACATACAGGCATTTTAACAGAACTGTTCTCCCTGCTTGAATAGAACCTCAAACAATTCTGACCCTGCCAGGAATGTTCTCCATCATTAAAACAAAGCAGGCGTTTTCTAGCACCTCTTACGTGATTACACACAAGGAGGGAACGGTATACTGCATTTCTCTAGTATACCTTTGAATAGTAATGCTCAAGCTTAGTTGAACAAGTCGTTTTTTTGTGATGCTATTAAAAAACCCTCAAATATCCAGCAGCCATCTCCGGCTCACATGTTGTAGGGCTCAGCTGCAGAGGAAGTTTTTCTTAATTAATGTTCAGCCATGACCATCATCATTAAGATTGAGGGGTGCTAATTGCCAGAATCTGTTTTCTGGCTCAGACTGCTTCAGAATCAGCAGGGGTGTCATGAGACCTGGGAATCAGGTGAACAGGGGAGACAGGTAGATCTGTGTAATCTGTCTTTAGCACGATAATAGCTTTCATATGAACTTCTAGCTGCATGCTAGAAATTCTGCAAAGATGATCTTTTGTGTAGATATGTGCATTTGGTGATGATAGGAACAAAGGAGCAGCTCAGCGCAGCAGCCAGAGGACATGAACTCCTGAACCCTGGATTCAGACGCATCTCTGCCACAGGGAGGAGGACCAGGAGGAGGAGAGTGTCCTTGAAATGGCTTTTCCATGCTGGCTGCACAATATGATGTCCACACACTCAAAATCTCCCCCTCTCTCCATGTGTGTCATATTATTCTCTATTACTTTATATTAATCCATCACTCCTTTTTCATCTGTCTTTAATAGGTTTTGGGGATTTGTTGCTCACCCTCTCACAAGATTCAGTCCACATCTCAGTTCTTTCCCATGTCCTCCCCCTCCTGGATCTGTCCCTCTCCATTAACAGCCATTGACTAAGTAACTTCACTAACTGTGAGTGAATAGACAGGTCAGCTATCAAGGTAAAACCACTGGTACATACACAAACACAATCAGACAAAAAAAAAAAAAAAACTCAGACACTTTGTGTAACATGCAGAAACTTAAGCCTAATATAGGCTCCACAGACACATGTTGCTCATGCACTCAAGACATTCAGGCTCTGCATCATTTGGAAACACTGTTTACATGTGTGAACACATTGCCAGATGCCATAGCAGAGGAACTCAGTCCTCAGTCCTCAGTCCTCCCTCAGCAGATCATGTCATTGATTTGAAGAAGTGGAGCAGAAAGGAACCAAAGGTAAAAAATGCTGAGGTGATACTAAAACATGCCTCCCTTCATTGTTATCCACAGAGTTTCTTTACACCAATGTATTTTATCCCCTCAGCCTGCAAGTGGTGCACTGCTGCTCTCCTTTACGACAGTCAGGCTCCACAGTGCAAGCACTTCACTGGATATGTGAGTCAAAATTAGTGTGTGTGTGTGGGAAAATTTGTTTGGGTGCACTGGTGAGTGACGGGCTGACAAAATGAACGGCTTTACTAAACCCCAACTAAACTGATCATTACCAAAGAGCACAGCACAAATCAGTCAGATAGCACCTTGTCTCTTTAGTGACAACTCACATTTGTTTTTCATCAGTTAAAATGTGTCCAGATCCAACCGGATTATTTTCTCTACTCAGCTGCGAATGACGTTTGTGTTTCTAGCTTGATCTTCTTTCTAAAAGGGTCAACTCACATGATGCAACAAAAATGTTATGACACGACAGTGTGTGAATTGTAAAGTACAAAAAAAAAAAAAAAAAAATCGTGTATGTCTTCCTTTTCGTTCTGTCTTCCTTTTTGTTTGGTTTTATCTGGTTCCCCTGTATTTGGGTCTGGATCTAATTTACCCTGTGGTCTATTTCAGGTGGGGTCTGTCTTTCTTTGGTTCCTTTTAACATCTCATTTCTTAATAAATGTTCTTCAAAAATAAACTTCAGAAAGTGTCATTACAGAGAAAAAAGGAAAAGAGGTATTCCATGTTACTACTAAAAAAAAAAAAACACTTGTAGGGTTTACTGGGATATATTTCTGTGCGATATGCTGCCATCGTCTCTGCCGAGCATTATTCTACATTATCAGTGCACAGTTTCTGCTTCACAGATCTGCATTCCTTTGACCTCAAAAGCATTAGTCTCCATCTCCCCCGTCACAGGATCTGAAAGCGCTGCTATACTCGTGGGAGAGGGCTTTGCATTCCTGTGGGAACGTTGTGTTTTCGTCTTGGCATGAGGCAAATCTTTTTCTACACATGACATGGCCATGAAGTATAACACACAGAAGCTGGTGCCTGTAAGATAGACAGAATACAGAACACGGTTTTACAAGAGAAAGCGTTCTGACGGGAAGGAGCTGCTGGCCGTCACAGTTGCTGCCGACATGCGAGGAAAGGGTGCCATTTCTGTCACGCCACACTACATGTAATTGACAGCTCACGTCAGTCAGGCATGGGAAGTTAAAGAGAGCGAGTAAAACGAGGAGTGAGAGTATAGAGACAGGAAGAGGGGGAGCACTGACACACTGGTCAGTGCATTTTAATGTCAATTAAAAACCAACAGCATGACAGGAAACTCACCATAAAGCCAAAGAGCTGTGACACAGTGACTAATAGCAAGGACAGGCAGAGATGCCTGCCCACATCTCTTCCTTCTTGTGTTTATGCTCTTATTCCTCTTTGTCTCTCATTTTCCTTCCAAATCTTTCTCATTCTCTCTCTCTCTCCTTTAGTCTGCATCTCGGTACTCTCAATTTCTTTCCTTCAGCAACTCCTTGACCCCTTTGTGGTCTCTAATTTCTCTCCTTCTTCATGTGAGTCATGATAATGGCTGCTCCTCCTCTTGACCCCCTCACCTCACCTTTCAG
Organism: Mastacembelus armatus; assembly: GCF_900324485.2. Classification (NCBI taxonomy): domain Eukaryota; kingdom Metazoa; phylum Chordata; class Actinopteri; order Synbranchiformes; family Mastacembelidae; genus Mastacembelus; species Mastacembelus armatus. Next base: position 21,788,868 of record NC_046646.1, on the reverse strand, counting down.
GTCCACCAGATCCAAATGCCAAGTCTAATTTGCATAGAGCCCATTAGCTTTCCTCCAGTAACTCGAAAAAGGGGAAAGAGGCTCTGAATCACTTTGCTGCTCACAGAGTAATTGGGAATTTGTTTTTTCCACATCTATAGATGGGCTTTACACCTCCAGCAAAGTGAAGGGTCTCAGTTTTTGGGCTCAGATCACTGCATTTGTAAACCATCAACTTTGCTGTTTCAGTAATAGGGAGCACATTTATTTCTAAATTAACGAACAGCCACATCACAGCACATTTCAGCTCATTTTCCATCTACTTTAAATTATAGTTGTTAGTGTCTATGTTGTTGCTCTAAAAGGATGAGTTCTCACGCATTTCCACTTGACATGGCACCAAACATAATGATCTACAGTGCAAGTGCCAGCCACCGAGGGCACATGTAAGCTCATGAATTTTGCTCAAGGGTATGCCAACAACACACAGGACAGTCACTCTCCGTCCCACCATGAAATATGTAGGAGCTGACAGGTGCTTTCAGTGGTGCTTTATGAGACCTGAAACATAACTGTGCTCCTTTGTGCAGTTTGACACAGAAGTCTTAACTCCATGTAGCCCACGTGCTACATTTAGCCTCGTAAATCAATCTGGCTTCCTCTTGAAAGCTTTGTCTTTCCAGCCATAAAAATTACTGATGTACTCCTCAACTGGCTGCCACTGATTTATCCATAGCCATAAATGTTTCATTAGCGCATCAACGTTTTCAATGTGGTGCATCTTTTTTTTTTTTTTTTTTTTTAAGACAAGCTATGGGTTTGATTTCCGTTTCTTAAGTGTGACAACTAACTGTGTTATTTTAAATGAATGAATGATGCCTTTTTATATGGTAGTTAAATGTCCTTGAACTTGGACGCAGCTGTGGATGAGTTCAGTTTTTACACCCCTGCAGTAAAATCACATCACTTTAGAACATCAGTAGTTTATCTTAAAATGCAATTTAACAAGGTTTATATAAATGAATAACACAACAAGCATTAAATTCAGTTGTGATTAAAAATTGTCGCGCTACTTGCAATCGGGATAGAACATGTATTATGTCTGGCTAACGTGCAGAAACAGAAAGAAACTGCATCTCTTTTTGTTTGATAATCTCGTCTTGAAATATGAATCTGGCTCTCAAAAAGGAAAGAGGCCACAGATGAACCTTGATACTGCTGATTATATTATTTAACAGCAACTGTCAGTAATCCCAAAGTTTAAAATGTTTTTTTTTTTTTTATATATCAGGATGAGAAACTAAAGATATTCTTTCCTTTCTCAACATGTTTTCATGTCCTGCTACTGCTTCCTTTTCTCAACTCCCACTATGCCTGCCAGGCATTTCCATCAATAAGAACTCTCTGGTAGGTGCATCGTGCCCGTATGTGAGGAAATTGAGAAAAAAGCTCAGGCTCTCAACACTGTAGAAAACAGTCAGGAACAGCATTTTACCCATTAAAATACAGTTTTGCAGTCAAGATGCAAGCTCAAGCAGAACAGCTACAGTTACTGTTACAGGGGACTATGAGGCTGCATCTACATACTGGAAGAAAGGACGGCACATATAGCACATTTTGAGAGCACGGTTCTCTAAGTGAAGGAACCCTAACTGGCCTAAAGCTTGTGGAGCCTACGTCCTTTACTTATGAAGTTTATTAGTGTTGATGAATTGATTGAGGGTCTAATTGTTGCTCAGGTTTATGTTGTGTGTCCCAACCCTTTAACTAGTGTTTGAATAAGGGAACCAGCCTGACTGAAGGGTTGGGTGGTTTATATTTCATTTGTTTGGCTTCACCTTATAATCGTGTGACTCTCCTCCTACAGACTTAGTGTGAAGACACCTGGAAACTAAAGTTAGATGCTAGAAGACACGAGACACATTCAGAGGACTGTAAAAGCTTCACATTATGTGGCAGAGAAACAAACTTTGAATGTATATTTGTTTGAAAATGCAAATGTGTGGGTTTTGCAACGCTTCACGCCAGCCACACACTCAGCCGTGGCCAGATCAAACTCAAAGCGTTATCTCAAAGACGAGTGTGGCCATTTGTTACAGATCAGTGTCAGTTAACCAGAAGAACTCTGCTGTTCACACTTGGAAACTCTGCTTACTTCAGAAAGCATGACAGCAAAATAAAGAGACACAATCTTGGAGAGATAATCAACAAAAGAGCCCAAAGTGTTTCACAAGTGTTGCTCTCAGAGCTGGGCATCTATCAGGCCAAGGCTAAACAAATTTTATGCCTTTATCTCCTTCAGTGCAGTGGGATATATGACAACAGGTCAGCGTGGAGGGAGCTCAAACTGAATATTCCCCACCCACACTGATAATGGAGGCAATCAAAATAAAAAGATGATGGTCTCTCTGGAAAGCTACAAGATAGTTATTTCCAGTTTTCAAGTGAATATTGGATTAATTCTGAGAATTCTGGAAAGGTTTTCAAAATGAATGTTTTTCATAATTTGTCAATTTGTCTCTATATTTATATTAGTCAAGTATCTTTCGTTGTAGCTGACAGGAGGAGGAAGCTGCTGTAGAAAGTAACTGGGATGAGCATTCAAAGCTGAGTGACCAAACGCACAATCTACAATAATTGGGTGCACATTAAAGCAGTCCTTAGCTCAAATGAATAAGAAATAGCCTGCACATGTCCTGATCAATCACGTCACAGGCAGACAAAGACAGACACACTGAGCTGAGCAGGGCTGCACATAGATTTCTTACATTACAAGGGTCTAGACATTAGATTTTAATTAGACTTTATGTATTTTTATATCAGTCAGTGTCCAAAATCTTGTTCAGTCCAAAATCCTTTATGCCTCAACAGATTCCGATCAGGCATAGTATAAAGCACTACACAAAATACAAATTGTAAAAAACCATCAAAGATGTAGTGGATGCATCATTTCTTATCAAAGAACTATTCACCCATCAAACATTTTGAAACTGCTCTACTAATTTTAATGTAGGCCAGGTTTAAATGTGCACCAGGCAGCTGCATTATGTAGAAACAGCAACACAAACACACCTGTTGTTTGTAGACACTGATAGAGTTTGATGAGATTAGGAGAGTAAGACAAACCATCCATGTGCTACAAATGGTGTTCAGTAAAAAGTTGGGTATACTAAAACAACGACCGGGGACAGCATTTGGCTGCTATCACCGACTTTTGGTTTATTGGACAAATTGAGAATCAGAAGCCAAAATACGCAGTTTTGACATAGTGGCATTTTCTTATAGGATGCATTAACAGACGCTTATGCAGCGGGTGAATAGTCAGCATGGACTGCTAAAAGAGGTTTCTGTGCACCAGTCTGTCTTTTGGCAACCAGCATTAACAGGAGTCATTTCCACCTGCAGAGAGAAGGAAAGTGTAGAAATGTCTGCCAATGACCTGGTGGAAGAGATTTGTATGGGACTGGGCTCCCCCTGTTGGAGCACCCATGGAAATAAAGCCTTATTGTTCCGTGTCTCTGCTGAGTACACCTGTCTACACATGTTATCTGCAGGGACTGTTCAGGTAGTGGTTCTCAGCATTCAAAGGTGAAATGGCTTTTATCCATCATGCTGCTCACTGCTGGAACCTCCTTCCACTGTAACTCAGACTTAGCATTTTTAAGCTAAAGACTGATCTTTTTTCTATTCCTTTGAACCAATTACCCATTTTTAATAATTCTGTAGATTGTGGCGTGGACTTGTCTGTGATTTTATCTATGCTTGGACGTGTCTGTACTTTTTATTTGACATTTTATCTCTCATTTATCCTTTATCTCGTAATGTTTTAACGCTGTATTTTCTCTTTCTTTTGCATTATGCAAAGCACTTAATTGCCTTGTGTATGAAGATGAGCTATACGAATAAACTTGCTTTCACTTCCCTGTTTACGACATAATTACATTGGATTTATGGCGATTTCCGTGGTGTTGGGTGTCCTAGCAGGAGTGCCTGTTGCTGCACACCTAGCACTTCAGGATAAAGATTAAGTTGGTATCTGCAGCAGTTAATGGATGACCTTTGCAAATGTCTATTTAGGGATGGGCTGTAAAACAGTGAAGCAATCTAGTCACACACGATTCGCTCAAAATTGCGCACATTTAATAGAACAACTCCCGTCAGTGTATTTTCTCTGTGTGGAGATGTGCTGAGTTGAATTTCGGGTGTGCCAGTTATCACAGGAGTAAGAGCTGAGCCGTTCTCCCAGCATGTGCACGTTCAACAGCACAGAAATGGCCCAAAGAAACAGATTCTTACATAGCCACCTTTATCTCATTTCCTCACATTAATCATCCAAACCCCTCTGTCCCTCTATCATGTACTTGTAGCTGAAGCTGAAGCTGAAGCTGAAGCTGAAGCGTGCCAAGAGCTTCAGTTGGTGTTACGAGTAAACACAAAGGTTGCCAAGAGCATTCACAGGGGAGCTCCTGTTAATGGAGAGCAGAGTAGTGAGGGCGACGGAGAAGAAAGATTCAGAATCAAGAGTGTAGTGACTCCAGGACAACAACAACAATAAATAAATCCTGCCTTTCAATTCTTCCACCTTTTTCAACATGCAGTGCTCTCATCATCCCTTGCAATTAGCATCTCTGTCCCAGTCAGTTTATTAAGACTAAAATTTGATATAACATTCTCCTCGATACAGACGGACCAGACACTATTCAGGTTTAGAAATAAAATAAATAAATCACACAGCCAATAGCACAGCAGAACATGTTGGCATATGTCACCCAAATGTCACCTGCTTTAAACCTTTCCAAAGCATGCCATAACCTTCGCATATATATATATCTCTGGCTATACCCCCCCCCCCCAAACTGAGAAAGTATGGTGACACAAAGCTGAAAAGAAATCAGGCCAAAATGCCTTTAGCCATCTAATAGTACAGCCATCTGAGCCACTAAGCTGCCATATGCAGCCACAAATCTAAGCTATCTGTCCTCATCAAGAGTAATAGCCTTTTTCTTAAGCTGCCGTATGGCCCCGATGTTTTCCACTATACTGACTGTGAAAATTATTCTTGATTGTGTAGCCTGCAAAATGTTCTCTTTTCTGCTCTCGCAAATACGAAAATGTACTGCAACACACCAAAGCCCCAGTCAATTCCAGAGCTGCCGAGTCATACATCATATTCTGAGTGTATGGATTTCTAATATCTCGCTACAGCAGTCAAGATGATGTAACAGATATGGACTATGAGCACATATCAAATCTATTCCTTAAAGATATTCAATATGGCTGCCAAGAGACATTTGATCATATTATTAAAATAGATAACCTCTTATAGCTTAAATTATACTGTGAAATATCAAAAGTACTGCTGGAGGTAATTAGAAATGGGACGACATCTGTACACCAACTATTTAAAAAAAAGAAATGAATAGGAATAAGGTGTTCCTGTCATTCAATGGGATGTTCCAGCTGCTGCCATTTTGCATCCCCAGCTGAGCCAAACACTTGGCCTTCAATCTTAAGGATAAAAAGCAGCTTCCTTGGAAAACAACAGCAGTATGAGGTACACGCCGGTTGTAACATTACACCATTAAAGTATCTTCTGGCTTAAAGAAGTTCAGGATTTTAAGTGCTGCAGGCGACTTGCCAAAAACATGCCACGACTCAGCATTAAAAAACCCTTTCAACCCATTAGACAAAATGTAATAAGATGCAAAAACAACACATAAGGCTTGTATTATGTTTTCATGCTGAGCCCAACCAGATCTCATGCTAACAGTCCCAGCCACAGCGGGGACGGGGGGGAGGTGGGGTGCTCAGCTTCCCCACTTCTTGGTGAGATGGATTTTCTTCATCTGGACAATTTATAATGGGCCTTGAATCGGTCTCAGTCTGGGCCCTTGTCTGGGATCAATTTGCTTTTAGAGATTTTACCAGGAGCTATTGCCCATGACAACACAACTCTCAGGGTCCAAGGACATGGAAGCGCCCCCCCCCCATTCACACACACAATAAGGAGGAAACTGGACAAAGGGAATATGCATATAACCCCTTTGAAAACCAGATGATTCATCTCAAGTGGTTTATACCAACATAGTAAATTTCAGAGACTGTGGTGCACGTCTGCAACTGTAACCCTCCAGACAGCGACTCTAAAATACATTGCAGCCGAATAAAGCCATCAGCTGACAAGTGACTAGTGACTCGACAGGTTTTCCCAAATTCCATCAGCATGTCTTCAGCCCCACTCTGGGAAACAACACACTGGACCATGTTTTCAAAAATGATTTGTAAGCTGCAGAATGTTTCACCACCTTGGCCACATTTCTCCGCTTTTCCTGCCAATTTAGACCCTGCTGATCCAAAGACTCAAGCCATCAGGAAAAAATTGACTGATGGAGTTGCAGCAACTCTCCAGGAACACACAGGCTGGCACATGTCCAGCAGCACAAAACAACGTAGAGGCATGATGGTGTGTTTGAGGAAGTACCAACAATGCTTAGGGGAAAAAAAAAAAAAAAGCGTAAGAGCGTAAAGCCAGAATTGGTGATGGTGTTGCTGGATGTGGTGCAGCGTTCCTGACGCCATGGGAGGATGCACCACTGAGACATATGAATAGGAAATGCGTTGGTATGCTGAGTCAGTAACACAGCACTGGGGCTCGAGGTAAATGGAAAGCACTGGTTGTAAAGTGCATACTCACACTTTTTTTGTTTTGTTTGCTGAATTAGTTTATTAGGAGTTAGAAATGTGTGAAAACGTCTTTAAAGATAATTTTATCTAATATCCTTTAGAGTTTTACACTTTTAACTACCTCTTTTCAGTGTATGTATGTGTATATATTTTTTACTAAAAATACTAAATACCAAAAATAATTCTGGTTCTTGGGAAACAGCCTCTTTCTATGACAAATAGCAGCAGTACATCTCCACTGTATTCCACAATGCAGGGTGACACACACATGAACTACAAGTCAAAGACTTTCACAGCAAGAACTCTGCCAAACAAGTTTGGGTCAGATGAGGATGTGAAGCAAAGAAAAAAAAATCCAACTTTATGTCTTTTTGAGGCAGAAGTGCTGGTGTTAACCTGCTTTTCCTACTTTTTTTTGGGTCCCCTGACATTCTTCTTTGATGCTTTTATAGTTTTCCTGACAGTCTGTCTTCTCCGCTCCCCACCCGGTCTAATCCATGTACAGTCTTGTCTGACGGCTCAACTTGGAGCAGAGCAGGGGATGTTTGGGTGTGGGGGGGCTGCTCTCAGTGCACTTTTCTAACACAAGCTTTTCACTTCTCTTATCGGCTTCTAGCTACAGCCAGCACACCAGCTGGTTGAGAGACAGATGTGAGAGACAGAGAGAAAGAAAGGGAGTGTTGGTGGGAGGGTGGGAAACAACCAGACGCAGCAGGAGGCCCTTTACTATGGCAGAGTGGCAGTGGATGAAGAGGCAGGTTACAACATCCAGTTATGCTAAAAAAAAAAAAAACATCTCCTGACTGTGTTTCTATTCATAGAAAAGTCTGGGTAAAATGCGTGGGGCAGGGGAGTGTCCTTGGCTAGTGCAAACTCAAAATGTTCAGCTCACCTGTCATCCCTCGACTCATTTACTTTCACTCTAAATAGCCACTTCAGCATTTAATGTATTGCCCTGGGGTGACTCTGACTGCTGCTGAGTGCAATATTGTGTTTGCTTTTTAAAAGCCCAGAGAGCTGGGCCACTCCTTTTCCAGTACATAATTGCTGCCTAAGGATGGGTAAGGTTAAAAAAAAAAAAGATAGATTAGGGTAGATTTCATGAAGTTATAGAGATGTTTAGAGAACAGGGGGAAGGAGTAACCCAGACTCAATCTCCAAACTCCCACTGGGTGCTTATGTTAGCAGGAACACCATTAGCAACGATTAAAAAGCCATCACACTAACAGCTTGTGAACCTAAATAATCACAGGGTCCTTTTTCATTGACGCCTCCCTCCCATTTTCTGATGAGCCTGGAGTGCTGGTGCTTTCACCTTGTGGTACCAGAGGGACCCCATAATCGCTGTTATGTGTGTAGAGTACTTACAGTAGGAGGGCACCTATGGAATATTATAGTACTCAAAAAGACGTTCTTGAAAATAGAGCTTTGTATCTGTAATTTTAAATTTGGTACGCTTGTGCATTTAGGTTTATAACCTTAACTTGTGAGGTTAATTTGTTTAGATTTTATTTTGGGTTAAAAATGACAGTATTAATAAACTATTCAGACACATGATGCCATTGTCTTTAAATAAAAAATATTCTGTATAGTCTAAGTATTAGTTTCAAGATTTTCCATAACAATCTGAGTTCGTGATAATAGACATGAGCTTGCAGTTGATAACTTGTGTCTGTTTAGGTCTGCAGGTTTACATCTACTTCTCATTAATATAGCAGCAGTGCCATAGGTTAAACAGGGTAATACAACAGTAATCAACCTGTGAAAGGATGACTACTGTATGCAGACTGAAGTTTATCTGTCTTGTTATCCAAGGTTGGATGGCCCAACAGAAATAGACTGATTTTCTAACCCTTTTTGGACTCCTACAAACTACGTCACCGCACTAAAGCAAAAGGAGAATCTCCATCCTGATGTGATTTAGTTCAGCTCTGCCAATATTTGATAATGTTGCCCCCTCAGTTTGTAGAGTTTGAGGCACTGTATGTTTAATGTGACAAAAGCAAGGAAAAGCTGATCTATGTGTAGAAATTTAGGAAAGTGGAGTTACACATCTTTCAAACTCCCCTAAGCACAGATCAACCTGAACACTTCGGATACGCCATTTGTTCTCACTGCAGCACCAGGGATAGAGAGAGAGACAGAAGAGATAGAGAGAGAGAGACAGCTGTAGATAAGCAGATCCTAAAATTATAGCTGAATCCATTTAGTATGGACACATAAGCACAACAGTTTAAAACAAATATTTCACAAGTGACAAAACATTATCATTCAATGATGCTGTGCTTCACTTCTACAGTCTAATAAGTGGTTAAATTACAGATATTCTTGAAGATGTCTCCAAACTACGGGCCCTGAAGCACAGCTGGGCCTCAGAGCATTTTTTTACTGGACCGAAAGGAGCAAACAGAAAAAAATGATAATAAAAAAAATTGCTCCTATAAACTCTTTTTGTGGTATTTAACTGAACACTCCACATCTTACCTCCAACAATATTTTACTGCTTATGAACTACATTAGTTCAACAGGACAAATAACCATCTAGCTGTACTTATCTGTAATCAATATTAAACCACCCTAGCATCACTGAAATACCAAATTCAGAAGGATGATACCAGCCCAGGAACAGAGCGATACCCAGTCACCATCATTTCAGCTAAAGATTCATCCTCCTTGGGGACTGGCCTAAATATCACCCAGTAAATCACACTTCTTATTTACTAACACCAGTATGGCAGGATAGCTGCCTAGGGCACTTCTTATTCAATATTTGATTAAAAGTAGAAGTAAATAATTATTGAAAAAGTAAGAATATCACATTCTAATAATAAAAATAAAATTGCAGAGTTTCATAGTAGAGCAATGGGCCATTAATGTAGATGATATATATATATTTGAGAGCCAAAAAACAGATGTCAAACTAAATTAAACAGGTTTGTGAGCTGATGGAGTGAATGAAGCTCTCTCAATACTGTGCATTTCATGTTAGTAACAGTAACTTCAATACGTTACATACACAGTAGTATCTGGCCAAAGTATCTGATCAGTATCAGTATCTGATCAAACACAGATTCAACTTACGACATTGGTGTGTCTATAAAGGCTCAGTCGTACATAATGAAATTCAAATTTGTGAGATATGCCAGTCAAAGTGTCCATGCATGAAAACGGAGCCATTATCTGAGATGGGAAACTGGACTTCATGTTCTGGTGAGGGTTGGAAATGCTGTCTGTTCACTTTACTCATCTTCACATCGCCCCTGTGTAAGCTGCATCCACATCAGACTATTAGACGCCCCCCTCTTTCTTTTTAGCTCAATATTGATCTTAGATGCCAATCCAGAGACTCTGAGTAATTGAGTCTTATCTTGATGGTTGTAAGTTTAATGAGGTTGGCTGCAGCTGTAGATCTCTGCAGGCTGGTGAAGGGGACGGATGAAAGGGACGCCAACAGGGAGGGAGGGAAGCATCAAGGGACAGAACATAAGGTTTGTTGAAAGAAACTGGCCTAATAAGTGACTCTGACTAACTCACATGCTGGCAAATCACCTGCCAGACTTATAAACAACCCAGCCACTGTGTCACATTTCTGATGTCATCTGTATTGGGCTGTCAAACGCAGCACAGAAAAGTACCAGATAGGCAATCTTCCTGTCCAAAAACACAGACAAATGTAAAGATGCAATGTAATAGAATTGTAAGAAGCAACAATACTGAAGGGCACTGTGCATGTGCACCTGCTCACATGAAAGATAGCGTACATCTTGCAGCAGCATCTGAAACTCCAAGCTATTGTAAATTGTCTCTCAGTTTTCCTTGCAAGTGATGGGAAATATTATATCAAAAGCCTGGCCTTCATTTTCATCATAAATATTCCTTTGTTGTTTTCTCTTGCTTACAGCTTGCCATAAAAACATGTATATAGCCCCATTTTCATAGAATATACCTACATAGCGAATGTATCTTGAGCGATGTGTACTACATCATGGCTACTACATCCTGCACAGTCCCCCTAGATCTTTATGGGTCGTGTTATTTGGTTCCCCCGTAGTTGTGTCTGCACCAGCGATGAAAAATTCATGTGCACTTATTGTCAAATAAAGATATTATCATTTTAATACAGTAAACACTCAATCCACATTGAGCGGTTCATTGGTTTACATTGAACAACACGGCCAGAGAGAGGGTCAATACCTGTTTTCATTTAGGTTATGCACAAAATCAATTGCTCACAAGGAGAACGGATTTAATGAGTTGCAGTAACAAGTGCAATCAATTTTCTCTTGATCTGTCACAAGTCGACCAGACACATGATAAATATCGACTAAAGAAATGAAAACACTTTTTCTCCACACACATCTGTATCAGAATGAAGCAGCAACCAACATAAACAGGGCACCCTAAACAGGAGGTTTATGTCACTGTCTCACTGACTGACTGCTGGTCAGCCTGCCAACATGTTTTTGACCCCTCCACCTCGACCCTCCAACTCTCCTAGCTGGACCGAGGACAGCCAGTATAGACACAATGAGGGGATGCATGACAATGTACAAAAATGTCTAACTCATTTAATAATAATCCATCTCCTCCTCGTGCTTCCTGTGGACAGCCACTAAGGGGCTCACTGTCATTTAGAGGTGAGAGCCGCATGAGCCAACTACAGAAAATATTACTTTTATGCAGCGGCTGTGATATGACTGACAGCCTTGAATTGCTTTGCTCATGACCTTGGACAACGGGTGCTCACACTGACGTTTTCATTTTGAGTGTGTGTGAAATAGTGGCCCTGAAATCAAGCCTCACATCGATGGCGTTTTCCTCTGCTTTGTATTTTTAGACTGAATACAATATTCATATTCACATTCTGGCTTCAAGTATTACTATTTGTCTTTACTGTATTTTTTTTGTTCATAGAATACTTTTGAAAAGGGTGGTATTTTAAATTTATTTATGTCAGGAAGCAAAAGATTTATTTTCTGCCTGCCAGCTAATGGATATTATCAACTAATTGCTAAAGTGTGGAAATGTAAATGATGTGTAAAAACTGCTGTTAAAAATGAAATCTCACGTAACACTTTTTCTGACACTCGTTAGCAAGAGCGTGTGTCTGTTCACTTGGTAATAAGCTGAACTTCACAAAGAACAAGAACAAGAATTTGTGTTTTTATCCTCATAAATGTAGGTTTTCAGGAGCGATGCCAACAAACCTCCATTGACAAATCTAAGTCAATTTAGTTTTTTCATAAACAGTAAACTCTAATCAGGCCTGTGTGGGCCCAGCTCTTCGCTTTGTAGCTGTGGGCTGAGATCAGAGGTACCCTGAGAGCAAATCTATCCTTAAGAGGATAAAGCAAAGCCAATTTGTCTAATTCATTAAAATTTTCCTGAAAAACTGTTATCTGTTGTGTTTATTTTGCTGTTATGTTTTAGAGATGGACTTATTTGATACATTCTCAACAACTTCAGTGCTGAAGGTATTGTGTATTTGTTTTGGACAGTGTGATCAGCACCTCCTTCAAGCTGTTTCTCTTCATCGGTCAGAGAAAGTAAATAGTGACAAATGTTTTGTGGTCACATTGTTTCATCTATTTCTTTGAGGCACTGCCATCTCTCCTCATCCTCGCTGCCCTTTTCTTCTTCTTCTTTTCTTCCTGTCTCCTCATCTCCACACATACAGAAAACATTCACACACACACGCGCGCACACACGTGTGGTGCAATGAAAACATCAATCCTCAGGAGAGCATGTCCCTATGGCCTCAGCCAAGTGTGTGTGGGCTGATGAGGTGAAAATAATCTAAATGGTGTTCTGAGCGGCAGAAGTGGTGCACGACACACATACACACTCGCTGTAAATCGTATCATCACACCCTCATTGTGGCGTATGGGCCTTTCCAGAGCATGCCATTGCTCCAAAGGGGGTGAAAATATCGAAAATGAGTTGAACCTCTACTGAGATGGGGGGGGGGGGGGGGTCACTGCTTTTCTTTGCAATTTTCCATCCTTTTCTCTCATGGGTCAGTAATTGAGTGGTGGAAATTGGAGAAATTGCCACAAGTTGAAACAAAGTCACAAAACAGCTTTATTTTCTCACTTATATACGAACAGGGAAATAGCCAACTGGGAACAGATGAGAGGGACAGAAGGTGGTTTTATGTCTTTCCATGTTTGCACAAAACACAACACAAGTATGTGTGCACATGATTGTTGTATGTGTGTAGTCTGGCAGTCATTCAGTGGCAGTAATTTCCCTTGTCATATATAGTTGTGTTAGTAAAGATGCTCTCACTGGTCCCTAAGCTTGTTTCCAAATGTAGAGCAAAGTATCTCCTGACACACGACTGCACCTTGGCTGCTGGATGCAACTTGTTTTTATCTTCAAGGACAAGGTGACCTCTCATCATCGACTCTCGAAAGGGGAAAATTCAGAGCGTCTGAGCTACTGTGGCTGCTAAACAACACAAACAGACACTGTCCCATCAGCAGGGGGTGTGAGTATGAAGGAAAACCTGCAGCTGTTCACAGCGGCACTGAATGATAACTGTGGTCAGGTCTGTATGGCGGACACACAGACTTCCAAATAATAACAGATTCCTAACTGCACCGTGTTTGTATGCACAGTGGAAAATTAAAGTACAAAACAAGTCTGAGTGCTAAATGTGTAGTAACAAGAAAACACTTTACACAAAAACTTTCAAATCACAAATAAAAGTTAGTAGGCACGATAATTTATACAAACTCCCACATGAAATCAGTAATAAAATTCTGTATTCTAGTGGAGGGAAAAACACTCTGATCATAGTATTAAACAATTTATCACCCTAAAATCAAACAATAAAAGTTCAAAAGTAGATTTAGAATCTACTTTTAATCTTGGCAGAAAAATATATATTTTAAGATTTACTATTTTCACTTATCCCTTTGTAGAGGAACTACTTTGATTTTTGCTTTATCCATCCCTGGACTGATATATTCATAGAAAACAATAAGCATTCATCCACATGCATACAATCTGAATCTTGGCAATTTCTTTCCTCTGGCTTTGCAGTATCTACAGAAATGTAATCTGTGTGTCTGTATTAAAATTCATGAGGACAGATAAGAAGGGATTTTCATTAATGTGGGATTCAGAAGCTGGTAGTTTGGGGGGGGGGGGGGGGGTAAAAGCCAAAGCACTTTCAGCAGCACCTTCTAGGTCAGAACAGTGAGGTCAGGGAGGTTTAAGTTGCTGTGACAAGATTTACACATGTAATGTAATCACACTATTTACAGCAACGGAAAGTTTAATTCACTTTTGACTAATGTAACGTTTGTTAGTGTTACTGCATATTTCTGCTTCCCTACACCGCAGACATTTTCAGAATCCACTTGTGTTTGTGCACACGGCATTGACAATGTATTTGTATTCCACACATACACCGTATCACAGGGCTTTGCTATAAATCAAAAAGTTTCTGAAACCAACTTTATAACTGAATAACATATTTCTGTCATGCCAAAATATTCAACAATTTAATTCCTTCATACAGGTGCTGCCTGCTTGTGTAACATATTACAACAAATCTAACAGCCAGTCCGACTTTGCTGTATGGGTTTGTTTCATAAGAGAAGTCAGCATTGCTCCACCTGATAGTCTGAGGGCCATGTAATTAATGTTGGAGGAGGGTTCACAGGAGAAAGCTGATCTTGATGACAATATGTTGGCTGTGTGGGCACAGTCTGTCATCAGTCAATGTCACACAGGATAAAACAAAGCTAAATCTCAATATAGCTGCAGCGGTGCAGCTGGGAGCACGCCATGCATTTTGTATGGCAACAGGTGTGCAGGAGAGAGAGAGAAGCATGAGACAGGTAGGTGCGTGGCTCATGGGACAGGCAGGTTTTGTCGGAGGCAAGTGAGGTATATATATATCAAGTGACAGCTTGTCCAAAAATAAGCCAAGCACAGTTTGAGCTGTGTTAACCAGCAGCTCAGTGTAGTGACAGGGGTTATCCCCAACATCAGTGACTTGGTGTAGGAGTCTCCTCAGTCTATTACATAAACAGAAAATAATGGTTCTACTTCCCCTGAAACACCTGGCTGACGGAATAATGAGGGAACCAAGACCGTAAGGGCATTATTCCAGGTGTCAAATTTAAAACCAATCTTTAATCAGATTTAGAGGTTGCCAGATTTTCTTGTTTTAACAAACAGACATGTAAAAGTGTTCTTAAACACTAATATCACTCCTTGTGTCAACTTTGAGTGACAGCGCCCAAATATTCAGTAGCTGGTACGTACTACAGTTTTGCAACAGTTGGTATAAATCTACAACAACACACCTACAACAGTACAGTGTACCAGAGAAGCCAATGCACAAAGCAACAACATGAAAACATCACAGATATCAGCAGCTTGGGACCAACCCTGGTTTGATATAGAAAACAACATTCAACATTTGCTCAACTGACTGAGCACACAATATTAAAAACACACACACACACACACACACACACACACACACACACACACACACACACAAGGCTAATAACATATTTCCTCTTAAATGAAAAAGAAGTGAAACGAATCCAAAGATGTTGAATTGGATTGAAAGAAACGTTAGGAGGGACGCTGCTATTATTATTGACACTTCTTACTCTCACGACAAACTAATACAGAGCAGGTGCCAACAGTCTTTGTCAACAGTCTGCACTTCTGGCTCACACACACACACTGTTAATGAATAAGGAGGACAGAAGAAGAGTGCCACAACGCACTTTGTTTTAAGCATATGTCATGCTGTCTCCAGAAATTTGTTTGGTAGCAGGGTCTAGTCTGTGACTGCAGGCTTCCTGACAAGGCTTCAGGCACTTTCTAAGCACCACCTGGTCACTTATTAGCTCTGGCATGCATTGGAAGTGCTATTGATGCACAGCTAATGGAGAAAAACAGTCTCCACACTTGAGCCTATTTTCTCTATAGCCAGAGCTGGCAGAGAGACCCAACTACAGTCCTACTACACTGGTTAAACTGTGAAATGTACGTGGAAGGCATTATAAATTCAGACCATCTAATTAAAGCAAAAATGTAATCATCTGATTAACAAATCATCTATTAAAGAGCACCTCATTATACCTTACTAAGTTTGATTGGAAAACCTAGCCTCTCATTAAAACCATGTAGATTTAAGCCTTAAGCACAGAGTGGAGACAATGTCAGAAACAGTAATATCCTTGGAAAATTGAAACTTCACATCTACAAAACAGCCACTCAAGGCTCCAACTATACCTATGTGAATATCAGTATATCCACCATCTTATCCAGAACTGACGATTAAAAAAAATATCATGTTGGGTATTAGCATTGGTGGCAATTGTTGGCGTATGGTTACACACTTTTGGCTGTGACTGGAACAATGATTTCAGAAACAAGCAGTTGAGATTTTAATTTTCCCACATGGTGGCTGATCGCACTCCACATTATAGAATGAGCTAAGCGATGAGCTTTAAAATCAAGGTACTGCTCCTTTATATTGAGAGGGAGTCAGGTGAACTGAGGTAAACGATGCACATGCCCCTTGGCTGCCTGCCTTTGGGGGTGTTCAGGAAAATAACACACACAGAGGGAGAACCGAGACAACACTCAATTCCCTGATGACGTGAAAGTGCATGGAGGAAGACTTGGGAGAAGTTTCTCAAAAAGTTAAGCAGCTGTGCTCACACATTTGCCACTGCACCGATGACCACTACCAGATACTAAAAAATGAATAGGGACGGGTGGATTGACAGTTCTAGCTGTTAGCAATGAGGGCTGGATATTTCAGTGTAAGTATGCATCCAGTCAAAGTCACACAAGCATAACATTTAATTGCATCATGTGTAACGCAGGTAGAAAGATTTGACAAGGAAGAAGAATGTGTAGAAAAACAGTCTATAAGTCTAATGGATTTTTTTTTATATATAAAAAGTCTTTACCGGTGGAAGTGACCTCATCAGGGATGAGGGAAAAATATCAATTTGATGTGAGGGCATAAGTCAAACAAGAGGGAAATGAGTTGGTCTGTATTCGCTGCCTGACAATATTAAGACATGATGACACAGTCTCTGCTGTTATTTCTCTGTTACATGGACAGAAACAGGCTGAAATAAAGTGAACTGGCTTTGTGCACAAAACCTGGTGCGATAGTGCTGATTACAAATATTAGAAAAGTAAACCAGGTCGCATAAATCAAGCAGCTTGGCCAGCAGCATAAAACTAGCAAGATATATCGAATCATGAAGTGGCTGCTGTTAATTTTGCCAATAGTGAAATTTCCCACACTCTGACCTTTCAACTATATAACTTTCCAAATGTCTGCAGGATATAAACCTGCACAGTCTCACATCACATTTACATTTTTATAATTTAGCATCTCTTACGATCTAACTTGATTTATATACCAAGGTCTTGAATTTTCAGGGGAGTTAACAGACATTTTGGCTTTTTTTTTTTTAGATCTAACCTGACTTTAAACTAGACCGGTGTAGGGACAATTCTCAGAAATTTCAGACTAAACAGAACCAGCACTTCACCCAAAACACAGAGGAGTGCTGCAAGAGAGCCCAAAATAAAACTGACAGACACCCAGTCACACACAAATGTAATATTAAAATACAAGTAGTTGTTTATATTTCAGCTTCAAATTCTAGCTTTCCAAAAACAGCCCATCAGTGCAACACCAGACTGCACCCCAGGATCCACGCAAGTATTTTCACAAGCTCTCCTGTTCTTGTATCTCAGTCACTTAAGCTGCACCTTGCGAACAATAAATAGTTCAAGAGACTTGCTTTCATAAAATAAAATCTAAAAAAGATTAATAACAATAATAAATCCAACTGACCTCTTTTGATTGGCTAAGGGAAGGTTATTCCCTATTATTACTAGCATCATCTTACTGGATGAATAATTTCATAGCTAAGTTATGTACCATAATATTTCACAATTCCCCTTTTAGAATCCTAATATACCTCCTACATTTTTTGGGTCAATCATCTGGACATATGTGTAAACCGTTTTATGAGCAAAATCTGCTGTTTAATGTTCCGATGTGTTTGCCAAACCCCTACACCTGCCTGCTACGCCTATTCCAGTTATGGTTAATGAACTAGCCTCCACTGCTGACCTCCATACAGTTGACCTCTACCTCTCCATCGCCTCCTATAGCACACAGAGTGACAAAAGTTCTGCAGGAGCACACCCCACTGAGATGAAGTACGAGCATGACAATAGAGCGGAGGTCTCAGGTGTGTCTTGCATTCTGGTGTTGGTGAAAAATGTCACAGAGATGAATAGCAGAGAGAAAAACCAGGAATGTGTATGAGGGAGAATATTGGTGAGTTTATGTGAGTAAGAAAAAAAAGAGGTGGCGACAATAGAAAATCATTCAAATCACAAACTGTATGTGAACGGAGGTCAGCCAAAGTGAAGACAGCTCTATTCCTCCTCAGCGTCTCTGCATGTCTCCACCACATGTTCTGTCTTTACTGTCCTGTCCTTTCATCGGGGGCTTTACACAACCTTTAAAGTGCTAATCAGGAAAATCTGCATTTTTTTTTTAAGGCCTTAGATTATCATTGCTCTTTACCATCAGCTGCTTACAATAGAGAAAAAACTCCCACTAGGTGAGCCTAAGTTATTATTAACTGAACAAAGGCACCAGCATTGGTAGTGCATTATCATTTTTTCACCTTTCCCTGCAACATTACTTCTGCCTCTATTTATGCCTCTCAGTGCTGCTATCCTTCTTCACTGCCTTGCCTCTCCACATAAAAGTCAACCTAACTTTGCATTTCTCATTCTTGCTCAATGACTTGCCTCCTGCCATATTTTCTTTTCTTTCCAAACACCTTTCTATCATCTTTGCTGTCCCGCCCTCTCACCTTCTCCCCCGTGTGCAATAAAAGCTGTCTAGCAGTGGAACAACTGTGTTCACCTGCCAGGTTGAAAACAAAGCGACAGTTCTGTCACTATCCAGGTGCATAACAAGAAAAGGGGGGTTGGTCTCACATTCTCGATTCATCTTTTCGTTGTGTCATCACATTTCAGTTTTGCTATGACTGCAACTGAAAACACAGAAAACTTAAGATATAGTCAACATATTCACTGAACAACATTGTGAAAATAATTCTACTGTTCATCTAAACTGAGCAACACACGTCTGGCCACATATATGTATGAGTGGGGTGGAAATATGGGTTTATAAATTCTTTCTGTCCCTTTTTAGAACAGAAGAGGTTGATTTTCAGTCTAAGTGTCACAAAAAAACATCTGTCCATATATTTTGCAACTCAAGATTCTGATGAACTGTTTCTTTAAAAGGAACAGAAAATAAAAATCTAACTTTATCCCGACCGTTGGCAGAAAGTCATTTTCACAGCCCTGCTGTGAACTACAGTAGGTCTTTCTAGTTCAGCAGGACCTCCCTCTGTCTCTGTCATACTGACTGCCATTTGATCTGGGCCTGGCCCCCCTACTTTGGCAGTGCCAGACATATTTCAATAATTCAAGTGGTACAGGGTGTGGAGGCACTGCAGAGGATAGTGAACTAGTATGTGTGTGCGTGTGCGTGTGTGCGTGTGCGTGCATGTGTGTGTGTGTGTGAGGGGACATGTCAGAATAGTCACAGCTTTGTTCTACTTTATTAAAAGGAGAGAGAGGCCCTCTTTTGTTGACTAATGCAAAAAAGATGCAAGGCTAAATAAAAATGCTATTTCTGTTCATTCATGATATTTCTCATCTATCCATGACAGTGGTGACTTATTACCCCTAAAAAAAGAAACCTCCTTCCAATATCCTGCACCTACCCTCACCTCACTTTCTCCCTCCAATGTCTGTCCTCTTCTTTCCTTTTCGTCAAACATTCAAGTCCTCACTTTCATTTTCTCCTAAGTGGCAGAACAAAAGTGCTCCAACCCTGAGCAGAACAGTCTGAGCAGACCACCACAGGTTCACACACACTGGCACAGCGCATACACACACACACACCACAGAGTCATTAATCAAGACAGCATTACCACTGACTGACAGTAGCTCCAATAGCCTCATTTGTGATGAGATTTGGTATTTTCCTATGAAGGTCAAGGAGCATCACTTTTCTGCATGGACAGGGAGTACACACACACACACACACACACACACACACACACACACACACACACACACACACACACACACACACACACACACACACACACACACACACACACACACACACACACACACACACACACACACACACACACACACACACACACACACACACACACACACACACACACACACACACAAAATCATACGATTTGAAAAGGAGCTTCTCCCTCTAACAAAGCAGAATAAATGCCAGTCTCTTCAATCTGGCATGATTCATAACCTGCGAGTTAAGATACAGTACAATTAGGCAAAGTCTGGGAAAGATGAAACCCTGCTGTGTTTTCTCTGTACTAAGAAGTGCACTGGCAGTGCAATTATTCCATGAAACATTAGGAACTATTTATAATGATATGTATAGAAAGACATAATTCATTTGAATTATTCAAAACATTTTGATTAACATCCTGGTGATTATAATAAACTCTGGAAAAGCAGCTCCTTTGCTGTGACAGGGCTCGGATTGACGC
Source organism: Mastacembelus armatus (assembly GCF_900324485.2). Taxonomy (NCBI): domain Eukaryota; kingdom Metazoa; phylum Chordata; class Actinopteri; order Synbranchiformes; family Mastacembelidae; genus Mastacembelus; species Mastacembelus armatus. The sequence goes on along the minus strand of NC_046646.1, from coordinate 21,768,571 downwards.
CAAGAGTCAAGCATAGAAGAAGAGTAAAGATTTTAAAAACAAGAGAGGTGGATATGACTGTCAGAGCTTAATTAAAAAGTTTGCCATTATCCTCAGTGCTGTGTAACTTTCTGCACTATCTGTATCAGGCGGCATCATGCCCATTTTAGGGTTGATGGCTTTTAAGCAGCTGAAGCCAATATTTGTTTTCTTTCTCTTACTGATATTTCACCACACAAAAATACAAGTTTGCATTAACATATTTATTACTTCTCAAATATGGGAAAACAGAAACAATAATCATTAAACATTGGATTCACCATATGAAAACTCTTTTTAAAGAGTGCAACTATGCCACAGCTGAGAAGGTTGTCTAACATAGTAGAGACAGACATACACAGCATCAGAAATAGCATCTAAATCTGTTGACCACCCTTGTATGGATCTCAGAAGCTACTGTGGAAAGGTACATGAAAAACAATATGCCATGTGCACGTTTTCCATGTCTTTACTTTTGAAAAAAAAACAAAAAAAACAAAATGCATGTAACTACTTAGTATATTTCATTTTGATCCATCCATCATCTATACCAGCTTATTCCTATTTAGGCTGGAGCCTATCCCAGCTCTCTTTGGGTGAAAGGCAGGGGTCCACCCTGGACAGGTCCCCGGTCCATCACAGGGCCACATAGAGACAAACAACCTCACACACTCACACTCACTCCTATGGGCAATTTAGAGTCACCAATCAACCTGACATACATGTTTTTGGACTGTGGGAGGAAACCAGAGTACCTGGAGAAAACCCACACAAGCACGGGGAGAACATGCAGACTCCACACAGAAAGGCCCCTGATGGGTTTCGAACCAATAACCTTGCCCAGTATGAGGCTTATTGTGAGTAAATTTAGTATCTGTGGTTAATACATGTTGTACTAACATTTAGTGTTAGTGTTTTGTCCATAACCCTATTTAGCGTCAACCTACAGTGTTAAGCAGTGAATGCCCCCAGTCACACATCATTGGTAAGAACTGTAGCATCAGGTAGCATCATGTTGTAAATATACTGATTTTAGCCAAGTAATAAACTAACAGCATTTTCCTGTTCACTATTGCAACTCAAGCATCAAAATGTCATTTATGAGTACAGACAGCTCTCGACGGGGATGAGGTCTGATAATAAATGTAGTAGCTAAAGCAGCTGGTATTACTGCAACAAGTTGGCTTGATGTGAACATTAACATATGTGAAGCAGCTAGACACATGGCGTATTTTCTACTAATTGCCAGATTTTAATATAACTATCCTTCGTAGTCGCAGCAGCAGGACAAAGACAGCAGGAGACGAACTAAGAAGAAATCTTGCCTTCATTAAATATAATAATAATAATAACAATAGTGGCTTCAGTTCTGTTAGAGCTTTACCTTTAGAAGCCACAGGAAAGAGGAGACATGATAATGATTTTCAAGACGAGGCTAATGGTTCATGTTAAGTTCTGAAACTATGCCCCCTTGAAAATGTGATATATTTGCCTTCACTGTCTCTTCAATTACCTTCCCGTTTCTTGCAACTGCATCTCCCAATAACAGAATATGACAACCTCAACAAAATAAGGGCAACAAAATGTCACTGTTGTCAACTCTTTCTAGCAAAATTTAAGTAAAAAGGATTTTCTTACAGCAGTGAAATCCAGCAGCTACCAGGAAGGTAGTGGATTTACTTTAAAATAAATCCCTTTCAAATGTAATAAGCCCATCTCTGTAGTAAGTGCTCTTTGATGCCAGAAGGTTAAGTCAATCAGTTCATAAAAGCATCGTATGATTGGCAGAAATAACAGATGGCCACTGCATGAAATCATACACCCTCTCATCCACCCTCTCTCGAACATCCAATCTAGATTTCTAATAAAGACATCTCCCCATGTAGCAAAAGGATTGATTTTATCAGATCCTGTGTACCAATAAATAAGACTGTCAGCTCCCTGCAATAACACCACAAACCTGACAATGTCTCCACCTTCACAACTCAAGGTCATGGATTAATTTCCTTTTCCACAGCCCCATGAGCATTTTGGTATTTGCTTCATGGCTCCATCTTAAAAGGCTGCAAAGATTTCTTGGAAACAAACAGAAACACAACTACACATAGTGTGTAATCAGCACGTGTCATCTAGAGATTTCTACAGTCTGGATCACTGGTTCAACCTCCTCTTGTACACTCTGGTCAAAACCATTAAATCTGCAGCCATACCAAATTATGAACTGCTTGCAAATGTCACACACAAGCAAAATATTGATTGCCTGGAAATGTCACATAAGACCTTACATCAGTAGACAAGAGGGTCAGTAAAGTGCACAGAAGTTGCTTTAACTTATGGCATCTTATGCACCACAAAACAGCAATTTGTTTCTACATTTCAGCGAAACTTTCAATAAAAAAAACATCTAAGCAAAGATTTAATGGTGGAGCTAAACAAATAAATCAACTAAGCACCTGAACATATAACCTTTTAGGACCTTTATTAATCTGACGCAGGTCGCTTGAAGTTAAACCCATAAGAGATAACCCTTAATAGTGCTGAGAGGCAGAGTCAGTTCAGGCCTGGCAGCTGGAAAAAGTGGGAATGTAGCAGAATCTACGTTTGATCCCACAGTTCAAAATGTCACAGCACATCTTTGAGCGAAGAAAAACAAAACATTACAGTAATAACAGCAACTGGAGGAGACTGACAGGAGGGCCAAAACCATAAAGGTAAAGGATAGAAAAAAGTCTTTTAAACAGGGCCAGGAAAGCTTTGCAGAGTGGGTAGCAACTCCTGCTGAAGTGCCCTTGAGACAAGTTATGCTCGTACTGGGCAACTTGCTGTTGAAAACAGCATTCCCAAGTAAATTGTGCAGATTAAGAATGGCTGAGTAGCAGATCGATGACTAAACAAACTAATTTCAAACACTAGATCACATTAATTATAGTCTAATCTCAAGGTAGAATTAAATCCAGCCATCCAGAGTTGTGCTGGACTTCAGAGTATGTAGTCTGGGGTTCTCCATCTACCACCAAGTCACTGTAGCAGCACAGACAGAGCAGGACTCCCACAGGATCCTGGGTAATTTAGCAGGTAATGAGCACTCACACAGGACTGCTCATATTTGGCAGTGTAAAAATAAAGCACATGCATACACACACATATTTTCATAATTCATGTTTTCATACAGCTATAAACACACCTCTCTGCGGTATCTTACAACCGCTGCGGTCTTTTCCATGCGCCGACCAGCTGACAGAGACACACACACTAAACTCCCACAGAATGAAAACTGGTCTTTTTCATAGCAGCCACTTTGATTTGTAATAAAAATAAAGCACAGACAATATTAATAATGGCTCCTTTATATTTAAGTGTTCCACCACAGTTGGCACAATACCTTCATTCATTTCATTATGCACCTCTGTGCTTTGCCGACTCTGACGTGTTGTCAATGAAAAAGGTCTACGAACAAATTCAACTTGTACTGAGTCAAAATAATTATACGATAATAATTTTGCTGAATTCTTTTTTGTCAATAAAATTGATCTCTTCCTTTCCTTTACCATTTGTTCCTCTACACCAGTGGTGGAAACGTTCCAAAGATCTCACACCTGTTCCAAAAATACTTTAAATTTGACAACCAAGAGAAAAAGTATAAACAGGGTCACTGCCATGAAATAGAGAGAATGAAGCTGAAAGACTTAGGAACAGAGTTGGATCACCAAATCTATCAATCAGAAGTGGAGCATGAGAGACTTCAGACTGCAGAAAATTATACATGCCCTTGGGCAGATCAGGAGCCTTTGTCCCTCTGCAAGAAAATGACTGTTGCATTGAAATGACTCCAAATGGCTGAATGCTATACACGGGTCATTGATGGGCTACGGGTGTTTGGATGTGTGTGTATGTGCTGGTAGAGAGCGCCGCTCTAGCCACAGGCACACAGTCTCCATCCGATTAAACAGAGCAGGACGAGGTGATCATTCACCTCCACTTGCCCTTCTGAGGTCTCATATACAAGCACACACAAGCCAATAGAAGAGCAAATAGGAGGAGGTGCACGTGACGGCCACAGCTTGGAAAACAAGCACTAAAAACAGCTACTTGCCGTTGCTGCAGGCTTTATATATGTATTATGCCAGTATTTGATGTACGCCGTTTAATCGTACTGTATGTTTTTAACGACTTATGCATATTGTGTTTAGGTATTTGGTTGTTCTATCTGCCTGCAAGACAAATTTCCTCTTAGAAGTCCAAAGTCAAAGTAGTTTTAATACAGATGCCACCAAGATCGGAACAGCAGAGTGTGTGTCCAGGAAAGTTTCAGAAACGCAGGAATTTGCATCATGTTCTGTTCAAAGCTTGTATGTACTTCAACACATACAGTATCTGCAGCACCAACACAGTTTGCCCCCTTTATCACAGACTGTGCTACTGCAACTAAAGGTTTCAATTTCAATCAATGACTTTGTTTGTTTGGGTTGAGCGTAGAACAATGCACATCACGTGTCCTCAGAAAGGACTAAATGTAGCTTTTCTTTGTCCAACCAACAGTTTAAAATCCAAAAACATCCAGTTTATAATGATTCTTGACAAAAAAAAAAAAGCAGCGACCCCTAAAATCAAAGAAGCTTTTAAAAGGATGTTTGATTAGTCCTTAAAACTGTCCATTCAGTTTCCTTGATGAATTAACTGATTCAGAACTAATCAATTCAAAGTTAAACACAAGGTCATACCTGTTGTCAATGCCACCACCTGTGTCATGTCACATACACACTGCAGAGATCAAACCCTGGCAAGAGTTAGAGACTAAGCTTTCTTTTAATTAAGGTTTTTGGTCTTTTCTCGTCAAAGACGGCCTCAGACAGGAAAGCTTCAAGCCGGGCTGGTGTGGGCGGGGGTGAGGATGAAGAAAAGGACAACAAGGAAGACACTGATGAGGAGGAAACAGAAGCGAGGGAACAGTTGATCCGTTGTGGCGGGGAGCTCTGAGATCCAGAGTGTACACAGCAACATCAATCACAACAGTAATCTGGACCTACAGTCAGAGCATACTAACAATAGCTGATTGACTGATACACACACACACACACACACACACACACACACACACACACACACACACACACACACACACACACACACACACACACACACACGAGATGCTATACGAAGCCCACATGCAGTTTCACAGACAGATCCAATCAAACGGACACATAGACATAAGTAGAACCAGCCACAACCACCGTCTTGCACATGGGCGGTTTAAGTACAAGCAGCACACTAGAATCACAGTCTCCCTGCTAACGAGGGCCGACATATTATTCCCTCCCCTGCAACACTAAGGGATGGCACAGAAGCAGCGTGCATCTTAACAACACAGGCCAAGTTCGGCTGAAAAGATAATTCTTTCCTGGTGAGCGGAGCGTGTATGAGTCAAATTAAGTTAGATATACACACACACACCCACACACACACACACACACATACCCATCCTAACAGGCTCAGTGCATCTCTAGGAGGTCCAGTCAAAGCAGAGTGGTGGTGAAAACTAACGATAAAACCAAGGTTTAAGTCTAGCAGCTCCACTGAGTGTGTGGGCATGTGTATACATATGAGTGTCTTCTTCTAAATGACATGAAAGCTGGTTTGAAAACAGAGACAGGCTTGTAAGTTGAAATAGTTGCCTCTGGGCACTGTAGTCATCCATCAATCCAAAAAAAAAAAAAAAAAAAAAAAAAAAAAAAAATCACACATAACGATTATTCAGCTCTGAGGAGAAAGAGTGGGAACAAGTCAGAAGAGTTGAGTGGATAGAAAAAAAGAAAAAAAAAAGATTTGAGAACTAATCTAAGAACTTTATGTAAGAAATACTTAAACATGAATACGTATGTGATATACAGCATCTCCTAGTGACTGCGAGTATTTTTTGGTCGGTCATAATAATGAACCGAAATCCAGTCAGCAAATTCACATGAACAGTTCTGACCTTGCCACATGCACCAAGCAAACCTCAGCCTCCTCACAGCAGGGACTGACGAGTGACCTTCACAAACATACCAGCCAAAACTTCATTAGATCCACAGAAAGATCTCGGTTACTGTGGCTTTACTTTACAGCCGCTCCCACCACTGCAGGAAATATTCTAAACACTACATGTTTGAACTTAATAGTCCATAATCTTCCTTTCTATCTATTATGAAGATTATAATGAAGGAAATGGATCAACCTAAACCCAGTAGCCCATCAGATAAACATGTTAGCTATGATTCAAAATTACAAATTCCTTTCTCTAAAAACGTAATGACGTACTGAGTGTGGCAGCAGCATAAACAATAGAACAAGATTATACAGATTCGACAGGCCTGAATCTACAAAGAATAAAGGAAGGCATCTTATCCAGCAAGTTGTTCTGAGTGATATAACATCTGGACTGACAGGTGCCAAAAACTAGATAATGTGACTAAAGTGGAGGAATTGGTTAGATCCTTTAAATAAAAGGGTTTTTAACTTGCTGTATTTCCACTAAAAACACACGTATGGCGACTCTATAGCCAGTACTATGGTTGTCTGAGAGAGTGGTCAGAGTAAACACGATTACAGTCACTTATCTGTGAGTCAGAAGACATAGTCGGCTGGAGGAACCGTTAGAATTAACTACTGCACAGGAACATTTGTTTTCTTAATTTAGTGATTTAGCTCTGCCTCTGTTTTACAGTGAGCTGCGAACAGTTGGACGGGAAACAGAGACGGGAAGAAGTAGAGCTAAAGCCTTATTCAAACTGCCAACATCGCACATCAAGCCAACAATTCATTTCTTTACTAACACAGACTGTGTGGACAATGTCAGAATATACTTAAATATACGCATCATTACTGCCTGAAGCTCATTCGCATTTAAAAAACCGGTACCTGTGGATTTTTGGCATTTGGACTTCGAAATTCAATATTGCCTCAAATTAATTTGCTCCCAATCGATCCTGATCAACTAATTAATACTTTCTGCTTTAGGGGATCATTCCTGGATCTCTGGGGAAATAATGAAGCTGTGACATATTGTTGGAGTCAACACGGGACCAACAATTATTTTTTTTGCCCCAAGCCACCTAGAAGGTTCATCCGGCCCCAAATCGAAGTACAAGTACTTCAAATGTGTACTTGAGTAAATATTTATAGTTACACTCCACCACTAGGAACAAGTGTATGAATAAATAATGTCAACAGTGATGTTTACATCCCCAAAGAGCCAGAGGAAACACACTAAACAACAAGGTACCTAGTGCAGACCAGTATAAGGCCCAGAGCAGTCCACGTTCAACCACACTGAATATTAGCAACATGAAAACATCACAACACATCTGCAAACACCAGCCAGAGGAAAAACAGTCCTGCCCTTCAACAAAGTAACACAACCACATACAACACACAGCCAACAGGTACCAGGACATGACAAAACAGCTCACAATGAGCCAGGACTTACAGAGTCCGTGTGGAGAGGAGTCGACATCCCGGATTCCTCAGGTGGAAACAAATCCCCCAGGTGAGCAGGACCCTCGGGATCTGGGCTGAGGTTGTGTTTAAGGCCGACGAAATCATTTGGCATCAATTCCTCCACAAAGCAGCTGTCGGGGATCAAACTGTCTGTATGACTGTTTATATCGAGGTCCTGCCAACAATAACGGAACATCCAGAGGTTTCAGGTCCGCGTTTAGTTTGTGGCGCGTCTGTCCGCCATTATTTCACTGGAGAAGCTGTTTGGCTGCTGCTGTGCTTTTCTTCATTTAAGAAGTGATTTGACCTGTTTCACTGATGAAGCTTCGCTCCCGGTGACACCGGCTCTTTCTTTGGTTTGTCTTTAGAAAGAAATTAGCAGCAGAAAAACCCTGGAGCGTTTGAGGACGAGCAGCACACCTGTTCAGCACACCTGTTCAGAAGGAGTGGGCGGAGACAGGTTAAAGGTTAAAGGTTAACTTCCTGAAGAGGACTCCAGGTCATCTGAATAAAAAAAAAAATTAAAAAACATATATATTTTTATATTCTGGTTTGTTTGTTTGTTTGTTTGTTTGTTTTTGCTAGTAAACCATTGTCATTTACTAATAAAGTTTTATCAATTTGTTCTCTTTGATAATGTGAGGAAGGCAGAACTGCACCTAAAGATTATTCTCATTATCAATCAGTTTTATTTATTTTAATTCATTATTCTTTAGTATATAAAGTTCCAACACTTTAAAATAAAAATGGAGGATGAAGATGAGGAAGAGGAGTCTCTGAGATCCAGACACATGCTACAACATGTATTAGAAGAAAGCCCAGTGTTGTTAACTGCAGTGTTTTAAGTAAATAAGCTGATGCACTACAGACAATACTGATGACTGAAAGAGGCAGAAGAGGCTGCTGGTCAGTCAGAACTGCACCACAGTTCAACAAGACGTAAACACTCATTGGTCATCAATCAATTGTTGATTACAAATGTTTTCAACAGTACCAGGTAAATCTGAACAGCTATTTCAAATTCCACAGCAGCTGGGCACAAAATGAAACTGCTGAGGGAGACAGATTCACTCCAGGATGAATCTAACCAATATTTTCTTCTTCTTCTTCTTCTTCTTCTTCTTCCAGGAATCAGCATAAGAAGAAAAGAGACGATTCTCTGTCGTTAATGAAAACAGCACTGGCAGAGCTAAAAGGCAAAAATAACTTTTATGTCGGCTGCTTTGTGCACTCAATTAAACATGCAAAAAGAAAGCTTTTCATGCCTGATCACTGAACATCACTGTAATTAAAAAAAAAAAAAAACACAGTCTCTACTGTGTAACAGCCAGAATGTGATTTAAATGAAGGGCATGTGCTCACATGCTAAGGTGCTTTTGTACAGTAGTACAGTACAGTAGTACAGTACAGTAGTACAGTACAGTAGTACAGTACAGTAGTACAGTGTGTACTGCCTTCTGACCTTGAGCCATACTAGATAAAAAATACCAGATAAGACACAGGAGGATAATCTGTAACTTAAAGGAGGCCTTCAGGAGACTGAAGTGTCTTACCTTAAATCCAGCATAGCATAAAAGCTGCATTGTTACGTCATTGTTAAATTTGACCTAACAACACGCACAATTCATCTAAAGATCTGCAGGAGGCTTTATGACCCAGATCAGAGAATTAGACGTATTTAAAAGCTCAAAAGAGAAAAAACAGAGGAAAATACTGCAGTGACTGTAGCAGATCACAGAGTTTACTGAGGTGAATGAGAGCTACGAGGAGGAGGGATTTTTTCAGTGAGACGACCTGTTCAGGAGAGTAGAATTTGCTTTAAAGCTGAGGTATGTTTTGACATCCTTGATGTTTTTTTGCAGGGAAGCTCAAGAATCAATTTGCTAGCTTCAAAGCAATGGCCAGACTCTTAAAAGTCAACTCAAGAGAAAAATGCTGGATTTTGCACCCCTCTTAAGAGCCAGGGAAGCTGGGAAGACGCTGAACTTCTTGCACATTGTGACCTTCATTTACCAAGAAAACAACCCAGCCACAGATCGGACACCTGCTGCTTTCAGTACCAGTCAAAAGATCATAAGTCAGTGTTGATTAATTTTATTTAAAGTTTGTCCTGCTGCACTGTGGATGAAGATGCCACATGCAAAGCTGTAAAATGAGATACGTGTGAATTTTAACTCCTCGTAATCTGTGTGAATAATAATTTATACAACAAATAAACTTTGGAATGGGCCTTTAATCCCGTGTATCAGACTGGGAGGTTCCTGTGCAGTGGAGCTGCAGCTCAGAGGAGCTTAGACCTTCAGCATCCTGTTTCGTCTTATCATCACTACTGTTGCACTATTCTGTCTGCACATTTCTCTTGTCTCCTAAACTCTGTTGTGATCTCTCCATCTTTCTCTCTTGCTCTCTATTTCTTTCTCTTGACATCCAGTTCAAAGGATGGGCCTCCTGCTAAGTCTCCCCTCTCCCCTCACCTTTCTCATCCACTTCCCTGCAGCTCTTCCCCAGTTTCCTCAGTAGGGGGTACTTAGGTTTCCCTGTGCCACTTCTTGGTCTCTCTTTTTCTGTCTTCATCTCTCTTTCCCTTCATCCTTTCACTTTCTCTCTCACTGCTGCTGCTCCTTCCTCCTCTCTTCTTCCTCTCCCCATTTCTCCTTATGCTGCATCCATGTTTCTGCAAAGGCAGAAAGACAGAAATGAAATGTTAAAAAAAAAACACACAGTCCAGTGAGAAAATATTGTCTCAGCCTCTACACAACCTAAAATCTAAAAGTGCTGCTTATGTGGGAAACTCACTTTCAGCTGTTTTAATAGTTGATCTTTGACTGAAATGGCAAACACAGTGAAACGTGGAAGTGAACTTGAAGAGAAAACCTTTTGTTGTCGGAGATCAGCAACGTTTTAAATGTGCAAACAGCTGATCACAGTCTTCCTGTGTGGTTTTTAGCTGTCAAGATGCTGAACTGGTGTGTACAGAGCAGCAATATGTGTGTACACATCTTTCTATGGTTGTGCTGACACATTTTGCTTGGATACCATTCTTGTGAGGACATTTTGGCCGGTTTTCAAAACTTCAAGTGGTTTTTTGAGGGTTAAGACTTGGCTTTAGGGTTAGGGTCTGAATTAGGTTCAGGTTAGGGTTAAGGTCTAGGGAATGCATCATGACTATGCGTGTCCTCACAACTATAATGAGACATGACTGTGTGTGTGTGTGTGAAGTCAACGGCTGATCTGGTCAATCGACTTTCTTCTTCTTCTCCTCTAAATCATTTGACTTGACTCATTATTGAAAGGACCATCCAGATACTTTACTCTGTCAACAGACGCCTGGTGTTACTTCTTAAATACACACACACATTTGTAATCCTATATTTGTGAGAACATTCACACACATATTGCCCCTAACACTAACACTAACCTAAACCTGATTCTAACCTTGAACCTGAAAACCACGTCTGAACCTGGAAACAGTCTGTTGTGTCAGAAAGTGAGAATTTGCTTTGCCACACACATACCTGCTTACTCAAAAACCCAAGTACACACACACACACACACAGAGCCAGCCTTAGCATTGGCTGGTGAGGATAAACACACACTTAGTGACTCCTGTGAAGCTCAGAAACACACCAGAAAACATGGTTTTGGAGTGATCCCTTGCCAAGCTTGCTTAAGAAGGACAAGAGAGGATATGAACTGCAGCTAACCTCTGGTTTTGCACTAATAATGTGTGTAGGTGTGTAGACTGGGGATGATAGGAACACACACATTTTTATATGTGATGGATGGATGGATGGATGGATGGATGGATGGATGGATGGATGGATGGATGGATGGATGGATGGATGGATGGATGGATGGATAGATAGATAGATAGATAGATAGATAGATAGATAGATAGATAGATAGATAGATAGATAGATAGATAGATACTGGTTAAGATATTGATAAACAGATAATGATGATGATGATGATCACACATACACATATTCATTAACATAATACTTTCCGATCCTAACCCTAACCATCACAGCTAAATGAGCATCCCTAACCCTAACCTGAACCTCATTTACCCTGAATCCTCACGACAATGGTTTTCAAATACAATGCGCCCACGCAACTACAAAGAGACATGCAAACAGACATGCACAGAGTGAGGTAGCTACCCATTAAAAACAACAATTAAATCCCATTATTGAGGAGTGGAAGCTGTAGCCAACATGTTGAGGGATGAGAGGAGACCTTTGCACACAGGCCAAAGACAAAATATAACCATTACACCAACAAAAGCAGGACTGGATTGTTCCAACATGGACAACGTGTTAGTAATTTTCACCTTACTAGGACAGTCGGTCTCTGCAGGGACATATGCTTTCCAAATACTCTTTTGTCAGTAATCTTGCCTGTGGGTACAGAGACGCAGAGGCTAAGCTTTTCTACAATGCAGCACTGCCCCCTCCTGGTAGCCAGAGGAACAGCAGTAGAGCAAATTCAATCAAGATCAATCCTTTCACTTTTTATACATATAGACACATGCATATAAATGATAGTAAAAAAATCTACATTTTAAATGACAGCAGTTTGGATTTCCTGGAAGAAATGTAAGGACTTTGTGGATTTGACAAGAAGGTCAAAACTAGATATTTAAAAACTCCTCTGGTTAAAATATAATGATTGATCTGTATTGGAGGTGATTTATTGGTGAAATGTGCAAAAACATATAAATGAATATATTTCTGGCATCAATCTGAAACCAGCACAACTGAAGTTTAAAACAGAAATGCAGTCAGGTGGTTATGAACAGCGACCAGTGTGTAAACCTGTTGCAGGGGACAAAGGCAAACACATTTTCAATGCATAGAAAATGAAAGGGAACAAATTCAAAACTTCACTGACAAACACACTGCGTCTAAAAATTCAGTGGACGCAGAAGCTTGAAGGTTGACCTGTGGGCTTTTGAGCATTCGTTTACATTCTGCGAGCTTGTCAGGTCATTTATCTGCGCTGCACTGCTGACATTGCTGAGGACAGTGAGATGCAAGGACGCTGACCTCAACCAACAACAACCAACAAACTGCTTGAAGCCCTGAGGACACGTGACAAATTACCAGAAAGTCCCCTGAGGGTGTCACCTCAATATGTGGCTCTGTGACCCTCAACTAGTCCAGACTGGCGGACCTGAGGTTGAGGAAAGTCAGTAAAAAGAAAAATAAAAGCTTTTATTTATTTCTTCATGCATATGGAATACAACATACAAAACCTTTGATTTCCTGTTGCTCCTCTGTCATGACAATTCAAAGTTTTCCAGCAATCAATACTTTCATGAGCTGTGACAAATGGCTGGCAACGAACCATACACCCACATCCAAAAAACATTTTAAATTAGATGTTTTGCTTCCACTTTTTTATTTGTATACACTTACAGCCTTTCAAAACCAATACGAAACATTTCCTACATGTTATTCTCACAAGTGTCAGTGTTAAAAATGGAATTCTGGCACCAGGCTGACATTCACAAACATTGCTAACAAGCTAACAGGAGAAGTGCCAGATTCTCAAAAACACATACAAAGCTCCTGCTATGAGACCTCACTGACATTTTCAAGATAAGATGTGAAATGTGATCAACAGGCGAAAGCTGCTAATTAACCTGAATCTTCCAGAAACCTGGAATTAAAACGGGTATGTGAGCTGATAGTTTGTTTGAGTAAACTTAACTTGAATTAGTCATTGCAATCTCAAAAAGTTACAGTACAAAGACCTTAGCATCCTTACCCTGACCCTGCACTACGGGTTTTGTGAAACATGGGTGCGGAGACTCTGTGTGACACGTGGCAGAGCAGGTTCAGGACAAGAAGATGAACTGTAGACTTGACCCTGTTGCACATCACCTGTCCTCAGACAGAGCAGCTGATCACTGGACACAGTGGTCAAACTTAGAGTCACGTTGTCCTTCATCTAATACAACAGCGTCACTGACCCAAAAACACTGCATGGATGAAACATAAATCCCACGACTAGTTTGCTGTAAAGCAGGTATGTTTAAACTCACACTAGATAAGACATCAAATGCCGAAGAGAAACAACTACTTGCATATATAGGATTTGCATGACTTTGGATTCATGGGAAACACTGTGAGCTGATTATTTACTGAACCTCAGTAAATAACTGAAGTGGCATTACCCACATATGTTAGACAGGTGTGAAGAGTGCAAATATTTTAAAGGAAGGGTTAATTACTTTCATTAATAAAAAAAACCTTTCAGCGTCTCTAACTGTAGCTTATTGATATATAGTGAATTATTGTTTCGATCCTTATACAAGCAGAAATATAAAAGCAACATGTTGTTTGTTGTTGCCATTTTTACATTTCTTAGTGTAGAGATTGTACTGAAAGGTGCTAATTAGTGAGTCTTAGTACAAACACTGAATGCAAAGAAACGTGTTGCTTGTTGACAAGACGACTCCACAGGGCACCTTTAAGTATTTTTACATTTTTCTTTCTTGCTATCAGAGTCACACACACACACACACACTTTTAAGCTTAGTGAATGATACTAAACCCATTCAGATAATAAAGACAATAAAAAGTTTGAAACACAAAGAGCCTTTTACATGACGATGCAGAAGGTCAACCCAAACTAACTTATTTTTCATTTATGTATATGAGAACAACAGGCACAAGGGCAGCACAGACTGTACAAATGACAGAATATTTTCCAAACTGTTTTGCCTCACAAATTTTCATTTAGACAGGACTGTGTGAAAAGCCAATTCCCATGTGTGTGTGCAGCCCTCAGGTGATAAAGTTTCCGTTTTCCCACCTCCTGCTCGTGGCTTCTCCTGACAAAGTCACAACTTCAAAGTCAAAACAGTGGGGAGGTGTAATGCACACACACACACACACACACACACAACACACACACAACACACAACACACAACACACAACACACAACACACACACACACACACACACACTTTGTCATGCAGGACACAGATACAGCATAAAACCTGAGCGTGTCATCCAGTGAGGCTCTTTCACCCTTTGTGATGTATAATTGAAGCTGTGGTTAATTTCACCAACTTGTTTCAAGCCGAATCCCACTCGGAGCTGAACTTTCACTTTGTTGTGGAATATTCTCTCTGAAGTTGGAGAGACCAGTTCTTTGAATGTGCTGGATAACACGCTTCCCCCTTTTCAACACACCACCACCCTGACCCGTCTCCATTACACTTCGTTTTATCACAGAAAAAGTCTTTAAGAAGTAGCTCAGAGAATCCCAAAGTCAGATAGAGCAAAAGTTTCCTAAATGTCTTTTAAATTAGTCAGACTTCTGCTACTTATGCTTTGCTGTTTGGCTACTTCAGTGGACAAGAAGAAGCAGCTACTTGTTTTAATTTAAGAAAATACTAAACACATAAACAGACTAACTGTGAACATGTTCATTAGAACAACTTTATATGGTCCCAGTAATATCAGCTTCACAGTGTTGTCTGTGGATTATATAGAGTTATAATAACATTGTTAGTGGAAACACATATTGCTGTTTAATTTTTTAAATGTAATTGTTGGATCTTAAGTTGAAATCATTTTGATACTATTTCACACTTTTGCTGCTAATTTGTTTCAGCTCCAGTAGCTGCAAAGTTGTCTGGTGCAGTTTGGTATATCACACATTTGGCTGGCGTTTACTGCCTGCTCGTGATGACAAGTAGGTCCAGTGCATAAACACTGACAGGCTGATTATCATGAAATGTATTCTCAGCTGAGCCTGCACACATGCACCTGCAGTAGAACTGCACCACACAGCATTTAGCATACAGGGATAAACACACACACAGACCAGTATATTCTTCTTTTCGTCCTCCCGCACGCACACACACACGCCTCAACCAGCATGACTTCCTGGCCTTCTGTGTGACAGTAAACCTTTAATGAGTAATAAAAGGGACCTGACCTTGAGCACGGCGTGATATTCTCCGGCTCTGATTCGAGCTGAAATGCGGCTGATTGCAGCAGAAGGCAGTGAGACAGTGAGGACAGAACCAAGGACATTTGAACAACACGAGGTGAGAAGATTTACTGGTTAAAAGAGAAATTACAGTAACAAATTGTGGCTGCATTGGCCTCTGCATAAAGTATCCTGTCCAGCCTTTCCAGACTGAAACCACTCAAATATTACTATGAATTCAATTTATTCATATAGCACCAAAACATAAGAAAACAAATCATCTCAAGGCATAAATTAACATACTGAGGAGAGGAGAGGAGAGGAGAGGAGAGGAGAGGAGAGGAGAGGAGAGGAGAGGAGAGGAGAGGAGAGGAGAGGAGAGGAGAGGAGAGAGGAAAGGAGAGGGGAGAGGAGAGGAGAGGAGAGGAGAGGAGAGGAGAGGAGAGGAGAGGAGAGGAGAGGAGAGGAGAGGAGAGGAGAGGAGAGGAGAGGGGAGAGGAGAGGAGAGGAGAGGCTACTATGATACAGAAGTATATCAAAGCCAAAAGGTTTGAGGGCACACAAACCCAGTTTCAGGAGCTACTCAGTCTGCAGGTCAGCATTTGAGAGTGAGCAGGTCTTTAAGGTATAAAGGAGCATGATCATTAAGGGCTTTGTATTTAAGGACAATAATTTTAAATTCTATTCTGGATTTTACAGGGAGCCAATGAAGAGAAGTTAATACAGGATAGATACGATCTCTATTGGTAGTTTGTGTCAATACTCTGGATGCAACACTTTGGATTAACTGGAGGTTTTTTATGGCGTTAATGGGACGTCCTGAGAATGAAACAATAACAGTAATTTAGCCTTGAAGAAACAAATGCATGGATTAGTTTTTCTACATCATTTTCCAGACAGGATTTTCCTCATTTTAACCCATTATCTCCAAAATATATGACTCCTATAAGCCTCAGCTGTACTTGGTGTATAGACATAAACAGACATGCTGCTCTTAGGAGGTCAAACAACACCCAAAAATAAAGACACAAAATTCTTTCCGCTTAACATTTTATTCATTGTCCAAATTCATATCAGTAGACTTGGAGAAATAAAAGGTATTTTTTCCTTTTTAAACATTCTCTTCAACAAAAATATAACAACTATTTACAAACACTCGTAAAAAATACATAGAGCGTATGAGCAAAATCATCTTGTCTTTCTAAAAGACATAAGTTACATCAGCTATGAGAAGTGAGACAAAAGCAAACTTTAAGCTACAGACCAAATTAATACCTCTTTGTACAGATTGTGCAGCACACTCACCACATTTAAGCTTATAGTTGTGCATTTCTGCTCTAATGCCAAAAGATGTCTACATAAAACACATTCACATCTCTCTTATTGCATTCCAGGTAAACACGGCAGGACACGGGGGCTAAATCGCACTCGAGCAGAAGCTGTGATGGAGGTGAAACTTGTCTTCTCTAGTTTACGACATTAAAAACACAGACATGTTGTGTTCACAGTGCCAAGAGCCGATCACTACCAGATCCTCCATGAAACTGTATGTAGAGTGGGAAAAGAGGGAATTACTACTAAATAAATCCAGCTCTAAAGAAAAAACTAAACAACATTAAAACAAAGGAGCATTTAGAGTGTTTACAAAGAAATATGACAAAAAATTCCTTCACTGGGAAACAACATTGATGTGTGCAGAGAGTTTAAGAGTTTCACCTTAAAAACTCTGAACAATCATTTTATGGAAAAGAAAACTGTTGACTGGTGCAGCTATTTTTGCTAAAGCTATGCAAAAATTAATACTGATCTGTGGTGCAAAAGAAGAGGAGCTGTCGGTTTCTGACTCAGTCTGTTTTAAAGTTTCTACTAAAAGGATTGTTTAGAAATGGAAGAAGAAATGAGGGCAAAGGTCACAGTGGATACTCAGGATTCATAAAATCTCTGAAGCAATAGATGTGAAAATCCCTGCGGAGAAAGGCGGGGAGGGGAACTGGGGGACGACACTAGACACGGCATTTGGAGCAAACCTTGTTCTGTTCAATCAAACAGACAAGGACATACAAGCACCCAAAAACTCCTTTCAATCATCCAGCCTGAGTTTGACTGAGCTCTCCTTGTGCCATGAAACCAATGACAAGACACCTACAAGGGGCTCAACGTCTTGCAGACGAGAGCTGCAAAATAAACAGGGCTTTTATTGGAAATGACTTCTGAGACTTTCCTTATGTGCTGTACAGCCAGACTGAACCTCCGTGGGAGTTTTAAAAACGCTATGATGAACCCAACCTCGCACATATAATTGCACAACAAGCAAACACAGTCACATCCCAAAACACAGCAGCAATCACACTTATAGACAGATCAGAAATGGCACAAACAACATTGTGAGAGCAAAATCAGAAAACAGAAAGACATCTACCCAAAAAGGCAGAAACAGGGCGATCACAACCTCTGATTCTTTGATATAACAAAATATTCAAAAATAGTCTTTATAGAAGACTCTCTTTCTCTCAGCTATACACGATCAGTTAACATTAATTTACGGAAACAAAACAAAAATATATATGTATAAATTCATACATATGCCATGTATATATATATATATATATATATTAGCATTAATCATTTCAAGTCTTTGTGTGGCAAAACAAACAAAAGAAGCATCACAGAGAGTGAGACAGACAGCAGAAGGAGAAAAACATCCAATTCCAGTTACACCCCCACTGCACGACAAACACAAATAAAAATTATTGTCTATTTCCAAAACATTACTCAGAATGTACAAATTTGTCTGTTTTCAATACAAATAAAGAATTTTCAAGCTCATCCTTTAAATATTCTACAAAAAGTAATATGAACATGGAATGGAGATGCACGCAGGGTGTTAAAATACATTATCTGTTGACTTGATTTGTTGCTCGTTCTTTTAAATAAGAGAGAAAAACCGAGATGAGCAGTGTGAGCACACAGTCAACATTTATGCTCCATCTGCATATTCCTTCTGCATTATAAACAAATTTACAAGGTCAAATGAACCTGCAGCTTTATACTTTAACATTTCAGCTTGTAATTCAATAGACAGCTAGTCTAATAAACACTGTAAACAAAATGTATAAGCGTCCGTGTAAACACTGTCCTTTAAGCACACCAAGATTTTGGTGTGTGTGAGTGTATATGCATGCACGTTGTGTGCCCACATGTTGTGTGCTAATTTGCTTTTTTATAATAGCTGCTGCAATAAAATGACGACATGCGTTTTACTCTACAGGAAGCAGTGAGGCATTTGTTCTTCAGCTCATTAAAAACAAGTTATAATACAGTTTTTATAGAACATCCAGGAGGCAGCATGCCGCTAAAGTACCTCGTGCCAGACTGAACGAGCAGTAAGACAGGCGGTGGAGAGCGTGACATAAACACACAAAACTGCCCGAGAGACGCTGCTTGTCTTTTTTCTGTAAAGCTCGACAAAGAACAATGAGTGCTAAACACAAACAGACATGCTCTCTGTTAGTTCAGGAGTTCGTTTCTCTTCCTGAGAGGAGAACAACATACCACAGGGCTCTCTCTCTGGCTCCTGAGGGTTTTTCTGACCTCACATCAGCCAAACATGTCCGTATCAGGATAAAAAAGTTGGTTTTGTTGCTGTTTGAACTGAAGTTATTTATGTAAATTTACATCATCAGTGCCAGAACTTCAGAGGCCAATAAAGATGTCTAAAAAAAAATAATAATAATAATAAAATCTCCGAATCTGTTTTTCTTTTTCTCTCATTCATCTACATTCATCTTCTTTTGAGCTGACAGCAAACTACGAACAAAAAAAAAAAAAAAAATCAAGCCAATGTTTGTTCAGTCCAGTCTCTCTTTGCTGGCTCCTCCTCACTGTTCTCACATAAAAACTATGCAAAGCTCAGAGATTCAAATGAAAAGAAGAAAACACACTTTACAAAAAAACATCACTGTACAATGCTAAAACTGTAAAAAGCAAAGCAGAAAGCTGAAGCGCAGAACGGAGGTACATGGTGGTCTGTTTCCAAGGAGGCTGACGTCGTCTCACGATGCACCTTTACTGTCACTCGTTCCTTCTTTGTCTTTTTCATGACGCCGTTCTTATCTTCTTTTTTTGTGGCATGGTTTTAAAAAGAGACGACTGTATGAATCTGGGGAAGTGGAGATAGGTCACATCCCCCACTGGTGCGTTATGGTCGGTGGTGTCACACAGGGTGGTGCGCTGGGTTTGGAAAATGTGCTCTGACACGTGGTGACGGCGGGCTGCTCGCTAAGTCCAACGCCTCGTCAACACGACTTGGTCCGTGTGTAAGAATGTGTGTGTGCGTCCTTACACCGCTGACACCTGTTCATCTGTGAAGAGAAGACAGGACAGTGTTTGACAGGGAGTCTGCACATTGACGACATTTTACAGGGTTCATGCAGGTTCCACACACGTCACAATTTAAATACCCATTTCACAATCATACCAACCACAGCACGGTAATAATTAATGTAGTAGACATGAGTTGTTGACATGAGGGAACCTAATGGTATATTCTTTCAAATACAAGAGTGAAGATTCAGTCAGCTTTATCATTTCAGTATCCTATGGGGACGTACCATCGTCACTGTCAGCCAGCTCCTGTGGCGGGAGGCAGACACTGGGGGGTCTGGAGTGTGTGGAGACAACCGTCCGGGCTGCCTGGTGGTGGAGGTGATGGTTCCCAGCCAGCCTCCGTGCCTCAGCCAACCCCCCTGCTGCTCCCGGGCTCTGCAGGAGTTTGCTTCTCTGCAGGGCCACGCTGTAGTCTGGAGGTCTGAGGTGAGGAGGCCTGGGGAGGAGACCTCCAGGCCCACCTACTACTCCGTCTGTAAGGCCGAGATCCCCCAGAGCCAGACCCTGGTAGCCTGGAGGGGTGGGAGGGGGAGCTCGGTAACGCTCATCCTTGGTGGGGGAGGTGACACAGTACACTGGATGGAGGTGTACATCAAAAGAAAGAGGAAATGGAGCAAAGATGGAGGGGAATGAGGGATGAGGAGTGAGTGGGTGGGAGGGTGAAGAAGATTGGGTAGGGATTTAGTGCAAGGAGGGGGGAAAGAAAAAAATAAACAAATAATGAAAAATGAAATCAATGTGATGTTTCACTAACACGATACACAACTACACATGCAGCAAAATGTGTCAAAAACTAAAAGAAAAACATACAACAATCAGATGGACGGCTGCAGACACAGCCAGAACTAAAGCAGCAAATAACTGAGTCATCAGTTATTCGCCAGATTAATCGATTATTCGTTTGGTTCTTGAACGACGGGAAATAATGAAAAATGCTGGTCACAGGGGTATTGTTTTGTTTCACCAACAGAGCCAAACCTAAAGATATTACATGTGAGAATCTAGAAATATTTCAGAGAACGTCTGACAAACGATTAATCGATTATCAAAACCTGCGGCTGTTTTCTGGCCATGTATTAATATGTTAACTGATCTGGCAGTTCAGATTTGGCAACTGATCTAATACTGTCAGAACTCATCCTCAACATCCTTTACAACTTCAAGGTCCAGAATTATCAAAAAAAAAAGAGGAAATGTTAATTGCTATAAACTAGCAAACAGCATAGTCTGCACAGTCAGCAGGAGAAGCAGAAGAGAAATTTCTGATCTGGCTGATGAGGAAGCTCCATTACTCCTGTCAGACGCAGAGCCAACAGTGACAACGACGAGACCTGTTTAGGATCTCAGCCCAAGAACTAACAAAGGTGCAGCTACAGTGCAGCATTTACCAGCTGTTCACTAGAGCACAGCAAGCAAGAGGAAGCAGCAGTAATTCACCAAAACAAACAGTACGCTTCATTTACTGCATGTCTGTGTGATAGAAAATATGGGCAGCCTTTTGAAATCAGTATCTTAAGAAAGCTTAAGCTAAAGCTGGTGTCTTACAGCATGCCTTGTGAAACTCTATCTAGCAAAGCCTTGAACAGGGAAACCTGTTATACACTGTAACTACCTCGACACCTGCACAGCCCCCAGCAGACGCTCGCACAGGCAGCGAGAGCCACACCGTGTTCACAGGGAATCAAACTCACAACCTGAGCCCTCACCTATCAGGCCTTTCTCTGTGCTTGATGTCACCGTTTTGTAGGCAGGGTCTGTGCTTTGCCCTCCTTCCTCGTTGGATGGCGAGGAGGGGTGCTCTGATGTGTTCCGCCGCTTTATCGTCCCATAATTCCCCTCGTAGTTGTCTGACAGTGAGCTGGAGGACGCCCAGCTCTGCCGTGACTGATTGGACAGCTCCGAGCTGGAGTCTCTGAAGTGTTGTTTGGAGCCGCCCTCATTCGGCCACGCGTGACCGGCGGCCTCAGCCTCCGCTATGGGCCCGGCCAGTTGAGTGTGCTTGAAGCCGGCCAGATGCGTGTGTTGGAGAGAAAGCGGGTGCCCGTGGATGCCGTGGTCCCAAGGCCGGCAGGAGGAGGCGGGGAGGCTCTGGAAGGAATCATGGGAGTTGGAGGAGCAGGACGTCCAGCTGCCGCGGCCACTGTCGGCCACGGAGTCCAGAGAGGTGTGGTCTGGGGTCAGCTCCTCTGTTGAGACGGAGGACGTGAAGGTGGAACCTCGCATAACGTGTCCTCGCGCTAACGATGAAGAACTAGTGCAAATAGAAGAGACATCGAGAATATGAGACTTTAGAAGAGATTCATAATCAGCAGTGAAGTAAAAACAACGTGAAAGGACAGGAGGCAAAAAACTTGTGTTCATGTAACAGGCTAAAACCTGTAAAAGAAAGAAGAGAATGAGGGGAGGTTTATAAGATTATATCAAAGTATTGAGTGGTGTGAAGCAGCAGAGGTTCAATAACTAGAAAAAGCAGTTGGCATGCAGAGAGCCACACGCTAACACAACAACAACAAAACAAAAGATGACGAATGACAACGAGATCAAGTTCAGCGTTAACGCAGATGATCCATGTTGTCTACACACAGCGCTCAACTTCCCGCTGCAATGAAGTATTGCTCATGTCTAGATGAGTTATTTTATGTTTCGTGTTGCTCCACCTGTTGCCGTGAATGTCCAGCAGTACAGCTGCTCCTTTCAAAATCACAAAACAAAACTTTTCACAGTTTTTCACACATGATCGATCGCTACGTCTGGGTTTAAAAGCAACAACCAGCACTATGATTCACTGACGCAGTATCACTGGACAAACAAGCCACTTAATGTAAACAAGCCATATTTCATAAAAGTGGTCGGAGTTATAGAGCTGAGGTCATATAACATTAGACAGACTGACAGATGATGGGTGATGTTTTACAGTCTCCTCTTGATGAGACAGAATGGTCTGATCATGGAGGAACAATAAACAAACAGAAAGCCATAAAAAGGCGTATTGTTTACTCGGTCAGATTAAAAAGCCGCCTGTGTGAAAACCGATATGTTGTTAACTGAGAAAAGAAGGAAAAGCAGGGCAGTAAATGTAGGATGCTAATAAAAACCTGGTGTGTTTATGACTTCCTGCTCTCTGAGTTTTAATGAGGAAAGTACAGAATTGGATCCAGCTGGGAGAAGAAATAGAAGAGCAGCTTAAGGTAGCACCTTTTCACTCATGAGGATCTGATGATTATGTGTTTGTGCACTGGCTGTTTGATGTTTAAGGAAAATATATTTGCAGTTAAGTATCTGGATCACATGATGGAAAATATCCTTGAGCCAAGCTGAACCTCACTCAGATTAAATTCTTATGACTCTTGTGTTAGAAATCCCACAGCAATTATGTTATAGTGAAGGTAGAGGTCAGATATGTGCCAAATTAATTCTTTCTCTCCACTAAAACTTTACGAGTTTAAAAATGCTTGTGTTTTTCTTTAGAGTCCATCATCCGGACTTAATCTGGCATCTCACGAGGAGAATATATAGAGGTCTTGTAAAGAAATAAAGGGATTGAATGCATCAGTATCTTTACATGCATTAAAGAAACTAGAATTAAAGTTATGCAGGTAATCTGACCGAGAGAACAGTGTCCTCCAGGTGAAACAGAGCTGGGGGAACAAGGTTCTCACATAGTGACCCTGTTAAATGCCCCTTTTCCCCGTTAATTAATTTAACCAAACAGATTAGATCAAGTGAACTGAATTAATGTTGATTACCTTGTGCTGGGCTGGTTGTAATCAGCATTTAAGTGTGTGTGTGTTGCTGCTGTGATCCCAGCAGCTGCAGCAGTTGTTGTACTAGTAGATGTAGTAGTAATAGTGGCAGTAGTAGTACAGGCCCTGTTACTGCTGTTACAGCGCTCATCGGCCCCAGGTGCCGACACAGAGTCGACCGAACAGATACTGGAGCGTGAGGAGATCTCGCTGTGACTCGAGTCCGACAGGTTGTCTGCTTTACCAGCTGGGAGGAGGGTGTGACCTGCAGACAGGAAAAGGTGCATTTTTAACATTCATATTTGAGGATGAAGTAAGACACAGGTCTTACCAAGAGCAGAACATATATAGGAAGATGACTGGTTGGCAGCGTTTGACTCTACAGCTGTTTTACCTAAAACAGCTTCCTGTGGCACGACTGCAGCTAATTTTAGCTTGGACGGCCATGACGACCATTTTAACCAAACCCTGCAGATCCACCCAGCTGGTCATCGCTCTAACATTTTTATAAACAAATCCATCTCAGCCTTGACTCCATAATATGGAGAGGCAACATGAAGCGTCAGTTCCTTTTAATAGCAAATAGCTGATACTCATCATTGTGTCTATGTTATATCTTTAGTATGTTTTACCAGTGTTTAGAATTGTATAGAAAAAACAGTTAAAATGACATTACAAAAATTCATATCACATGCTGAACCAAATCAACTGTGGCTGCAGGGAAACTAAATGAACGTGGCAATAAAACACATTTTACAACAAAACTCATTAAACAAACTCAGAACACATCATAATGGTTTTCTTGCTGCTGCCTCAGACAAAATCAACTTTTTGCCTCTCAAATATCAATTGACAAAAAACGCTGAAGGATTCTCACTAAATCGATCATCAACAAAATGTCTCTACGAAAAACAACTAGGTCAATCAGTCAGAGGGTCTTTCTCCTGGTGTGTCTGTCCCTGCAGAGCCAAAGGAACGGGTTTGGGCTGACCGACCTCCTGGCTCTCTGCTCTGCCTGTCCTTGTCTCTCGTGCTGAGGTGAGGAGGACACAACGTCACCTGTTCCCTCCCTACCGTTCATGTGTGGCCTGACTGCCATCTGCCTCTCCCTGGACTCACTCCTGTCCCTCAAAATCCTGAATGGGGACATCAGTCTCATCCTGATGGGGGACTGTTGGGGATTGGGTCCCATTAATGGTGTCAGGGTTTTGGATCCTAGCTCTTGGGACCCACTATGGGTGATAGGATGCACCCCATGCATCCCTGTCCTTTTCTGTGTAGGGCGTCCAGCTCTTCCCCTCAACAGCATTAGCCCTGCATCTGTCTGTGCACCCTGGTTGTCCAGCTGCCTGGATCTCCCTCTCCTTAGCTCTGAAGGAAACAAATCTCTCTGAAGTGCCTGTGTCATCTCCTCTTTTCCCTTCTCATCATCACTTCTTTTCTCCTCCTCCTCCTCCTCCTCCACCTCCTCTATCTGATCCTCTCTCTTCCTGCTACTATCTTGGCTGTTCTGCCTCGTCATCAGTAGGATCCTCTTGTGGAGGAGAGCCCCACCTATGCCGTAGCTGCGCAGGCTGACAGTGCCGGCTTTTGTGCTGGCGTCACTCGTCAACGATGACGAAGATCCCGACAAATTCATCTGGCTGGAGTTCTGGGACTTGGCCACACCTCCCACTGAAAGAGGGAAAGGAAAACCAAAATAAACGATAAAAATAAGGACTTTAACCTTAGCCTGAATATGAGGACCTTCAATACAAAGTAACACTCTCAGTTATTATTTACAACAGAAATCATGTAAAAAATACATCAGAGGTCAGAGATATTCTGTGGCAGAGCTAAATGTTATGAAGGAATGAAAAGTGTGGACCATTAAATGACTTCTAGACGTCTATGCATGAGTAATTAACACTATTAGAACATCATTAATGTTGCAGATGTTGCTCCACCTTCTTTGGATAGAAACATAAAGGGTGAAAATCACTCTGTGTTGCAGACCTTTGCGTGGAGAGCCCTGCGGCGACACTGTGGGGCTGGAGTGAAGGGAGGAGATGGTGGAGACGGTGTCGTCAGACGGTCTCTTGGTGCTCCACTCCTCTGATGAGCTCACTGGAGGTTTCTTCACCACCTGGGGAGAATTGCAGTCTGGAGACGAAAAGAAAAAAAGAAAAACACAAGGTTAAAGAAAATCAAAGTCGCCTTTAATAATACAGAACCAGCAACTGTGGGTTCATTGGATTTTTCAAATAATTATTCCAGGTGATAATCATGATGCATAGTATAGAGAGGGTGTTCTCACTAGAGATGCCTATGTCCTTAGCAGTGCTCTTCTTTCGTAGAGGGTTCAGGGGAACCTGGACCTGAAGGACTTGTGACACCCTGTTTTGTGTTTTCCCAGAGGGCAGAGCCGACCGCAGAGACACTGGAGACATGTCTGACTTTGTGGATCTTCTCTCACTGAAGTTCTTAGACACTAAAACCACAGATGACAAATGTATAAAAAATCTATTACTTCAATTTTCCTTAAAGCTCCTACTGCTTCTACACCTCATGTTCAGTTATGAGGAGGTATTTTAGTGACTTGGACCATAACACACTGACATACTTTGCTATTATTACAATGTGTTCAATACTACGGGAAAATGATGCCCTTTAAAAGCTTTTATTTTATAAAATAAATAATTATCTGTATACTTTGTTCACAGGGAGAATTACAGCATCTCACTTGTTTGATCAGCTCCCTCATGTTATTTGTTGTAGGACACTTGAACATGCACTAGGTGGCAGTGTAGGTCAATAATGTTAACCTATAATAATAACCAATAATCTAACCAGGGTGCAGTGGATGCTGTCAGATGAGTTTTCATTCAGTGAAATCAGAGATTTTGAGTTTTAAAAAAATATATAAGTGTTTAAGTTTGATTTAGCCTGTTAAGTCTCCTACAGTTAAATGGAAAATATATAAAAGTACAGACTGAGGGTCAAAGGTTTTGCACATTATGGTAATGCAAATTCTATTTCTGTCTCATTAACAAATACTAATGTCATAAAAAATATATTGAAAACTAAGGAACTAATAAAAGTTTGACTGACTGTGTTACTCACAGGTGCTGTAGGCCGGTTCACACTGCAGGGACATAACTTGGTGTTTCTCCTCGTCCGTCTCCACCGTCAGATTGGACAGGTACTGCTTCACCTTTCTGGCCATCTGAGCATCCTCGTACAGCTTCTTTGCGTTAAGAAGCGAGCTGCGGCGTACTCGCTTCTTATGGGCGCCGCCCTGCACGTCCAGCATGTTGGAGTTGGTGCTGCCCTGACTCAAAGACCTAATGAGGGAAAGAGAGAGCAAGGAAGAAGAGGGAAAGAAAGAATAAAAGGATAATAAAGACAGAAGGTGATGAGATGAAGAAAGCGAAGGAGAAGAAAGAAGTAAACAGCATGTTGGAAAATGTGGAGGTTTGGAGAAGTGAGATAGAGGGAGATAAATGAAAAGCATAAGACAGAAAAAGAAGAAATGTACATGGAAGTATAAAGGTAGAAAACAAGGCAGATGGAGAACGAGAAGGAAAAAAACAGTAAACAACAATCAGAACAATCATCAATAAAAGTACTTTCTTATCAAATACCTCTTCTAGAATAAAACCTCTACATCTGTCTTTGTGTTGGAGCATAGCATTTTAAAACAGGACCATGCAAACTGGGAGGGAGGCAGCTCTTGCTGGTGTGCCATGCTATCACAGTATGAACAGCAGAACATTCTGTCAGATGGAGGCAAAAAGGGTTAGCAAACAATGATGCGCAAGATTCAATATGGGAATGAACAAAACTGAAATCTGAGTCAAATAGCATCTGTTTGTTTTACTGTGCCTTGATCTGGACGATAAGCGAGGTTTGTAATACAGAACTTCAGCTCTTGTTTAAAGTGCATTCTTGAGTTTTCAGTCAAACCACATGAGCTTCGTCTGCAGACTGAGTTTGCATGCTTGCTGTGGAAATGTAAAATACGATATAATTCCTTTGAGTCCTTCAAGAACTTTTTGTCCATGTTGGCTTAAAAGTTGAGGTTCAATGTCCATTTGGCTGAAGTTCTGGCTGTGAAAACTTGATCTGCTCAACTGCTGTTTCCAAGATCAAGACTGAACATTTAACCTCTACCTCTTTAATGAATGGGAAACTCCATCTGCTCTAATACAGGCACTAAATAGACCTTAAGGTGATATTATTTAATCAGGGGCTTTTAGCTCCTTTATATATTATACAGACGGTTTGTTAGTTTTTCTCTTTTCTCTTTGTATTTAAATGGATGAAAATCCAAACTCCTGCTTTTATTCTTTACTATCACTGTGTGAACATGTTTAAAACCTCTTGATCAGAACAAACAGGAGGTATTTCAAGCTACTATATGACTCAAACATACATCTTTATGAACAGGGCAAAATGATTAATGGGTCAGTGATGAACTTCAGCATGGTTCAGGTGAATGGGAACTGCAAATGGAAGGGTTAATCACACACAAGCACAGGCAGACACGAACATACACTCAGATATAGTAAAGGGGGGACATGCAGAGTTTATGGTGGAATGGATGCAGGGTGCATTGACTTTCTGCTGGTCCAGACTGAAACGGGATAAAACTGGTACCAGGACAAACTTACCCTAAACTCTTCCACCTCTTCTTCCTGCAAGCAAGAGGCGTGAAGATTGAAGTGTGACTTAAAGACAAGTTCAAGGGTCAAGGGGAGGGAAGAGGAAGAGACAAGACTATGTAGAGATCATGCCACCGCACACAAAGAGGAATGATTGGAGATGGGAAGACACCAGACATAGGACATCTCCCCATATAAACCTGAACAGTGTGTGTTATCAGGCACAAACAGGGTCCTTGTGCCAACTTGTGTTGTTTTTGAAAAACTTATATAGATACATATTATTTTTATAGCTGAAAAATTTCCTCTGAGGTCTTGAGCTTGTAGTTTGAAGGGAGTGTCTGCAGGGGGCAGTCATGCACTGCAGCAGTGACAGACTGTGATAAACACACACGAACAGTGATATAAACTACACACTGCGGTTGGCATCAATTCTACCTCATTCCCAGTCGATCCATGCCTTGTGTACTTGTGCTGTTACATTCCAGGTGAGGAATGCAATCAAAATACCAAGAGCCATGAACTGGACAGGAGGTGAATGGGAATTGATCGAACCAGACCTTGAGTGTGTGCCTGATCCTGCTGGTGTAGGATCCAGGCTGGTTGGTGGAGGTATGGTGTGGTGGTTCCCTTTTTGCCCACATTTGTAACCTTCTGTACTAAAGGTGTCTTTTCTAAAACCAGGAATCTACCTTGTTCGCATGCCTCTTTCTGAGAAATATCAGTTTTGCTACAGTCAGGCTGACAGGAAACAGGAAGAGCTGATTTCAAAGGTGAACACATTTATAAAAAAAAAAAAATCACTTCTGTAGAAAAACCCATGACAATTACCCATCACTTAAAAATCGACCTTAATTTTATCACCAGCAAATGAAAACAGTTTTATGTGACTCGTCTCTAAGACCAACAGCAGAACTGAGTTAAAGCAAATATAGTAACTCTTAAAAAGAGAAAGTTTCAGGAGTTGTTTTATCAGCACAGCTAACCTCTGTCTGAACATGAGAGCAGGGTCCATGTTGGCTGAGGTCATCCGCACTACGTGTCTGATCTCCTTGGCGATCATCCTCAGCTTCTCAAAATTCACAAGACCGTCCACATTGGAGTCATTGCCTGGGAGGGTGAACACAAGTAGAGACACACACACACACACACACACACACACACACACACACACACACACACACACACACACACACACACACACACACACACACACACACACACACACACACACACAGACACGTGCACAGATGTTAAGTGTGAAGTCAGCAGTCTGCACTGTGAAAGAGAAACGGTTTATGGTTTGGGAGTCTTGTGAGATGCAATCAGCAACAACATTTCTATGACGCTCAAAGTAAAACTCGCTTTGTTCTGGTCTTTCTCCTTTGGTGTTTTTCACCATTTCACCATTTTGCAGCTTGCACATTTAAGGAAACTTCTTTCAATTCTAGCAAGGCCAGAAATAGGTTTATAAAAACAAAACCTTAATGGAGAAGTCAACTGGTTTAGTTTTGACCTGAGTCGGTGAGAGATATTAAAAACGCAAGATGGGGAAGTCTTTAGCAGAAGTAAACCCCCTGAATGAGCCTGAAATTGACCTTCCGCTCAACACAGAGGAAGTAGAGAGCATCAAACTGTACAGAATGACATGTCAACCTTCAAAAATTGCCTGTCTTGCTTTTCAGTCTCCGTGTGACACGTAAAGGAAATGTAGCAACGTGAAGCTAATAAGCCAAAAAAAAAAAAAAAAAAAAAAAAAAGGCTCATTCTCTTTACAAAGCCATTTACCTTCATGTAAGAAAGTCAGGTCCTTCTTGACCACTGGGAAAAGTGGGATGATGGGTGGCTGCATGCTCTGGCTGCTCAGGACGTTGCGGTACTTTGCCATGTTTCTGGATGGGTCAAAGATGTCCTGCAGGTCCCCAAACAGCTTCTCGTATTTACTGGGCAGTTTTTCCCATGAACTCCGTAGCCGAGCCACCGGTGCAAGGTTCAGACCACTACGTGGGAGAAGAACAGGTGCACGGGGGAATCAGGGACACAGCGATAAATAGGTTATGGTGGAAAGAGGAGGGGAAATGATAGAGGTAGAAATGGTAAAGCAGGGTTGGCTAACTGTGGTCCTCGAGGGCCACTGCCCTGCTTGTTTTCCAGCTACCCCTGCCCTCCCATCTTCTGACTGATCACCATCTGGGTAATCAGCAGTGATAGCAGGAAAACAAACAGGGCAGTGTCCCTTGAGGACTCGGGTCACCTACCCCTGGTGGAGATAATCCGCTTGGACTCTTTATATAGTAAATTGAAATGAGCACACTTCAAAATAAAACATTAACATATCTGTACAACTGTAACCAGGCTACACTACAGACAGCATGAGGTGGTGTTCCTGAATAATTACTCTCATGACCAGGGACTGTGGATGCACTAAACAGGGTAAGAAGTACAAGTTGTCAGGGGGCATTATCTGCAGGCCCCATGTGCATAGTCTGATTCAGCAGCTTTTAAACAGCTGGGGCCATCTTCCACTCCAGCTGTCATAAAGACCTGAGCAGAATTCAGTAACGTCTTAAATCAGGTCTTAAAATGATGGCAATAATGTAAGTTTCCCTACTACTGACTACTTATATGTTGGACTTAAAAAGTTTTGTGGGCCTTCCTCAACATGTAATTCATGCTGATACAGTATTTACTGGAAATCACATTGACATTTTGTGCAGTGCTTGTTTTTTTTTTCTCTAATGCTCCTTTATTCTTTGTCACATGATACCAGGCCGAGATCAGGAAGAACGACCTCTATCACCTGGAAATCTGCTTGTAGATTTGTTGTTGGTAAAGATCAGAAAGGTGCTACTGTAAAAAAGTGCCATCTGCATTAAAATGAAACTCAGAGTGTTTCAGGATGTCTCCCCTCATGAGGGTTCTACCTGTTCTCACAAGGCCACAGTTATTTACAGCCTTGGTCAGTGTAACACCCATCTAGAGCCAAACCTCAGAGGCCTGAGGGGATGACAGTAGCCAACAGAAAGTGTAACTGTTGCTAAGGGACCTTTGCTTTAAAAGCCACAGGACTGAAATGTCTGTGTGGTTTGGGAGGATCAGGGCTGAGTCAGCGGATGAGGATGTGAAGAAGGACACATGTGGAGTAAACGCTCGCTGAACTAACAATTCTGGCTGTGATGTTTCTCCATTACACCATGTGAGTCAAAATGAGGTAAATGATGAAACAATGTGTCATCACATTTTATTTAGGAAGCGAGTTCCCACCTGATGATGGCGAACATGGAGTTGAAGTTCTTGCATTCCCTGCAGTGCAGGGCGATCTTGATGAAGTGTTTGATGGTCTTCATCCTCTTCAGGGCGTTGGGCTCCTTCAGGATCTCTGTGGCGACCCAGAATGTCTCCTGGTTTATCACCTCCTCAAACTGTTTCAGGTTGCCACTTCCTGCTGTGGAGTCCAGCTTGAACAAGTCGTCCACGTACCTGGGAGCCACGACAAACAGGTTAAAATAGTGCACAGGGATGTTTTTCAAAGCAAAACAACAAACATTCTGTGATGCTCATGATATCCCCAGTACTTTTACTGCCTCTACTTAAAATGGAAAATAACCACATACTCTGTGGACTCGATGTTCCTGAAGAGCTCAAAGTCTCTCATGGAGAGCTGGGCGGCGACCTCCATGGTGCTGAGCTGCAGCAGAGAGATCTGACTCTCTCTCAGAAGGTCCTGGGCGTCCTCGTCTGAACACAATGTCTCTGTCTCCATGTTGTTCTTCAGGTAGTACCTACAGGACAGACAGCACAGGGGGAGATCAGATGTAGAAGGTGGAATATAGCTATCAACTAAAAGATCTGCATCACAGACTTAACAGACCTCTGTTGTCACTTTATCAAAAAACTAAAAATGAAAGAGGAACTATTAAGTTTAATAAACACTGAGTCTAAAGACTGGGAGGGAGATTATCTGACTAATTATAAAGTATACAATATATCATGATACTGCGAAATCATTTGTGTGACGGCACAAAGTTTACTTTTAGAGATGCATAACTACAGCAGATAAATCTGCAATATCCTCTGTTGCTTTAATAGAGGCTGCAGAGGCAGCAGGTGGGTGGTCAAGATGCAGTTTATCAGCAAGATGAGCACATAAATCCAGATAATTCTCTTAAATGTTCCTCTCATTCACATTTCATTTTAAGTGGACACACTTAAAATGAAATGTGATTAGTTTGAGCAAAGGGAAAGATGTCTGATGGAGTACATCCATATTTTAGTTTGGTGTAAAGAAGGAGGGAGGGCCATTTCTCTTTAGGCCTGATCGCCAACAGTTTTTCCAGGAGAGCTTCCAGCAACAGGCTCTTTCTTACCTCGTTATGTGCTACTGTGTTTATAAATCTAAAACCCCCGCTCCCCACTTCCATGCTAATGGAGCAGTAATGTGGTCATCTAGGAATGCAGCACCTGAGAGCACTAGGACCCTCAGGGGCAAAGCATTGGCATGGACACGACTCTAAATTGCCCTCTGTTAGACTCCCAGAAGAGCCGGAGAGAAGAAGAGCTGACAAGAGGAGATCAGAGGTAAGAAAATGAAGCTGAATTTAGATTCAGGATAAAGTACAAGATGTACAGTACTTCGCATTCAGAAAGATGTAGAGGAATTTCTGAGAGCTCAAAGGCAAACCCAAATATGTCAAAGGCTGTGTTTATAGATTTAGATTTAAGAGATGTCAGGACTTTAAAAGAAAACTCCAGACAGCAAAAACATAGACGCCCGAAAGAGATAAAAACAAGAGTTTTGCAACCCCAGGAAAAAGGAGGCAGTGGGTTAAGCCGAGATGTGAGATTAGAATAAATATGCAAAAATGAAAGAAAAAAGGGGGAAGACAGAAGTTGAGAGGCAGGAAAGGAGGAGTCAAAAGGAGAGGACACAAGATGAAATGAGAAAAAAAGCAAAGAGGAGAGGAGAGGGGAGGAAAGGTGGCGACTGAAAAAAGAAAAACAGGGAAGGAGAAGGAGCAGAGTAAAGAGAAGAGGTGATGTGAGAAGTGAGGAGAACATATGAGAGGACACAACAGGTGAGGAGACAAGACAAGGGAAGAGCAAAGGAGACAAGACGAGAGGACACAACACGTAAGAAGCTGAGAGGAGACAAAGAAAAATCAAGATGAGACCACAAAACAACAGAAGAGGAGAGGAGGTGAGAGGAGACGAGATGGGAGAGGAAGAGAAGAGGAGATTAATGATGGACAAAGTGGTGCTAAGTAGAACTGGGTGAGGCGAAGTCATTGGAACCAAGCCACTGTAAATAGCCTTTAGTGGTTTGTGGGTGTGTGTATCGGTGTGTGTGCGGAGCTAACTGCATCGATATGTATTCTGGCAGTGTGAAGGAGGCCTGCTATTGGCTCGGCCCGTCCCGTTAGATCTTCTGTCTGTCATCAGCTGCAGCGAGGGCCAGAGATAGGAGGTGAGAAACAAAGAAAGATTCCCTACTGCTGCTGATGAAGACATCAAATGCTAAGTGTGCTTACCGCATGTGCACACTGCATATATGCATATATGCAATTACTGCCAAACATGACAGCATGGAAGTATGTCAGGATAAACTATACTTTATTTTAAATAAAAATGAACACAGGACGTATATAAAAAAGAAGAGAAATATATAGTAAAGCAGCATCTATACGCTGCTGCTACAGCTAAACCAAATATTCTCTACAAATATCTCACATTAAGACTATTATTTCTGTGCAGCTCAGCCATTCATCAAAGCCAAATTGTGTGTGTACACACATTGTGTGCATGTTTATTTGTATGTATTGTAATACTGTCAGATGAATTGATTGTGTATTATGGAGGTGACTATCTGTATGGACATCTATGCCTGTGTGTGCATGAATAATTCCAGAGGTGCTGTGATGTCGGCCGAGGTCTCCACCCCTGACAGAGGATGAAATATTCATGCTAACCTAGTTGGGAGGGGACTGATGAGGGGCCACAGGAGATGAGGGGAGAGGGAGAAAACTGTGAAAAACCTACAGGGAAGTTGTTTTAAAGCAGACTTCATGGCCTCTGTCCAATTATCCCTCACGTCCTGGAAACTTTCATCTTACAAGACAAAGTGTGTGGGATCAGGAAGACAGCGTGAAATGCAACAAATTGGGAGATTTGATTCTGGCAAAGATGATGTCATCTATAACCTGAAAGTTTTTGTTTATTTTCTTCACAGGAGAAACTGCAGCTTGTTTATTACTACTCAGAATATAAACAACTAATGTTTCCCTGCACTTTAACTTGCAGTACCACCGGATTTATTATTCCACTCAACTAGAACAGTGGTTCAGAATCCTGCTCCTCAGGACTTGGAGCCCTGCTGGTCTTTATTTGAGCAGTTTACTCAGTAAATAATTAAGAATTTTGCAAATTAAAGTTCTTGCACAGTGCAGGGCTAGAAATTGATTTACTGAATAAAGCTCACTGTGTCGCCTTGTGTGGAGAGAAGAAAGAAGACTCCCATGTCTTTAGATTCAAAACACCGTGGGTAGTTATATGTCTATTTGTGTACTTTGACTTACAAAGACAGAAACATTTGGAGGAAGAGCTACTGATAAACGCTATCTAAGGTTAAGGCACGAGTATCTTACAAAACAGTCTGATCATCCTTAAAGTGTGAGATTTTCTAAAATATAACATCTGACACCAGTGCAGCTCTTCATACCTGCCGTTGAGCTGAATCCGATCAGCCAGTTTGGAGAGCTGGTCAGGCAGACGCCGCTGCTTTATGACTCCCTCAGGACTGACTGATACCTCACACAGGGAGTAGGTCTCAGGTGCTGCAAGGAGGCCAAACTCATTGACAGTGTGTGCGACCACATCCTTGGCTGTAGTGTCCTTACTGATGATGATGTAGCAGCTTTGCTGGTCGGCCTTGAACACCCGAATCACCTGGTCTGGGATGTCTGAGAGCGGAAGAGAAAGTAAAGGGGAGAGCCGTAAGCAGCTAATTAGGGCTGGATGAGTTGATGGTTGTGATATGAGAAGGGAAAATGCCAACAATGCAATAAAACAAACAAAAACCATAAACAAATGAAGCCTCACAGCAGCATTGAAATGAAATTTTAAATGAACTCTCTCTGTATGTGCCAATAGTGTAATCATTATGAAACATGGGATGTCTCAGTAAAGGCAAGAAGCCTGTGAAGGTGTAATTAGGATATTTGATTTCTTCATTATTATGGGATGTCACGTGTCTTCGACTGAAAATTCTCCTACTAAAGCGTTGTGATGTACAACTAAATGAACAGAGGGTCAAAGACGCAACAGGTTCCAGTGTTACAATAAACTAAATTTAAAATGAACATCAGAAAAAGTTAAAGCACATCATCTTTATTCAGTAATCAATTATTTAAACCAAAATAATTTACTCAACCGTATTAAGTAATATACTACTTAAAGCTACGAGTCCAAAAATGAATAATTCATAAAAACAATAAAACCACATCATTTCCCACACTGAGTCCTTTTTATTAACAGACATATTGTGTTTAAGTGATGTAAAGCAATAATCAATGGCAAGAGGCCAAAATAAAGGTTTGAATGTTAGACAGGACTAGTGTTTTGTTTCCTGGGACAGCAGATACACACGACACACACGGTGCAACGCATATAAAGTAATGAAAATGTGCTCCCGGGTGAAATAGTGCATTAAAGATCCCTGTGTTTGAGTAAGAGGGTACGGCCCATTAACCACAGGCAACCAAAGAGCTTTAAAGGAAAGAGTTACGAACACTGCATGGTGACAAGTGCACAAGGAGTTCGACAAACCAGATGAAGCTGTCACACAGCCACAACGTGTGTGTGTGTGTGTGTGTGTGTGTGTGTGTTTTCCATGCAGTTTAGTTCAATCATGTAAACTGGATGGAAGAAAATAAAAGAAGAAGAGATGGCACCTGGAAAAAAGAAAAGGTATGACTGATGACAGACACAACGTCATTACCTTCACTCTTATTAACATGGATTTCTGACATGTCGGCGAGTGTGTGGGTCTTTAGGTGTGTGTGCGTTTAAACGGCTCTAGCTGTGGCACCTTTATAATCACCATTACAGCAGCAGCACAATAAGCAGAAACAAATTGCTGAAAGCGAATCCAATAACAATAAGGTTAGAATGACTGCTGAAAATCAGATGCTGCATAGAGGATTGTACGTATCTCTGATGTATGAATGAAAGTGAGGATTTTTAAGAGGAAAATAGTATCACAAAATAGTATAAAACAAGATACACATATAATATCACTATTATATGTGTATCTTAGACATATAATTGTAGTCTTTCATCAACTTATTGCTTCGCTCCATTTGACAACAAGCATCTAGATGTTTTTGTGCTTTGTGGAACGACAGATTTTTACTCAGCTTTGTTGTAGTTTTTAGTTACTGGTTCCTATAATACGCACATATTGATGTTTTGATGCTGGCAGCCTTTCTTGGTGATGAATGACCTCTTTATGGACTGTGAGCTGTGAGCTTATTGATTTCAAACACTTGACATACGCACTTAAGCTGACTGAACATTTTACTTTTACAGAATGAGATATGTACAGAAACACTGATTATTAGAATCAAAAACAGAAAGATGGCATCAGGATTAGAAGTACGCAGCTTTCCATCCCTGTTTTCTGCTTTGCTGCAATAGCACAGCTCATCTCTGTTTATGTGCAGCAAGGTGGTGAGGGTGGGCAGAGTGGGACCTAATGTTTTGTGTCTCATTAGCTGTGATTTGTGATTAGAGCGTGGGAAGCTCTTGGCTAAATGGCTGGCTGTCGTGTCCGGGGGACCTAATCATGTTTAATCCTCTGGATGAGTTGCGACCTGACCTGCACACAGGGGGACGATAGCTGCCCACCTCGCCAAACATCCAATCAATTATCATCTTTAATAAGGTTTCATTTATTTTCATCCACACCAGAGAATTTATTTCTAATCTGAAGCCAAAGATGATTTCTACACAGGCAATATAAGTCCAGTGCTGCGTTTTTGCAAACGCAGCACTAAAAGAGGCCTCACACTTCCCACAAGCCTCAGCATCCTCCTCCTCTCTTCTAGTATTTGCCAAAGCATTTCCCAGTCACTCCATCATGCAGGTGGAAGGTATAAATCACATGGTAAAGCAGCCGCAGCACAGGAGCACAGGGCATGATGGCTCAGGGCGCTCAGAGGACAGTGGAGTGGAAATACCACAAAAAGACTATCGGCCAAAGATGTGTCTCAATTAATCTTTATCATATTAATAAGCATTAATAAGTCTGAGTATTATGACCTTCACATTGCTTTTGCCTCTATTTGTCAAACCCTGTGATCAATATAACATGAGCAGTTTAATCTTGCTGAAGGAGCCGAGCAGCATAAACATGAACCTACATGCCAGAACATGGTGTCTGTCTTCCATGTGCTCATGTTGTGAATAAACCACAATCTCCATGTTGATCACACTGGATTTCATCACCAAATGCAACTTCATGGAATTTCTTTGTCGTGCAGGCGGTAATTTTCACTTTCACAGCTTTTGGTCATTCTCCAGTATTTCCCTATTTCTCTGCCTTGGCCTTTATTAGATTATGACAGTGGGGACAGAAAATGAGAGAGAAAGAGTCCAGCAGGATTTGAACTACATGTTAGAGCTTGTGGTCAACATCTTAGCCCTTAAGTCACCAAGGCGCCCCCAATATTTACTTATTTATTCCTAACAACTCAGCTTCTTACACTGATGAATACTCTACATGATATAATCAACTTTTAGGAACTGTGGGCTGTTTAAATAAACTGTCAATGTATTTAAGTGACAATGCCAAATAAAATTACTTCAACACCAAGGAAACATCCGAAAAGTAAAAAGTAAACGCGAAAGTAAAAGTAAACAAACCTCCGCTCATAATCATTCTCAAAAAGAACAAATGTACGAGTGGAATAAGTACAAACACACCACAGGGGCATCACAGTTCATAGATGCAGGGGTGTGAAGACAGAGGATGGAAAAAACGTAAACGAATCAACGGAAAGAAAGTTAAAGATGCAGAGAATCTGGAAGGAAGATTAACTGAAGCACAAGCTAACAAAGGCACTGAAGGTATTCATACTTACAGTACAGTCCCAGGGCTTGACAAGCAGAGAAGAGAAAGAGAAAACACAGTGAATATGAGAGTAAGAGAGTGTGTGGGCGGAGGACAAATAGATATCATGGTTGGAAACATCATGACAGAAGAGAAAATGGAGGGAAGACCAGTGGACTTAATAAAGCAGCTTTAGTCACAGCAAGACAGACACAAACGGAGAAAGCTGAGCTCGATCAATGAAGTGGATGAACTGATCTGTCAAACAACAAAAAGCCTCAAATGTGAGAATCTGCCGCATTATAGGAGATTTCTGGATTTTGTATTGCTGGTTGGGAAAAACAATTAACTTGATGAGTCGCTGTGGGTTGTACAGTGTTGTGATGGGCATTGTCTAATGTTTAATAGACCCAAAAATGAATCATGAAAACACACTAGATAAGAAGAAGAACTAAAGAATTTTTAAACTTTTTTATTCAACCTAAATAGCATCTAAAGACTAAGACATAATTTTAGGAGAAACATATTCCTCAGTATTGACCATAGTGTGACAAATGTGATATCGATTCATCTGATTTTCTTCTGATCCTGATGCTAATATAGTTACTGGAAGCACCGTGGAGACATTACAAACCCTGCAGAACATCTGCATAAGGCTTTGTTTGAGCAGGCTATTTAATCTAATGGAAGGGTAGGGAACTGAAGGAAACCTGATCTAATGGTGGATGTTTAATGAGACCCAGCTACTACAGGACCACATGTGATGTATAGATCTACAAACTAAGGATCTATGTGCAGGTGTGTGTTTGTGTGTGAGTGTGTGTAGCTCACTGACAA
Source organism: Mastacembelus armatus (assembly GCF_900324485.2). Lineage (NCBI taxonomy): Eukaryota > Metazoa > Chordata > Actinopteri > Synbranchiformes > Mastacembelidae > Mastacembelus > Mastacembelus armatus. The sequence goes on along the minus strand of NC_046646.1, from coordinate 21,729,412 downwards.
ATGGCTGGTGAAATAAATCAGGACTATATTTAACCTCTCGCTCTCTTTCACCTTTCCCATGTTCTCTTTCTTGTTCTCCCCTTCTCAATTTTTCATTCCCATTAGAGCAAACACAGACACAGACACACACAGAGACACACAGAGACACACACAGAGACACACAGAGACACACAGAGACACACACACACACACACACACACACACACACACACACACACACACACACACACACACACACACACACACAGACAGCCAGATGCACACAAAAACCAAGTGCTCCAACAAGAATAAATAAGTCTTATAGTCCAGGAGGTTAATTCTGGTCACACGCTCACAAAAAAAAAAAAAGTCCCAGGAATTGTGTTTGTGTGTGTTGTGAATATGTGTGTGTACCTATGCTTTGTCACTATAAGTGAAAATATGTCTTTTTGAGGAGTAGTGACGAAGACAAAAGAGGAGAGATGGAGCTTGTCTATGAAATGACTGAAACACTTCTCATATTGCTGTTTCATGTCATTATTATTTTCAGGGTGAAATATTGTCTGTACAACGTCTCTGCACTCACTGAGCACTGGAGTCCTTCACCACATAAGTGGCTTTTACCGCTGAATGAGGACAAGGTCTGAAGTCAAGTGTGACAACCAGCTTCAGGAGAGAAGTGCTGGTTTGTTTGACTGAGACCAAACAGGCTCAGTGAGGCTGATGCCATGAACAACTGAGGGAAAAGAATAATCCTCTCTCTTCAGTGAATTAACTTTGTTTCCATACCTGCGGGGTTGGAGAAGTCAAGGACGCTGCTGGCGGGCTGCAGCAGGTCGGGGCTGCTGGACGACAGGTTGCTGGGGATGGGCATGATGGCCACGCTGTGCCGACACTGCTTGGTGCCCACGATGCTGTCGTCTTGAGACTGACCCATGCCACCGTCACTACAGAAGAAAGAGCGAAAGCAGGGAAGGTAAAAAGACGAGGGGTGAGAAAACACAGGGGACGGGAGGTAGGAGGGGGGTATTAAAAGAAAAGAATTTGATATTATGAGAGAGAAAGTGAAAAAGAGAACAACAAAATTTAATTTTCTCCATCAAAAATTAATTTTAGGCTGTTATTTTGCAGCAGTAGACATTTTTCAAAAAATATGCCTGAATATTTTTTTTTTCTTGGTGTGGGTTTTAAGCACAGGCATCTTGAGAATATATTATAAAATATCAGGAGATTTAATCCAAATGTCTACTCTTGCAGAATGACAACGCAATGTATCAGTATCACTATATTTGTCTTTTAATATGCACCAGTGACACAGCGGAAATTCATCCATGAAGCAGTTTCATGAATGGCAGGAACTGATAAGGAGCATTCACAGATAGAGATACAGACACAGGTTGACCAAACACACACACACACACACGCACACGCACACACAACACTATGAGACTAGTGTACACAAGATAACGGACAAACACTGCAAACAGGAGCACATATGAAATGTCCTGAGTCTTTGAGAGCAGTTTTATTTGTACTTTTGTGTCCCTGTTCGTAGCTTCTGAACACATCGGTGTGTTTGCATCTAGCCCTCTTGTCTTTGTACGTGTAGCTGTCGGCCACAGTATGAGGCTAAACTGGACTTGAGAGACAAGCACCTTTTTACCTGGCTTCTCAGCACGGCTCAGGGATGTGTAAACGTCAACCTTTGCATTAATAGCCTGATTACAATGCCTGAATCTGCATACATGTGAAGGAAATGGCAAGTCTTTTGAGGCAAGCCCACAGAGAGGCTGGGTGTTGTGGTTTTGAATATTCTGTCTTAAATGATAAATGTGGGCTGAAGGTTGGATAACACCTTCTTACACAGCTGTAGCTGCTTTTGGAGTTTACACAAAACCTGCAATAAACCGTAGCAATAAAGTTTCACACTGAAAATAAGCTTTGAACACAAAAAAGAAATTCCATTTGAATATTGTGATGATTTATTGATCTTAAATATATGTTTAGTTTGAATGAATGTATTGCTGAGAGTCTGGAAATCAATTATCTGAGATAAACAGTTTATCCTTTCCTGTCTGCATACTAATTGTAGCTTTTCCTGAAGGTGTGTGTGTCCATAGAGTATGTAATCAGCTGTGTGCCTCTGTAGCAAAGCCCTTTTAATCTTTGAGTCCCTGGTCGTTTGATGCTGCACCGACAAGAAAGAGAAGACAGGAGAGGAAATAATGAAAGAATAGAATTATGGTAAAATCAGACATGGGTATCCAAAGAAGAGAAGAACAAAGAGAAATAGGAGCATTAGGAGGATTAATAACTTGGAGTGTGACAAAAAGGACGAGACAGACAAAAGAGATTTAGAAAGAGGATAATCGTAAAATTGAGGCTGATTTCAGAGGGCATGGGACTCAAATAAGCCTAGAGTGTCAGTGCTTGACTCCTATTACAAGGACCAGATGATACTTAATGATATCAAGCAGCAATATATCTGAAACCTAAACCACAAATATCAGAGTTCAGTACTGTGATGTTTTTAAGATGTGTTCGTTCACTGAAGAAATGCATGTGTAGCAAGTTAAACTCCACTATTGTTTATGAGTGTATGCATTCAGGCATTCATCTGATTTGCTTAGACACCAGGTGTGCTTAAAGTTTAACACCAAGAAACCAAAACCATCTGCAGCCCTAACACTCCACTCCACTATTTAACACTGCAATAAAAAGATCTTCTCAGGCTTAGTCTAGAAAGAAATGGAGAACATAAATTTTGAGTTTGAGTGTGAAAGCGAAGAGGAGAAACATCTTGACTCTGTAGAAAAGATTTTGGGATTCATGCGTTAAAGGAATTAGCATGAACTCTACAAATGCAGTCCTCTGGCCATGTGGCTGAAGGTCGGCGGCGCTGGAGAGTGTATGAGAGTATGGCTGCCTGCTGTGTTCTGCAGGACTCTGATGGATATTGAATCAAATGGCTGGAGGATGGGGAGTTACGCAAAAGGTCTTACCCAAACAGGCCCCTGAAGCAGCAGAGACAAACGGGAGAAAAAATGACAATGAAGAGCGGGACATAGAAAAAGAAACAAAAAAAAAACAGAAGCAGAGGTCTTCTGTGGTGATTCAGCAGTGAGAACGTGTGTGTATGACAAGCAGGCCTTGCTTTTCATACACACACACTTAAAATAACAGAAACAAACATGTAGAATATACAACGGCTAAGGTGTGGATACACACCGGCAGGTTTGCTGAAATAAATGAACCGAAAAACACGAGGTGCAATTTAAAAGTCCCAATCCAATTTCACAACACGTGACACGAAGTTGCAGAATAAGCAAGGACGTCTAACTCAAATGCTTAACCTCATTCACAAAAATAGACGAGAGGATTTGTCAACATGTTCAGTAGCAAGAAGATCTGGAATGATGCATGTGCTGCACCAACAAATACACAAGACAGTGCTGCTACTTCTAGTTTCACACTGTCAGATTAATAATTTCTTCATGCAGGTGGAAGTGCAGCAGCAGTGCAGAGAGTAAACAGTAAAATGTGAACGTCTTGTGGGGTGAATGTTGAATGAAAACTCAATAGTTATTGTGATATGCATCATGGTTTAGTAGGTGAATCCTAGAACAATGTCAGCCAAGAACAGGAAGACACTGACACTGGGCAGGTGGGCTAAAGTATTTGAATAGGACTTCAAATTGGCTGTAAGTCAACCTTCATTTGAAATATATTTGTAAAGTGAGCAAAGCACTGAAAATGCTGCCTTTTTATAAGACAGCAGTGAGACTGTACAATAGCAACAGTGGGCACAGGTCGTGTCCTTATGAGAACGAACGTGTCCTTCAAATGATTTTATTTACATCTACTATAGCACAACAGCTCTAAAACCTCTATAGGCAGAGTATTTAAATTACACTATCCTCAGTACAGCCCGTCCCTTTTGTATGGATGCACACACATGCATACACCCAAAGGACACCTTTACAAAAATGCCACCCCTCAAATTTTCAGCCTACAACAGGCACTAATGACTCCAGACTGACCCACATCCCCCACCTCATCTCCAGTCCCATTAATCTGCTGTTACTTGCTTTAAATCAAAGAGTGGTTTGAACTGTACCAACTAGCAAAACAAAAAGTAATGAATCTTTATTTGGGCAATAGACAGAATGCAGGGGAGCACTTATGGAAGCTGAGCATGAGTCACATCAATGGCCGTGCGATAGCGTATTGTGTGATGAGACGGAGCACAATCAGTTTCCATGCAAACTGTGTAGCTTTGTGGTCAAAATCACTGTAGAGCTGGAAACTGATCAAGTAAATAAAAGAAAATAAGGAGATATGGATATGCTTGATAGTGTCTGTGTGTGTGACTTTAGAGCGAGTGAGTTAGCTCAGTAATTAACAGGGCGAGAACAGCGTCTCCTGTACTCCAGTACAGACACCCTATGGAGTTTAATGAGGCCTGGAGAGGCATGAAATGATAAAATGAAATAAAGTCTATATGAGCACGTCACGGGTGGAATATTGAATGCAAGTCTCCATCTGCACAATTACGTCAATTGCTCCAGATGCTGCAAGTACAATGGCTGGTTATGGATGACAGTGACAATGGTGAGATGGTGATGATGATGATGACTCTCATATTTTTTTGTCACTTGACTGGAGCCTACAGTATCTACATTACAGCAGCTGAAGGTAGAAAGAGTCGAATAAATACTGCATCCTAAAGAAATGCAAGTAACAAAGTACAAAAATAAACCCTACATTTTTAGACGGACTTACTTATATAGTTACTTGCAGAATGTAGATAACCATTATGCTTCCACTTCCTGCTCGCACAGGCCACAAGAGAAGGCTGAAATGTGCCTCCCAATCATTTTCTGATGTGCAGTGACTCTTTGGATTAATATATTATTATTTAATATATTAATTTCACCATTTACTGCCCATCTGTCTTGCATGGATATCATTCATAAACACATTTAGGTTGGAACATTTTTATTCCCAGTGAAACCTGTCTGTGGTGATACAGGCAGTCGTGTTAATATAAATTCTCTTACCTAAACGGTTTAGGTGGCAGGATACTGAAGCGGGTCTTCTCCAGCATCTTCCTGATCTTGTTTCTTCCTCCGGACACAGTGTTGGCCTTCATCTTCCTGGTGCTCTTGTGGTCTGTAGGGAACTCCATGTCTCCAGGAAGATCTGGGATGGAGAAGCGATTGCCCTTTTTCTCCTGGATTTTGGGAATGTGAGGGCCGCCATTCTTCTTCTCATGCATGATCCTGCTCAGGAGCTCTTTGAAGACTAGATGGGCAGAGGAGTAGAGGGACGGGTTATCGTCTCAAAATGATTACCACTGATATGCACTGAACTATGTGCTATGGACTATGTGTGACTTCACTCACCAAATATGTTGGTTTTGACTGTGAGAGAGAGATGTGTGTTATTTCTCAGGATGTCAACAGCTTTGGAGAAGGAGATGTTCTCAAAGTTCTGACCATTGATCTCCATGATCTGAAACAAGAACAATGTAATGGCAAAAGTTCTATCAGGGCTGGCTCAAAACCGACTGAACCGTAAATGACACACAACGTGCAGCGACGTGTCTGGAGTTAAAAAACATTTGACTTTAAGAAACTGACTCTGCTTCTGGTTTGCTGTCGTGACATTAAGTCTCTATGCTCAGCAAATCTGTAAACAGTAGACTAAATGTAAAGACAGAGCAATGTTAAAACATGAAAAAGGAAGTGTGCGGTGCAATAAGACTATTGGCTAATATGACTAGCCAGCCTTCAGTAGAGATTAAACTTTTCACGCACTAAAATATATTTTAAAAAAAAAAGCAGGAAGTCAGAAAAGATTGCACCAGTGTCAGGAGTAAAGAGTCTTTGATCAAAATTACTCTGGCCTGCTTACTCACTGACACACTCAGCATAATGCACAAATTTTAACTGACAAAAGAAATGACAAACTCTAGAGTAGAGACAACAAAAAAGTCCCAGTTATCACGTAGTAATTCTGACTAATCAATGATGACAGCTTTCACACCAGACAGATGTTAAGTTTAACCACAGCCATAAGAACTTGGTAGTTTGATGCATTTATTCTGTTCTGTTTCTTATAGCGTGTCTCAAGGCATATCAGAATTTAGGGAGCATACTAATGAATGTGCTCTAAAGTTTTATTTTTTTTTATTGCAGTTGAAGTTTTAACTTCCAGCTGAGCCAACGTTTGACATATGCAGCAAAGTTGTTTTGTTGTTCTCCAAACTTTGAAGTCATGTGAGCTCAGAGCAGATTATCTTATTGTATCTGGATCTGCTTTCTCTGACCCCTAAATACTGACCAGTCTCCAAGTACATAATGATGCAGTCAACAGGTGATGAAGAATACCTGGTGTCATGATTTGCTATTGTTGCCTCAGCAGACCAGACAATCTTTCTCATGCACATAGTCCTTGACACAAGTACCATTTGTTAAACTCCAGGCTCAGGAGAAGCTTCCAATTAGCCACTCTGCCATAAAAATATGAGTGATGAGGAGCTGCAGGGACACCAGTGTTACTGGCCTGTGTGTGCCATTAGAACTCACCACAAACAGGGACATTTTAATAATAGCTGAGTAAACACAAATCTATGCTCAATTTGGAGTGATACTATAAGACGCAGTTAGAGTTTAATAAAACTGCCATCTTAAATAACCTAAAATATATTTTTACTTTGTCTAGTGCATGTGGATTAAAAGCACAATGTACACTCTTCATGTACTCACATGTGCATCTAGTAAACCATGCTGTCACATCTTATCCAGCTGCTAAGAATAAGAGTGCTGACCACAAGCCCAGTGAAATCACAATACTATAAACCTGAAACCTCAGCGGTCAAAGAGCTGCACTCCTAACTCACACTGGACATCTCACATGAGCAAACATCTTTCTGGACGAATACTGTTCTAAACATTTCCTATTTTTCCACTGTATCCAGTAATTTAGTTGAATCATGTCTATATGCTGTCATGTAAAATGTTTAATTATGTAGTTGTTTGCAGTAAACTCCACATTCATCCGAGAAGTGTCACGGGTGTCATTATAACCGTCTAATTAGGGACTGACTTCCACCCAGAGATGCACATAAATGTTATAAACTACTGGCTAGCTCAGTAGGATGCAGCAACACTCTACTTCCTGGATTAGAATAAGGTACCACTGCCATTCACAGTGGACTATAAACACCCCCTTGACATGTTATGGCTTCTACATTGTCTCATTGTTTACTACCACAGGTACTGTAACAGAGGAGCCTGCATGAATTGAAAAAAGCATCATATCATGAAGTATACCACATAACGTTCCATTTCATCCTCTCACCTGATCTCCCCGTTTGAGTCCAGCCTCTGCAGCCTTGCTCCCTTCCTCCACCGACTCCACGAAGATGCCGAATCCTCTCTCGCTGCCGCCCTGCACGCTGAAATAGAGCGGAGACTCCCTGGACGCCTTCTGCAGGGTGATCTGTCTCCACTTAGCCTTGGCTGCACACGCTATGTTCAGCAGCCGCAAATGGCCCTTCATTTTCTGACGGGGACAGGAAAACCATTTAAATTAGCTTTGGATGTGCCTTGTAGTTCTGGATGGAAAAACAACTTGCAAATGTAATTGTGGTAAATGTTAAAAGCTGATTTGAAATCAGCTTTGCTTTTATACAAGCACATAAATGATAAGTGAATAATTGTTCGATTTGAGAAACTAGTTTCACAAGACATGCTGGAGGTTTGTTACTGGGGAATTTCTGCTGTCTTGTAATTTAAAGTAGTGTTAATAGAGTAATAAGCTTTAACTGGAGTAGAGGAGACAACAGAGCAAATACTCACTGAACAAAGTAGAATAAAATGTGATAACATTTGATAAAATGTGATAACATTAAACATCTAGAAACATCTTACTGTAGTTTCTAGATGTTTCTCAAAGTCCTCCAAGAAGTGAGTCATAGCTGGGTCACCTTCAAAATCATTGAAGTGGTTGTTGACCCATAGCAGCACTATTCTCGTTACCTGTAAGACACAGTTCCAGTTTTATTCGGCTCAGACACAACAATTACCCTTATGTTCACAGAGTTCCTGTAATGAATTTACTTTCACTCATCGGTTCCTTAAGCACGTTGAGTACTTTGGAGAAATTGTTGCTTCACAAGTTATTTTTAAAAACACTGCAGGACAAGGACCTGGAATTATAGTAATTATAGATCTCTGTGTCTTCATTTTCTAAAACAATTCTGTAGTAGCTAGATAAGCACGTTAACCACAGCAGAGAGGCTACAGTAAATAATGACTATATGCAAAGCTGTAGAGGAAATGTTTAACCACTAGTTAATGGCTTAATTCTGTCTTATTGGTCAATGTGGCGACACATCAGCACACAGCATCAATCAGTGTCTACTTTCCACTCTCTCTTTGGTTTCTCACACCATCATCTCTCCTCTCTTTCCACATTTGTTACTTTCTCTGCATTCAATCTATACAGGATTAGATCTTGTTTAACAGAGCTGAAGAATATAAGCCTGAACGACAACCACACAAGGAATATTGACAGTACAAGACTAAGCAGTTATGAACAATGGGAGTGTCAGGCATGAACAAATCGCTGCTGGGCTCAGGAACTGTTGAGCTGGCTGAATTTGTATTGATCAGCATATAAGCATCACATTGCATTAATTTCTACCAACATGGTTATAGATATAAAACATCAACAACAGTGCAGAAAAGAGTATAAATATTATTTAAACCTTGTAAAGTTAAAATAGAAACACCTTAACTTTACTGTCCCGGTCAAACAATCTTGCTGATATGGACACACAAACAAAATTGCATATTCATAATTTCATTGACACTCCCATTGTCCTACGGCAACATGTGCTAGCCTAGGTCTTCCTTTAACCATCACAACTTAATATCCAGCACACACACACACACGCACACGCACATATGCACATACCGTGTCCCGAAGACTGTCCACCTGGAACCACTCCAGCAGTTTCTTGCCGACCTCCATGGGATTTGACAGGAAGGTCCTGTAGGTCAGCAGGAAGTCTTCAATGTAGGTAGGGTCCACCACAGACGGTTCCTCCACCAGATGCATGATCAGACGCTCTGGGGTTCCCTGGGGTGAAAAATAAACACACGCATACGGACACAAAGAGAAAAACATATGGTAAACACTCATGAATGCACATATAGACATGAAGTGACACAAGGGCAAATATAATCTATAGAGACATTCACACACAAAAGCCTCACACACACACACACACACACACACACTGAAGCGAGCAAGCAAAAGATCACATGCACACATCAATTTGAATTTAATTATGTCAACATTAATCATAAATGTGACAAGGGCTATAAAAACTGTAAAGATGCAGCTATTGAACTGAACTCATTCACCCATCAATAAAACAGACTTACAGCACGCGCACACACACACACACACACACACACACACACACACACACGTACGTGCACAGAAAGAAAACAGCTCTACTACAAAATCACATGTTTTTGTTGTTATCATTGCTGTGAATTTCTTTAAGAGTGAATACATGTGAAGTCTGGGACCACATTGTTTCTGTGTCTGCTGTATTTTTAATTCCTCAGTAACAGATACACAAAGTCCAGGGCACATTAACTCTTCCCTACATGTTTTCATCATGTTTGTTTATCATACCAGAGCAGAGGCTTCTGGGGGAAAGATTCATCTGACAGGGAACAGAAACTAGAAAGTCATCCACTTTTGTCTGACACAAAAAGAACAAAGTCAAAAACAGAAGCGGAAATGCTAACACTTGTGAATTGACTCATCTCCACTGGATGTGTTTTGGAGCCTTTCTTGGAGCAGCAGCCAAGAGAATCATTCAGGCCCATTATCCGATCAATACTTGGCTGCTTCAGAGGCTCGGTGCAAAGGATCAAAAGGCCTTGGAGTGCACTGAGATGTAGTGTACAAGAAAACGCTCGGGCAAACACTAATAGCGATAACAGCCCCTCCATAAAATCAACTAAAAAACCGAGCAGCTGCATTGATGTTTTTGCAAGATACTTCAGGAGAGGACATTGTCGATTCATAATGAGGTGGTACTCAAATCATTCCAAGGCATTTCAGTGTATGCAGAACACAGTAAGAAGGTAGCTATTAGTCATGTTTAAGGTGAGATTAAACATGTACAGCTCAGTGGCATGCAGCTTAACGTTAACTCTGGACTTTAAACCTTCCTTAAAATCTAACAACACTTTAAAGTCACTAACCTTGATGACGATGTGCCCCTTCCTGGTTCCGCTGCGATCGAGTTCTCGGTGCTCCTTCACCATCACAATCTCCCCCTCCTCCTCCACCTTGTGCGTGTTCTTTTCCACATGGTTGAGGATACGCCAGTAGTCTTCCTGGGCGATGCAGACGAACTGGTCGAGGACGACATGGGGACAGCGGGTGAACTTGTAGTAGAGCACAATACTGCTATGCACCACAGATGGGTACTCAGACAATAACAAAGAATAAGCATGAGTGTGGGCAGAGAGAGGCATGGAACAGATGGATGGATGAAGGGAGGAAGATCCAACAACACAATTTCTCCCACTAACTAAATTTGATTAAATAAGGTTCAGTATAAATATCCATGGAAATCCAAAATCCTCTCAACTTGCCATTCTTTGCTACAGTTTGACACTGGAGCCCAATAACTTCCAGTTATATCACAATGAAAACAAAGTAACGAGACATGACTCTTCGCTACTCTACAGCACTCTACTAGCTGCCTCAACTAAATCATCACTTTCTGCATTTGGCTCGCTAAGCTGTACCTCTGCAACTTCCTGTGTGTCTGACGACAGGAAATGATCAGTAGCCTGGAGGAACTAGGCAGTGTGGACACAGAGGCTATAATAACAAGCGCATGTTAGGTTTCTTTTACATTTGTGAACTGAATAACGTTACATCCCAGTCTTTATGCTGTGCAGGAAACTAATGGTGCTACTGTGAAAAGAAAGTTAAACATGATCATATATATAATTCAAATGTGTTATTTTGTTGGGGCTGCAAACCTCTGCTCCATGGCCAAAATAAAAATAGAAAACAAGAGCTTGTGATTCTTGTTCTGTGATGGAAACTCTGCATATTAAGGTCCAGCAGACTAAGACTAAAAAGAAAACACACTGTTCTAGCTGCACTGTGACACACACTGAAGTGGGCCAAATCTTAGTGCAAGAAAAGATGTTCTTTTTTAAGAAAACCACATCAGTCACCAAATACAGCACAACAACAACATGCTGTGACGCTCCCTTCGTTAACATATATATATATTTAAGCTGTAAAAACACACTGACTTCTTGTAGCATACAGTTCAACAACTACTGAGCGCTTTCGTCTCTGACTTGATCAGTCTCCTTTACCTGGCAGTCGTCCCCTTTGGTGCGAACTTCTCCGTGCATGTACTGTTTGTGGAGTGAGGGTGAGATCCCGAAACTGTTGCCCATACAAAGAGTCTCCGCTCTTCCCTCTGGGTGGCTGATCTCCACTGCCCCATTCAGAATAACATACCAGAGGTCCAGCTGCAGACGTGCACACCATCAAAATCATTAAACTTCTGGTCTGTGGGGTCTATTACTACTAATGCTGGCTTGTGTCTCTCATTAAGGCTCTTTTCCACAGCTAAATCAATATAATATACATTCATGACATCTTTGTGTGCTTAACACCATGTATTGTTGAAACTACTCTTGTGGCTGTATTTTACTAAGTGACTGTTAGTGTATTGTGAGCTTAGTGTGCATTCTGTGAGTTATGATGGTGAAGCACTCTAGTCTCTAGTGGTGGCTTTTGAAAAGGAGGCAGGCAGTAATAAGCCATTCATCCCGAGTGCCCTGCGTTCCCTCCACAACTACAACTGTTATTTCCTCCTCATTGCCTTTTCATTCCCTTGTTTCTCACCCAGCAAATTTCCAATTCTCTCAGTGACTCAATTCTCTCACTGTCAGTTTCTCTTTCTCCCAGTGAGTCTAATTTCACAGCAATAATAAAATGGCAATAAGCAGGACGAGGAAACATAATCAACCAATATATTGTCCATTAAGTTGTCAAGAGGATATTTTCATGAAATTTGCATAAATATAACTTCTATATAAGTTAGTTTATATTAGTACACAGTATATGTTATGAATTTAAACCATGTATCTTTACAAAGGCCTGGTAAGAAGGTAAACTATTATAAACTAGATTATATTCTTTAAATTAAAGAAACATCCCTCTCAAGGCCCCTCGTTGGTTCCTTCCTCTCCATTTCTCTGTTTTTACTTGTTAGTCCTTCTTAGACTTTTTATTTTCCTCTCCCTTTCTCATCCACTCAGCAGACCTGTATTCACTTCTGAGTGGAGCCAAACGCATCTCTTTGACCTTCAAAACAATAGTGAAGGAAACCTGCCCACTATCGAACACAGACAGTATGGACCACATAATCACATGCAATGCACACTGTCTGTTCAGGGCCAGTTGCTGCAAACGTGTGTGTGTTCGTATGGTTTTGTCCTGCTAATGTGGACTCCCATCCTCCTGAGTTTGGCGGCTGGCAGTTCACTGCCATTTATCACCCTGTCAGGTCCAATGCTGCTGTGTGTAACCCAACAGCCATGACAGAGTGCCGTTTCTCAGGCATGTAACTTAATTAATTAGCTGTGTTGCAGCTCAAGTGATTGACAGGACTCTTACTCTGCAGTGACTTTGCACATACCAGTTTCTGTATATGAATTAGCTCTCAACAGAACTGAAGCTAGTGAGGACGTGTGTGTCAACATGTGTGTGCTCGTTTATCCTGTTGTGTGCATTTTTGTGTTGCTTCTATATCTTTTCTTTGTTTTCTGTACATTAGCATGAACACAGATGTGAGCCTGTTATACCCACTCGGTGCTTGTGTGTGTTATTTACAGGGTATCATCAGCATTTTATATGATAATGAAAGATTTATTGAACATTTTCTAAATGTATATATTGACAGAAAAATGACCCAGTTAAGAATCAGCAAGCCAACAGAATCACATCTTGTTTGTGTATGAACAAAAATAAACAGTAATTTAAATTTTAAGGAAATTCAGTGTAATTGTCTTACTGAAACTAATATAATAAAAAACAAAGAATATTCTGCATATCATAATTACCCTCCCTGATACTGATTAATTCAAGTGGAACATGCATAAAAGAAGTCATGAACAAAAAATATTTAATCACAGCATAAGAAATATCACAGATTCAGAACATAAATTTTAAAACTCTTCCAGTCTCAGGCTCTTTTACTGGAACTGTTACACACTGTTGTTCTGTTTATACATTTCTGTGTGTGCGTTATTAGATCAATCATACCTCTTGTCTGTTGTGCAATATGACTGTTCCGGCCTGCTCCACCACCTCAAACACCATGACGCTACACAGGTCCCTCCGCACCGACATGGTCATGTTGGCGAAGGCAGGCAGCTGGTGCATGAACTCCAGCAGTTGCTCTATTTGGCACAAGAAGAGAGAAGGGAAAGAAGAAAACACATTTTCAGGAGAAGAAAGAAATGTAAGTACTTGTGAAACATGAAAGAGCATGTACGACGTGTGCAGGTAAAACAATCATTGATTTTTTTTTCTCCCCACTGACAAGCAGCAGCATTGTTGAAGCAAACGATGGACTTTTAAATGGTCCCTTCTGCAAGCAAACGTTACTCACACCACCGGGGCTACTGTCAATTCAAATAGAAAAAAAATAAATAAATATATATATATATATATATATATAAATGGTTAAGAATTGTAGTGTTTATTAGCATTTTCATCACATTCATTCATCTATTGTATATTTATCAAGCAACCCATAAATGAAGAAACCTCAAAAATCACTGCAACCATCATTATGACATAAAGAATGGAAATTCTAAAAAAATACAGCAAAACAAATACATACTAACTAAATAAACGAAATACATAAAAGAACAAATAAAAGGATTATATATCTCAGGCTATTTCTTAGCCAAGGACCATCAGCTTTAAAGCCAACTGAGAAACCTTCACATCCCGGTCACTCCCTGCTGATCCTCTCTCCACCTCCGCTGCATGGTGATTGCGCGGTGATTGAGAACAGAGTGACGTAACTCCAACCTGCGAACCAAGCAGCCTGGCTTTGCAGCTTCATTTCATTTCACTGCTGTTATCGTCTCATACATTTCCTCTCGTCAACCCTGTTTCTTCCACTTCTTGCCCTTGGTCTCAAACTGTCACCATATTTTAAGTAATTCTTACTGTTTTAGTTAAAAGTACCAGATGGTGGTGTGTGTTGGAAAGTTCACATCCAATTTAGCAATCCAATTTTTCCACTCCACTTTACTATCCTCAAAACTATCTCACAACTCCCAGGTTATATGGGTCCATGTGGGTTCTGGCCCCCAGTCCCAGAACCATTGGGAAAAACCATTGACACCTCTCTAGAGTCTCTAGATAGCAAACACATCTGGTAAAGTAAAAAAGAAGAAAACTGCATTTATTTTTTATAAAACTTTCTTATATTATTTCAGTCTGGGCAGCTAGGGTTAGACGCCTTCCCCTAAACTCCCCACCAGTCTTTCCTCTGAATGAGCTGAGAGTGTAACGGGTCAGTGGGGAAGGCCAGCTCCCAGCGGGTACGCAGCAGGACGGGCCTTTACTACTTCTCTCAGCTCTCTGATGTGGTCACCTTCTCTTCCAGGACCCCACTGGGTCCTACTAATGAGGTTGCTTCTCTGATTGCCTGCTTGAAAATAGACACTGGAAGGCCACTGGTGTATAGGAACCATATTAAGGGGTCTTTTTGTGAGAGATGCATGCCTTTTCCCTAGTGTTTTCTTACCAAATGATAGATGTGTCTGTGAGGGCGCTGTCTCATGAACACTGAGACCAAAACAGCAACCTCAAATATGCTAAAGGAAGAATGTGACATGCATATACAGTAATATTCCCCTTTTCATCTGACAGAAAACGATTGATAGCAGCAGGGTGTAAGACTGACCGATGTCGTCGTCATTGCGGTCGGCCGGGTCTTTTTCTAGACACTCTCGGACCAGATCTCGACCCAGAAGAGTGTCCGAAGCTCTTTCCAGGTCCTCATCTTCCTCCTCTTCTTCCTCGCTGTCCACTGCTGCCTCTGGAAGTCCTGACAGGTCGACATCTCCCAGCTCACTCTCTGTGGCCTGGAGCAAAGACAATGAAAAGACAGCACTGTGATAAGTAACAGCAGCAGGAAGAAAGGAAGAAGAAAACTCAATGTACAAAATTATTTAGCTTTTTATGTGTTATCTATAAAAATGACTTCTTATGAATTATTATAAAATAATTTTACATTGGATTTCATTTGCCTGAAGCCTTTACTTGCTTAACTCCAATGACTATGTGAATTTTCAGTTCCCACAATTATGTGACCTAGAAATGAATAATGGAAGAGTAATGTGTACCGTGACGAGGTGGTTTGCAGGCCTGGCATTACTGTAAGTTTTTCACTGTGGTATCTAGTTCATGCAAGACAATTATGTGACCTGATAGTGATTTGCTTCAAAGTCTGATAAATATTAAAGTGTTTAACATGATGATATAACACAGGTATAACAAATATGCAAGGCTAGAAAAAGCAGGACAAATGAGTCCTACTGAAAATTGTGTAAAAGCAATTTTGAGTAAAAGCAACTGAATTCAAAGTGATGCTCTTGACCCACCAAATATTTCCTATTGTTTCTGAAAACTAGTGTGTCAGTGAGGAATCAAGAGTTAAAGCCCTTATAGTATACAGGCTTAGGGAAGAATGTCTTAAAGGGAGTAACATCATATTTTAAAAAAATACTTTAAGCTGTCAAATCCCCTTTGCAAGTTTACAGCTCTATTCATTTCTCTCTTTTATATTTCAGGGTTTTTCAGTGCATCATCCACTGAAGAACAACCTTGGAACGAGCAGCTGCATCTGTGACCCTGAGCGATAAACCCCGACATCAAATCCCAGACTAGAAAATAGAGGCGAACAGCCAAATATTTAAATCCAGCAGTAATAATTCATATTTCACCATATTTCCCCTGTGCAGGGCAGACAGCTGGCTGGCAGAGAATTCTTCTAAAGGGGCATAGGGGTTTTCAGGTCAGTTGGGAACTGAACCATCAACCTAGAGGTGAAAAGAGGAGCTCTCCAGTGGCAATGGCTGCCTCGTAGGCCATCTGTCAGCTCTTTCAGGTAGGCCAGGAAACAATAAGAAAATATAGCAAATGTTCTCTCCTCTGGCAAAACTGAGCTCAGGTTTTACCTGTTTCAAATGAACTCATATTTTTTTAGTTAACCTACTGAATTGATTTGTGTTAAGAAGCCAAGCAGACACATCTGTTATCCATAGTGTTATTATATTAGAGGGAAAAGGAAATAAAGCAAATGAAACACTGAGTTATGTATTTGCACTATATATTCCTAACTTATGCATGAACACAGACATCATGTGCTGTTGGCTAAAGCTCAACCAGCAGTGTGTGGCCATGCAGAGAATGACACCAGTATTTACTCTCCACTCACTGGGACATTAGCCACCAAATGTTTTTCTAGTGGTAAATGAAAAAATGACTGGAGCAGATGTAGATTAGGATAAATTAGCTGCTGTAGTTGGTAGGAAAATAGTTGATTTCATGGCCTACACATTACAAGAACCTAACCACCAATGCAATGGAGCTCTCAGGTTCTTCGTGGATTTTGTACCTGACAATCCATCCCAGTTCAGGTGCAGGTCCACTCTTGTTTTCATGAATTAGATTGGACAAGCTATTTATATGACTTTTAAAATACACCAGCTGTTCAGCTCTGTCCTGCTCTGAAGCAGATACATTTAATTTGGCCTAGGAGATAACAGACTAACCACGACAAGACAGATGCTCTCCATTCCAAAATGAAATGTAAAATCTGATTTTATTTTCTTTGCCAACATCTTTCTCTTCCTCGTCACACCGATGATAAATGACTAACATAATATATGACAACGAACAACCTGCAATGAACTGAACGAACTGGACTCTTCTGTCTTGATACTGCAGACCCAAATGCAGCAGAAAGGCAAATCAGATACAGGGATAAATATTCCTGATTTATTACCAACCCAGAAGATGTTTCTGTGAGTTGTTCTGCAGTAACACATGTAAAGGTTCTACATAAAACTACAGTTTTCTTTTGCTTCAGCTCTGATTGATCGACTCCAAAATGTATCTCACATCTTCAGTGAACCACCAGTGTGCAGAGCAAGACAAAGGTCAACGGTACGGTGGTTTATTTTATAGGGACAATAAGACGAGAAAACATTATACTGTCAAATAAAGGCTGTCATGGAAGAAATCTCTTTCAGTGCTGCTGAAAGCCCATTCATTCAGCGTGCAGGATGTGCCCTTTCAGGCCAAAGAGCCACTGCATTTAGCTGTGCTGAGAGGAAAAAGGAGGGAGTGATATACAGAGGCTCAGAGTATATGGCAGCCAAGAGATGAAAGAAAGGAAGAAAAAGCAATGGACAGAATGCATTTGATGTAGGAGGGATATAGAATAGAAGAAGACAGCTGACTGACAGAATAACGTAAGAGGAAAAGGGCAGAAAAGGCTTGTGAGAACACAAAGAGACAGAAAGGTTTGAAAAACAGTCAAGGGAGCAACTATGAGTTAAGTCTGGTTAAGAGGAACGGGAAGAAAAGCCCAACAAAAACAGTCTGATGCATGACAGCTGAGGACTAAAGGGTCAGCGCTTTAAGACAGCTGTAAACAAACACAGAGCCGGGTCAGCAACAAGCTGATGGGACCAGACTGGTGTGATAAATATCTAATCTCAGAATGAAGAGATCAGGTCTCTGTGTTAAACGTCTGGCCCAGGTTGACCTGTCTTACATCAGTCTGCAAACAGGCTGAGGTGGGACGACAGATTGTGGCAGGTAGTGCGATGGGCAGGAGGTAAGGAAGATAAAACATCTGAATGACGTCAAAGCACAGGTGACTATGAAATTCTGCTGAGAATAACTAATGGATTCCATAATTTATCAGGCTCTTTGCATTATTACTATCAAGCTATTTGGTTTATTTTATTCCTAGTCCCTTATCACAGATCTAACTGAATCACTGCCCCCTGAGACGTGGGGATACTTTAGGATTTTTAAGACCTAAAGACCCTAAATAGTCAAATGCATTTTTCCTAAAGGGACCACATTGAGGCTTTCTGTAGCCCATGTTTGGGCTGATGCAAAAATGTTACCCTCAAAAAGCTTAACTGTGGAAGGAGGGAATGGACATTTATACAAATAGTCACTGAAAATGATTTATCCCTGCTGACTGACCACTGCAGCAGAGGAAATTACACCTGAAAATTAATGGCTGGAGAAAGCAGGAGTATATGTTGTGGTGTTGTTTTATTGGACACACAGAGGAGGAGAAAAAGAGAGGTCACATCGAGGCAGAGAGATAAAACCTACATTACATTTTTATTTCACTTTTCAGTGCACCTTATTCTGCACTGTGCTCAATAACATTATTAATATCGGTAAAAAAAAATGTTAAGCTGAAAAACTACAGAAAATGTTTGTGCTCCTGGCTGTAATTACGGTAACATATGTATTAGTAATATATATCTATATATATATATAGATATGGACTCCAAACACAAATCTGTTCATTAGTTTTGTTGACCATCAATGGCCGTTGATCAGACCAGTTCACTAACTAAGAAGCTCATTTGTTTGTAGCTACCAGACTTCACCCAGTCTATTGACGAAGGCTAACAAGCTGCTGTCAAAAGAAACATCCCCACCATCTTAAAGCAACACACGCAGCATATGACATGGAGGCTGCAGAGACGTACAGCAAACGACATTATTCCATTAAAGTGTAAAAACAGTCAAGGCTGGAAAGTTATATTAAAAAGTTCTTAGATTTATTACAGCTTTCTGTGTGAAGAGGGAAGATTAGGGAAACTGAGGGATTAAAGTGATAAGATCACAGCATTATCATTTACCCTTTTATGGATTATTGATTCCCCCTGCATTTAAACACCCTATACTCGAGAGAGGTTTTAATTCCAAAGTGCAGTGAGCTACTGGATGGTCAGAAATGCCACATAAAGATGAAAGTGATACAATAGGAGAGTAAAATATAAGTTCTTCTTTTAGCAGCAATACTTTCAACTTGCATTTAATATGTTTCATTTTCTCCAATAAGCTTGGTCACTGCAATAAAAGCAAACACAGAAAAGTAACTGTAAGGAGAACAGGAGTTTAAAGCACAGCACTAAGAAAGCAGATTTAAAATGAATGAATTTAAATGAAAAGAAGAGCAGTCCAGTGTTTCGAGTGCTTCTATTAAATGAGGGTGTGTTTGCCTTGATTCAGGTAATGTTTGTTGATATATATGATGATGCCAAAAACCGAAGGACTGGGAGGAAATGGGAGATTTCCCATTGTAATTATTCCCTTAGTTTCCCATGCTCAGGGATTCCAGACATTCCTCTTTATCCATCCATCCATTATCTGTACCCCCTCAGTCCTTAACCAGGGTCCCAGGGATCTGCTGGAGCCTATCCCAGCTCTCTTTGGGTGAAAGGCAGGGGTCCACCCTGGACAGGTCCCCAGTCCATCACAGGGCCACATAGAGACAAACAACCTCACACACTCACACTCACTCCTATGGGCAATTTAGAGTCACCAATCAACCTGACATACATGTTTTTGGACTGTGGGAGGAAACCAGAGTACCTGGAGAAAACCCACACAAGCACAGGGAGAACATGCAGACTCCACACAGAAAGGAGCCACGACCTTCTTGCTGCCAGGCAACGGTGCTAACCACTCATCCACCATGCTGCCTCATTCCTGTTTAGTAAAACCTAAATTGAGCATTACAACATCAACTATACACTGTACAAGCTGTACCCTGGATGCCCACTGAAGCCACACCTGCAAAATGATCATTGCTGCACTGATGCTTGTGATTCAGCTTCTATAACCTGTAGCACAGGTAGACAGAGCCTGAAAGGTTAGGTTCATTTCCTGCATGTGACCTTTCCTCCGCAGCAGGAAGTACAGAGGGAGACAGATCATCAGGATGCAAAACTGATGCACAATAAGTAGCTGGATACCATGGAGGGAAAATTACAGCGAGGGAGGGTAGTGAGCTGACAGATAAGTTGCAGTTAGATAGACAGAATTGGAACAAATCAAGCTGAGAGAAGCTAGCATCAGTAAAACACTTTTGCCAGAGACCAGATGGTGTCACAGTGTGGTTGTAGAAGGGCAACAGCAGACAGAGGTTTGTCATTGGATTGGACGGGTTTCATTATTTTTGTGTCATGTAATAATGGAGCCTGGGAGGAGCAAAACTTCAAGTTTAATTCATCAAAAGTTTTATTTCTTTTGAGAAATTCCCGATAAACACAGGAGGATAATCTGAAAGATCAGAGATGAAGAACCTTCCTAAAACCTGGATTCTCTATATTTTATACCAAGTTGAATCATGTTGAACTGAATGCCAGTTATTTTAAATAAGCAGCACATGCAATGGCAAAGTCTGTGAGTGAAGGAAAAACTATTCACACTTTTGACAGTAAACTAACATTTCATAGAGCTGAAGCTTTTGACATTTTGTTCCTCACCTTAAATTGTTCATAGATTTTTTTACTGAAGGGACTGACAGCTGTTTAGAAACAAGGTTAAAAAAAAAAAAAAACTAAAAAAACAAATGAGGATCTCACCTGGTAAATATCTGACAGGCTGCTACTTCCTGAGTCGCTGGCGATGCTGCATCCTGATTGGCTGGGAGGCATGTGCATCACCTGCTGATGGGCGTGGTCTGTAAGGTGCATCTTACTGAGGTCAGCAGGAAGCTGTTCAGACAGACAAAAGAAGAGAAAGAAAAAGGATATGAGTTAAACAGGGAAACATAAACACACACATACATCAGCGAGAAAGCCAAAGCTGGTTTGGCACTATCTGACATGCTATACTCCAAGAAAATTAACATGAAGAGGATGGCGCTAAAGACACTTGAGATGGCAGTAAATTATGATCCAAGTCTGGAGGATGATATGATTTCTGGTAGTGCCCAGCGGGCAACAAAACACTAAAACAGTAAATCCTTGCAGTTTTTATTTATGCAGACATCTTACAATGTCAGCTATGTGTGCACCCTGTATACACACATACAAACACACCACACAATGAGGGCACTCAAATCCATTCAGAAGCAAAGACAGAAAAATATTCACGCTAACCCAAACAGATGCTCTCCCCTGCCATTTTAACAATGCAAGATGCAAAAACGTTAAAAAAGCCTCAAACAATAAATTCCTTAAACACAGGAGTCCACAGTGATCGGTTTGTTTACTTCAAGATGAGAGGACAGTTTGCACAAATCAAAATAGGAGCACTGATATATAAAAAAAAAAAAAATCCATTTGTTTCCATTATGTTCCAAATTGCTTAGAGTTCAATCTCAACCTCCTCGAATTCAGGATCAGACAAAGTAGTCAAGCATTCGAGCTGCTTCTAAAACCCTGAGGTGCTAAGTACTGCAGCACTGGAGTTTTAACTGTGCGAGAGGACAACTAGTACCTTTCTACTGAGACCGTTAAAATGACCTTTACACAGTGTCACACAACTTTCCAGCAAATATTCAACCTAGAATTATTTTTGAAATATTTTACTGCCATTAAATATACTGTAGATTCATTTATTTCAATGTATTCCCTTCTATATGTTTTATCTAGTTTCTGTTTTAATAATTGCTAATAATTCCAACAAGACTAGGTAACATTTTGTGAAAAATTTGCATGTACCTGCTGCTTGAGCCAGGCTAGCTTTTAGCTGTGTGCTGCTAAGAAGTGACTATTGTACTCTGTCGCAACGATGCTGCCATACAAACATACAAGAGAAGCCCCAAATACACGACAGTAGATCTCAGTAGAAACAACGTTACATAAGTCACAAAATCCTTCCCTTAACCTGCAATAAAGAAAGCTCCAAATAAAACAGTATAAGCCTGACATGGTCTTATTAAAGCAGAGGTTAGTGTAAGTCACTGTTGCCTCCTGGAAGACTCAGAAATGCTGTAATGAGAGATTCAGAAGCTCTGCAAAGCTGGACACACATCTCAGTCAGTCAACATAACAAGACGCTTTTATCATCTGTATATATGGTCAGTTCCAGGATTTAATCCCAAATGTATCAACAATGTAGATTCAGTATTATCCTTCTAGTATTTTCCACTACTGTACTGTGGTGTAGAGAGGAATGGTACACCCAAGAAGGGCAGATGAGGACGTAAGGATCCCTAAAAGAGGTATTTCTACAAAGGTTCTCCAACAGAACTTGAGACTGGCTGAGTAGTTGACGTATTTCCTGTAAAACAAGTCTCTGTTGACTTGATCATCACTTCATTTCTATTTCCTCTGCCTGTGGACAAATGCCCTTAGAGCCCCGAGCCCCTTCTGTTATAGACGAAAGCCAAACCTCTAATTCCCAAATCTTACCAGTTTGGACTGGGGCAGTGTCAGAGTGAAAGAAGGCGTCCTCCTGCGACGCCAAGCAAATCTACAGCACACCTCCTCCATCGCCACATCAAACAACGCTGGCCGTTCAAACGCACATATAAGCACTCACCTGAGCAATTACACCAACACTTGATATGCAAAGACGCACCAAGCCTAACTGAAGCTTGGAAACTAGCTGAGACTGAGGAACCATGGTGCCAACATGCAATATTAAAGACATCAAGTCTGGGGATGCTGCCCCCTAAGTCCTCTCTTCTAATTGGCCAGTTGTACTGTATGACCCCATTAGCACTTAACCCCCCCAGGTTCCCTAAATCCACAGGGAAATACAGTAGTGAAGGGTGGAGACACACTCCGTGCCTTTATTTTGTTCAGGTTATATGTGGTTATTTAAGGAATAGGAAGATGAGCCACTGCTGCAGTGTGGAAGATGCTAATAGAATAAACAAATCAAATCCTGATGTAATATATAGTGCACTATATTTACTGATTCCCATTGTTTTAGTGCATTGAAGTGTGAAACTGTATGTAGTATATACTGCAGTACAAAAAAAGCAAGGTGCAGCTACTCATTATAGTTTACACTGACTGACTAGGAGATCCTTTAGCATTGTTTGCATCAGTCTCTACACATGAGACACATACACTTTATACATGAAAAATCTGAAAATGCTTCACTCTAAAAAATTAAGTACACATCTATAAAAATTTAAACATTAATGCATCTGCTTCCTTGTTTCTCCATCACACACACATCTCTATTTTAATGCAGTATTCCACTGAAATATTAATACGCTGTAGGTTGCTGTGTGTCACTCGCATATTACAGTGATAACAGTGCTATTAGTAACACTTAAACTGTAAGACTGATTTCAAAGTGCACTACTGTAACATCCACATTAGTTTTAAGTCATGATTGATATATTTTAGTCCATTCTCCACTCTCATCCCTGATATTTTCTGTTGTTCACGACAGTTTGTTGTGTTTCTGTGTGAATAAGGAAGGATGGGAAAAGCAAAGGGGAAGACAGAGAGTGATTGCTAATTTTATCACAGGTAAATACTTATTGATTTGTGTGATGGAGCAGTTATAAGCCAGTGATGATGGAGCTGCCACCTGACATCTTGCATTTTTTACATTCACCAGAATCCACATGGACACAGAAACTGATGAGTAAAATTTCTGAAGAACCAAATGGGATGGTGAAAGGACAACAACATGTTTCATTCTGATTCTTCTTTGTTAGAAAAACCTGGATGCAAGAACGTACGTGATCGAGTTACAGGATTTCATTTTTTTTAGTTTGTGTTGAGAAAAAGACTTTGGGGTTAATAATTAGGTTAGAGATGAGATGTTACTCACAAATCATAAAAGATGGTGTATGTCAGGAGTTTTTGAGGTGCCAGGGAATAAAATATGACAAGGATAGACAAAAGGAGCTCATGTGAGAAGGGGGGAGTGAATAATTGTGGCAGTCTTGTGGCTCCTATTCACACCACAGACTTAATCATGCTCTAATCCGCCTCTTTCACTCTCCCAGCAGGCCAAGCAAAGGGGGGTGGGGAGGGTGAGGGTGTTGGTGGGAAGTGGGTGAGGGGGTCTCCCATTCTCCTCATGCATTAAGGATGAGAGTTAGGAGATTAAATATAAATGTTCAGCTGTACAGTCCTATCATGTCAAAGAGCGGGCACAATCAGGCAGGCTGTAAATGTTGCATCACAGTTAAAAAGAAAGACCAAGCTTTCACAACACCGGAGTCTGATTAACCAAGAGACATGAACCTACCATTTCATAACAAGTTGGACAAAATTAAGGTGATAAGACTGAAAGCAGCAGTCAAAGATCAAAATGTCAAAACATCAAAATAATTGGCTAATGTCATGAACAATAGAACAATACTACACAATTCCCTATGACATGAGTTAGATGGATTATCTTTATGAAGGCATTTTAAATGATGTGTATCATAAAATCACCCACAGAGACAATATAATGGCAGAATAATGGTCGAGGGAGACCAGTCAGCCTAAAGGAACATACTTAATCTGATATTTTGTGTACTTTCAGCTGAATATACCTAAAACTGTCCAACACCATATAGTTCATAGCAGTTTACCAGCCAAACAATGACCCTTCCCTCTATCAGGAAGAAAAAAAAAAAACACAACATTTAACATTCAAATGGCCACTCTGCATTTTTTAGCCAACATTATGGCTACATTTGTCTGTCCATAGACATACTCAAGTCCCTAAAAGCAAAACAAACCAGTCAAAACATATTAGGGTGATATCTTCTTTTTCCTACTACTATAAAAACTCTGTTTCACTTACAGGATCCAATTTTAACAATGAGATTAACCAGCTTTAGGCCTGAGTGCTCCGCTTCACCTATTTCCTCAGTGATAAAATGGTCTATAAAGTCCAGACTGGCAGTTTGGCTACAAAGACATGAGACCGGGTTTCCCAAAGGCATGTTAGTGGTGGGATAATCTTGCTGCATTGTGGGTCATTGCGTACAGGGATATTTTGGTGGCCAAATGGTTTCGCAAAACCTTGAAGATGTTTAATGGATGAGGCCTGGTTGGTTAGCGATGCCAGAAGGAGCCACATCATTAAAACACAAGAAGAGAGAGGTAGAGGGTGTGTCAGTGCTGAATATATCAGAATTAAAGCTTTGAAGAATGAAATTTAAGTTCATAGTTTTCATAGGGTTAGTGTAGGAACCTGCTTATAGAATTAAGATGATAGACTGACACAGGTGGAACATGACAAAAATAAGAATATGCATTAAAATGTGTACACAAAATGAGACAATACATTAGGATGAATAATAAAGAGGACAAATGGCTTAGCTAAGTAATTAAAGAAAATGTGATGAGGCTGATGAATCTTGATGAGGATGATAATTAAAGTGGGTTCAACACACAATGACACAGTGTTTGTGATTAAATGAATACATAAAGACAACAAAGCTGTTTTTGCAAAGAGAAAACTAAATGGTATCTCATTTTTCAGCGTCTCTAGAAAGCTTTGTTTTCACTAAGTTGTATGCACAGCAACACAAACAGGAAAGTAGAATTTACTACATTCATGAGTCCCATTGTTCACACAGCCAAAGAAACACCAAAACCATGCTGCAGATGAAAGACAGCACCTAGCTCTGCTGCACCACTGATCACTGAATCTAAATACACGACAATGTGGGCAATCTCAACTCAGAACATACAAAAAGCAATAAACAACAGTCTGGTATAACTATCAGAGATTATGATGGTGATGAAAAGCTAGAACTGACCAATGCTGGGAATCCAGGATCATTATTCGCACCCCACAAAAAAATCTGACATGAATGCGGTCGGCCTGTAGATGTCAGCGGTGACAATGACATGTCCTGAGCAGCAACACAACTATCTCACAAAAAGTAATTTCTGATGGTCATATTTTATTTTCATATCTGGCTGTTGAATCTTACCCACGGTGACTCACAACTGCTGCAACAACAACGCAAGTGCCACTTTCTAGACTCCTGTCATCAACATAAACATTGTGGCAAATGTAAATGATTAAGCACCAAAGTTCTACAGCAACAACATTTCAAACAGAAACATTAGGAAAAAGGTGTGAATTACAAGGTAAAGTCTTTAAAAGGCTTTTCCACTATGAATTTATTGCATAAATATACATGCAGAAAAGAAGGTTTAGCTCTTAACATAAGTCTTCACTCATGACATCTGTCCCCTTTTGCTGAGTTAGCTCTAAATGGCAGGTTGTAACACCAGAAACCGCAGACAGCAACTGTTCAGCTCTGCACTGAGTATCAATGCTGCCACTGTCTCACAGCATGCACCAGATACACCGTCTTTTCATGTCTCCATGTCTTCTGTTCATTTCTTTGTTTAATGTCTGAAACTGATTTCCGCTGGTTTTCTCGTTTCTCTGCAGCGTCTCTTTCTGACCCATCTCACCTCTTCACTTTAAATGTCTTGCTGATTAACACCGAATCCCGTCTCTTGCTTTGTTCTGCTGTTCACTTCTTATTATAGCCTCCACTCTCCAGTTTCCCTGTCACTGCTCAAATCTTGTTTCCTCACCTTCTCTTTGGCCTTCGCCACTTTCTGTGTTTTACAGATGTTATCTAGTTTTTACACACTACATCATCCTCTATGTCTGTGCCCAAATGGTTTCAAGAGAGCAAGAAGTAAAAGGACTGCAAGAAGCCTCATTGGACTAGTCAGGTGAGTACAATGGCTCTGCTGTCTGGAACAGAAAGATTTTGACGCTCCAGTTTTAGCCCTGCAGTGATGCGGAAATTTCTGATCAATCGTGGACAATGTTGGCTTGGTCTAATGTTGTAAGGGCGGGGACAAACATTCATGAGCATCACTCACACACACGCACACACACATGCATGCATACATACAAGTCACGCAGTTTTACACTAAAGAATGTCTACGGACGACACAAAATGATGGCAACCTACACACGGATTTATGTGAACTGCATGCCTTTGCTGGCTCTATTCAGTAAAACTTACACTGAGCTTATTGCAGACACTCAGCACACAGGCGGGCTCCACTCTTTTACTGGCAAGTCCACAGGCAGTTGGATTAAGACACAGTGCAGTGAGACAGATGGAGATGGGCAGAAAATACAGGGGCCTGAAGTGAATTTGAGCAAGAGAGGGAGAGAACTGACATGGAGAGCAAGTCAAAAGGAAAGTGTGTAAGAGGAGAGAGTCAGAAAGGGAGAGTGCAGCATATAATTGAGACTAGATTGAGTGTGTGTGCATGTGTGTGTGCAGAAGTAGCAGACGGCGAGGGAGAGCTTATAATACAGATAGGAGTCAGTCAGGGGTTGAGTGAGGATGAGGTGAAAGAGAGGGAACAGATGAAGATAAAATGTCTCATATATTCTTTTAAGAATCCAATTCTACCTTAGTACAGTGCATACTACCGCTGAAACATATCTCTGGCACCATGGCAGTGTGTGTGTGTGTGTGTGTGTGTGTGTGTGTGTGTGTGTGTGTGTGTGTGTGTGAGAGAGAGAGAGAGTCTGTACCAGCTGGGACAAGAGATGTAATGAATTGAAGTTGGAATTGGAGGTGACAACTGCAAAGGCAGACATGCCACAAAGGAAGGGAGGGAGAGGGTGGAGTTAGCAGGGGACCAGAGAGAAGACTTCATGTGCATACACACAATCAGTAAGTCAAATACAGGTATTTTCTCTCTCTCTCTCTCTCACACACACATACAATTTCCTTTGCTTTACACAGTGAGACTCCTTTTCTCTCTACACAGTCTTACTGTCAAACAGGTAGGCCTTGCAGCAAAAACCCCTGACCAGACATCAAACCACAGGTTGACGCCTCACAAAATATGTGCTACTGTTTCTTTATCGTTGCTTGTTAATCACTTCTTCTGCCTGCAAATGAAGATTAAACTGGGGAAAAGCGAATAAATGCTTGCATCCCACAAGAATAAACAGCCACCTCACTTGATCATGTATTGAGATAAAAAAGATCCAGTCTGTGAGTTTGACGTCAGTGTGGTGCAAACATCCTTGGATATTAAAGGGGCAATGCACTGATTTTACAGATGACTGAAAGGCTTTATCAGACAGCATAATGCAAAGTTTAGGACCCAGAGTGACGCCAATTAGGGGCTAACAGGATCTCAGGGTCTGTTGCATTTACCAAATGTCCCCAAACTTTATGGAGATGGAACACCACCAAAGTGTTCTTATATAAACAACACTAAGTTTCCAGAGAGAGAGTCAGCAAGCTATTATTTTTAGAGGTTCCTGTTTGTTTGTGTAGCAAGCAGCTCAATGCTGATTCTGTTACTACTGCAAAAACACTGAATTGTTTAACCTTGTAGAAATTATTTCCTAAACTACCCTTTCAGAAACATATGCTCAAAGATATTTGGGAGGAGAAAATGTGACTCTAATGTTGGAACCTTGAAACTACTAACACAAAGTTGGGAATCTGCCTAGCAACACGTAGCCTACAAATACGGGATTTCTGTGTGTGCACCCTGTAATTTGGCGGGCACCTTCTAAGGTGCAAGGTTGAGTCATTGCTTGGCAGGTTTTTAGCCTGGAGAGACACTGGCTGGCAAGCTACATCAGTGAGCAAACAGCCATTAGCTGGCAATTTCCACACTTCGCTGTGCCAGTATTGTGACAGACGGGATGCTGAATGGCACTGTCACCAGCACTGCCAAGGGCCTGTGACTTTTGCCCCGGTTGTCTGCAAGTGATGAAGCACAGAGAGATGCTGTGAGGGAAACACACAGGGAGAGGAATAAGAGAAAGATATGTGAGGGAGTAAAACAGAAATATAAGGGAAAGAGGAAAAAGAAAAGGGGAATATGTGCTGTGTTTCTTTGCTCTTATGTTAAATGAGTCATTCACAGATAAGTAGAAATAAACAGAGCTTAAGCCCCATACAATGGACTGTGTATGAGGATATATCTTTAAATTAATAAGAGTGGGACAAATTGACTATGAAGTCCTGAGTTAAGCCAAGATAATTAGACTTAGATAATAAGACTGGTAGTGAGTTCTAAGTAAAGTCCAACTAAACTTTGTGTTTTAAGGACTAAAGTCAAGTTGCTTTGTGTTTTTCTGTACACTGCCAAATGTAAATCGGCCTCCTTAACATGCAATATAAAGTCATAAAGTAAAAAGACTTGTGCGCTTTTGTTGAGTCCAGATCTTAGACAACCAAAATACTGGAAAAGACGTTGAGAGTTGGCTTGGTATTGTAATAATGACGCAAGACCAGAGATAATGATTTAGTAATCATAACAATAAATAATGTTCCCCACCACCCTCACTTCATCAGTATAAACACCACCAGTCTGGATTTTCTTGGTCAGTAATGGCTCTAACCTGCCCACATGCTCATTCATACCACAGAGTCTTTACCACTCATTCAGTTTTCTGGCGGCTTACACAGTGAAGGGCATAATTAGCACAGGCTGCACCCCTGCAGAGTCAAGTATTTTTCTCTGGAGGATTAACACTTTTACAAACAGGCTTCAGTGGAAATTCCTTCCATTTGGCATCTAGAGCTGGTGTGTGTGCATGGCACTAGGTAGCAGACTGCAGTTACTGCCAAAAAGAGTTGGATGTCTCTAAAAGGAAAATTCACCCCGTCACCGTCCGTCCGCCCTGCTCCTACATGCACTGCAACACATTGGCAAGGACATTTTCATGGTTAAAAAAAAAAAAGAGGCAGTGTGGGATTTAGTTTGTGCCAAAATGTTTTTTTAAGTCTACATTTTCTAATGGTCACTGAATTGCTGGACAAAGCAAACCCCACCCACCTTTTCCTATTTATTTTATGGTGATAGAAGCTTTTATAATCCCATTTCCAACAGAGGTCTGTAGAAACGTGTAATGTGAGTATGTAGCGTCTCTTACAGAGGGAACTTGATTCATGTTCAAAACCAACTTTTTTTTTTTTTTTTTTTTTTTTTGGTCTATGAGTGTATGTGACTGTGTTTGTGTATTACAGGAAGTTGACAGGCGTCTGTGACTGGGCCCCGAGGAAGGTGGGCCACGGCCAGGTCTGCCGGATACAGGAGAGAAGGCTAAACACTTGGCTTTAATATTGACACAAACACATGCTGGTGCAAACACACAAATGCACAAGCACCAATACACACCCTCCTGAGCACACATACACCTTAGTACCTCCTGGCTCCCCTCTGTTAACAGATGCATCCTGCTCTGCAGCCCAGCCCACACTACTTCACACATACACACATGCAGGTTGACCTGGGGGCTGTGTGGAGGGGAACCTCACCCACGGCTCTCTGGCAGTGTTTTTGTTAATGTTGGATCCTATTCCACCAAGTTGGCCCACTTACCTCAGTCCAGACAAAGCAGAATACAAATTTGGTACCACTGCCTGGACACGACAGGAAATTAACTTTGCCCACCAACATAAACCTTAAGCCTGGACTCCAATGTTTATCAGACATTTTTTTACTTTACCTGAAAAAATAAACTATGCCACAAAGGTTCATTGGAGCAACTGCAAAATATAAGCACAGCTGGTGCTAGTCCTATTCTTTCCTTTATGGTCTGAATGTATTTATGTAGTTTTGGTGTGAATTCATGATACTACTACCAGGATACTGCAACATAATAGCAGCATCTGAATGCTAAAATGTGAACTACAATGGTTGAAAGTATACAAAAAAAAAATACTAACTTCAATTGAAATGAAATCTTCTTTTAGAGATATTTGTTTTTGATCAATATCTGTTCAGTTCTTGTTATTAAAAAAGGAATGTTAGGAAATTAATACTGTTTTCACATTGCCAGTGTCCTGGGTCACATTTATCTTCTTCCAACATGTCCTCTCTTTTTTCTTTCTTTCCCACAAATTCACAGTCACAGCGCAATCACCCATCCAACCCATCATGTATTTATAAATGCCCTTGAAAATTATCCAGTGAAGTCTCTCTGGTTGTGCAGGGGGGATGTGAATCAATAGCAGTGAGATAATGGGAGCAAGTGAAATTGAGGGGGTTGGGGGTGTGGGTGGATGAAATATTATCACTAGTGTGCATGTTGGGGGTGTGGGGGGTGGGGTAGTAGCTCATGACTGCCTGAGAGCTCTGGTGGGTGGAGTCTGGGTTTGTGTGAGTGCGTCTGCACATTTGTGGGTGTTAAACTGTGTCTGTGTTGAGGGTCACATGCATGTGTACAGACAATGAGGTGTGTGTGTGTGTGTGTGTGTGTTCGTGCACACAAGTCTAGAGTGCATCTGCAAATGAGCAGCCTCACTTTCACTCAATTTAGTCCAATAACGTTGACCAGCATGGACATGTTAATGCATACAAGGCTTGAGAGGACGTTTCACTTTTAAAAATTGTGCCCATCATGGCTAATGGACAATAATTACACCATTCAGGACACAATACTGGCCCTTTTACACAACTGCACATATTGAAATGTTTCTTTTTCATATGTGGCCAATAAGTGGTGCCACGCCACCTGATCATACCTCCAGACTGGCCATAAAAAATACGTTAAATGTAAATGAATGACTCAACAATCACCATTAGAAGAACACTGAATGTGTAAAGGCTCCACAAGGGTTACTCACTGACTGATCCCGCTGGTATGAAAGTGTAGCAGAACATTGGTGGAAAAAAAAAAAAAAGAGCCATTATGCTCAGTCAGCTCTTCCTGTTTAGATAAAGGTTTTAAAACCAGCATGTGTGCCAACAGTGTCCGTGGCTGAGGCACAGTGCTGCTCCCAGCTTGTTCAATCTAAACTGCTATGGATAAATGGCACATGTGCCTACCTAAAAAAACTTAAGTTGAGTACTTGCAGAACACAAAAATACTATAACTGACAAAGGCAAATGGAGAGTCCAGTTCTCATGGTGCAGTGCATGCTATCAACTAAAATACTGTTTTTCTAGCAAAACGGCCGAGGACAGAATGTGAATGTGCTATTCCACAAAGGTACCTTCCAGCTATAATGAATTTCTGACAGAGAACAGTTTTAGAAAAAGAAGGTCATCTGTTTTTATCTTGTAGATCTAAAAAATACCATCTCAAAGCAGAGATGCTTCTTGAGACCTCCATTTTTATTTATAGCATAAATGCAGGTTCACACAATGATTTATGGTATCATGACACTTTAGGGCATGCTTACAAGCCAACAATATTTTATATTATGCTGTTGTGCCTATACAATATATGATGATGCTTGGTTCTCCAGACAGACCCTATATGAGAGAATACATAGTTTTTGGAGGAATGAATAGTAATTTATGCCCTATGGGAGGTGAATTGAACATGGTCTGGCCTAATGCAACCAATATCGATCTTTATCACCCCTACTTCCTGTGCATATGATATCCTAAACCTCCCTCGGCATGCTAAAAGCTCTCTCTCACTCTTTCTCTATTGTTGTTTCTTGCTCAGATTCTCTCTCTCTTTGTTTTGGCCTCTCTCGCTCTCTCTTTGTGCTATATTGTGTGTAAAGGCCACATTACCTTTACACCCTGTGTGAGTTGTCAGTCTGTCGGTGTGTCTTTAGGCCAGAGGTCAGAGTAAATCTGCCAAGGCCAATGTGAAGAAGCCGTGGCATTACAGCACCTGGCAAAGGTCATCCTCCTACTGCACAAAAATGGGTCTGTCAACATATTCAGGCACCAAGGGAGCCATGGTGCAGCTATCTAATATTCTTCTAATGGTGCCTGTAGTTTCCATCTGCTGATCTGATGATGCAAAGGATTACAAAGTGCACTTTATGACCAACAGCAACAACCTGTTGACTAAAGCATTTTTTTAAAATAAATCAAAGGTTACAGAAAGGCTGGGAGGTTTGTAGTTTTTAGTCAGACTTATACTCAGCATGCAATTACTATGAGCACACTGTCTTTAGTATTTAGTTATTACAAGAACTAATTTGCATGTTCTGTTTCTGTTCTGTTCGTAGTTTCATGCACATGGGTTTAGTTAAGTCCCAACAATCATTTAATTTAATCTTCGAACTGAAACCATATTATAAAGCATCATCTTTATCCTGATTGACATTTTAACATGTATTTGTTTAAATAAAGTGTAGTTTCATGTCATTCAGTATAGAGATAGATTAGATAGAATAGATAGATAGATTGTGTGCTGCACTGTATGTACCTGCACTGCCTGGGCATGAAGAAGAAAAAAAAAAAAGGGTCGATAGGCTGTACAGAAGAATAATTCATCTCCTTATTCCACTCAATAGAGGTTCAACAGTTTAATGTACCTAACTATCCTATCTGACCTGACGATAAATGGTAGGCCAGTAACTGGAGCCTAAATCAAAACCAGTGTGTAGCTGTTTAAACAGAGCCTGATGACATTGGCCAGTAAAGAACCGATGCTTCTCTTTTTGTCTAATTTTAAATTTCCTCCCTAGTTCAAAATCTAATTTGTTCTGTTAAATTACTCGTCAGAATCCAACTATTAATTTAAGCGGTTCTGACGTGCACTACTCTGCACTGTGTTTCTCTTAGGATGCTCCGAGGGAAGACTGGTCCTTATTTAAATATGCCAGACGCCTTGTCTGTCTGCTCGTCCATCTGTCTGACCTGCATTCCTTTGCCCTTCCTGCACTGGCACTAAATCCATCATCCCACTGTGTTTCTCTCCTACCAATGCCTACATATCCCCATTACTATTCAACATAGCATGAGTCCATACAAATTGATTATGCCAATGTTCAGCAAGGTCCATCGATTGCTGAGGGAGGCAAAGACAGCAGCCTGGGTCAACCGGAGTCTTGGTCTGCTGCACTCTGCCAGGAAAGTCTGCAGCTAGATGAGGGTGTGGGATTATTACATTTATTTTCAATCTCAGTTATGTGCTTGTTTCCAACTCAAATCTTCCTATCAGCCAAGCATGATATTCCTGTTTTTCCAAGCAAAAGTTTATCTCGGTAGAAATGAGTGATGCTGGGAAACAAATTGCACCTATAAATCACATAGATTTGTTTCCGCTATCTCACATTGAACTGAACCTGAAGTACCTCTAAAGTAAAAACACACACTATCCATCCATCCATCCTCCATCCATTTTCTATACCCGCTTATTCCTTAACCAGGGTCACGGGGATCTGCTGGAGTCTACACACACTATCCATTTTCTCAAAAAACTAACTCCAAATCATTTTTCCAACAAATCACAAAAGTCAATTTGACTTCTTCCATAGTATCTTTGTGGCAAAGCTCAGTACTTCTAAAGTCTGCATTAAAGAAAAGTATGAGCAGGTAAGGTCAAACATTCAGTCAACCTGTAGCTGCTATTTGGAACCACTGCCACTAATGCAAAACCCTCAACCTTAAACCAGTTTTTAATATGTAACTTCAAACTCATTGTTATACCACAACACTGCCAAGGTACAGAGAAAGGAATGAAAAATAAATCTGCAATAAGTAACAGGGGGCAAAGGCTGGAAATGTGAGGATGCAGGTGGTTTTAGAAGGTGTTGGTGTGATTTATAAGATGGGAAGCAGCAGACGAGTCAGAATACAGCTCAGCAGGGCAGAAACAACAGCAGCATCAGGCCAACAGCAACAACAACAAGCCCCATTACCAATGCTTAAATAATAGATGGGGAAAGAGAGGGAGGGTAGAAAAAGACAGGAACAAGTAGTGCAGTATGGAAGAGCCCCTTACTAAAAACAGATAAGAAGGAAAGATGGGGAAAAAAAGCAGGAATTTCTCACTAAAAAACTGTGGGAAGAGAAAAAGGGTAAGTTAAAAGTTAAAACCGGGTGAGACACAAACGGGTGAGAGGTAGATCGGAAAGTTCAGCACAGAACAGGGCCCATGTAGGCAGCAGGGAGAGTCCGACAGTTCAGCAGAACATTTTGACAAGTCTTTCAGCAGCAGGGGGATGTGAGGTTGTGCTCCTCCGGGATACGCAGGATGTGATTTAAAGGGACAGTTCACCCATAAACACACGATACCACTAAAAATGTAACCAAGATGTTTAATGCTTCCTAAAGAAAGCAACTAACTGACTGACTGCTCTAAAGTGAGACCGTTCTTTTAAAGTCCATGTTGTTTAGAAGAGCTGTAAATACATCTAGCCCTCATAGCTGCTCAGTGCGTCAGAAAAGAAGCCCTACTGGTCCCACAGAGCAGCTCCACTGGCCTACATTTCACTATCTTCTGTTGCCAAATTTCCAGCCACACAGTCAATATTTCAATAACTATGCTCCGACATCAAAAATTAGAACAAGAGAGTATGGCATGCTATTTGATTGGAGCTGCAGTTTAGAACAGTATAGAACAAAACTGCCTAAATGGCAAAATAAACTATTTACGTCCCATAGTAGCTCGGTTCAGAGAGTTCTTCTCCAACTGTGCAGTAAACAAGGCTGTAGAAAAGACTGTAAAAGCCTGTTGGCAGCTGCAGAATCCCTGTAGAGAAGTAAAACTAAGTGATTCATATGAATCAAACAATGGCCTGCACCAATAGCTACTTTTTGTCTCTTGGATCTGCTTAGTAAGTCAGGTAGTTCAATTTTCACATCATAATTGCATTTAGGCTAATTAAACCTCAGATTTATTCAGTGCAAAGCTGCAATAAACCACAGTGATGCTGAACAGGGTGGTGAATCATTGTGGTGAATTCGAGATTACTGCGGTTAAGAATATCAACCAATCCCAGCCAGTGCAAACCAGCCAAAACTATCAAAAGAGACTGACTTCTAGAGAAAATAATTGGCTGCTATTCTGAGAAGGCAGTCAATGATAAAATTGTGAAAACCTCTTGTGGAATAAAAAACATGTCTTCAGAGCCTTTCTCTTATTCACTGATGTTTTTTTTTTCTTTCTGTCTTCTCATTCTTTTCTCTCAATTTCTGTCTTTCTCCTCCTTCAAATTTGAAATCACGCTGCCAGATTTCTCTTTATCTTTCTTCCTTTCCTTATCCCTTCCTTCCTCAAGATCCAAGTGAATGAAATCACAAGACCTTTCCAGAGGATTTAAATCCCTTCACAGACCACCTACATTCTCCCTGTTCTCCACTTTGCTTCTCTTTGCTCTAACGTGACTGCAGTGTTTTTGATTGGTGCTGTACCTCCAGACAGAGCACACGTTACCTAATGAGAGGAAAAGGGAAACTTAATTAACCTTTGCAAAAGGTGGGCTCATCACAGACACCGACCAATTAACTATGAACTTCAAACAGGCCACGCTGGATGAAACCTCAGTAGCTCTAGACTCAGGACAAATTAGCCAGACTCCTAAAGCATATATGCTTTGGGCCAGTAGTGCTATTATCAGGAGTAAACTCACTAATTAATGCTAAAAATGCTGATGAGTAAATATCTAATTAAACAAAACCCAATCTAGTGATGATCAGAAGCTGAACAGAAGCCTTAAGGTTGGAAATCAAACAACACCTGCTCTGAGTCACAGCAACTGGAGTGGGGATAAGTTTCTACACCGACAAACCAGCTGGTACCTCTATATTATTACCTCTATACTGGTGTGCCTCTATACTGATAAAAAGCATTGGTACAAAAATGTGAAACCTTGTCTTCATTACTTAATGATTAGCCGATTAATGATTTAGTTGACTGATATAATCGTTACATTTATTTTTCAATAAAACAACAAATAATCCCCGATTTTGATTTCTCAGCTGTTTCTGCCTGATGTGATGGTAAAATAACAACTAAATGTTTGAAATAGTAATTGGAGAGAACCAGACATCAACTTTAACACCTTAGAGACATTTTTCACTATTTCTGGACAGTTTTTGGGCTAAAGAGTCAAAACAAATTGACAGTCAAAATTAGTGAAATGAGTCAAATATCCTGCTCAGTCCATATCACAGTTGCAATAATGAAATGTAAGGTACTCTTATGTACTTTTAAGGAATGTGTTTGTGTATAAAATATAACTCTGATCACTCAAAAATCATTATTGGCCTAGAGATGGTGTTTACAAGGCAGCATTGATGATCCACAGTGAAATATAATTTAAAACTCTCATTTACGAATGAATTTACACTTGGCAGCCGTGACATTAAGACAATATGCAAGTCATGGATCACCCAAGTGATGGAGACCAATAAAGACGAGTAATAATGTACTTAAGACCTTGTTCTGTGACTGCTTGTGGCAGATTACTGTGTTATTTTAGGCTCAACATCATGCTTTATCCCCTTTCATCTCCAGGGACCTAATTATCAGTCATCGCACACAGACACACAATGAAGACAAACATCTCTGTGGCTTTCAGCCCCCAAAAATGCTCCCAAGGACACAGACACATGGGGATCTATCTGACAGACATTCTTGTTTGAAAAACCAATGAGTCAGTAGACCAGAGGGATCCTGAGTCGTTGCCACACAGCTGATTGTTTTATCCATTAGTGTGAATCTTAAGAAGAACAACAAACAACAAAACAAGAACCATAAACACAACTTGTATTTCATGCACAGCACTTCCTTTCCTTGCACCATCAAGATGTTCATCAGAGGCTCACTCTGGTGGATTATTCAGAGCATCTAAAACTAGGACAGCGAACTGGTACAGAACAACACCAGCCCAGATCAGATCAGATTACATTCACACTGACAGGAATAAAGAAAAACAAAGAACAATTGCAAAAACAACCATTGGTAATCTTGGTTTTGCTAGCACATTATTCTTCAGACCAGGAACTATACTAAATTATCTCACTAGAGCTCATCTACGTCATAAATGAATATTAATGTATACTCTATAAATAGTGCAACCTTATTCACATCTGTGACATTTGCTCTCCTCCAAAAAGTAAACAAGTTAAAAAAAAAAAAAAAAAAACATGTACAGCACTGGGGATTCCAAATTTCTTCAAAACCCT
This sequence comes from Mastacembelus armatus, assembly GCF_900324485.2. NCBI lineage: Eukaryota > Metazoa > Chordata > Actinopteri > Synbranchiformes > Mastacembelidae > Mastacembelus > Mastacembelus armatus. Next base: position 21,691,472 of record NC_046646.1, on the reverse strand, counting down.
AAAATCTATTTGTTCTTCGGAGAGTAACTGTGTTTTATTGCTGCTAGAAGGAATAAGAAAAACGCTCTTGCAGAGAGCCATAGGAAAATCTCTTTCATGTCAAAGCTCAGTGTTGTGTAGACTACCATCAGGTTTACCCTATTTACCCTGTCTTTTTGGTTAATCCACAGTGCAGCTGATTTAGTTTTAGTTTTTATGAAGTGAAAAAGGCTTTGGCATGGGAGCAGCAGTTGTGAATTTCAGTATTTTCCATGAATAAATTCAGTTAAAATTCAAATGAAAGGAAGAAGAAACACATGCAGGCATCTCTAAACAGACACAATAAACATTCATCATGTGCATATAAATCAAGCTCATTATCTCTCATCCCCACCCTATCTCTCTCTCTCTCTCTCAGTAACATCTCACTCATTCACACACATACACACACTCGCTCACGCACACACGCACGCAGAGGCAGCAGCATCCTAAGCCAGAGGCACTGGCCAGAAAAGGGATTACGACATCGCTTACTTTGGAGGACCACGGCTGCAAGCAGTTGGCATAGCAACGGACTAGGAAAGCCATTTCCACAGGAGGGAGGGTGCCAGCGAGGGGAAGTTTCCCCTCGTTCACCAAGAGATGAAGAAAAAAGAAAAAAATAAAATAAATAAGTGAAAGAGGAGGGCAAGGCCTTGATGCTACTGCTGCAAGAAGAGAATAGTCCAGGAGTTGATTTGGCTGGATCACTGTCAGATGTCACAAAAAGGAGATTTAAAGCCGAAGTAGATCCATTTATATTTTAAGCTTTCTCTCTTCTACCGTTGCATGTACAGGAACAGCAACGGAGAAGCTTAAAACACTCCTTCACACCTTCAGTACTGGGTATCTACAGAATATTTAAAACTAATCCCAAACAGAAGCAGTTTGCATGGTAAAAAATGACAGAGCCATCCAACTTAACATCCAAGTTCAAGTTACACGTAGGAACTCATTGAGTCTTTTATTTCATCTTCTTCTTGAGTCACTTTCCTTCATGAAAGAAGCAGAGGCTTCTTTCCTCAGCGGATGAGAGTGCTGGACAAAAAGACGCGCTTGTCTGTGTATCTGCAGCCCCCTGGGAAGAAGCCTCTTTCCTGGCTTAAAGTCATCCAAACAGTCCCCTCTCACTCCCCAAAGCCTGGATCACTTGCCTGCAGCTCTCCTCACTCTTTGTCTACAGCTGTCAAACTCCTTTCTCTGTCTCTTTACAACTCTCTATCTCTACAGAGCTTCAGCAGTGCATGTGTGCCCAGTGGTGCAGCTCCATGACAGGGGACAGTGATCCTGCTCCTGTACCCCAGCTTCAAGCTCTCATCCCTGGTGAGCGCTCACACCTTACGCCGGCATTTCTCCTCCCCCTCCCACCCTCGGAGAGAAGCTACCGTGGATAGGATGCTGTGCTGTGGAGAGCCAGCCGCTAATGGGAAACGGAGGAGAGAGTGAGCGCAAGGGAGGAGGGAGAAGGGAGGAGAATCCAGCTGAAAAAGAATGACATCACCTGTGCAGCGAGAGAGCGAGAGTGTGCAAGCAAGAGAGAGGGGATGGGAGGTAGCGTGGACGAAACGACAGCAAGCGGAGGAAACTGCATTAGATGAATTGGCTGTTGAGCAGATGTGGATAAGAGAGAGAGAGAGAATGGGAGAGACAGAGAGGAAAAAAAAAAAAAAAAAAAAGACAGAGCATCTTTATTGACCTGCTGGTGACATAAAGTTGGGTATAATGAAGCATTCCCCTCCCTTTTGTGACCATGCTGCAAAAAAAGGGGGGAAAGCATAAATCACAGAGCCCCTATCAGATACAAGCACAGACACTCAGTGTTTGTCGGCAAATGTGAACACACAACATAATAGCCCAAGCTGATAATGGGTTTTCCCCCTTCAAAAGCCTCCGTCTGAAAGATGCGTGACACAGTCGACGGGATTTGACAGATAAGAAAGGCACATTACAGTCACAGATAAATCTCTGTAACACTGCTGAGAAAAATACTGAGTTGATAAAGGCATTAGGCTGAAGAGTCTGCAGCTGGAAACTATTAGAAGGTTCTAACAGTGTGACGTCTCACACATGAAGAATGAGACGTGGGATACCGCTCAAGAAAGTTAGACAGAAAAATATCCTAAATCAATATGCAAAAAGCCCTAAAATACACACGAGATGCATGTGGAAAGAGCAGTTATATGCAACTCTGATAACTAAAAGTGGATGCTCAATGGGAATCACAGCCCTTTTATGAGAGCAAATGAAGCAGAAACTCAGCACCAACAAATAATAAAACCTCATGATCTGAAACACTGATTTATATGTTTCTTTGTGTTGCTTTGCTTGAGATACAAACACATCTTCTAAGAAAAAAGGGCACTGATGTCAAAGAAGAATTCCAACATCATGGTACAATTTATTCTCATTACATTAGCACAGCCTCTATGAACGATGTATTCAGAGGCGTGACAGCATGTACAATTATACAGTAATACACTAATTACGTCGCCTCTTTTTTAGTGCAATAATGACTTCTCTAAAGAAATGTGTTATCTACTGCTTTGATGCAGCAACTGCATGTTTTTCCCTTGGCTGTACTTAAGAGTTTGAGCTGCGTGCATGCTAATGAGTCACAACCTCTCAAATAACAGCGTAAATGTAAAGATTCAAATAGTTTTAGTTCTAAGTTCATTTTAATTTTGGTGCAAATGGTTGTTTTATTTTCTCCTTCCTTTCTTTTTTTTTCCCCTTCTCTTCCTCTTGCATCAGCCGGCCTTTTTACTGGGATGAATATATAGGGATGAATCAGAAGCACAAACAATAGAAGCTGTCTGTTTGTTTGAATGGCTGATTTTCCTCCAGCAGAGGAAAGATGTCAGCTCCCATTACCAGACTTCAGAGAGGGCTGGATCTTTCTTACCCTCTCCCCTTCTCTCTTTCTGACCTCCCTCCCTCTTAGACTGCATTTTTTTCCCCCCGTCTCTAACTATTGTTCCTCCCTTGCTCCCTTAAAGTGCTCATTGTGCAGAATCTGTCTCTCCCACCTGTTTGCCTTATATTAGCTGCGTCCTTTTTTAACCTGCCCTCTTATTATTTTTCCATCTACAGTATCCATCTCATTCTCTCAAACTGCTCCCATTTTTACTCTCTGTGTGCTGCCTGCTATGAACCAGGATCTCTACCCTCAATTCTCTCGCCCGTGTGTGTGTGTATGTGAAAAGGATACACACCTCCCGACTAGAAATGACATCATCTTTTTACTCCACAGCCAATCAGATGCAAGCACATGGAGCCCTGCCTTCAGAGGAGTGTTATGTACACAAGAGAGACAGGCTGAAAAACAGAGAGGTAGAAATAGACAGAGATGGACACAGGAAAGAGAACCATAAATTGAGGATATGCACACAGCTTAACCCCGATCCTTCCACCGAAGGGAGTGAGAGTGAGTGTGCACATCCAGTACCGTCTCTGTGTGAATGTGTATGTAAGTCTTAGTGTGTACTAGCTGCAGCCTTTTCCCTCTTGCATACCAGTGTGCGCAGCACTACATCATTCTCTTGCCTTGCTGTCAAAGCCACAGCCCTAATAAACACAAACTCACACGCAGACAGCTGCTGTGCTTGCTTTCTTAAAGAAATCTAACAAAAGCTGACTATGAGAGAAAAGCTTTAAATAAAAATCACTCCCCATAATCAAAACTGAGAGGCAGTTCAGAAGTCAAGTTCTGGACAAACGGGTCTAAACGATAACCAGATTTTTATATATTAATATGCAACAAATAACACAGAATAAGTAAAAACGACTTATTATGTAACAAACTAAAACTTGTTCATATAAATGAATGTTCTGCTTTTTCGACTGATCCTATTTTAAAGACCATGCAAGTCTAGAAAACAAAACTTCAGTTGCAAGTTTTACATTTCTGGTAGTGACAAACGCTGTGTCTTCATATAACAACAAACCACAAACCACTGCCATCATTGCTATACAATATAAAACAGTGGTTAAACGCTGATACATAAAGTTTTAACATTATATCCAAACTATTATCTCTGTGAACATGGCTGCTCTCACTTGATCTACTCTACGTACAGTTACAGAACAAAGCAATGATCACAATGGCAAAATCAGCTACATCATAGCATCTCCTGACTAAAGATGCCACTATCTGCTGGGTTTATATAAAAAGAAAAGTATGGATAAAGCTAATATAACACTAATAAATGCCTGATGAAGAGAATATCTCCACACATCGTTGTATTGAAGCAGTCATGCAGGATTTGTCTGAAGTAATTTCCATTTGAGAGGAGGACTGAGGGGAATTAAAGTCAAACTTTTAAGACAAATCCAGGTTTTATACTGATTATGAACAGAACTCTGCATAGTAATATGCACCAGCACACCATAATGTGGATTCAAAGTTTATAGGAGTAAAGTGTCACATCTTGTGTCTCTCAGGACCCTTTACTGTTAATCAGAACATGGTGTGGTGTATCTGTCTGCAAAATACAGAGCAGGACACACGTCATACAGGAAACACTTCCTGGAACAGACTGTCTGCGACTCTGTGTTTGTGTGCATGTGTCGGGTTAAGCCAAGCAAGACGAGGTGAGAACCACAAATAAAAAGAGACAATAAGAAAATCAAATACCGAGGTCTGAAACTTGCATTTTTAACCAGAAAATGTAAGAAAAATTAAAATGCATTTTCAAAAGGACAAATGCATCCGTCAACGGCAGGAAATAGGAAGTGTCAAAACTGCAAGCAGACAGACAGACACAGTTACTGTAACTAGACAAACACATAGCATCCCGTGCGTGTGTGTGCAGCTCACCAAGGCATGGCATGGTTTCAGTGATTTCTGAGAGGGCCTTGTCTCTCTTTTGTCACCTACAGTGAGTCCTCACTAAACTAGGTTAGAATTAGGTGTAGTAATGGTTGGGGCTGGATATTTAGTTGTGATGGTTAAGAATCTGAGGAATGCACAAAGATAACTGTGCAAATGTGTGTGTGTCTGGCTACTGGTCACAGCTAATCTGCTCTGTCAGGCTAATTAAAACGAGTCAGCTGACTAAAGTCTCTTTATGGTGTAACACACAGATGTGCCTGCACACAGAAAACCACAGAGAAGTGCTGAGTTCTTCAGTCTCTATTTTTCGAATGCCTATTCTGTAATTTCCATAAACAGCCCGAGTCTGACGGCGTCTCTTTTACATCACAGCTAATGATGTGAGATGCACACACTAACACTAACCAGCCACAACACACAACATTAAAACCACATATTGCGTGACGTTTGGTAGTCCACTGTGTATATATGTATATGTATATATATATATATATATACATACATACATACATACATACATACACACACACACACACCAGCAACACCACACAACACCTGCCGTTTTAGACACGACCCTAGGAATCAATATTTGGCCCTTGTCGAAGTCACTCTGATCCCCATGCAATGTAAAAAAAACAACCATCTCACTTTTCAAAGCCAAAGCTGATGTATTGACAGAAGCTGTTTTAGCCAAGCACTTTACCAAAAATCCTAGTTGTATGATGCTTTGCCTTCTGGCAGCATTACAAGGTCAGCTCACGTCAGGGAGTAGATGCTTATGGTCTTTCAGCAAATAGAGGTAACACTTTTTGAAGCCAAGTATAATGTGCTGGCTTCCTGTGTACAGTAGACCAGTAAACAAAGAGCAGTTTAGTCCTGCTCACACAAAACGATACACATAAATATGCTCATTTAACTATGTGAATGTGCAGGCATCTGATCATACGGGTTTGTGGGAGTGTGTGTGTCTGAAGGACAAGACAGGAATTCCTGCCATTTAGACCGGCCCTTCCCTTTCCGACTGATCCCGACAGAGAGACGGAAAGAAAGATTCAAGGCCAGAAGAGCCAGAGACACAAAAACATACGCGTAAACAGGAGATGACAAAATTAAATTATTATGATGGATAACAGTGAAAAATCTATTTACCCCAGCACACTGGAATCAAACTCGTAACTAGTTACCATCTTAGTTTTGACCTTTAATTGCGTTGTGAACGTAAAGTCGTATAAAGTCATAGAGTCGGTATTCATAAACAGTACGAGAGCAGATGAGGGTAGGGAGCAGAGAGAGACATACTGAAAGTGAATAAGAAGAGACAGTGAGTCAGAAATGAGCACGCAAGAGAGAGAAAAAAAGTAAAGAGAGGATGAAAAATTTAGACAAACAGAAGGAAACAGGGGTGGGGTGACAAGAAGGGAAAGAGCTGCCAGCAGGATTTCACGAGGTGAAGAAGAGGTAAAGGAGGAAGTGTAAAGCTTTGTTTGTCTTAAGGATATAGGTTGCATTTGATTTTGCACAACACCCACTCATTTAAGTGCAGTGAACTGTGGGCACGCTAAATAGTCCTTTAGCTAGTTAGTTAATGAACCAGAGAGAATTTTTCTGAAGTAAACTTTGATTGGATGTGAAACCTGTGGTTTTTGGATTGTCTTAGGTTTCTAAAGAATAATTTATAATTGCAATTAAGGAGAAACAGGAAGCAAAACACAGCCTGGAAGTGTAACAACATGAATGTAGACTAATGTATGCATGCTGTGTCTGTATGTCTGTGCATATTTCATAGAAAAACATCAAATATTAGGCAAAGGGCCCAAAACAGGGAGGGTGAAGGTTAGACAGAGGGAAATAGCTGGGAGGGAAGATGATGGGAGGATAAAGGACAGAGGTAAGAGGAGGGACAGGAGGAGGAAAGAGAGGAGGAGTGAGAGGAGGAGGAGGAGAGAAGCAGCAGACAGGAATATGGAGAGGGAGTTCAACAAGGTTTTCATCTTAGTGCTGCTGATGTAATCCCTAAAATTAGCTGCAACAGCCACAGATAGTACCCCTCTGGAACATTGTGCTGCCCAGCCTACTGTACTCTACACACACTACCAGCATGTCAGCACGTCCCGAAAGTCAATTTTAAGAATGAAGTTTAAGACTAAATTTAAACTCTTACAACACAAAGTCCTTACATTGCCAATGAATCCTGAATCCTGGCCGTGAGAGAGATAAGGCAACACAAGCAGTTTTGCACACGGCATTACAAACTCAGTTAAATAACTGAGCTGCAGCTTAAAGAAAGTTTAAGACTCTAAGTCAATGTGGGCTTTGGGCATGGGCCTTGAATGCAGCAGGAGTCCAGCAGCAGGACGACCGAGGTCTGAGGTTTGCTGGTTATTTGAAGGTATCGGTCTGAGGCGCAGTTGAGTATTTAGAACTTGACACACAATTTGAGGAAGTAAACAAGTCACTGATCGGCACGTGGTCTCCGAACCAGACCCTACCAGCTGCTTGGAAGAAAAATATTTTGGTCTTCTTAGCTTTGTTTTGTTTTTTCTACTTGTTGCTCACAATCTGATCTGTAGCTTTTCCCTATTTCTTGTTTGCTCCACGCCGTAGTAGACTCATACCAATGTTAAGTACCGAAGTGTTATAAAACAACACAGCATCTATCTAAGCATCTCTATCCATTTCTGGCTTGGGTTAAGCTGCAGGTAACTTTTTATTCTTTCACATATAATTACAATGTTCAGACCATGGACTTTGGCTGAGGCAGGGAGAGGAAACCAAATGAACTTCAAATGTTTTAGAGCTTGTTAAAGAACTACAATCAGAGCAAGCTTAGATAATACCACATGTACTATTAGGTGCATGTGTAGTATTAAGTCAAGATAAGTCCATTAGTCTGTTTCCTTCTCCTCCATCCCTCACTCTTCTTTTTTAACCCCTTTTGACCCTGCCTTTCTATTATTCCATCCTTCCTGCTTCCCATTACTTTATATTCCCACCTGACCTTCCCACAACCTTCACCTTTCTGCCCCATCTTTCCATCCCTACAACTCTCTACTCCTTCCTCTGCAGCACAACCGCCCACTGTTTCATTACCTATCAACCTTTTTTTTTCAGTTTCATTTCAGCTTCCTTTCTCCTCCACCTCAGCTAACTCTTTATTGGTTTTAGAACTTCTCACTGCTGTCTTTATCATTTTCTCCACTGCTTTGTCTCTCTTTCTTTCATAATAAATCTATAGCTCCCATTTCTTCTCGCCTCTTTCCATTCTGTCAGCCACCTTCACTCTGTCCTTCTGCATGTCCTTCTCTATTATTTCCTCTTTGATTTTTTAAAAGGTTATTCTCATGGCATCTCTGCTTCACTAGACAATGGAGAGTGAAAGGCAAAACAGGAAAGGCAATAACAAAAGGGGAAAATTCTAGATCAAAAAAAGTGGCATTGCCAAGACATTGTTTGCTTCCTGAATCAGAACAGGTTTATCTTTCCCATTTCCTTAATTCTTGTATGTTTGTTTCATGTATATGAGGAAAGTCATATTTTCTGTCTCTTTAATACACTTTTAAGTCACATCATTTTCAAGTCTTTTTGTTATTGCAGATATGAAACAGCTGGATGACAACACACCAACAAAAATACCATTTAAGCTCAATAAGCCCAACCTCACCTGCCCTGTAGCAAACAATAACCTTCAGATTTCTGAAGAGTTTAATACAGCTGCTGATCAATACTGCTACAATCTGTGACTTTTATATCTCACTGTCTAGGACATTATACAGTATCACCCTGATGTATGAGCTCATCACGGCACCCTTTGAATGATAGCTTATTCATGTCTCCTGTTACTGCCACTCATGTTGTTGATTCACCTGATCACAGATTAAGGTCAACTAGTCTATTAGTTGGTACTTGATTAGATAATGAATACAGTCTGAACAGTCACTTGACACAATCTGAGTCAGTCAGACTTATAATGGCCACAGCATTGACAAACTACTTATCGTGACTAACACCATTTATCTTATTCCTTTCCTTCCCACTTATTCCTGGCTCTCCGTCTCTCCCTGGGGCCCTGCTCGGTCTAGCGGTGGCAGAGCGGGCAGGAGGCCCTCAGGGCTTCTCTGGCCCCACCTGATAGAATGAGACCAGATGAGCTGAGGAATGGACTGTATGCATTAGAGGACCATGGGGCTTTAAAACATAAACCCAGAATGTTTCTGCACTCACACACATACTAATGACAATGAAAACAAAACCAGGCAACAAAGCCAATGGGAATCTTAACAACTTGGTTACATGATGCCAAGCAAAACCCCATAAAACTGACTGGTACCAGTGAGCTGAGTCCAACACAATCAACACACAAATGTATTTTTTCAAGAAAGCAACAAGCCACAGTGGCTGATGCTCCACAGATTTCCCAGTCATGGTCACGACCAGCCTGTTTATTTGAGTGAGCTATACCAGCAAAAGTGCAAGAGCGAGGCAAAGCAAGTGCATCTTCCCATCAGCCCATTCTGGCGACCTTCAAACCTGAGTGGAGATCGAAAGATGATGCAGGGGACTTTTGTCATCACTTTACACACCAGGTTGACACCACTATGACAAAGCATTTGCATGAGTCACACCTATGACTTGTGCAATGCATGATCAGTGCAACCTTAGATTTAACCTGACTGTAAGCAGTGACGTTAGGGTAACCTGAGTAATGTCACTGCACGTCCAGCTCATCAAATTGAACTAAAGTGATACTACCACAGACAACATCATTGAGGTACAGTCATTGCTAACAGATCCCTGAACAGAACCTGGTATAATAGTTTTAAGCTAAAGACACATCAGGATACCTTTTTACTTTATCACACACTGTCCAGAGCTTTTACTTCCATTAAAACAGTGAGAAATACACATAACTGTAGTCCAGCAGATGGACTATCCCTCCTCTGCACAAATGTCAGATCCAGAAAAAGTAACATGCTGGCAAACACGTTTTCACACTTGATCCATGTGTGTCCCCCAGAACAAGAAAACACATATTGAAGTTCCGGTGGAAAAAGAAGAACCACACGTCAGACGTTTTCATTCTGACACAGGAAGCTAACCAACCACAGACATGGTGTTTCCGGTGTGTACCGACACTTGATTGCTTCAGAACACAGAAAGGATGCTGCTTCATGCTCTGCAACATCTGAGACAAATCTAAATGCTTTTAACACCGAGAGCCTCGCACAACAACAATCGAACCCTGAAAACAAATCGCAATTTTGAAGTGAGCCCAACATATGTAAACATCTGGATGTCTCTATACACATGGCACACAGTGTGCTACTGGCATGTTACTGAAATTAAACTTTGAACTTAAAACATTTTGGGTCACCCAGCAGCATAACATCACTGTTTTTATTCCAGGGTTGTGCATACTGAACTATCCTGTGCAGATGGCTGAGCCTGCGTCATGTTAAATTAATGATCCTGGGGTGCCTGAATGTAAAAGCCCTTTGAGCAGGTTTCCCCGGCAAGGCAAATGAGGTGATGGGTTCATCTATCTATCTGTGCAGAGGGAGAAAGGCAGTAACCCAGTGAAGCATCTGATGTCTTAATAAAGTGACTCTCTACGTGCATGTATTTTTCTTTGCTGTGCAATGTGTATATGTATGTTTGTGTGTGTGTGTGAGAGAGAGAGAGAGAGTATGAGTCATTAGTGAATCCCAGTGGTCTGTTATGAGAATGAGAGAAGAAGACCTCCCGTCTCTGTCCTGCTAGAAGACGAATCACGTTTCTGGATCAATAGGAGGAGTCAGAGTAGATAATAAAAGATATAAAATAAAATAATAAGTAAGACTTGATCTAAACAGTAGTTTGTCCTTCCCTGCTGTGGAAACATGAGACAAAGCATCCAGTAGGCCCAATAGACTCATCTGTAGATAAAACCTTCATTCTCTGTTTATAACATAAGAGGTGCTATATACTAGTTTCATTTTTCTTTATGCACCATTTTTTGGACTCCTCTTTATTCATAGCTTCAGGAAATTCATTCACTCTGGGCCAAGCCATTAAGGAAGACAGAGTGAGAGCGAGAGACCAGGGCAGTGATAATGGATTACTGATGTTATTATGGTTCAATAAGGTCACTAAACAACATCTTCTGATCCACCACCAGAAAAACAGCTCTCTTTGCACGTGTGTGTGTGTGTGTGTGTGTGGGCGTCTGTACAGTATACATTTATAGGTTGTGTAACATTCACTCTACCGTTATGTCACCACAGATGGGCAACCCCCTAACATGCACACACAGAACAGAAAAACAAAAAAAATATGCACTTACATGTACTGTTGGACTCCTTTTTTATAGAATAAACGTTTTCTCAGTTCAGTGCTACAACATCTCATTACTCTTGTTTTTCACTTAACTGTAATTGTAAATTCAGTCTACATAACTACCAACAGAGTCGGAATTAAGTCAGACATGGGGATGTTTGTGTGTGTGTGTCTTTGCCTCTGTCAACACAGGAAATGTGGGGAAGTTGACTGTTGCTACTACAGCTAACCACATGGTCAGAGAGCAACCTCTCAAACCATCAAATCACAAAGTAAATCAGGTTTCCATTTTCCTTTTTAGCTATAAATGACACTGTCACGAATGGTCTTGAACCTGTCCGGATACCTCAGGTTTAAACGGCAAAACTTAATGTTTCATCTGTCATTTGTTATCCAGTCAGTTGCTGTTCTCAGCATGCATCTATTTATTCAACAGTTGCCCCCTGTCCTATCTGCCACCCACAGTGTCAGCAGACAGCAGTGTGTTCATGTGTGCAGCAGCCTCAAAATGACCTGCTTTTCCCCCAACGCTGCATGTTTCTAAACAACAGGTGCCTGAATGAGAAGTGATTCACATTCACATTCGCGTACACAGACACAGACACACAAAAACACACCTGTCACATCAACAGAAAAGCCCCCGATGTGGAAATGCTGGAAGATGACAGGATGGAACAGAGACAGCTATACATGAGAAGAAAGTTTTATTTTGCGTTTCATCCTACCTGGTTGTTGACATAATCCTGGAGATGAGACACCAGCATGAACATGAAAATGGAAAGCACAAGACACAGTCATAATGGGACAAGGCAAACTCAGCTCACAGACATACAGAGAGTGGGATGGTTTCATGCTGAACAATATATATTTCTAATCTATGCTGTCACTTATTAAAAGATAAGTGAGCATGTGACCACATCCAGTCACTTAATGAGGATAATACACATGTCATAGCCCTATGTTTTTGAGCCGGATGTGTCTCTACCTCATCCTGCCCTTTATCTTGCTCCAGTTCAATGTTGAACCAAAGTATTTCTCTGGATTTCGAGAACATTCACATGATTCCAATTGTTTTTTGTGTCCTGCGTCCTTGGAGTGCTGCTGCTCTAGTGCATCAGAATGGTTAGCCTTTACGTAATAAATGCAGTCACAGAAAAATAAAGCAGTGTGATCCAGAGATGCTGAAGGCTTGAAATGTAATTTTAAAAGTGGAACAATCACCAAGAGACTACAGAGGCAGGTAGGGTTGGTGGAGGACACTCTCCATTAAGCCCCTTTGTAACGCCCAAGGGAGCTTTGCATGAACTGGGAAAAGTGTGTGTGAGCTAAGCTGACATTTGTGTGCCTCTGTGTGTGTGCGTGCATTTGTAACAGTGTGTGGCAAAGCGTGGCTTCTTGTGATTAGTCAAAACTGTAACTGACACACTGCTGACTGCAGCGATCTTATCAGATGGAGGGAAACTCGACTTCATAGAACTACATTCAGTTCTTAGACTGACTGTGACTGCTTCAGCATCAAGTGGATGCATGACTGACCCAGTTTGTTTCTTCCTAAAATAATTTGCACTTTGAACTTCATCAAAAATGTGGCTGACATTCTGTTTCTGGTGTTAAACTTCTCTGTCACCACATGTTCAGCAGCTCTGTGCAATAAACACAAGTGTCCACAAGCATTTTCTGTCTGCTGTCCACCCCTTTAATCCTCTTCTGTTCTAATTACCAGGAACCACACATCTTTGATGAGACTGAGCTGATCATTGAGGACATGTAACAGCTTCCATTACTTGGCACTGCTGAGGCTAAAATAATTAACTATCCAGGGTGTGATAAGATGAAAACAGCTTATTACCTATTGAACATACACACCTAACCAGCTAAGGCATCAAATGTTAAGTGTTTAGCTAAGCTCTTACCACAGAAGCTGTTGTATCTTTGTCTTACATTAAAAGTGTAATTCTATGGTGAACCAACATTTCACCTACATTCAACATGTAAATACCAGGGTTAGCTTTACTCTTACCGTGCTGTAGCCGGCAGGTTCTTGCCCATCTGTGATGAGCTCCCGCTCTCCTTTGGGGTTGACCCTCCTGAAGCGGCGTCTGGACCGCCGTTGGGATCCCTCTCTCTGCAGAAAACCGTCGTCGCCCTCGCTGCCGTTATCCACCTGCAATACAGAGTCAACACCCTCCTCAGAACAGCAGCTTGTACAGGACTCGCAGTCACAACTCTCAGGTGTGTGGGGAGAGCTGTAAGACTGATCCCCACAGTCTGAGACCTGAGACCATGGCTCGGAGCAGCTGCACTTCAGCAGGTCAGACTTTTGTATGCTAGGAACTGGGGTCACACTTGTACATCCCAAGTTCTGGTTTTCACTTTGTATTTCCAACAATTTCTGGTTGTTACACTTCAGGTTTTGGGTTTTAAGTTCCGTTACATTCTGAAAGTCTAAGCTGTGATTCTTCAGTATGTTCCCTTCAGTTTTCAGTGGCTCTCCTTCATTTACTGGAGCTTCTGGGACCTGGCTCTGCTCCTCTGCTGGCTCCTGGTTGAACATCCAGTTCTTCCAGAGCTGAGAAAGCCGGTGCCAGCGGAGCACACTCATCCGGACGCACAAACGGAATCAGAAGAACATATAAAAGCAGGAAATACCACAAGTGGAGAGGGAAAAAAAAACAGCAGGGAAACACTTCTATTCAAAAGTTGAATAGAAGTATTGAGTCCATATTTTTAAAAATGGTCCAAAATCCGGAAGGATCCTGCAACATTACATCCTTTGGGGCAAGCATCCACACAAAACGAAAAAAAAAAAAAAAAAACTAAAGTAAATTTAAAAAAAAAAAAAAAGATCAACAACAAGGTCCGGGAAAAAAAATTAGGTTTCTCTTTCTTTTCGTCCAAGATTTGTTGAGTCCTCAGTCTTCTATTACAGGCTGGAGGCTTCGAAACAGAGTTGAGCTGCTCAACACGTTGCATACTCACTGACTTACTCACATGATTTCTTGCTCATTCTCAGTGCCTGACACACAAACGCAGAGCATACACTGAGCCCACAGTTTCCTCCAGGAAGCCGTAAATAGACAAATATCCTCTCCCGGCACAAAAAAAAAAAAAAAAAAAAAGCACACAGATTCTGGCCATATAAATCATTCCCCATAGGCTCTTTGTGCTAGTCTGCTGTTGCAGGAGGAATCTGTTTTCAGTGCATAATGTTTTAATAGCTTTATTACAACAGTAATGACAATAATTCAAAACATTTTAAATATGCTGTTTGTCATTCAAAATGCTTTAATTGACTTTGCTAAGTTGATTTTTCAATCAACTCATCTTTTTCTGCAGCTCTGTTTCCCTGCAAAACATGTCTTCTATGTCCTGTGTTGTGTTGCAGTTACATTGGGGTTCAAAACACAAAGCATGTACTGTGTTACCTGTGTGTGTGTGTGTGTGTGAATACACACCACTTGTCACTTGACTGTAATGTCATAGGACATGGGTTTGTTATCAGCTGTTGCTCAAGTGTCCAGAACACAGATTGGACAATTTGGTGCTTAAACAAGACGCTATATGTTCCTGTGTGCCGGGTCAGAAAACCATTGTTTATTCCACTTCGTAAAGGTTTCTGTGGGTGACGAGCCAAAAAAGGAATAAAATGAACAGGATCCACCTGCTGGTGCAGGAATATTTTTAATCTGCCTCTTTATGTCATGAAAAAAATTGGATTCTTATAAAAAGGATTGTTGGTGCAAAAATAAGACAGATATACAATTAAAAGCTAAAAAAAAATAAAAGAGCTAGGCGAAAATTGTTAAGTATTTCTCTGGTCTTTGACAATAATTGAACCTTTTTATTTATACTGTACTAATATGTGCTTTTCCCTGCAGACCTCAGGACGGTCATGTGTATTCGCAGGTTTTAAATACACAGAATCAGGATCGTCCACAAAGCGTTATGAAGTGATATAGCTACCGTGTTTACTGCAGACTCACAACCGATAGTCAGAACAGACTGATTTTATAGATTTAAAGAGGAAAAACAGACAATGAACATTTTTAGTCAGTAAACTTTTGTAGGACCAAATATTTATCAAAAAAATCTGCACAGTGTTGACTTGATTATTCAGCTGTCAATAAAACATGAAAAAACAATAAATATTGCCCATCATAGTTTTTTTAATTTCAGTCTGAAACCCAGATGGAAATCATAGAAAACAGAACATGTGACACTGAGAAACTGAAGCTGAGTTTTTTCCTCACGTTTGTGCTGCCTGCCTTATATTCCTACACGTGACACTTCCAACAACTGACAACTATCACAGAGCAGTTCGAGCACATCGATCAGTAAACGGCTTGAAAATTCACTGAAAGAGAAAATGGACTCAGATTTTCTGTCACAGCTGAAATTGGACTCAATAGCTGCAAAGGGTTGAAAGAGGCACAGAAACAACCTCGTGTAATGGCGTACGCAGTTAACTACCGTACTGTGGGTTGTTTATCTGTAGCAGACTCAAACAACTGCTTGTGGGATAGTTCGGCTGCAAAATACCAAATAACAGTTGTAGAAGTCATCGGTATCGATGTGTCCTTTCTCACAGCAAAAAATGTCATCTTGCCTTGTTTAATGAGCCTCCTGAGACTTACAGCCTGGAGGTAAAACACGAGACAAGATTTAGAAATTTACTGAACCTCCATGTCCATCC
This sequence comes from Mastacembelus armatus, assembly GCF_900324485.2. Lineage (NCBI taxonomy): Eukaryota > Metazoa > Chordata > Actinopteri > Synbranchiformes > Mastacembelidae > Mastacembelus > Mastacembelus armatus. The sequence goes on along the minus strand of NC_046646.1, from coordinate 21,675,618 downwards.
TGTTCCAATATACAGTCACTATCTTTCTATCCCACAATGTCTGTGTCTCTCTGGCCGTTTGACTAAATATAACTCCTATTTTACCCATGAGCACCAGTTCTGTCATCCACTGAGAGCTCTTGCCTTTGTGCTCCTGACAGACGGTCATGGCCGTAATGTGACCATATTTCCTGTTTCCTCTGCCCATTTAAATATGTGTGTGACTAACTCATCTGTCAGTTTACATTCCTCTCTGTGTATCTAATGGCTTGTCTGCCTGTGTGCATCACTCCCTTTTGGAAACAACATTTTGCAGTATGCATTCATTTCATATTACCTTCTTTCTACCACTTTCAATCTCCTCTATTCCAACCCCACACTCTAAAAAAAAAAAACAACCTCGCCCTGTCAAGTCTGCGAATGTCACTCCTGCCCATCCTGTGACCAGATTCATGACGACAGCAGCAGATTACCCTCCCTTCACTATTCCCATGGCTCTAATTAGCTGATTGGCTGCAATGCAGTGTGACCAGACTGCAGTCTCAGTGCTTCTGCTCTTGTGTTTAGACATTTATCTCAGTATGTGCATGTATGTGCACATTAGTGTTCGAGTTCCTGGCAGCTTTTTGTGTCATTTTGTGTGTTTTTCATTGAATTGTTTGCTGTTTTAGCGTGTCTGTTCAGAGTACTACCCACTTCCTCTCCTATTTATTCCAAACAAGCTGCTGCTGTCGTAAATCTGACACGCATCAATTATTATGTAGCAAAAGAATTTTCCCAAGAGACACTCGTCTGACAGCAAATGTTCCTGCATAATACACCTTGCAAAAGTGGAATTTTATTTTATCTAGAATATGCATTCATACTGACACAAGCGGTTAATCAGATGAATTCATAGTGAAATCACTTCCTAGCTAAGGCTCTGATTGGCTGATCCATGGCATCTCTTTCTCATCCTTCCCCCTCCATCACCAGGCAAGTTTAAATCAAACCAACTTAATTCCCTCAGCAACAAACTCTTGTCTCTTTTTTTTAAATCAAATTGATATTAGCTTTTGTTCCCAGGCCACTGAGTCAATTGAGCTTGCTGGCTCTTTTTCAGCAACACCCAACCTCATGTCCACATATATCACAACCCTAGACCTACAGAAATACCCTCTGTATACACCCAGAGGGGCAGTTTAGGAGGAAGTGCTCTGCTAGAAGATGCCCTCACTATTATAAACATTTTTGATTTCAAGACCTATCCAGCAAAATGAAGTTCTGAGGTTTTCTGGAGCAATCAGGGTGGAGTTTGCAGCCTTGAATGTTACTGACTGGTCAAACACAAACCTCAAGGCTGCTACAATGTGAGCACGGCATTCATTCACGCAGTAAACAAGCACTGGAATTCCTTGTACTAAGGACTTCCCAACTAGTCTGAGGCTGAGGGGAGTGAAAGACTCTGGGAGTGAGTGAGTGTGAGGGATCTCAACTGTACATAACAAAAAACACTGTTATCAGTCTAATTCATCTGCTCTGGTTCTTTAGACGTGGCACTTACGCAAGTAGTGCCTTTAATCGATGAGCGGGAAAGTGTAACTCATTTACTTTTGCTTTTCTAAAACTTTGTGGTTCTTTTTAGCAAAACTTGTGTCTTTGCTGCAACACAGTAAATCCCCCCTGGGATTAATAAAGTCTATCTATCTACTGTATTCACTGCTCTGTCATGTAACTATCATTTATCCACAGCCCCCTGCTTTCTATCGTTCAGTACCCAAACTAACCCCATACACACTGACTAATGTATGACTTTGCCTATTATTGTAAGAAGAAGAAGCATGTGTTCCTCATATTTTATTTTTTTATATATTCATTAGTTCACGGATGTAAAAGTAAAAAAAATCCTGGCATTTTGGGAAATCCAATTATTTGCTTTCCTGCTGAAATTTCCATGAGAAGATCACTCTCTTGTCTATTAAGTTGAATCTACGGCCAGCAGGCAGCTAACGCAGCTTAGCACAAAGACTGGAAACAGGGACACAGCTACACCGGCTCTGACCAAAGTTTGTCTGCCAGCACCGCTAAAGCTCAGAAACTCTCACGAATCTGGTTTGTTTAAATGCGTATTTCAATTGTATTGGTATGGAGACATTATTATCTGTGTCAACCTAAACTGAGTGATACAGTTAAGTGATGTAAGAAAGAGTGTAAGTCTCTGTAAGGTGCACTATTATTATTTGTTAAAGATAACCTGGCTTCCTGGAGACCGGGGGATTTTTGCCATGAGGAATTGCCTGAAGCACTAAAAATAAACATGAGGTAAATTATTACGGTGTTACAAACAGAAGAAATGAAGAGTGTTGATGCAGATTTACAAAAATCTTGCACATTATTGCCTCAGTTTTAAGTAAACAGAATGACTGTGTTTAAGGATGATAGTATTTCACCAGTACTGCCCTTTCAACAGTAACGACAGGGGAACGGTGTAATTCTGCTCGATCAAGCAACAGAAATCTGGATGAGGGTCTTTCAACTCTCAAGACTTTTAGAGGACTTTCTGTAACATCTGAAATTCTTTTGACTTGATTGTTGCGGGTCAAGGATAACATTCAAGGTTGGTTACTGTTTAGCTGGTTAAAGCATCAGTGGAACTAGTGTTACCTGTTATTTCTTTGTAAAACTTTAATGTTTAACTTGTCTAATTCCATCTATACGCTCTAGTCCCTCAAGAGACTCAGGACGGGGCTGAAAGGAAAGTGTGCAGGACACAGAGACCTTGTTAGCACTGCAGCCTTGTGGAAACAGACAGAAATACAGTACGTTTATACATGAAATATGGCCTGACAAGCATGATGACTGACTGATTCTCCAAAGTTTAACACACTAGGAATTACAAATTATCCAGTTTGTGCTGGTGGTCAATGTATTTGAAGGAAACCACACTTGGAAAGTTTCAGGCATGACATCATGATGCTATGTCTAACACAAAGGGTTCTTGACAAAACGCAACGCACCCCTTCAAGCGTCATGTCATAAGTGCAGAAACCACGAGTAGATTAAGTTCCTTGGGCTTAAATAATGTCACAATAGATAATTTTTTAATTGGAAAAGGAAACAAATTCACAGCCTACCAGTGAAGCATATTTTAATCTGAATCTAAGGACAGAGATACAGTGTTTACACAGACAGAGAGAGGAGACCAGCGCTTGAAGAGACGAGAGAGATGAAAGAAAGCCAGAAAAATGATGAACAACAGAAGAGTCTAGGGGGGGAAAGTGCCACAGACATCAAATAAAGCCGGACAAAAAACAGGAATAAAATCAAAGGGCAGAGATGGGAGAGGTGGGAGGATAAAAAGGGGATGTGATTGGGAGAGAGACAGACAGAGAGAGGGGGGGGGGTAGTGTCTTTACGCACCACAATCATTTCTGACGGCTCCAAAGTGATGCATTCACAGCCTCGTCTGCCCCCCAGCTGCTTGCCAAAACTGCAGAGACAGCACACAAAATAGGTGTTAAAACAGAAACAAAACCTAAGATAAGACAATCCCACACACTGACAGTGGACACAACATCCACAGATGAAAACCTGCATTTACACTACTGAATCACAGCAAATACCCAAATCAGAGAGATGCTCAAAGATTAAATGTAAAATGGTATCATTTATACTGTGTAAGTCCTCAAACTATATGAGCATCCAGTAATTATCTGTTTCCCTTAAACTAATATTAACATCAAAACAACAAAAAAATAGAACTAAAAACTGAGCAGGCAGCATATACACAGAATAAATATGAGACTGTAGATCAATAAGGCTTTGTGGCTGACACCTCAACACCAGCCACTGCCCACAGACTAAAAATAATTTGCGTTTGACAGACGAAAATTCTTAGAAAGACACTTTATTCTTTATTCTTATTCCCCCAGTCTCCTGTTAGCAGGTTACTGGTGTTGACATTCATTGAATACAACTGACCAAATTACAAAAGGGCACACACATGCAAAAACATTACATGATAACAGAACAGGCCTTGTATTGGTGAATTTGATATAATCAAAATATTGTTATTTTCATTAATGAATCTATTAATAAAAGTTGATGGTACTTCGTTACATACACACTGGACTCTTGAATGCTAAGTTGCCTTATTTGCAGGGACCATTTCAGACCGGTCAAAGCACTGTTAATAAACCCAGTATATAGTTTTCAGACAATGTGAGTCTTTGTTTCTGGGCCTCGCAGGTTCAGCTGGGTCCTCTGATAAGCAGGAGCAGAGCAGCTGATGCTGTGGTGAGACCACATGGGTCAGTCTGGTCTTTTTGAATCACACAGAGATTCTCAGGTCAGGCTGAGAATGGGTTTGGTGACAGAAGAACTGTTTTCCCATGAGCCTCCTCCTCCTTAAAGTCCCAGTTGTGCTATGCAGAGGTAAAACTTTTTTGCTAGAATTCAAACTAGATTCTGAGGAGCCGATTCATAACAATGCATTATGATTACTTTCCTAAATTGTAACGTCACAACACAAAATGGGTTTGACTTGAACATTATTTTTTCCAAACTCCTACAGTGTGTTTGTGTCCATGACATGAATCTATGAATCTATCATTTATTTGTGAGAAAATATTGGTTACAATTTCAAAAGGCTAAGGTGATGTCTTCAGACAGCTGGTTTTGTCCAAGAAACTGTCTAAAACCTTAAATTATCCAGTTTACCGGAGAAAAACAGCCAATTCTGACATTTCAGATGTTGGAACAAGGACCTGAATGTAGACTATTACTTCATCTATGATCAGAATAGTTTCTGATAAACCCTCAGACATTTTGAAAGCTAAACCCTCATGACTCAGGACACTGTAAAGATGCAAATGACCATATGCACATCACACCTTAAATACCAATACCATAAATGAAATGTGATTTAAGATGTTTCTGAAAACACCTTTGACTGTCTGTGTTAATGCATGCAGTAATTATGCATGTCTCTGTGTGAGTGTGTGGGAGATACCCCGTCTGAACAGACAGTGTGCAGTGATCCCTAATAACAGACAGGGGTGTGAACATGCCTCACTCCCAGTGGCATGCTGAAAGTGGCGACTCAGCATTGTTTAAGGACTGGAGGAGCGGCTGGTTTTAATTATGGAAACGTGCTGAACTGGGAGAGAGCCAACTTTCACTCTCTCATCTCCTCTCTGATTATGTTTTCACACCGTCTCTCCCAGGGTCCTGCCCTCCTTCCCTCTGGCGTGAAGCCTTCTGTTCACTCTTTTCTCTCCTCCCTTATTCGCGTCTGATATTTCTGTCTTTCCCTCCCCATCCTTTCACTTCTTTTCCCTTTTCCATTAGATGCCATTTCTAAATATTTTCTTCCCTTCATGCTCTTAATGTTACCCTGTTCTTTTCTCACTGAACCATATTAACCTCTCTGTCTCCCACTCTATCCACTTTCATGCATGTATCTTCTTTTCCCTATTGTTCTTCTGTGACATCCTTTCCAATGTCGTGTCCACTTTACTTCTTTTCCTTTTGGACTTTATTTTCTGCTTCTCATCTCATCTCATTCTCCATTCCCTTTCATCTCATCTTTCTTTCTCTTTTAACTTTTGGCCCTTCCTCTGTCTGAATCAAACTTTTATCACATCCTTAATCACAGGTTCACACCAGCGCAGACGCTACTATAACAATGTCAGCCTCTTGATTTAGGGTTCAGATGAAAGTCTGTCTTCATGATGTGTTATGATGATAGAAAAAGTATTTTTTAAACATCTCTGAATTGGATAGGCTATTTTCTTTTGGCCGACATGTCATTTGGCAAAAGGAAACTCCTGTGAAACCAAAGATTTGGTGCATGACTGATTTCTTTTTAAGAGAGGAGCACAAGTCTCGGATGTTGGCGCTGAAGAAAGCTACCACTCGACAAAACCTACAACTATAGTGTTTCTTGTAGACTTTTCTTATTGTAGACAGTTGGCCCAAAGTAACTGAATAAATTTATCTGATGCTGAGGTCAGAAAAGGCAGCGAGGGGTTTACTGTCATCTGTCAGTGACATGTCAGTTAGGAAGATGATAAAGCACCTGGTCCACCAAATTCCTCAAACTGTTTAACACCCCAGGGATTGTGTGATCTTTCTTTATCTGGATATATAAATATATTTTAATATTCTAAACCACTTTGTTCAAAATAATAACAAAACTAAACTTATACTGTACAACGTTATCTCAAAACCTTGTGAAGAAATATATATATATATATATATATATGTATCGCTTCTGCAAGAACATGAACACCAAGGCGTGGGTCTAAGAGTTCTCAGGCAGGAGCACAGTGTGCTGGGCTCAGAGTTCCCTCAGAGCCCTTAGCCTGGAGGTCAGCCTGAGTCTGACAGATCTCTCCACACTCCACTGAGGCGAGACGCATGGTCCCTGTCAGCGCCACACAAAGCCTGCCAAGCCTGTCTCCTCACTGTGTGTGTGTCTCTGCAGGGTAGTGAGACGAGATGTGTGAGGCAAACAAAGGAAAAACACAGTCTGCTAATAATAAAGGAGCAGTAGGTAGAATTTGCAGACTTGCATACCTACTGGATGTAATGTGTGTGTTTGTGGTTCTGGTTAGACAAAATAACTAAAACACACCTCAGAGCAGCCTTTCAGCGTTTCCAGCTTCACTGACCTACTATATTTCCACAAAAGTAGAACAATCAACAAGCTTGAGTCAACAATTATTGAGTAATTGAGTTTGCATGTGCGTAATCGTGTGTACCCACCAACTAATGCTGTGGCCCTGACTGAACCGAGATCTGATACCCCTGTGCTGTCAGCTGGTCTGAATCTGTGTCTCACAGAGGAAATAAGACAAACCTCTAAAACCAAGCCATGGCCAAAACTTTGGGTTGACAAAATAAAAGTGGGTTTCGAGTTCCATGAAGTCATGAACCAAACATGCTGACAGATGTACAGACTATGGTTAGTGTAGAGTGTTTATTCTACAAGTATATAAAGCTGCTAGATGTCAGGACAAAAATCACTGTTGTAGCTAAGCTTTTACTGCACGTCAGATCTTCAGTAAGTACTCTCCCTCTCTCTCTCTCTCTCTGCATGAAATCAAAAACACATATCTCATACAGTAATAAAGATAATCTTCTGGTGTGCAGTGAGTTCACCCTGTCACATGAAATAATATATCTTTGCAGGAAGGGCAAGCTCTTCTCACAGCACTGAAGATTTGCCTGTGCTGGATTTCAGCAGGTGATGATTTCTCTCCCCTCTTTTCCTGCTGAAACAAGTCGCTGGCAGAGGGGAGAACAGGTTTAGCCCAGTCCAGTGACAGCTGCACTGCCCTGGGCAATAAACCGTGACAGCCGGCACAGAAACTAAGGCCACACACACACACACACACCCTGAGATGCCTTGAAAGGCTGGAGAAACCAACGCTTTTGTGATGAAAACTATAAAACAATGATATTAATAAAGGCTGACGTCTACCATGAGAATGCAGTCCATTACAAATAGGCTTTGGATTTGCAATGCAAGACGTGTTGTTTAAGTCTGGGTTTGCATGTTACGGCATGTAGAGGTTTTCGGGATTCGACTCATAGATTAGAAAATCACATACATGTATTTTAACAGACTGCAATGGAGCAGCAAGTTTTGACCTTTAACTGTTTTGCTAAAGGACACTGACAAAGATATATCTGATAGACATCTTCTGCATAGCCTTTGTGTTTTGTGGATCTGATGCTATCACCAACAAGCTTGTGGTTAAACTAGTGTAAGCAGCAGGCATGTGTTTGGTGGGGAATGTGGTGCTGCAGGTACTTCAGAGAAAAAAGAAATACAATGCAGGAAACCCAGTTTGAGTAACAAATCCATGAATCTGAAGGTTTGTCAGATGCTAAAGGTTTTTAATACTCACATAAGAATATAAGCATAAGAAACATAATACTAAAATAAAAGTCAGGCTTTTAGAACTTTTGAAAGTTATTCTAGCTGTAGTTACTACATTCTCCATTCAGACAATTACGAAGTCAAGAACAAACGAGGAGCCTGCGCTTCCAACGCAGAGCTTAAAGTGATCTGAATCCAGCCACAGCCTACAAAACATCCCGCAAACAAACTGCACGTTTGCTTTAATCTTTGCACTTCTAGAGAGATTTGTTTTTGGTAACAGTAAGAGCTTTGCTTCCAAACTGACGAGCTGTGTGACGCTGCACAGTGTGGACAACCTTTGAGAGTGTAATTTGAGTTAATACCAAGTTTAAGACTTTGAAGTTTGGGTCAAAAATGAAACCCACACAGAGGTCCAGACCTGTTTGGCACCGACGATGAGCAGCAGTGGAGACAGAAACCCACAGACCACAGTCTCACACATACAGACACATTATTCTGATTTCTCTTGGTGCTCTTCCTCTCAGTTTTAGATCTGGTTGGCCAACACTGACCACTCTGACTCTCTCACACACACACACACACACACACACACACACACACACACACACACACACACACACACACACACACACACACACACACACACACACACACACACACACACACACACACACACACACACACACACACACACACACACACACACACACACACACTGGAGAGTAAAGGCTAGAGAGCTGGCCAGCAGTCAACATTACAGACAGACCACCAGCACACACAGAAACAAAAAAAACTGCCAGACAGACTGAGACAATAGATGATGTATTGGGTCATTCCGATTCATTTGCAAAACAACAGTGGGATCAGTTATGGGCCCATTTTAAACCTCGGTATATCAGAGCAAAAGAGAACACCAGCTGCTACAGTCCAGAGTTAAAATATAATATAATATTTTACTGAGAGATAAATGTTCACACTTGATTGAACTTACATTCATTGCAAATTATCTTGCAGTATTTTTTACTTTCTTGTAGCACAATGAGCTCCCAGAAAATCTCTAGAGTCACATGACACGAGAGCAGTAGTATTAATGTTTTGCTGGAGTTTTAAACAGTAAAATATACATTACTTCCTGCAATATATATATATATATATATATATATATATATATATATATACACATATACATATACACACACACACAATTTGGTCTAGCATTAATTAATTACATGTAATTAATAACTTAATAACAATATTACTGTAGTTGCATCTCACCAGGACAAACATTTTGACTCGAGTCCCTCCAGACTTGTTTTTTTGGGGGGAATGTTAGAGATCAGCTTTTCTTTGAGGTAATCTCTATAGATAAACAACAACAAACAGCAGTCAGCAGAGTGTTTTTCAAAGCTGTGGGGCCACAGAGCCGCGGGGAATTCCTGGCTACCCAGTTGGCTAAACGTCGGCAGGCAGGAAATGGAGCACGCTGGGATGAAGAATGCGCATTGAAAGAGAGAGGGAGTTTTGAAAAATGTCCACTGAATTGGCCTGTAATCACTGGCAGTTTACAGCAACTGTCCCTGAACTAAGAAAAGCAAACAAGCATGAAAAAGACAGCAAAACATTCAGATCACATACCAGGAAAAGGAATTCTGGGAGTCCGATTCTGTGGATTCGTTGTAAATGAGATGATATCCAGCATATTATCCACAATGAAGAGGGTGGAAAGTACAATATTCCAGTAAACCAGGTTTAGATCCAAGTTTATTTTATTATACTCCTGAGACTGTGAATGAGTAAAAAGTTTCCTCAAAAAGGAGAAGTAGGTATGTGTCAGTGCAGTGCAGTTTGCCTTTAACTAGGGAGGAGTGTGTGTGCTCCCTCCTGCTCTACTCTCGTCTGTTCTGTTCGGTCTGTCTGTCTGTCCGCTGGCTCCAGGGAGGTGTGTGTGAGAATGTCCGTGTGTGTGTGTGTGTAGCCTGCTCATTTCCTGCCTGGATGTGCTTTTGGGCTCGAGGCGGGCAAGCTGCTCAGGAACACATGGCCAGCCACTGTTCTGCCAGGGGTTCCGCATTCCACACACACACGTATGCACAATACTCCCCCATTAGCTCCCCATGTGCCCCTTTCCAAGCCCCCCCTGCTGTTACTAGTACTCCAAAACACTGACACAGACCCTCCAGTCCTTTGCAGGGCACCAATCTTCCCCCACCCCATCATTAACTCTGTTATCAACTGACCCACGCTGGAATGAACACACACACACACACACACACACACACACACACACACACACACACACACACACACACACACACACACACACACACACACACACACACACACACACACACACACACACACACACACACACACACACACACACACACACAGCCCTGGCTGCCCTGAGGTTATTGATACTTGGCCAACTATTGTTCTGCAACAGTTGGTCAGTTGGTGCTTTGTGCTGCTGTTGCTGGATAAACTACTTTAACATCACACATACATCTGTTCCTTCAGTGTGAAGGCTGAAAAGTATCAGTCGTCAATACAAGCAACTGCACCAATTGTTACATCAAGGGTAGAGATTTCATTCTTTCCTGCGTCTTATGTGACTGTAAACGTCACATCTTTATGTCTTCACGTGTTAATATGAAAAAACCTTTGAATGTATCCGGTGTTGTGTGAAATTGCGATGGGCATTTTCAATTTGACAGACCAGATAACTAAGCGATGAACATATGGTTTATATTCACCGCTTTATTCCGTTACCTTTGGTGCTTTTATTATCCAATCACAGAAATCAATGATGTGATGTTTATATTATATGGTTAACCCTCGTTATTATAACAAGCATCAACTGTCTGAAGGTTTTCTTCTGTCGCCCAAATCAAGCTATTCTTTTCTTTTATGTTTAGTGGGAGTTAACAGTGATTTCAATCGTTGCTGCTGAAAAAGAAAACCTATTAAAAATCATCCCAATGCAAAGAACTTGTGAAACAAGTCAAAACAAGTGAAAAATGTAGAATATTTGTGAAGTATTCCTGTAAAGTAGCCCATGATTTTCCATGGCTTTCACTGACATCCCCAAGGAATATTAAAGCGGGATACAACTCACTGAAAGCTGTTTCCTTTTACAGAACATCCATGACTGGCAGGAACCCTGGAAATGTACGACGTTTGAGACCATACTTCATTTTTATTTCTGCTAACCTCCTGTAGTAAGGAAACTCTCAGCTGCAAGGTCATAATTTTTTTGATTTAGACATAACTGCAGAAGGTACCTGCCCCCCTCATTTCCGTTTATTGCCTACCATGATTCTGTTTCAGTTCCACTACAACAACAGAGGGAAGGTAAACACTAGTGCTGACTGCCGACCTCGAGCAATTTATGCCACAGCTTTCCCTATTGTAAATGAAGTGTTTAAACAGGTGCAAGGTCTCGGTTTAAGGTATTTTATGAGCTGTTTTTGGCGTTCACGCTGGTCTGTATCAGCAGGATATGGGCCTGATATTTTCTTATGGTTTCTTAGATCACAGCACATTACTGATAAACCTCCCCCCAGAAATCGAAGATAGATTTTTGACTGCCAAGTGTTTCTTTAAACACCAATATTGGTAAACACTATTTCTGACAGTTCTGAAACCGAACCCTGCATTGTAGTCGATTTTCTAATGATTATGAAGTTTGAATAACTCTCAACTCATGCACCTGCAATAAAATAAACATGATCCTTCAAAAAGAGGAGATGGAGTCTTGCTGTCACCATACACATGCCAGACAACAACAACAACAACAGGCCAGAGCTGCTGTTGAGCTGCAGAAAATTAATTAGGAACTACTCAAATCTCTCTTCTATGTAGTGTAGTGTCATATACCGTCTCTACACACACACACACACACACACACACACACACACACACACACACACACACACACTGAAGATTGCCTGACATGCCAGTGAAACCTGCCTTTTTATATAGTGTTCTTCTGTGAAATGCCATCTCCCTTACTGTGTTATAGATGAACACACAGACAGAAACACACACAGACACATTCACTCTCCTCTGACAAGATGACAAGATAGTGTAGCTTCAAGCGTAATCAAATCCCACGTCCTCTCTCTGCATATGACACCTCCTGTCTCACCTCATCATGATGTTGTTCTTTGTGTGTGTGTGTATGTGTGTGTGTGTGTGTGTGTGTGTGTTGGTGACTGTTACATACCAGCACCTTGCCAGGTACATGTGCTCCTTCACAAAGACTGATCCAGAGAGCAGGATGTACCAGCAGGTAGCGATGCTGTCTGGGCTGGAACAGAGAGAAAAACACTGGTGTCAACTCTCAAGATGATCCTTTTTCTACTTTTATTGTATTTCATAAGTAGAAATTAATGAATTTTTATGGTTTTAGGTGGGTATTTTTTTTCCAATTACTTTGGGTTACCAGGTTCCTTGAGTTGCTGTTTTAAGTCCTGTCCGTACATACAAAAGCCTCCATTGGCTGCAAATATGTCCCTGTTACATGTTCTGCTCTATATCAAACATTCTTACATGAATAGTGTGAGACCTCTGAAGGAAAATGTGAAGTGTATATCTGAGCTTTAAATCCCCAAGTGCTGCATTTTCCATTAGCAAAAGCACATTCATAGGACGCCAAGCACTACAGAGCCATGATATAATGTGCAATCACTGCAAGGTGAAGAGAATCCATTAACATCAACTATGCTAAAAGGACTGCAGACAAAACAGAGCTGAAACAGGCACGTAACCTGGGCTGTTGTTCACATGATCCGCAACAGGGGATTCTTTTATCTAAAAAGTCCAATGCATGGGCTCTGTGACAATCCATTTTCAACTTCATGTCCATCTTTTATCTTTTTACCCAGAACACCAGCCTTTTCAACTTAATCCACACTGTGAATGAATGATATACTCATCATGCACAAGAACAACACAACAACTTATTATGTTAATAAACTAAACACAAGGAAATCTCAATAGCAATCAACTGATTATTGAAAAAGAAAAATCCGTAAGATTTAATGAAACATCACCATCCATGTACTCTCTCAGAGATAGAAAACTTCCATTACACATACATGGATGTGTTTTCTTAAAGTCTGCGTCACTCACCATCTCTTTGCATCTGCGTCACTCACCATCTCTTTGCATAATCATCCATCATCATTGAGTCACATACAAACTATGTTTACAGTATTCTGATCACAACACAAAGCCCCAAACCATTTCCATAATTGGTTTGGGGCTTTGTGTTTCAAATCAGATTTTAGTGCAACCTTCACTTCATCTATTCAAATCAGACTGTATCATAAATATTGTATTAAAGACACTACACAAGATGATACGTTGCATCTGTATTTGCAGTTTTTATAAAAATAAAGAAAAGAAAAAATATAGAAAACTGTGTTTCTGCATGTTGGGTGTAAGTGAGGCCAGCATGATTAAGTACCTGCTTTTACCTGCATGAGGAGATGGTGTGGGTGTGTGTGTGTGTGTGTGTGTGTGTGTGTTTGTTTAGTGGATGGCAAATTAAACCACTGAGAATCTAACGTGATTTTAGTGAGCAAGATAATACACATGTAAAGCTTTTTTGTCATCCATTCATCAGTCTCTGTCCTCCCTCAATCTCTCACGCTTCCTCCACATGTGAGCCGCCCTGATCTCACTCCTACTTTGTTTCAAATTCCTCATTACTCCCCTCACGTTACTGCCTTGCCTTGCCTCCCTCCATTCCTCCTTTCCTTATTGATATTGGCCTCTTGTCTGTCCTCCTCTGCAGTCCTCTCCTCTTTTAATACACCTCCTAACATCTCTCATTTGGCACCACTTCCTCACTTCCCATCATCTTTTCATCTACTCAGCACTCCCTGCTATCTCTTCTCTCCTTCTGCTCTTCCTTCTTCTTGACTAGTTTTCCTATAAACCCACACTGTATTGCACACGATGCTACAGTAAATGACTTCTTTTAAGCATTTGCTTCGTCCATCTCAGTGCCCATTTATTCCCACCCTATGAAAGACAGCAGGAAAGGACGGCAGACGGTCTATCGGTGGATTTGTCGTCATTACCATCAGCTCAAGATCAGTGTTCTCATCAAGTTGCAGAAAAAAAAAAAGTATCACATGCTAAAAGAACCAAAGCACAAAATAAAGTTTTAAATAGAAGTTTAGGTTTAGAAGAAAACAGAAGTTAATGTGAATGATTTAACATCAGCCTCAGTCCACATTTTGCTTTGCTGAATTCTGAATTCCAAAAAAATGTAAATGCTAAAAATGTACAATAAAGAGGAGTCGCTTGAAATAATCGTAACACCAACAATTAATTGATTGTATTAATTAAACCTGATATAGCTCATTCCTGTGTGATATAGGCCTCCAATGTGGGTTGTCAAATGAATGTAATGCTGTAGTAATGTAACAGAATGCATGCTGTTCATTCAACAACTTAGCTGATGTACCACAGATCAACACATTAGCTCTAGTACAGTGATCCAAACTGACTAAGAAGGACTAACCACAGACCTGACATCTGGTCTCCAAGCCTTTGAGAAGAGGTGGTCACTTCTTTTAGCTTAGTTTTCTTTCATCTAATCACAGGCATAAAGTGCTATTGCTTTATTTTAGCAAAATTAACCATGAAATCAGCAGCTTATTGGCTTGTAAACTTTATGTCAGAGCAGACTCTTCCCATTGGCTCACAGGCCTGGGGGCCCTCCAGGCAGAGAGGTCTGCAGCTGGAGCCTTTTCAAATGGACTGCTGCTGCTGTTGTGTGCAGAAACCCTGTGTTAATGTTAACTCTGATTACAAATGAGGGTAGCTGTGAAACAATGCAAACGTTGTAAAATCAACTGATTAAACACTGGGAATAAAAATCCAGAAAAGCAACTCCTATTTGAATAAAACATGCTTTGCAGGGTTTTGAATGAAACGAGAGAACAGGTGCAGCAGAAACCTGCTCAGTGTGAGAGCATGTACTTACTAGAACAGGACGTGGTTAGCCTCATGTCTCTCATACCTGGCTGAGGTACACATTGACCTGAGAGAGAAAGAAAGAGAGAGAGAGAGAGACAGAGAGAGAGAGGAGAGAGGAGAGAGAGAGACAGTGTTAACACTTTGGATGCAAAAACATCTCTACCTCTGACAAGCCATCACATGTCCACCCTAAACTATTTCTCTGAAGCAAAAAGCTTTCCTATTTTAGAGACCATCATTACTGTCTGGCAGCTCAGATACTGTCTGTCAGAGAGTTAAGGTGACCCACGACTCAATTTCTTGCTGCAGCCCAACCAAGATTTCATCTTCGCTGGTCTGAGCAGTTTTGCTGTCTCTGCATTTGGTCAGTTCATCTAAACTAAAGGAGAACCAGGGATTGCAAACAAACGCACCAATTCCAGATCTGGATAACTGGACAGGGGCTTGGAAGCATATTAGTATATTTCCAGTTCATTTTATGATTCATTTATCATACATGAGAAAATATTAATCAGACATCTATACCTATCTCTGTGTGATTATAATCTCACACATTTGTCTGCTAGGAAGAGGGCTCAAACCCCCCTACATTTTATTATACATTTTCATGTACTTAGAGATATGCTAAAGAAAACTGTAATCAAGTACACCGTACTTGGCTTATACTGACAAGCATACAGAAACATTTAAGTTTATTTGGTCCATACACATAATCTCAAGTACAGTTAAGTATTCCAGACTTATTTGTCTTGTAGTTTGAGGTACAATAGTTTAGAACAAATCATTTGCTACAACCCTGGACTTGCGATATGACTCGTGACTGTTCTTTTAGTCACATCCTATCGATTTGTCAAAGGTGTAACTACTACCTTTAAGTTCACTTAGAGTATATTCAGTATACTAGGGTGTTTTTTGGGGGGTTGGACAACTGAGATTTCACATAGGCCCAAGGATAGAAACTGTATTTGACCATTATTATTGTTTGAGTTCCTTCTGATGTATTATGTTCCTTTTATTTTACATGTGATTATTATTTCACTCTTTATGTATTTAGTTAAAAGTATACTTTTAAGTATATTTTAGGTGAAAGATTAATTTATCCCCAGGAATATATTGAAAAAGTACATGTTTAGTACATAAGTATTAGTATAGTTAATACATAAAAACACACTTGGAAAATATAATTGAAGGTTTTACTAATTGTAAGTGTACTTTTTGGTAATGTTAACTGTTGTTATCTGCTCAAATAAATCACATACCACATACCACACTCCTGACTTCAAGCTAAACATTTCAAACACGCTCAGTATGAATGTCTAAAAGGCACGTCAGCATGAATGTCCTGTGAATGATAAAGTCAGGGTGGAGAAAACAACCTGAGGCAAAAGGCATTTGCGAAAAAATTCTCTTAAACCTGTTTGGGCAGGGTGTGTCACATACAACAATTCATGGAGAAACCAGGCCTATAGGCTATTCTGAAATTAATCTGCTAAACTCATAACACCGATTTACACTGTGGTTAAAAGCTGAAATGACTTACCTGAGCTGATGTTCCCTAAGGTGAGAGAGGACGTCCATGTGGTAGAGGTGGCAGTAGATGGTGTGCAGATCCTGTAGGACAAAAAGACAATGAATGGTGGAGAGATGGTGAATTTTATGTTGACATTGATGAAGAATCTGGATTAAATGTGTCTAATGCCTGCTTTACTTAATAAACTTGCTAATGGGCACGGCACAGTCCATCGGATTAGACTGGTGCATCACATATTGTGGTAGCCTTGTTGTAGAGGTTTACTGACTTTTCAAACAATATAAACTAATGAGCAGACTGCTGAAAGTGTGATTAGTATCGAAAAAGTCAAAGCTTTAAAACAAAAAAATGACGTGTTTTGAGTGTCAGCCTCAATGCAAATCACACCTAGTGCAGGACTTAGACAGAAGCCACTTGGACTATGCCAAACATGGTCCATCAAACTGACACCCTCAAACCAGACAGGCAGGCATACCACTTATCTACACACATGACAGCCGTGAGACACAAATACATCCGCTGCCTTAAAATAGTCCTCTATCAGGGCCAGCTGTCAAAACATTAAGAGGCTGACAGAGTGTGTATGAAGGGACCAACTTCATATAAGCATCAGTAGGATCAAAGACGGTGGCAACTGAGGCCACAGGGTGACTGCTTTTGACAGGTGGACTGCACGGCTGACTGTGCACACACATGCTGCCACACAGGCTAACTCATAACAGTGAACAGCAATGGACCCATGACTTTTTCTGCTTTTGGAAATCTGCTCTATTCTGTGTTTTTGCACAGAGCAAAAACTGAAATTATCAACATGTCCATCTCTCTAACACTTAAAAACCAACCAATTTAGTCTAATGAGCAAATTTATCATTAATAATAATAATAATACAAAAAACAAAAGTTGCATCAACTAGATGCTGCATCAATCTCAAAACATCTGAAAGCTGAGTTAAAAAATAAATCCCTAACAATCATCTCTCTTCAGTACACAAGTGCAGTTTAGCAATGCAGCGCTATAAAGACTGGGGCAGCTACAACACCCTGATGTGAAACTAATAAACCAGAAAATCCCTACAAGCCAAATTGATATTTGAAAAATACTGCCTTTGGTGTGGTCGAACCCCTACTTCCACCCTACTGCTTTTGTTTACATACAGCTTAATGAATTTGTTTTTCAGGCAAAAATTTAGAGTCAAGCATTTCATACCAAAACTCAGCATCACACAGGTTTTATGTGTAGTCTGAGGGTTTGTAGTTTTCAGACTGTGTTAGATTTTATAAACACCTTAAAATATACACAGTTTCTGGTGTGTGTGTGTGTGTGTGTGTGTGTGTGTGTGTGTGTGTGCGCGTGCACTGGTAAACTGAGTAAAGCGGTGGGAGACAGCAGAGACAGATCAACACTGGGGACTGGGGAGCCTTTAAAGTAATGGACCCACACACAGGAATGAAAGGTTTGTGAAAAAGAGGTGGAGGCGAGAGAAAGTAAACAGATGGAGGGTGAGAAGGGAGGAATGGATGGTATGAACAGAGAGCGGAGAAATAAAATAGAGAACAGAAAGGAAGGAGAAGATTCACTAATTAATTCTAATTTAATTGTGATTAAACATTAAAGAAAAAGGTAATGAAATCGGGGGAATATCCGTCTGTTACTGTTTGGTGACACGGTGCTTGAATACTCACTGGTGTTTCATGGTTTTTAAGCACAGTATTTACCGTATAACCGATTTGGACTCGAGCTAACACCCAGAAGGACAGGGAGTTTGACCCGGTCAGCCGCCTTGCAGTGAGACTTGTAATCTCCATTTAATAATCCTGAGACAGAGACAGGGAGCAGCAAGCTGGCCCGGAAAAGCCTGGTTCACAGTGGTGAGGAAGTAGAACTGTACTGACTTTAAATCACAGTTAACTGGGTTAGTGAGCACAACAAACTGCTGCAGCAGGCAACTCCTGTCGTGCTGCTGAGCGTGCATGTGTGTATGTGCATGTGCAGGAAGTGTGTGTACAGTATGTCAGGACATTCAGGCCTGAGGCGTCTTGCTAGCGTGGGAGCTCAGATTAAAAAAGACAACTCCAATACCACCTCACCTGTGCTTGTTAGTGTGTCCCAGGGTACGTTAAATGTGGTCGCAGGTTAGGAATATTTAGGTCTATTAACAGAGAAATAGATAAAACATGGAGTTACATATTTAAGTAGATTGCCCTGCTGTTATTTGACCTTCAGTGTGCAGAGCAACATAGGTACAGACTGATACCAGAAGCTGTTTTTACATTTTGCTGGAGAAGGAAATTTTCTCCACAATAACCTTAAATCTGAGTTTAGAAAGTTTTCGTTGGAGCCAATTTACAGCTTTGAAACAGCTACAGCAGATCTTTAATAAATGCTTCTGTATGATCTACCAGTAAAAATATCACTATTTATTATTTCTGTTTTTGAGTTTGTAAAATTTCTGAAAATGAGCAAAAAGTGCATCACAGTTTTCCTGAACCTAATAATGATAATGTCTTTAAATTGCTTATTATATCTCACCAACAGTCAAGTAATCAGCTGACTAAACTTGCCAAAAGCTTTTTAAACTATGTAAAGCCCCTCCTTGTCTCTGTTACTCTGAGCCTTGAAAATTGGCCCTTGTTGCTTAAATAGTGACTTCACAATTAGCAAAGTTTGCCTCAAGCTTGAGTACTGATCTTTATCATGATGTTTTCCTGGGGTCATCTGACTGAATTTATCTGGGGAATCCATCTGAACCAAAACATGTCACATAAAGTTGCAGGACTGGTCTACGAATGGATATATGTAAAACAACATGGTTCCAAAGTCTAACCCAAAGAAAGCTGGATTTATAAATGCACCACTTTCCTACATGTCAAAACAAAGCTAAAACCAAGCACATAGTGACTCAGCTGCTGCTAACATATACCCATGAAGCCACCGCCCCCATTTCATGTATTGATCAGCGTAAATCAGGTCATCGATAGGCCCAGACAGATAGATAGCAGGATGTCCAAGGAGGGGATCTCTGCTTTGTCGTTTCAATCTGTGATCTCCCAGAGAGAGGATGGTAACACGATCGCTGCACAGCCCACGTCAATCTCTCTCTGTACCCTGAACACATATAGACGGTGCCTGGACTTGAACTAAGGGTGTGGCGGCTGTGGTCGTTTTTTTTTTTTTCGTTTTTTTTGTTTGCCTACACGAGGGAAGGAATTGCTTTAACTAAAATGGTCTGCTTCACATTATCTAAAGAACGTAATGGATGCACCTGATTAAATATAGCAAATAGCCAAATCAATACTATGTTCAAAAGTAGATGATGTTCATGTGCAACCATAAAAGCTTCATATCATTAACCTGACGTCTGTATTGTCACTGTCCAGTCCAACCTTCCTCAGTGACTTTTGACCTTTAGCCTGTCTCCCTGGTGGCCTGATGACCCCATCACAACCTCAGGAGAGAGCTCCATTAATTCATCACCAGCTGAGGCCATAGTGTTTTATCAATATGTGTCTGTTATAAAATGCTTATTGCACTTTCTGAAGATGAGATACATTTAGAATATGTGTTTGAGGTTTCAGCTGAAGGGCCTTATGTTCCTAAATAGCTGGATGTTTCTCAAATTATTACAATTCTTGAAATATTACTGTGATATTACTTTCAAGTGACAAGTTTGATTCAGATGATCAAAACCAAAACACTGTTTTATTCAAACAAAGCAAGTTACTTTTTGTTGCAGCAGATTTTCATGTATTTTTAGAAGCTGCACATGGCTCCACTGCAGATGAGCACAGACAAAGTGGTGCAGCTGTCGGTCAAGACAAAAGAGTCGTGTCCCTAAAAAAAGTATAACTCTTTCAGGACAGAGAGTTTGCAACTAACTGAAAAAAATATAATAAAAATGTTGCTGTGCTTGTTCTGGTGTGTGCCGACAGACGGCACGTGTGTGACTCAGGTAACTACAGAGCTGCTGCCACCTCCTGGCAGGAACATCACTCTCACAACACAATGAGACATGGTCCTTTCATGTACATCTGCTTAGTGACACTGGCAATTCATTTAAGAAGAACTGGTTAATTTTAACAACTTTTAACAACAACAATCTTCGTTTGGTGACGCTATTTTATCCACATTTTACAGTAACAGTAGTTTAGTGTGTGTGTTTCAAGCATGCAGGGTGCTGACATTCTGACATGTGGCCTGCTAAAATATGCCTGTTACTCATACATAAACATGTTGTGGCAACACAGAGCTAGACCAGTCATACAAAATCAAGTTGCTACAGTACAGACACTATTGTCCCACCCACCACATTTCTCCATTTCCCATCAAGAGCTGGTCTATTCACATAGAACTCGTGATACGATGGGGCGCTCCTACATGAGTAAGAAAAATGCAGTGTGCAGGCTGTACAGTAGGTCATCCACCTGGTGTGGCAAGAAAACCTTTAGAACATGCTGCCGGGTTCCAAATCCTCCCACTGATTCTCTGTGAAAAACTGCCTTTTCAGGTGGAGTCGGGTCTCGTCTCCAGCTGAGTCTGTCTTTGTTCAGAGTTCAGCCGTCCCACTCCCACCTCCGCCAGAATGCACAGTATGCCCATCGAATCCGTCACCGACACAGAGCGGATATTGTAGACAGATGATACAAAACGCCCCTTCAAGCTGGCAGAACAAACAGACTGGCTAATATCCTGCCTGCATAACCAGCCTTTAACATGAACATTACATAGAGCACTGACTCCGTCAAGCCTCTGTGTCAACAATGTGCTACACTGTAGTATAACACGTTCGAGCGCCAGCAACCTACACGCTTATATGTACATTATATCCAAAAAAAACATATATTTTAAGATTTAGAACGTGCCCCAAAAACATTATACGCTCCAACATTTAAAAAGAACCCCAAATAAAAAAACTATGAGAAATGTATCAGTATTTTAAAAGACACATTATACACATTACACACACACACACACACACACACACACACACATACATATATATATATATAACCAAACAATGTCAAACTGTCAAACTGGCTGCACGAGATGGGAATTTATACCCTAAACCTAAGTGTGTGGGTGGGTAGAGAGAGAATTACTGCTTAAAGCAAAGTCATGTCAAGCAGGTGAAGGGGCTGCACTCCACCCAGGGACTGCAAAACTAACAATGTGCGATATACATCTGCATACTACTACATACTACATATACTACAGTATACTACATATGATACCATCAAACTAATGTATTTGACCTTTTTGCCCCTGAAAAAGCTGTACAACAGTCACAAATTAACCACACCTGGGTGCTTTATTTATTATTGGTATTCATTTGTATTTGTGTGTGCTAATATGCGCTAATAACAGTTAATAACGTCTGCGTTTATAATAATATGGTGATTATTTCCACCATGCTTCAACTAATGCTTCTTGTTTGCACTTGGATAACTACGAGTGAAAGCTAGACTTTTATTCTAGATAGAACATCATCACCTTGGATTTAAATAAAATACCAAAAGCAGAGAAAAATATACCCTTGGTCATTGTTCAGTGTGTATATAGCAGCATAATCTCCCTAGCAGACATTTAAAGGCTCAAGTAAAAGCTTAACATCAATCATGATATAATGTTAATATGCCTAAAGCCTAATGGTTTAAACCCGGGGGCTTGTTGAGTCAGCTATGATCTCTTAGTATCATAACTCCTGGCAGGATCTTTATCTATAGAACACAGAAGCTCAGTGACAATCCCCCACTTCACTGTGCAGCACAGCCTTATCACTGGTTTGGAGGTTTCAAGGGCACATCTTTTTACACACAGCTCAGTCTCTTTTCTACTCAAAAGACACTATTTCCAGGATCAAACCCAGGTTGGAGAGATGGGTTTGAAACGTCTTGCACAAAAAGCCTGAAAGACTTTTTCTCTGCACAATAACATCCTGCTGAGCAAATCAATGAAACCATGGAGCGACACTGGCAAACGCCTACTAAGGAACAATGCTGGAAACAAATACAGCGCAAGGCCTGGAATCCTCAGGGTTTCCGTGCTACGAAAACTGGAGTTGGGTTCATAAAAAGCACCGTGACGACAGTCGTGGTGCCAGTGGTGGAGTGGGTGATGGAAACAGCAGAAAAGAGGGAGCGTGAGCAGTGAGAGGCATCGGTCGTGACCAGAAAAGAGAAACTTGTGCTTGCCTCAGACTTGCGGCATATAAATTGGACAGCTACAGTTACCCTACATGCTTGTCTAATCACCAACAAAACATGGAGAAAACAGTGAAACTGAAATAGATACACCTTCTGTATAGATGATGATTAGTTAGAGCAAGTAGGAATAGATTTATAATATCTCTGCTTCCATCCCAGGAAGGATGCCAGCACTTTGCATCACTTTGTGCAAAACAAGATAAAAAGCTGAAACTGTCACTTTTTAGTTTGTGTACCATAATTTCTGACTTTGTACTGGGAATGTCTGCTCCTTCTTTACTCCTACTAGAGCAGGGTGAAGAGTAAGTCTGGCCCTAAAAGCACCACGCCAGCTGCCATTAATCCACCCGCCAAACCAAAGAGCCACACACATACACACAAAAACACTGCCACACACAGAAATGGAAAGTCTGACCATTTATGCATTTATGTAGCCTTAGCTACAGTTTTTTCACTAAAATGAATGAAGTAGACATAGGAAGTTTCTTTCTTTCTTTCTTGTCTGCAAGGAACTTACTCTGGCAGCAGGAAAAAGGGCATAAAAACTCTTACACGTTTCCATTTTATGCTTTCTTTGTTGCACTGAGGTACAGTATTTATATGTCTTTCCACTGTACAATCAAACACTGGCTAAGGAAATCAGTCGGATGTAAGTCATTACTGTCATGTTTTATTGATGAGAACAGTCAATATGGCTACTTGGAAGTCACAGCGATGCAGCCCACCATCAATATCAGCCTCATTATTTGACACACAGGGAAATTACATTTTGTTCTATCATGACCCATAAATTAAAAAAAAAAGTTCCAACTCATGACTTAGGTTTATGTTTCATCAACACTAATTATATTGTACTTCCTGCCCTAACTCGTTATTAGGTTGTACGAATTTCAAAGTCATCTCAGACAATTTCAGAAATGTTTTCCACTCCCTCATCATCAGCATTCATCTATCATTTCATGACAAGGGAACACACTGCACCTTTGTTACTTGCGGTAAACATTTAACAGTAAATATTAATTATTCGGGCTATAGGTTCTGAGAGTTCCACACTTTGAGCTACTGAGATTTTCATCACACAGTTTTAACCACATTTATCTTTCATGCTTCTGCTTTTCTAACTTCTCCTGTCTCTGTCTCTGACAGATTGTGCAGCGCATGAGAGGTTTACATCTGCAGCAGACGTTAGAGACTTAACACAGAATACTGCGGTGTACATGGCTTCATAGCCACAGGCAGGTGTCACACAGCTAAGCTATGGAACTGATAGCTGATCTCTTTCACCTATCTGTTCAGACAGGCAGCTCTGCTTCTCACACTCGCTGCACTGCCATAAATCAAAAACAGAGCCAGGCAGCGTAATCCTATTCTTTCAAACTTTGACTAGAGACTACAAAGAGAAAAAAAAACAAAAAAACACCAAGGGTCTAACAATCCCTCCCACTA
Source organism: Mastacembelus armatus (assembly GCF_900324485.2). Taxonomy (NCBI): domain Eukaryota; kingdom Metazoa; phylum Chordata; class Actinopteri; order Synbranchiformes; family Mastacembelidae; genus Mastacembelus; species Mastacembelus armatus. The sequence goes on along the minus strand of NC_046646.1, from coordinate 21,651,598 downwards.
TTGTTTAATTTGGTTTCATGCGAGACTCAGGTCATGTATGAACCAAGTGAACCTGGATTGCATGGTTTCTCTAGTGAGAGCAGAACAAACATCAGTAAAATTCAACCACAACTAACACTCAAGAAAGGGGACTTGTAAGTATGCTTCATTATTCTTGGTTAGATGAAAAACCACCAATCATCCTTTAAAGGTTTCCTATAAATGGTGTCTAGGGCCAAAAAGCCAGCATTTACGCTGGAGCTGGGAGGCCACAGGAGCTGATGAGGGATTTTATGCAGAGTGGACACAGTAAAGTTTTAGAATAGACTAGAAGGTACACATTTAATACAGATGTTAAAGTAAAACCAACACATTTCATGAATGATTTTTAAAACATATTATAACCCTGAGAAAATGTCTCCATATGCTTTACGGTCTTTAGATGAAATTCTTATCCAAGTGTAGTTGCTCTGATGTCTCTTACCGAGAGCAAAAGAAGCATGTACGTCAACACGTGGGTATGTGCTAGCATTCACATGTACTTTGAATATCTTTGCATGGAAAATACCAGTGTGTCATGCTGAGTCAACCATCAGAAGCCAGTGCACCATGTTATCACCTGAGTTACGCCATTAAATTTCAAGCTATGTGACACACACACACGCACACACACACCAAAGCACACACACCAAAGCACACAAATCCCTTCTAGTGAATGGTCTATCTGTGTAGATATAATGACTACAGTCTAGATACTTGAAACTTTCTCAGCTCTTAGACAAGCATAGCGTCTGCATGCCGAGTACATTAACTGGAAAGACTGAAGGTTAACTGCCTTGCTCAAGAGCACTAACAACATATATTTCACAAGAGCACTGTTTCCCAGGTTACACAAAATTCATGCAGCCACAAAGTGAAAAAGAAGAGCACAGTGAGTGTGTTGCTAAAGTGGTGGCAAAGAACTGAAATAATGAATAAAGCAAATGAAATAAAGCAAAACCTTGAGAGCTTTTTAAAGTGTTTTCTGTTTTGGAGAAGGACGTTACACTGTATAAACAAACAAACAAACCTCGTGACAAGAGATAAACCCTTCAATTCTTTCATGGCCACTGTTACTGTAGGTGGAAAGAAAATGTAATAATAAAAATGTTTACTTCTTTGTAAATGAGCAAAATTCAATCAGATCGCAAAGGTAAAAACCGACAACCAGCCTGCCTGTAACTGGCTGGAGATCTGCCTGTATCTGCCATCACAGCTGCTGAGTCAACAGCCCTCCTCCCACGATGCACAGACCCCCTCACATTTGTACAACACTTAGTGTGAATTATGCAAATTGGCAAATTGAGGCTGATCTAATGTATCAATAAACTGGACTGAGTGGGCACCAGGGCCTCCACTTGGAAGCAGACAAAGTTACTTTCCAGGTCAAGACTTTTGCTCATGGTGGGTGGGGAAAGCACTGACAGGTGAATAGATTTTTTTTTTTTTTATTGGTGGTGAATCAATTTAGCCGCCAGCGAATGCAAAGTTTAGATAGCTTTTAGTTTTGCAAGATGCACCAGATTTTTATTGGGTCTCCCTGGAAAGGTGAGTGTGAAATGCTTAAAAGGGCAGCTATAACAGGCTACCTGTCTCTGTGCAGCAACTCTCCACTAGAACATTGATTTTTCAATATTACATTTTACCAACACTCAACTAAAGGGCTCAACTAAAAGCATAAAAGTTAAGAATTTACATCATCGTGATAAACGGGAGTAGTTGTATGTCACATTATAAGTGGCATGCTGCACCAATGTACCAATAATGTGAGCTCATTCTTATATTACAGTTGGCACACGTGTAATTAGTGTTACAGTAGTAAAACTGAAAGTAGAAAATAAAAGAAGTGTCAATCACATCATCAAAATGATCCACAGCTTTAGGGTATTGAATTCATTGATTTTAGGACTATAGTTTCTTCCTACAGCAGCAATTTAGATTAAAAGGTGAAATCCAGGATGAGAACTGTAGTTGTAATCATTTGGCAATCACCTACAGTCCAAAAGCCAATCAATGGAGTGACATTTGAAGAGTTTGAGAGAAGCTTTCCAGTTCGCATGAGTCAGATTAACTGATCACATGACTTTGGATATTTTGTAAACTTGAGTGTTGATGGGATATGGCCCAGATTTTAACCTGTGCTTACATGAACCTGTTGATTATAGTTCAAACTGCACAACCGTCTGATAAGAACAGGCTGAGATTGACCTGACAAAAGTGTGTGAGAACTGTCGACTGTGTCACACGCTACGCCCACAGCAGCATGTACAGCTGTATAATGGCAATGTGATTACTTTAGAATTAAACCGCAGCCATAAATGAAAACGACACCTTCAGTTAATCTGGCAGCTCATGTAAAAATCTAACTATTTGCTGTTCCGTTGCTGGCGTTGACATTGTTACGTCTGCCATTTTGTTTGATCCGTAACCAAGCAAATATTGACAGTATCTTTGGTCCAGGCTACTCCTTTGGTGGTGCCCTTGGTGGAACATTATGTGTAGATACTCTTCAACTAGAGCCGACTGTTTGTGATCCCTCAGATTATTTCTAAACAAACTAAAGATTATTATTTATTAGCCTGGTTGAGGCCAATGTATTGCTAATACAAAAGTCTCCCTCTAACCTGTTCATTTATTGTCAGGCTGTAATTTTTACTTCATTATTGATTATGTGCACATGTACTAGGGCTGTTTAAAATGTACAAAAAGGCCCAAAGCTGTTTTATTCCAGTCTTCGAGTGTCTTGTTTTGTCAGACCAACAGTCTATAACCACAGATTTTCTGATCACTTCAAACATTTCATCGATTAGCAAAATAGCTGAAGGTTAAATCTATTTATTTTTTTGATTAATCAATTAATGAAATGTCCAAATGTAAGCTCTCGTGTTTACTAAAATAATTACTGTTAAGTCCTGTAACTGACGTCCTGTTAATCTGACAATCTCTACTTTTGTGAATCCAGTTTTCCTGTTTCTGTGCTAATTTCTTTTTTTACAATACCTTTGCTCTGACTCACATATTCACCAAAAGCATTATAAGGATACTGCTTTAAATAACGTTCATGTGGGAACCCATGTATGGAGTGGGTGAGCCTTCTCTTATGAATTCCTCATTCATTATTAAAAACAATCTTGTTGGTGAAGCAGGAAGGAAGTTCAGTGAATCCAGCTGTCACATTCCCATCATTCCAGAGGTGACCACTCTGCATTCCTTTAAAACCTTTCAACAAGCTTTTGCATTTGTCATTTATAGGGGAAATCTGTGGTAAGAGAGCACAGAAGCTGCAAGTGGGAGGGGGGGGGGCCTTCAATACGTTGAGGGCCTTACAAGTGAACTATGCTTTGTTAGATTTGTTGTATTGTGTATTATTGACAGATAAGTGCCGACAATCCGACTGTTTCCTGTAAAGCCTTACAGTTAGAGGCGATGTTAATATAAACACACAATGTACATGAGTCTTACTGGACAGCAATGGTTCAAAAGAGGCTGTGCAGGTGTACACACCACTAGTTTTTGCATGAGTTGGAGGAACAAGCAAACGAGTGATCCAGAGAATGGCTTAGTGAGTATTCAAATGACTTTCTGTACATGAAAGACAAAAGAAAAGGTGCGTAGGTGAGTGAGTAAGCAGTTAACGATTGTTAAAAAAATGAACAAATAAAACAAGCAAACTGAGGGAAATGAATGAAAGTCGGGAAAGTCCGTCAGCAAGTGATTAAAAACTTGTCACACCAGGGACTGAGTGAAAGAGTGCGAGTAAAAATAAATAGCTCAGTAATCAAACTATAAATATTGTGTTAGCAGGTATTTTATCACTACATCGTGCAGGTTGCACAACATTAATACCCATGTTCTTGTAAACCAAACCACTTCTGCTTCAAGGAACAAGGAACAAACCATTTCATGTATTCCCACTCAGGATAACTATTTGTTGCGCAGCAACTCTGCCTCCAGGTGTATACTGCTGAATTCCATGCACGCTACACTAGATGGGGTAATGCACAAACCTGCAGACACTGTACTTTAATACTTTTATATGTAAAACTGTATTCCAGGCACATTTAAGCAAATACAATTTGTCACTTTCTGAACCAATGAGAACAGCATATATTCATCATTCATCTACATTCATCATTTCCAGCCTGGCTTCATTCTTGTAAAGCATCTGAGAAAGTGAAGCAAACTGGTTTTGCATCATCAGTCTCTCAGACAGGAATGTTGTCGGTACAAGTCCTTGTAGCAAAATCTTGTTTTGACTTAACAAAGCACATTGTTGTGATCCCTTATCTCTGGCTCCAAACTTAGCTCCACCTGCAGCAGATTAGTGTGTCTCTGTTAGTTTATATTACAAAACAGGTAAGTTGCTGCACTCACTCACTGTGTGTGAGGCATGTAGAGACAGAGGAGGATAATATTAACTCCATTTATAATTTTTAAAAGAGAAGCATAACACAGAAGGGAGAAGGGAGACAACTTTCTCATTTGCTCTCTAAATCTGTTACATATGAACAATTGAAATCATTGTCGTTTTATTCAAAGAGGCTGGTTAACGTGCTGCTACAATACCTGCACCCTGGTATTGTTTACAGAATACATAGGTGTCGGGGCAAACACCGGTCAGCAGCTCGGGGTTTAGTGCTGTGATGTGGACAGTGACTCAGTGTTTCCACAGTGGGATCTGCCAAACAAGGGGCCTCCTACAACACTGCTTATGTCAGCACTGCAGACTCAATCACACTCAACAGGAGCAGCTGACAGGCAGTCATTTTCAAATGGACAGCTGATGCAGGCTGGGTATGAAGGTATCCTCTCTGATCCATAAGTGACTGACGGATCCATAAACTCAGGATCCAGACTCAGATCCAATTTTTGCATAGAAAAATCTTGGAATATGCCCGAGTGGTGGGGGAAGTGGCAGACTTGGCAAAAACAACCGCAGATTACTGGTATCCATTACCCACTGTGCTGTACATCTCCCTTTACCACAGTGCCATCAGATCTTTTTCATGTATCTTTTTAACTACAATGTAATGGAACAATGTGAACTTGGGATTTCAATCTTACATATTTCTCTATAATAATAAATATAACACTGACGACTAAAGCACAAAAAAAATACTGAAAAACTTTGCTAACTTGCTTCATCAGAACTGCGGGAGTGTGGTTCAATCAGATCTGAGTAACAGTGGTCTGGCACCATCAGCAAACAACCACACAACTTTCATCAGATTTTGATTCGATGCCATCAGCTTTTTCCAACCAAGCTAACGTAAAACCAGCAACAGGAGCCCATGACAACTACACTAAAGTCTCATATACGATTTACCCCAAAAATGTCATTATAATAAGAAGATGGGGGAGAAAACAGGCAGCTGCAGCAATTATTCAAGTATTAACATGCAGGTTAATCATAACAGAAAACTTTTTCTGTAACTGATTAATAATCTGAGTCATTCTTTATAAAGAATGCTAAATATATATATATAGTATATTTTCTGGTTTTCAAAGTCTTCGATAAGAGTAAAGAAACAGAACAAGGGAACGTTAGGGCCATATTCTGCACCAGAACTTCACCAGCTCAAAAAGATTTTTGTGATTATACACTCAAGGACTTCAGGCCCCCACAAAGGCACATTATTTGACTCTGTTTTTCTTACACCAAAAAAAAAAACAATGTCAGAAACAGGTCATGGTTAAAAATGTGTGAACACATACAAGAATAACAGTAACTGATCCAGAACCCCTGAGTGAGAGTACATTTCTATGGTTCCCCCAGCTGAAGTTAAAGAACATACACAAAGTACTGGAGGGTGTGTTGCAGGTGTGCCGCTTTGTATTACCTTCTAGGCTTGTGCTGATTGGTAATTATAACAACTACTGACAACTGAAGACTTAAGCACAGGTTGTTTTTCAATTGGCGCTCAACATTAATCATTCCAAGAAACTCCTTAATTTAAAGCATCCTGTTTGTGTGCCTGTTTTCATCGGTCAATCCTGGGGCCAGGGGGGAGACAAGTGCCCAAAACACTGCAACCCTCTACTTGTGCACTCAGCCAAGAAACACAATGTTGTTTCCAAAAAACCCATGAAAACCATGTGAAAGGCAGCACTCCAAAAAACCTAAAAAACAAAAAGACACTAACCAGGTCAAAGAATGTTTGACTACATTGACTGGACAAGTCAGGGTTCATGGCTTTAACAAAAACTAAATATATAAAGGTTAACTGTTTTGAGTATTTGCCATATTTTCTGGATTACAAATGCAAAAACTGGGTGACGACTTCCCTGAGAGACAGTTTAAGGATAAAAACAAAAAACCACTGAAGACTCCCAGTCGCCACAAACATCATAATCATAATTACTGACACTGAAGAAACCAGAGAACAGCTGATTAGGGAGCTATATCCATTTTAATTTGTGAATGTGAATTAGTCACCCCCCTAAATCACTTCATATTGCATCAGTGTGTAGTACTGCTTTACACAACCAGCTCATAGACCGGTCAGACAGACAGCGGAAATAACACACACAAGCATTTTAAAACGGCAAAGTCTTCGACGTCCTGACTCGTCTCAACAGAAATCAATGACAATATTTCAGGCCTCTGGAGAAAACCTGTTCATGGGCAACACAAAGCAGCAGCTACAAGTTTCAAATAAGAAAGCACAGCAGTTCTTTTCCAGCTAGTGCTCCCTCGTGTATCAGCACTGCCTGGCTCCCATAAGGAACGCTGCTGCTGCTGCTGCTGCTGCTGACTACAGCCGCCTCTCTGAGGGGTTTACAGGGCAGCATGTTTGAAACCCACCCCACACAGGGAGCAGGGTTTTTAGTGTGGGAATAAACAAGAGTATTTGAAGTCCTGAAGGTCAGAAATGCAAGAACCTACAGGTGTGTAACAAAGAAATAATTACTTTGTGTTTCTAAAGTGCAGTTTGGTGGAGGGTATGTTGTTGTTATGGCAGGTCCATTTGGACATATTCCAGGCATTATCTGAAAGAAGCTGCATGTGGACAAGAGCTCAACACTTTAATGAACCACAGGTTTTACACATGCTGTCTCACAGTTTTTAAATCAGTATCTAGAGAACAAGAAAATGTATGTAGTTACATAAAGACAGTTCACATGGCTTTTCCTTTAAAAACATTCTTCCTGCTTTACAAATTTTCTGAATTTTAACAATTCAGTGTATTGCAGAGATTTGGTACAGTACAGCACATTCACAGGACATGTAAGTATCTGCTGGTTTCCTTTTCTAACACACATTGCAGACCAGTTTTACAAGTTCATAAAAGTGCCTAAAGAGTACTGTGGCAACAGGTTCTTACACAGGCTGCTTCCTGGCCTACTTCTTCTCACACAGAACTAAAATAGCAAACAGCCAAGACCGAAGGGTTTTTGGTGGCACTGCACACTGCTAGTTGTAAATCTGAACAGCAACTTTAAAAATCATTCATTTAAGAGAGCGCCATGTTTTGGTGTTATGTAACATTAAGAATATTTTAAAAGAAAATTGTCATGAGAAAACAAAACAGGAAAAAACTTTTCCAGACGAAATAACTCATTTTCTTTTGTTTAATATTACTTTCTTTTTGTTTATCCAATCACAGCATGAAAACCATCTTCCTCTATCTTTATTTCAATTCCTGTTCTAGCAGGTGCTCACTTCACAGACACAGCATCTGGCAGGGAATGACACCTCTGACTGAGGTTTCTGACTCCTGTCATTGTCAGAAATGAAGATCTTATAATAAACCACACACCAACGGCTGCACCAACCAGATACCTAAATATAAGGAAAGTGCAAATATTCCTCGAGATATTGGGAAAATAACAGACTTATTTAAACAACACTGCATTCAAACTCATCAAAGTATTTTACTTTAACAATTTATTTATTTGACACAACAGCTTGCCTTGTGATGGAAGCAAATGACCTACATATGTTTAAAATCTCAAGTTAACCCTGCAGGTGGAGCCCACCTGTAGCGTCAGTCTGCATTCCCTGAAAATGAAACAGGTCAGATCTCACAGTATCTGCCCGTTCACGCCTGCTGTCCTGCGTGGAATGCAGCTGTACTGCATGCATGCTCGCCCTGGGAACCTTTGGCTGCTGGGCTGCGAGGCTGATGGCACCCACAGGAAAAGCTGATGTGTTTACATTCAGACAATACCAAGCAGGACCAAAGCCAGCTGTTGTTGTGACCAACTGTTAATAAAGGTTAGACAGGTTTTTAAAAGTCAAACATTTGGCATTAGCAACGCCGTCGTCTCATTGCATGATTGTGGCAGTGAGCTACAACTAATTACTACCAATTATCACTTTTCTTAGAAGGATTAAGTGAGTAAACGCAACTGGCTCTAAGCTGGTGCAGCTGCTGATGACTGATTATAATGTATGTAATGTATGACTGATTATTCTATTTGCAGTATTTTAGATATAACTAAATACTAATTAACTAATTACTAAGTCTATAGCTGTGGTTCCCAAAGTGGAGGGCGTGAGATTTGTTTGAGTATTGATAGCAAAAGTTGAGATGCTTCTGCACCGGAAGAACTTTTTCACATTTCTTAAAACCTTTGAAGGAAGTCCAAAGGTTTTTTTCCAAAGGAATCTTTGTGTTGGAACTGCAGGAAGTGAGAACTATAATATTTCTTAGAACGTTCTCATAAGGGACCTTTTTAAGCTTCTACTTCGGAGCAGGAACTTTTCAGTACAAAAGCAACCATGAGTGCCGTACATTTTGAGGTCCATTCTGCCGACACAATACAGAAAACAGAATCAAGTGTAAATGTGAAAATTAAACCTCATCTTAAAAAAGGAGTGCTGTATAAAACATTTAGCTGCCACTGGTTTATAAAACGCTGTAATATCACAAGGTGCTGTCCTCCAACTGCAGCTAAACGAGCCATTAGCACGCTAGAGGCCATGTGAGGTTGTGCAAGAGCGCTATGAGCTAAATGCCAACATGCTGATGCTAAGCAGGTTTAATGTTCACCATATTCACTCTCTTCCTGAATGTTACCATTTGCTTATTAGCACTAAATACACAGCCCAGCTGAGGCAGATGGGAATGACGTTAGTTTAAAAAGTGTTTGGTTAGAATTCAAAGCACTTGATAAACTGAAATGAATGATAATCATATGGCTAAGTGAAAAGCTAAGCAAAATGATTACAATTCGACCTGAGGGGGGCACGATAGCACGGCGAGATGTTTCCCCTAAAACCATAAATAAGGAGTAAATGATGGTGCTAGTCAAAACGTCCAGGGATGACTGAAGTCATTCTGATTCCTCATCTGGAAAACATTACTGCCTGTGCCAATACATCTAGTATTTGTTAGGAGATAAAACAGAAAAGATGTCTATAGGATGTTCTGAGTTATGGTGACAAAATAAAAGCAGGGTGTTTGGAAGAACAAATCACCCTGGCATAGATTTTTCCATCTGAAACATTAACAGTAACGCCATGTTTTCATGTCACCAATTTAATAATAAATAAATCTGTGCTATCACTGAATGAATAGGCCTCGTGTAATTTTCTCTGTATCCATATACTGCAGCTCTGTCCTGCCAAACAGGCATTAAAATCTAATTTAAAAACACTATTTCAACTGAGTGTTTAATGTGTCATTTCAGAAGAGGCAGGTCACTTTGACTGTGTGAACTAGGCACAAAAAAAAAAAAAAAGTCTTCAGTCTTTTAATACATGATGTGATGAATTGACATTTTAACAGGCTACATAACAGTGCGTTTTAAAAACAGTCATGGTGCCCTTGTGCTGTTTCTCAGGCTTCACCAGGCAGCAGACATATACACAGTGGAGAAGTAGTGTCACAGATCTAACCAACAACCACAAACCATAGAGCAGAGAAGGCTCAGAACTTGCTCAGTAAAACTTGAGTCACGACTGTATTTTAGCGTCTGTCTCACTTAGGAGGGGCCTTTATTGGCTCCACAAGGGCAGCTTTCAGTGGCCCGGGTCAGGGGAAGGCTGTGTTTATTCGCCCATTCAAACACACACTCACACACACACTCACACACACAGTGCCCCCCTCTCTCTCCGTTTCACACACTGCCTCCTCTGTATGCTTTAAATTTCCGACTCTCTCTCAGCCCTGCGTTTCGTTGGCACATTCTCATTTGTTGATGTTGCTATTGGCGTGTGAGTGTGTGTGTGTGCTTTCTGAGTGTGGGAGTGTGTACTGAAGGTGCGTGTGTGACGTGTTGCGTTTATATCACGCTGGATTTACTAAAACCTATAACTGGGAAAACTCAGCCTCGGTTTCAGGATGTTTATAGATTGAAGCTTTGAGGTTGCTCAAAAACAGGTGTGCATCCATCCCAAAGCATCTCAGCCAGAAGTTAAAAAGGCTTTGTTCAGACTCAACATCAGTCCTGCATCAAAAATCACACCCCCCTTGTTCATTTCACACTGTTTCGCCACAGTGCAAATCCTGCTGCAGAGGGCTGGTGGACAAAAATATATATATATATTATAATATGCAGGGTTATCCAGTGAAAACACAGTGTGTCGGCCTATCAAAGACAAGCAAGCACATATTTCTGCAAGATTACTTTCCAACAAGGACAGATATTTCTATTCTGCACCTCACAACAGTCAAAACAAAAGCAATAGTAAATCGTTGTTGATATGATCTTTTCAGAATTGTAAAATCCTGCCTCACAAGCTTTTTGTGGCTCCAGTGGGTGAAATCTGATAAACTGCTCCAAGTGATACCTCTTGAAATCTCGATAATCTGAGGGGGGTGGAGTGAGAAGAAGTGAGTTAACCAGACCTCTGTAGCCCGCTTCTTATTACTGCTTGAGATTAATAGTTCCAGCTTGGATTTGGTGAGAGCCTCTAGGTCTCCCACCCAATTCTTCATTTGTCACGACAACTTTCTTCCTAATCCTGTTTCTGTCTCGTATCAATTCTCTTACAACTTTTTGGTTGTATTTTTTCCGCCCTTCGTTTTCTCTGTATTTGCACACACATTGACTTGTTTTTCTTAACGTCCTCTTCCTTTTCATTCATGTTCCCACAGCTCTGAGAGCATGTGCGTCTAGCATGTCAGCTATGAGCGGAGGAATGCGGTTATACTGTACAGATGCCACTCTGACAGGAAGAGCCACCACGTCAGTTTCATAACAACAGATGCCTAAACATCAGGTCATCCAACAGCGTGAGACACTAACACAGAAAAGCAACCAAACGCTTAGACCTTCCTCTGACTCTGGCAGAAATTCTCACACACACCAAACATAAGCTATAGAAACCCTACATCTAAAAAATAACTTCTATTATAAAAAATAAAAACACTAAAACTGTTGTTTGTGCTTTTTAAAACACGACTTTCACTTTAGATTTAAAAGGGCTGAGATAAAAATCAACAAAGAGAAAGTATGACATAATTCACAGCTGACATATGTCACAACAAACATCTGATACACTCTCGGTCCTGATGCAGTCAAACCTGACCTAACTAATAACTAACTAATAGACTAAAGAAGAAAAACCAATATTAACTTTAAACAAAAGAATAACTGAGATTCTGTCTATTATTTTGAATATATATATATATATATATATATATATATATATATATATATATATATATATATATAAACTAAATAGGCATTAGTATGTACTTTAAAATGTACTTTTATTTGCATTCACTCTGAGCAGTCTGGGACAGAGAGATGGAGATGACTAATATTGCAGGCTGATCCGTATATTCATGTGTCTCCTTTAAATGAGAGACAGCCAGCTTGAACCAGCCTTCAAAGATGAGCCCTCAGGCCTCTGTCAGGATGACGATGGTGACTAACTGGTTTTCACCTCAGCTCTGTGTGAACACGCATGTTTGTTCACATTTTACAAAAGCACTCGTCAGAATGGAAAGTATTTACACACCGAGCAAACCAACATTAGGAGGGAGGGGGTCTTAACCTCTTATTGTGGCCACAACAGCAGCTGAGTACTCACTTCTTTGTATTTATCTTATTTGACAATATCAGCATGGACACACTGCAAAGAAAAGCAGTCTATGAAGTCCTGCAAACAAATAGGAGCAACATGGATCCTATTAGTAGTATGAAACTCTTCTGCAGTCAGCAACATTGATGGAAGTCTCTAAATAAAGGTGAGGCAGTATGGGAACATATATACTGTAAATAACAAAGTGTCTGTTTAGGTCAGTGTTTCCCAAACTGATGGTTTTATTTGCCCTTTTCAGTGGATATTCTTTTGCCTGTAAAAGACTTATCTGGTATCAATTACATTATATTGAATGTCAAACTGACCATCATCTTTAACTGGCATTCTCAAGAGCAGCAGAAATAATTCTGGGTAAATCTGCTTGACTTATTGTTTCTGAGTGTTAAATTATTTAAAGTCTTAAGAGCTGAGTAATAAACATGAACTCATTCAGTCACTCTAAATTCAGTTTGAAGAACGCTAGCCTACAGCTGAAACGCCTGTTTGATTAACTCAACAGGAAATTAATAGCCCGCTATTCTGATTATCAGATCATCACTGAAGTCTGCCAAGTATTCAACATTGATTTGTTCTGGCATCATTTGTGAGAACTAGCTCCTTTTCTCTGCCTGATTTGAAAGTAAATTAAGTCTTTTGGGGTTTTGCAGCCTGAACCAAACATTTTGAGGATGAGATCACCGACTTGGCACAGCCAGCAGCTACATTTAGCTTTGTTTAATAGAAATTAGTTTAATGCATCTTCGACCAACAAAAACTGTTTTCTAACGATTAGTGTCAGACAGCGTTCTGTGTCTTCACTTCCATCTACTTGTGACGTAAGCAGGTCCTGAAGTTGTGTGTGGCACTGAAATAAACCGCGGGGGGGGGGGGTGTGTTTGAGGCGTCCCGCACGGGCAACACACCGACGACCTCACAGGAGACGGGAGAAGTAAAGCGAACTGGAAAAGGACTGGGAGCAAGAGAGAAGCTGACTGAGCTGTACATGAAACGCACATGCACTAAGCTATTTGTGCATAAACATACATATGCTCCTACAAATACAGTGTGAGGTCTGCAGAAACACACACATACACACACACTCACGCACAGGTCTGCTCACTGCTGTTTCCCACGGTCCTCTGTGGCCTCTTTTCTTTAAACAGCCAGAGTGAAACACATCAAACCAAAAGGCTTCAATTTCACATCCTGAGCTCAGGGGAGATATTTTACTGTCTGACTTCTCTTTTTGTGTAATGTAGAGTTTAAGTCTGGCCAACTGTTTTGAAATGTACACAATTAGACTTTTTACCATGAGATTTTTGTGCAGTAAACAACAAATCCTGCTCAGAAAACTGGTCTATGCCAAGTTGATGTGGCAAAATCTGTCAGAGATGAATTCCTGATAGAGCACATATATGTTGTGGTAAATAACAAAACCAAATAATATGTCTTATTAAAATGAATATATCATCTAGCTCAGCCAATTTCTAAGTGTGTGGAGCTGAGCAACTGGCACGAACGTTGAAAGAAATACAGAGGCAGCATTATCCTTTAACTTCAGTCTGCTGAGCTGCGTCAGCAAACCACCAACTTCTGCTTAAGATGAACACAGCTGCTTTTGAAACGTGTTTCTTTGAATGCACTCCAAGAGCAGAGCATGGACCACACACTGGTCTGCATCTCCGATCCTCTTCACAGGGCTTCACTGTTTGCTTGGAGAGCAAGAAGTCACCGCTTAAGTGTGTGTTCCCCTTTCTCTCCCTTACTTGCACCTTCCCCAAGGAGCCTGTGGCTTTGTTACGGCTGGAATTCCCATAAATGTCCGATCTGTACTGGGCCGCCAGAACCATTATAAGTCACCTGATGTGATTTGTTGTCTGTTACCACCAGGGCATCTGGATGGCACTGGGAGAGGTGGGCAGACAGGGAAAAGATGGAGGGAAAACTGGGAAAAGTTGACGGTGCATATAGTTTGCGGTGGGAGACCCGCTGAGCCAAACATCTGGACAGGAGACAGATGTACCTACAGCACATCTACAACTTTCACTGCCAGGAAAAGTACCTGATTATTGTAAAGACTTTGAATAAAAGGTGACAGGGGAATAAACTAATAATAATAGACACAGCAACAGGGCTTCAACAATCAATATCATTTAAGTGTCCAGAGTGCAATGTGACTCAGTTTGCTTGAAAAATAAATGAAACAATCAAACAGAAACACACTTGGGATGTTTACACTGAGAAAAAAAAAAAAAAAACATGGAAAAAATAAGATTAAAATTAAATCACAAGTATCAAATTATTTGTCAGATCCAAGTCGCAATGTCTTTCTAATGCAGGTTTTTCCAACTATCCCTGCCCTACCAACTTCTGATTGGCTGAACACAACTGATCCAGGTAATCAGCAGTGGGTAGGGCAGGGATATCTGGAAAACAAGCAGGGCAGTAGCTCTCAAGGACCAGGCTCGGAGACCACTGGTCTAATTGGTAGCAAACCACATCTACCAGCACCTAAAGCTCGCTCATTAACATGCTACATCTTATTTATTTCCAAAGCACATTTCCCAGATGTGCAGCTCTATGTGCTGAGGTAAGAGTAGCACTGATCTCTTCATCTACCACAAGTGAACAGCAAACTTTCCCAAACTATTCCTTTTCCTCTTTCAGTTCCACTTAAGAGTATTTGCTGCCAACCCAAATCAACTACTTTCCAGTTCGTACAAAAAAAAGTCCTTAGATGCCAGTTAGAGAATCAAACTCATTTACCGTAACAGCCTTGGTCCTTATCACGGGTTCATCTGTATAAGGCCTGAGCTGAAAGTCAACTCTTGAGTCTGCATCTGGAGGCCACACGTCTGTTCTCATACACAGGTCAAGACTTAATAAAAAAAACAGCTGGTGATGTGGCAGAAGACGACACAACACATGTAAACATTTGTATAAGACACAAGAGGCAGAACAGCTGTACATCCACAGGCCTGCTCGAAGAACCACGAGCACCAGGGTCTCACGTCACACTGAGACAAGATGGGGAGTCTGTTTAGTTTTACTGAGTGGTATTTGAGAGTGTAATGATTTGTCTGTCTGTGACCACTGGCTACCTAATGCTGGGTGAACATTACCACCGTTTATCTCGAAGCATTTACAGTCTGTTTAATTAGTCACAGTGCTGTGTGGGATTCAAACCTGAACACGCCGCCTTTTTGTTCAGGCAGGGCTTTGGCTTTGGTTTCCACGTAGCAACATCACACCTTGATTTCAGGCACAGATGTGCAGTAGCTGAGCAGTTCTCAAGCAATGAGGAGGATTATTTTATCTGTGAAAAATATTTGCACAACTCAAGCGCCCAACCCAGCCCTGAACTTTTTAAATTGCTGCACGGAAACTTTCACCTTGTATGTCTTCGGCTCGGCTAAAATAAGACTGTGAGAAAAACAGCTGTTTTCCACTGAATTCAGAGGCATAAGGTTGAGTTTGTTACCAAATCACCACTTCGCTGCTTTGTGTCATATATTTGTGGACTAATGCATGGTTGTAATGGTTTGCTCAAACATAGACAAAAGCCCACTGTGAAGGTGTTAAAGAGTTTTTACCAAACACGTACACAACAAACAAACAGAGGATCAGCGGCCTAAGAAGGGAGCTCTGTGAAAGCGTCACACAGCGCTGACATTATCTCTACTCTGACTTTTGAAAAGTGCATGTGCCTCAAAAACTATCAGCAGCAGCTGAACATGGACGGGAGTACGGTGTGAGCTATTTTTGGACAGGGAGCGTAACTAAAGCAATGACAAGCCAGCTGTGTTTCCACAGCTTCATGAGGGGAGGAGGGAGGCGGGAGGAGACAGCAGCACTCAGTACATTCAACTGGCCTCATTCAAACTTAGGTTTACACAGACCATGTCCCGGGCTTAGCCGTAAGTCCTGTGCTGGGAAGCTGTGAAGGTATGTTTTGCTTAGCAAGACTGTATTTGCAGGCCCAGAATGCAGTGCGGTGAGAGAGGGTTCTCCCAACCCCTGGCTTGAGCCCATTTTATCCTAAAGTTTTTAAAACTTTTTAGACTCAATTCAGTAGGGGACCACCGACACCCTCTCCAGGGCCCAGTGTAGTCCCTGCACCCCAGCTTGGGCACCACTGAAGGCTCTGACACAGTTAGTCCTGTGTGGTGTAGTAAATTAGTGTTTAGTTTTTTTGTTTTTTTTTGGAGCTGTGTTTGATCTGATAAGGACTTTGCCCATAAAAACAGCATAGTAAACGTTTTTAGTGTTACAGACTGTTACTGGAGTCAGGTACTGTGTGTTTGTGCTAATTAGCATGTGATTTTACCGAAAAGTATTTATTATTTATTAAAGTATTTATTTCTCCAGCTGAGTGAACACTTTGATTTAGGCTAACATTAGCAGTTGAGGCTAAATAAAGGAACGCTTGTTTTGTTTACCTGTGCTGTCCGCAGCGAAGGCGGTTTCTTCAAAGCCAGTTTGAAAGAAGTTTCCATGGCTCCGGTCATTTTCATAACTTCGGCTCAAATCCACTTTGAGGACTTTTAGTTCCCCTTTAGCTAATCTCACTTCTCCTAGCTGCTCTCTAACCGACCCGGGCTGAACAAACTCACATCCCCGTGGATCTTGTCCTCGCCGAGCCGAGCATGGATGGAGTTGAACGCTAAGTTACTCCTAAACGCACCGACAGGACGCTCCGGGGAGGAAAAAGCAACTTCACTTTAAACTACAACGAGTCCGACACAGAGTAGACGCCGCCGAAGTGTGACAGAAAGTCGAACCTCCTGTCTGGAGTTCTGTACATTTTGGGAAATATCCACCTCGGTGTCTGCCGTCCGTCAGCTGCAGGAGTTCAGATTTGATCCCTCCTCCTGCCGATCCGACTTTACGACATCTGTCTGGAGCTGCGTTCAAACGCCGTCGGAAATAACCAACATGTTCTAATATTCAATCACAGCTGTACCTGCAGGGTGGCTATTTAAAAGCTTTCTGTATAGTAGTAGTCTATATATGCTTTATGTTTGTTTATTGATGTGTTTTACACATATTGGGAAATATTGGCTGAGGAAATCTTGAAGCAGATATTAAGATATTTGTACAGAGACGTAGATATTCAGCTATACACAAATACACAAACCCAATGGTGGAGTCCTATGTAAATGTGGAAAAGTATTAGTATTAAAATCTATTTAAAGTACTGTTTTATATTGTATATATTTATATTTTACATTCTAACCACAAAAGACGTCTGCTCATATTCACTAATGTTAGTCCAGCATAAGCTCTTGGTTATAGTTTTGTTATACTGTAGCAGAAAAAGCCCTGCGGGGGTTGGAATAGTGCTTATTTATTTTGTAAAGGCAAATAGTATCTTGTTTCTTTAACCTAAAGTCCTGCGTCAACGGCGTAACAACCGGCGTTTACAAGTGGTGGAGCTAAATTGTCCGAGCACTAAAAGCAGCACTTAAACGCAGTTTGATCCCCCCCACTGACATGTGGAGTCAGATCTCTGCTGCTGCTGCTCAAAATATGAAATAATCGGATTCCTGTAGTCCGTTTAAAATCAGAAACTGAATCAAGACATTTAGATCTAAGACTTCAGTAAAAAAATATTATTTTAAAATTCATTTTACAGTGAAACTTGTGCTGCAAACGACTAAGTTACAAAAATGCCATATTTTTTTGGATCACCCTCTGAAATATCCAATCACGCGTGATTACATTGCTACAAGAGGGACACTGATATTTGCTTTTGGTGCATTTACTTTTAAGACACTCCTTTCTTTATTATATAACTTTGGTGTGTGTGCTCGTTTCCTGTTGCCTCTTGTACCGCCAGGATTTGAAGCTGGGGGGAGTCACTACCGGTTTCAGGGTGGTAGATTCAAAGCTGGAATAAAAATGTGTGATCCAGATGTTGAGCACAACCAGTCAGACAATCACCCATCACAACAAAAATGCTGTTATTGGAGTCAGAACTACTTTGCAGTCACAGCATCCATACATTACAATGGATAAATAACTGTGTACTCGGTAAAATTTAAAAAGCAGTATTAGATATTAATATTATTAGATA
The DNA here is from genome assembly GCF_900324485.2 of Mastacembelus armatus. Taxonomy (NCBI): domain Eukaryota; kingdom Metazoa; phylum Chordata; class Actinopteri; order Synbranchiformes; family Mastacembelidae; genus Mastacembelus; species Mastacembelus armatus. The sequence continues at coordinate 21,633,527 of NC_046646.1, read as the reverse complement.
AGGAAAAAAAAAAACTTCCCAAATCAGATTACCAAGAAAACTTAGACCAGTTCACAATTTTACTTCCTTGAGAGCTGGTTCAGTGTTTGTGGTGAAAAAAAAAAAGACATGAAATCAGAGCCGCTAATCTGAGATGTTAAGAACCGAGGGTCTGGAGCCGCATCTTGCAAAAGAGCCAGGTCTGTATCATAAATATCTCAGCCTGTACATGCTGTCAATGCAGCTACCAAGGTTTCTCTCTCTCTCTCTATGAATACCTGGATCTGAATTATATTTCATTGATCTCTGGAATTCAGTTTTGGGAAAAAACGTTTTATATTCACCTTTCCAATATTTAAAGTTTCCAGAGCTTTTTTTCCACTTTTCCATTTCAGTCTGTAGCATAAAAAAATCCCAGAGACACATAAATTCTCAACATCAGCATCTTTATTGCACAACATTCCCATAAAATTGGGAAAAAATAATGTGAGGAGACGACTCTTAAAAGACATTCTGGACAAATACATGGAAATAAACCGAGTATGTACAGTTTACATGAACCATTACATGGGCAACTAAATAACTTATTCATATACAAAGAGGGAAAAAGCAGATATAAATTCATACCTTTTAAACATGGCTGGGTTGTACAAAATGTAGGCCGATGTAGCTGAGCATCTTCAGTACAGTAACAAGAATGTTTATATCAATTTTAATCAGCAAAATGAGCTCTCCAGAAGCCTGTGGTGCATTCATGCCACTTCTTCATTAAGACTTGAGTCATATTCAGGGTGCGATTTTAATTTGCACAACAAAAGAAACAAACACTATCCATTTACGCTGCCAGCTATTCCTGCTTTTTGTACCAACACAAGGCATTTGAAGCCAATCAACACGGTGTTACAGACAAATCACTCACGTCACGATCTTTATGTGAGATTTGTGAAAACTGAGATGTCGCTTGCTTGTACACAACAAAGAGCTTCAGAAAGGTTTCTCACCAGAAACCAGTCAGAGGAATTTGAGCAGGCTATTGTAGAATTAAATGCTGTCTTTCTATGCTGCCATGAAGGCAGATTTACTGGGTTAAAAGCACAGCACAGTTGTAAAATTTAGAAGCACCCTCTGCTTTTGACTGAATGTTTGTTGTGAACAATGCAGTGCTTGGGAATTTTTCACTCACCCAATTTTTTCTTCAAACACCAAAAGTATATAATCATTCCCAATGCTGTCAACACATGACAAAACAGCAATAATGAAAATAAGGAAATAATGTCCCATTGGCCCCATTGCAGGTTACACTTTATGCCCAGGAGAAAATCCAAAAAAAGAGAAGCTGGGAAATCAACTCATGCTCCCTTTTATGCCTCATAAATCACACCCTGCATGTGTGGCATAAAGCCTAAGTCATTTTATCTGTCAATGACATGGAAAATCCAAAAAAGAACAAAAAAATAAATAAAAGTGGGCTACTATAATTGTTTCATGGGTACAACTGTCTTAGAAGCATGTTTGAAAATAGTGTTAACTGATACATACATATCCACTATAAGGCCTACTGTGTTCCTCTAGTCCTCTCTCAGCAGCAAACGTTGAAGCCGTAAACATCACGTAAAAAGGAGGCGAAGCTATAAAAGTGTGAAAATATTTCAGCATTTTGGTTTTAAAATATATGTAGATGATGCATGTTTTCAGTTTCCACAGTAGAAAGGGACCCTTCTTAATCACCTTTTGATGCAAAAATATGTTTTTCTGTAATGTCCATCCTAAGGAATTAAACAGCCTTCCCTTTTTTAAAGAACACAGCATAGAGTCTGCACACAGTTGACACTGACATTCCGCTGATTAAAATAGCTTAAAAAGTATACCTCAGGATTTTCTATGGGGCAAATGTAAATGTGTCATCCACTGCCCATATAAAGATCTGAGGTAGTGCTGTACCTATGATAAGAATGTCAAAGTCACTCTTAGCCAGTTTGTTGAACTGAAAATCAAAGTGTGCACTGATTACCCCCATGGCCAAATAATAGGCTTTAAAATCAGGTGTACATTGCAATTAAAAAAAACAAAACAAAACAAAACAAACAAAAAAATAATAATAATAATTGAATTTTTCATTGAGATATCTCAGGGACATTTGGCTTGTAAACAGATACATGGAGAGAGACAAAAAACATAATCAACATGAGATTGATAATGTTCTCGATTATATTTACCTCAAAGTAAAATTTAAAATTGTCCATTGGTTTCCTTTAAAATTGTAGTCTGTCATTTCATGTGACGGGGCTTAAGATTGTACAGAAAAAAGCAGATGACTGTTAATTTACTGTAGCTATCTTAAAGTTTCATTTTCAGCTGGAAAAATGAGCAAAGTCTTTGGCTTCTGTGTCCAAAAATAAAAAGAGTCCTGTTTTAAAAGAAACATTCAAACAGGAAAAGGTATTTTCAGGGATGCTTCAGTCGTCCACAGAGCCTCATTCAAACTGTGTCTCTAGCTTCCTCCCTGTGGTGCAATATCAGCATTGCACCAAATTCAGCAGCAGTGGTAGTGAGGGGAGGTGCTGGCTGTGGCTGTGGTCCATAAAGACATGCACTGCTCAGGCTCAAAGATCCCACTGAGCCCGAGCACACAGGTCAGGAAAACATGTCAGGAGCCCACTGCAGAGCATGGATCCCCGCTTTTGGGGCCAAAGTGGAACCAGCCAGGTCTGACTGTTTTCCTCAGGCACCTTAGGATCTCACTATTATTACAGTCTCATAGCAGGATCTGAGCCACATAGGGGGAGTGAGTGCTGGCCACTGCAGCTAACAGGGGGAGGTCGCTGGACTCGATTCTGCAAAAGATACAAGATCAGAAGATGATCAGATTTAAGCCTTAAAATGACAGGAAAAAGAAAAAAAATGTGACTCCAAAGTCTTTACATCATTTTCAGAGTGGCCTTTGTTTAATTCATGCATGGCTACAGCTATGACTTTGGATCCATTTCTAACATGACTAGTAAACATATTAAAATGAACTGCACACTGTTTTGCAGTTATTTTAATTGTGAAAGCAGCTTCTTTTTCTTCTAGAGTCATGGTGTTGACTGAAAGATAAGACTTCCCCGTTTGTCCCTGCACATTACTACGGGCAGGTTGTTAAATACTCAATAAAATGATCACACCTGTATGCTGAGAATAAAGCTGGACCGCTTACCCTAAGACCATGCCCAGTTCTTTCACATGGACTCTTGTCTGGCCCTTCAAATACTCAGCAAGCATCTTACTCTTGAAGTAGATTTCCTGCAGGCGGTCCTCAAGGTGCATTATACACTGAGGAGAGAAGAGGGACACAATCAAAAATAATGATTACTGTGTACAGACAATCACTGGTTACAACAGAAAACTTTTTCCATATCCCATGATACTACAAACACTGCTGCGGTAACATACAAAGTTGGGTGAGAGGTTGAGTTTGTAGAGCTGATGAGTTGACTGTAATAAACTGGAGACCAGGCTGGACACCAGGACTTCCTTCCCCAGCTTGTTAGCTTCTGTGGCTCGTCTCTGACTGCTGGCCACATGCACTGTCCACTTGTCTGTGTCTGCTATAATGCAGACGGCCTCCGCTATGGGCTCATCCAGCACTGGATGCTACAGAAGACAAGAAATCTCATTTTAACCAATTAAAAGGCAAAGAAAAGGGAAACAAACAGTCAATGTGATTATGATTTTATAAATGTTTATATTTTCTATTCTAATCATGATTTTAAGGAATATTATTCTTAATTAAAGCAAAGAGGGCAAACAAAACCTTTGATTCTACAGACATGCAATCCTTTTGATTCAATATTATATATATATATATATTATATACTGCTGAGAAACAGCACACTGTAGCTCGATAAAGAAAGAGGTCTTTACTCTTTACTTCATTTCTTCAGTCCTTTACCTGAACAGCGTGGGTTAATTCTGTCATGAGGTTCTGTCGTAGCTTCTCATCGCTGGGCATCCCATGCAGTACAAAGTCTGGCACATAGGTGGGGCAGTAGCCTCCAAATAGGGATCGGCCAAAATTGGCAATGGTTGGCTTTGAGTAGTTCTCCACCAACTTTGAGCTGTAGATCAAATAAATTGAATATTTTATTGTTAGTTTAAAAAAAAAAAAAAAAGGATAAATTATGTTAATTTATTCCCTGCAAGTATTATTATTGTGATTACCATAACAAAGCATTAACTGTGAAAAGCAAATTGTACTTCATAGAAGAAGAAGTGAACCTCAGCGAGGTAGCGTGTCTCTGGATGGATGCATGAATGGATGATGAGTCCTCTACTCACCCAGGAAAGGGCACCAGCACTTCCTCTTGCCAGTCCTCTGTCTCCTCACTCTCACTGTCTCCCAGCGCACTGTCTGAGCTCTCATTACGTGGTATTTCCCAGTCGTTGACAGGAACCACCTTATGTTTTTGGTCCTCTTTGCTGGTCCTGCTTCCATCCTGGGGCACAGGGACTGACAACACAAGACCCTTGTCCTGCTCAGCAGAACAGCCCCTGCAGCAGCAGGTGTCAGAGGAGTCTGTAGACCCACATCTACACCTCCTCTGGACATCCGACAAAGTGTCTCCCTTGCTACTAGACCCATCTTCTCCACTATCTAAGCCTAAACAGAGGCTCAAGCCCTGATCCCCAACTACACCCTGAAAGCTGTGACCTCCCAGGCTGCCACGAAGGGAGATTTCCGAGGGGTCCAGCAAGTCTTTGTGAATACTGTCCATGGTGCTGGCCTTCTGTTGTTTGGCCACATCATCCATAGTCCTTGGCTCCACTGGGTTTTCTAGGCTGAAATACTCATCAAAATCATCTATACTCCACCGGGGCATCTTACTGGACACCCGCTGCAGGGCCGGAGCCACCTTGGTCTGTGTGGTTTGGTCCTCTGATGTACTGGCGTTGCTGGTCTTTGAATTTGCTCCTCTCTGCAGTTGCTGATCAAAATGTTGTCCTTGATGATTCTGTTGCTGCAGCACCATGTGCTGCTGGTGAAGGGGATGTTTGTCCTTGAGGTGTCTCTTGTACTTTTTGATCTCCTCCTCCATCTTCGTTCTGCGGCTCTCTGTGTCCGACTCAGGAGACATGGAGTCTCCAATAAGGAAAGTGACTTTTGTTGCTGGCCCCTCTTCATCTGTTCGAGTCAAAGCCATGGGCCCCGTTCCAGGTATCACTGGTACTGGCACAGCAGCAGCCAGGTTCTTATCAGGGGGTTTCTTCTCTAATGGAACACCCAAAAATCGAGGAGCCAGCACTTTAGAGGTCTGGTTCCCTGTCCCTGCATCCATCCCAGCCTCTGCTCCACAGATTTTTCCCTCGGTGGAGACAGGAATGGGGAACGGGATTGATGCAAGGGTTGTGGTTATGGATGGTACAGTACCTCTGAAGTCGCCCTTGGCCTCTGCATCCAGCACAGAGACCTGCTCGTTAAGGGAGGCCGAGCCAACACATAGCACCGTCTCTAGTCGGGCCTCTGAGCCCAGCGGTCTGCTAGACTCCCTGCACAGCTCCTTGTGTTCAGCTGCTTCTACAGTCCTGATAATGGGAATAGTGCCTTGGTTTTGTTCCGTCTGAAGCACGCTGCTCCTGGACCCTTGACTTTCACCGCTGTCCTCCTCATCTTCCTCATCCTCATCTTCCTCCTTGGGTGTATCCTCAGCACCATGCTCCACCTCAGTATCTGTGAACGTGCTGCTCTGGAGGCTGTTGTCTGAACGGCAGCTACTATCCTCTGCCTCAGTCTGACGGCCATCAGCCCCCTGGGCCAAGTAGTCCCCACTTGGCTTATGGACAGTAACCAGGACATAGTCCGACTCCTCCACCTCTCCTTTCCTTAGGGAGGTGGTGATGAGGGAACCAGGCATGACAATGGCCTCGTCCTCAGCACTGTCCAGCATGTGAGTCTCCAGCAACTCAGAGCAGCGGATGAAGTAGGTGAGGACATACAAGAGTCTCTGGACCAGCTCCTGCCTGCGACCAACCACTACTGTCCTCGAGAGTCGCACAGGTGACCCTATGGCTCCATACAGGTCTCCTATACACAGAGACAAAAATATATATAGCATCACTGAATGGTGATGGTCTAATTGTGTTTATGTACTTACTTGATTTTATGTAATATTGCCCAACACATAATGGCCATATATGCCTATATATGCACAGTTGTATGATCTTAAAACAAAAGTGTTTTCAGTTTTTTTATTTTTTTGGATCACTGCTGCCTCACAATAATGGTGGACAATATTGGAAAATAAAATAAAAATAGAGTAGGAGGAGAAAAAAAAGTTTGATTAATCTATTTTCATGGAAGTTATTACTTATCTGCAGTTCTCAGTTGTGAACACTAGGTGTCACCATTCACTAACAAAAGTTTCCAATGTCATTTGAGGTGAATTGCTAAATACTCAACATACTTTTTAAGAGATTTGTCTATTTCCAGAATATTCTTACTTGCTAGATCAACTACAATCATTCACATATGAGCTAACTATCTTTATAGCAATATCTGTGGATTTCCACTAATTCATTGTGCTCCACTGCAAAAAAAAAAAAAAAATAGATGGGTAAAGTGGAGGTATTCAACTTATACCCAATTTTACAATCAAATAATCTAATTTTTAGAATTGCATATTACACCTGAAACACTGACATGCACAAAGCTAGTCAGTACAGACTGAAGAATTAATGGAGTTGCATGCAGATAAGAGAGTTCTAGTCCTAACTTTTCATGAATTAGACTATGCTTTCAACCAGGTGTTTTGGCACAATATTAAGGTACACTGAAGTCACTGTGTGTGTGTGTGTGTGTGTGTGTTTTTATTGAACTGTCTTACCCAGCTGTGCCCAGAGTGGGTTGTATGGGTGTGTCTTTGCCAGCATATCAACACTCTGGGAGGAGTGTTTCTCCAGGAAGATCTTGATTGGAGGCTGCCCATTGGGCATAACGGTGGGCACCCAGGCCAAATGATTGGTGAGGATGGCTGTCAATAATGCAGGGAGGAACCTGGATAATCAGACAAGTTGGTCAGCAGAAGCCCCAAGAGTCCAAAAATATATATATATTGTTCCTATCCTTGTTTGGTTAGTTCAGATACTTTATGAACTTGGTAGGACTTTTAGCAAGACATTCATACATATTATGCAGATACACAAATCACACACACTGTGTAAGCATGATTCACTTCTCTTTCTCGACCACAAGTCTCTACTTCCCGTCCAGTCTCATGACTCAACACTGTCATGCCAGTGAAGCTCAGTCATGTGCTAGAACCACTGGTTGACCGCAGGAGTCATCAAAACCATCGGTCATGGGAACACTGACAGGATACAGAACAGACATGATGTGATAGTGTAAAATCACTGGTTGCTAGGCACACCTGGCGCTTCATGGAGTGAACAGCATGGAGTAGTAGTTGTGTGGGAGTCATCCTAACCAGCGTTGGTGGAAAATGTGACTTCAACTAAGAAATGATGCTGATAAAGACGCACCAATGGTTGCCTAGGAGATGCAGTTTCTATTTATGATCAACATTTACAGTGTACAGGCATTTAGAGAACAGGAGAAAGTTCTCTATCTGTAGAGACTGGCATTGTACCATGTAGTATAAAATTCTTGTATTTGTTTTATTTCAAAAACAACGCAGGCAGAGCCGTGTAAATGAATATGGTGATAAATATTCAGGTCAGTTGTGAGATATAGATCTCTGCTCACTGTTTCTCAGTTGCTGCATTAATAGCTGCTGCAGCCTCTCAAACTGTGCGCTGTTTGTAACAGGTTCAAGTTGGTTGTGATTCATAAAGAGAAATTTGTGTCGTTTTATATGTAAATTTGAACGGTGTATGGATCGTCTGCCTTTCATGTGCACATAAGCTTTTGGTTTGAAGACTGAGCACAGTTCCTGGTCTGGGCCACTCTATAAATAACAGTTTGTAAAAATGAATTGGATACTTTTAACTAGTTCAAAACAATTTTGGCTCAGGGAATCTGTGATGGACATCGATTAAATCACTTATTAGCTAACGACAAAAAAAAAATGTCACAATAACTGTAAATATAAAAATAAATATGATACGCTGCAGCCTTTGTATTTACAAGAACAGTCAAACTTACTCTTGTGTCTTTCAATTATTCAGAATAAAAACAAACACTGCATCCTTTAAGATCACCTTCAAGTAATAACCTAATTCAGTGTGCTGAAGGCTACTTAAATCAGCTGTACTGAACACTGGTGCTATGTTCAATAAATGCCTTGCTACCAATTCATATCTGTACAATCAGCAGTGCTTTGACAACAACAATAAGCAATTAGAGACTGGCAGGGATATTCTCATTCACAGCTCCCTCTAAGGCAGACAAATAAACGCAAAGAGGGTGAAACATTCATAGTGTGTGTGTGTGTGTGTTAAGTGCAAGAAAGAAAAAGACAGTTCATAGAATGTGTGTCTGTGGAAGAGAGAATGAACAGTAAGTGTGAATCTGCATGTGTTCCCTGTTGATAAGACTGTCCAGGAAGTACAAACCATCAAAAGATGTTGAAAGAGTGTTGTAACATTTCTTAATGCCAGAGAGTCTTTCCCCTTTATGTCAATGAGCTTGCTTGATTCCTGCTCACTTTCTTATTGCTTTTCAGCTCAGAGACGATCAAACGAAGCGGTTTCTATTATTGGTGGACTTGTTACGGACATGTAACATCTCAAAACCAGGTATTGGTATAAAACCACACTCAACTGGTTCTTGGAGGCCTGCTCCATTAGCAGGGAAAGCTCCCTCATGAATTGACCACAAAGCTGGTTCTTCTCTGATGCTCCAGACATCATAGTCAGCCAGACAGGCTCAGCAACACGGGGCATGGTGTACAGGTCACAGATGGTCATCCTGGAGATAAGGTATAGAGGGAGGGAAGTATGAAAGAGGGAGAGGGCATGAAGGAAGGGAATGAAAGGGAAGCAGGGGAAGAGAGAAAACAGACAGAGCAAGAACAGACATGTTATTGTCTCTCGGGGCAAACAAAAGAGATCTCAGTTCACAAAGCTTCGCTGTCTGCACCGAGGCTATGGGAGACCCTGGGTGTGTGTTTGTAACAGTCCAACAAACTTGCATGCATGCATTCACACAAATGCACACGCACACCCACACACCCCTGCCTCTTGCTCTGCACAGTGGGTGTGTATAACTATCTGTATGCGGATGAGTTGGGGCATTTGTCCATTGAGAAGCACTGGAGTTTCCATGGAACATGGGGCGTGTTGGTGAGCATGTCTCGGCCAGAGGCCAAGCTTTGACACAGGGGCAGAGGGGAATCTCTGCAGCTTGAGGAATGTCGAGAATCAGGCATTTTTAGTCAGGGCTGAAATATCAACTGCAGCTGATAAGAGTCTGGGTTTGACTCTTAATGCAAAGACTCTTTCTAAGCTCTTGTAAAGCACCCAGTGCCGGGGTAGATGCAATCAGCCTGCAGGCTGAGAGAAAGGACAGGTGCCACACAGTCAAAGTGACCTTGAACTCCAGTATTACCGTGAGCAAACTTTTTATGAAACAGCTGTAGTTTTTCTTAACAGGTTTATAAGATCCTATCAACACAGTGACAGAAGTAGTTCAGTGTGGTAATACCAGTGATCCAGAAAGTTGTCTTTCAACAAAACCACTGCTCAGTTTTTCAATACACAGCTCAATGTGCTTTTGAAAATCAGCCTTTAGTTTGGTTAAATCTTTCATTTCAGCTGATGGCTGTGGTCAACAAAACTGTCTTGCTTTCTCTGTACAAGAACTGAATCATTCACCAAGAACAAGCCTTTAACAAGTGCACCAGTGCAGCTGAAACTTTTCTAATAAGCATTCACTGCATTAGATCATCTGCACGACTGATGAAATTCCTGACACGCACTAATTAATCGCTGATTAATCATTAATAAACACAGCACTCCATGACCATTGCAGGGTTGACCAGGGTAAACCAAAACAAACTTGATGTCACTTGTAACATACACAAAACATGCGTCTTAACTCTTCATAAATCTCTTTGCATGTCACTATCAGCAGACCAAAGATCATCCATCACTTGGACTGAAGCATCAGATGACCTAATACTGCTTTATTCATTCCCCTGTTTTAAACAGGTTAAATTATCAATGCCCTTTTTAAGACTCACTTGACCTCGCTGGGTCTGCTGTACATTCATCTACTGAAAGGTCCCCCAGTGGGCAGAGGTCTGAGGTTGGGCCAGCGCTAGATGATTGAGAGATCTAGTCTGAGCCTCTCTAGAGCAGCTGTTCAGATGAACTTTAAAGAGCTCGCCTGTGATGTATAATTAAACTTATGTGTCAGACAGAGGAGCCAGATTTAAGTTACCTCACTATGGAGGGAATCAATTCAAACATTTCTTACCTCATCTATGGGTTTGGTCTTTACAAAGTGTTGTGTTTCCATACACCACTTTAAAGACTTGTACATACTGATAAAATTAAGCCACCAACTTTTTATGCTGTTGTTTCGGTTCACTTTGTGTTATTTTTATGCACTTGGCCACTTGGACATAATTCTGCAGAAGTGATTACCAAGCTTACAGTGCGCCACAATTTCTGGGGCTGTCATCTGGTGCATTCTTTTATCCATAGGGCATCACAAAATAATAATAAAGCACAGGTTTTTTCAGTGTGTAAAATGGAAAACACACTCCTAATCTCAGTGTTTGCTCCAGTCAATACACCCACTTGCACCAAAAACCCTAACACAACCACAGTACAGGATGGTGTGACTTTCAGGTACACATGCCTGTGCCAAGCACACAAGCTTATCTTTGTCAGCATGCACGCGTATGTGTGCCTGCTTGCTCTCCAGCTACGTCAAAGCAGCGTCAGCATTAAGCAAAGCCATTTCTTTACAAAGTCAAACCCCCCTAATGGCAAAGGTGGCTACACCTATATTTAGCTGCTGTCTGAAGGTGAGATTTTACAGATACTTTGTTTGTCCTGGGCAACAGCATTGCTCCTGCTGGCACTCACATATTATTTACAATTCTGGTGTTCATGGCCAATGTCTGAGGTAGATAGAGTTGCCACTCAGTAGGCTTGAATTGCTGTGGCCGGCTGCCAACAGGCATATGACTGCAGCAATGACTGGACCTCAGACAGGGAAATACCTGCCTGTGTGTGTGGCAAGTGAATGTAATGGTGGAGAAAGGCATGTATGTACATACATACATTAATGACCAACAGTCATTCAGTACTAACAAGCATCTCTCACACATTGACACATAAACACACACACAACTTTCATCCTATTCAGTATACACTTTATTATTTGTTTCACAGTGTGTTTTTAAGGACTGTGTTTCTGGCTGTTATGTGTCAACCTAGTCTGATCATTGCTGGTAAGCCTAAGAAATATTAAGTGTCAAAAGTGCTCAAATTTAAATCACACTGACACAGGAGATGCTTTCTCTGCGAGCCACAACAGCCACTGAGTCTTAGATATTATTTGCAAAAACACAGTTTAACGTTGTCTGCTTGATATATTCATTTTAAAAAATGTGTGTGTAAAATACTTCTTAGGTCATTAAAGCTGCCCGATTGTTAACGTCATTACATGAGCTACAAGAATGAATGTGGGCACTTGGTGACCTACTTTAAAGAACCTTTAGACTTCACTAATAATGTCTGTAGTTGACTATATGTTGGTATAAAAGCATGTTTAGAAATGAGTGAATGATAAAATAGGAATGACACTACCTGTATGTTTCTACAATATATAGCTTTATAAAATACGTATTTTGTCTTGTTCCTTCACCAGTGCTGGGACTATTTGTATTGAAAACTAAAGTTTACACATCCTTAGCCTCTTTTTCCTATCACAGCTGCCTTTCCTGCTGCATATCCCGCATGAATTCCATTATTGCCAAGAAACAAAATCCTGCAAACCACACAGTTTTCCAATGCACATTGGAGATTGACTGACAAAATGAATGAGCATGACCTTGTGTCCCATTTTACGATGCGGAGGCTCATAACATAAATACCAGTTACGTCTTTTAAGTGTAGTGTCTGCTTCCTGGAAACAGATTTTAAATGTCACATTTTTCCAGAGTAGTACTATGTACCCAAGGAGAGAGGCGTGTACACAAAAACTGAGTGCAATGTAAATGTTGGCTTCAGTGAACTGCCAACTCAAACACTCTTGCTTAAGAATGAGCAGTCGTGTTTTTGATATTCCACATAAAATATATTGTTCTAATTTATGCTGAATTGCTGAATTAGGTAACGTTATATGGTAAACTCAGTTATACAAATTATAAGCATGTGAAGGTAAAAATGGTCTCTAAAATCAGCATTAGCATCATATTTTCAAGTTGCTCATTCTTTCATTTCTGATTGCTGAACAGAAAAAAACTAATTATGTAAGATTGTTGTCTGTATCATATCAAGTCAGTGTGATTCGTTGCCCAACCTGAACTCGTTGAGTCCATCCACCATGCGGCTATAAGCCAAGGCCCTCTGGCTGGCATCAGTTGACCGCCGACTCATCTTCATGGCCTTGAGAGTGACACAACACACACATGCTTAGAGATATTTGGCACTGAGGCTGGCAAACTAAGTCTGCCAAGGGGGGACAGAGAGGGGAGTATGGAGGGCAAACCTGGAAGTCAACCATAGTTCTGACAGTGCCAACAACAGACACCAGTAAACAGAACCACAGATATGCAAGGTACAACTACTGACCTGTCAATCTGACAGCAAGTCTGCTCATTACAGCAGTAAAGTAGGGGGGTAAAGTTTGTATTTGGTTTCTATTCATATCGCACTGCTAAATGGATTTCACTGACAAGCTCATTCTCAGTGTCAATCAGGGAAGTGATGATATTTAAATAAAGGAAAATCATAGCCCATTAATAAAAAAAAAAAAAAAAGGGAAGCAAACCCTGAACACACCAAAACACAAATGTTAACTCTTGCTATGTATTGGTCGATATTCACTCAGTGAGACAAAGCAATTCACCTGTTCGATGGCGCTCTTTAGTTTGTTCATATGGCTTTCAAAGAGAGGGAAGTGAGAGAAAAAGAAATCCTGGAAGCGGCTGTTCTCCTCAAGGTTGGGGGACAACATGAAGATGACTCCAATGGCAATCTTTTTCTTTCGAGCCACGCCAGGGCTCGGACCCCCGCTTTCATCAGACATGTTGAAGCTCTCCTCCACCGACCTGATCAGGACAGGGCAGACAGGTAGGGGTCAATTATGAGAGTAAAGATACAACATCTATCTGAAGGTTTTACTTCAACAAACCTATTTCCACTTAAAGATCATCAACATAAAGTCATATTATTTCACATAAAAACTGGTTACAGTGCTCCTTAGGTCTGCTCCTGGCTTTCCTACTTTTTGCTTTGGTTAAAAGCTGATAAAGTAAGTATTGTACAGCTCCAAACATTTTTACTCATTTCAACAGAGGAGAAAAAAAAATACTTGAGCACATTTGTTAAGCAAAGAAAATATGTAAACAGACTTTAAATCCTAGACTCCTTTCATTGCTGCAGCTGGTAAACAAGATGCTTTGGTGCTGCTGAACTGGAAGATTAGAGCACTCAGGGGCTGACAGCTGCATTGACTGTGACAGGCCAACACAGCATCCTGTCTAGTCACAGCACTTTGTGTGTCTTTGTGAGCTGCTCTGAGCTCATAGCAGCAGTGTGTGTCATCCTCCCAGCTGCCTGCCGGAGCCTGAGGAAGCCCTTGTAAGATAAACTTTACAAGAGCTCAGTAGAGGCCCCGAACAGGGAGGACATGCGGAGGGGTGTTACACACTGGGAGAGACCGGATGTGACCAAATGTGATTTTAATTCTTTAAGTGTCGTGTCGGTTTTAATCATTGTAAATTAAATTTCTCAGGCTTTTGGCTTGGTCAGCCAAAGTAAGACTTGAAAAAAAATGATCATTATGATCTTGTGATATGCATTTTCAGTATTTTCTAATATTTTATACAGTAACCAAATGGTCAACTAATCAAGGAAATAACTGAAAAACAATGAAAACGACCATTAGCTGAAGCTCTAGTGTGCTTGCCCGTTTACCTGTCAGTGAAGAAAGACTTGTCTCTGTCACTGACAAAACGTGCAGACTTTTCCTTTTTGTTGTGTTTCTCTATTTGTATGCAGGTTCATATATGTAAAATCATGTGTGCATGTATTACTATAGTTGCCTCACCATCGGGGGAAAACACCATTCTCAAGGCTGGTGGTCTGGCTGCGGAGCCATCGGCGCTGGTAGCTGGACGCACAGCTGCTGGTCAGAGAGGAGCCAGGGGATGGGAACGGAGTGATCAACAGGCTGCTCAGAGACGCTGGAGGGATAGGAAGAGATAAATAGAGTGAACGGTTGGAGAAATCAAGACAGCAGGAAAGAGGAGGAGCAGGACAGAATGGAGCAGAGGACAGATGAAGGGAATGGTGGGCGACAGGAGAAGAAGGATAAGAGTGAGTCAGACTACAAGTATGCAGGGTTATTCATTCTGCATACACACACAGACAGAACTAGACTAAAATCTAAATGGCGGTAACTGTTCAACAAAACTATTTGAAAAAGGGCAAAGGAAAACAAAACACATCCAAATACAAATACAAACACACAGAACCCTTCATTTGATGGCCCCAGTCACTGGAAAGCTTTCATATGAGATCTAATATCAGCTGTCCTGCTAACCATCACATGCTGCAGTTGTTGGACATCCTGGATTTACACTAGGCTGGCAGGGCAACAACAACACATGCACACGCACGCGCGCACACACTACAAACCCTGATCGCAGGGTTATTTACAGCCCAGGCAGTGATCAATGGCCACATGAACCATTTAGACTGGGTGTGAAGAGACAGATAGACAACTCTGTGAGTGAAAAGTGTATGTTAAAGACTTGACATGCTACTGACTTGAAGATAAGAGAACTGTAATGAAGAGAGAGAGAAGGTGGGTGGTACCTTGTGTTTTTTTCATAGAGGAACACGTACGTATTAGTGTGTGTGTGCGTGTGTGTGTGTGTGTGTGTGTGTGTGTGTGTGCGTGTGCCTCAAAGTGAGATAAAGAGCTCTCCAGCCCAACTGCAGAGGGAAGGTGGAGAAAGTGCAGATGAGAGGACGAGGCTTGAATTAGAAGCTCATTTACTAGTAGCAGGTTTTGAGAGCTGCTATATTTAATCCTCTTCATGTGACCCACGTTGATGCAGAAACCGCAACTCCCTGTGTACCAGTCACACCAGTGGGGCATGGTTATGTTTGTAGAGGGGGCACACAAGGGGGGCCAGGGGTTAGTTTCTATTGCACAAGGTTTTCCAGACCCTGGTGTAAAGACCTCCACAATGTCTTTGACCTCTGCATAATCTTCCTTTCTGGTATTGTAATTACAGTATAAGATCATTTGCAATGAATGGATGCATGTGTGTATGCATTACATTAGTGAAGCACACAACTTAAGCACCATCAGTTAACGTAACAGGTGGTTGTGTAACTGTTCATACTCTTAATTAGTGGTTAAAACAGGTCAACCAGACTGACAGCGCTTTTAAAAAAATCTCATTAACTGCATCACCTATGTACCGGCCAATCCAGATGATGAGATCGAAAACATCTGGGGAAACTTACAGCGAGTTTGAGGTGAAAAGGAGGCGAAACAAGCTTTCTGAATTGCAACAGTGCAGTGTTTTACTAACTTATCCTTGAGCTTTTCTGTTCCTTGGCAAGAAAAAATATATATAAATGCAATTCAAAGCTGAGCTGTAGGACTAGAAGCTGCAGTGTAGGTCAATCCAGGCTTTGGCTAGTAGTCTTATTAACCTACCTGACCTGGCGATGCCGCTGTCCCTCTCGTCATACAGCCCTCGGCCAGGCATGTCCATAGGGTGACTGTGGCCTAGAGGAAGAAAGGGAGAGATGGAAAAGTGGGAGAGAGAAAGTGAAAAGAGATAAAGGCAAAAGACAGATGTGTGATGTAAGGAGAGGGAGAAGAGCAGAATAAAACCAAGAGTAAAGACAAGAGTGTGTAAGATGAAGAGAAAGAAGGGAGAAAAATACAGATAATGAAATGAGAGAACAGGTAAACAAGAAAAGTAAAAAAAACAGATCAACATGATCAGCAAAATGACCATCAGGCATGCTAAAGATGTTCTTGCCAATCTGTGAGGTCCTTAAAGGGCTTTTCTACTCTACATAAAACACAGGGGCTAATTATTTTGGATGCTTCATATCCTCAGCATCGATGTCTGGACGAGAAATATCAAGATAATTTAACTTTGTACCCAAAACAACATTAGAACTGTGGGACCTGCTTCAAGGAAGAGAATTTAAGTGTTTTTGCATAATGACTGAAAAAGCTTTATTCTGGCTATTTAATATAGTAGTAAACAAATAAAAAATAAACAAGGCTTGGTAGCATGTTCAAAACATGCTGTACTGCAATCAAACTATGAACCACACAACAATAAGAAGAATCAGATATTGGACTAATTTCTACTCCAAAAGGCTGCTAGTAATTGACTGTCGTGCTGCTGGTACTCCTGTTGTTTAGTAACACCAAAACAGGAAGTGTCACAAAAAACCACTACTGTTGTAATAGCAGCTGCTTGCTGATTACCTTGCTGCCACCATCTCCAGCACCTGCTACAGATTTGAAACAACTTTCTACAACAGACGCCGTAGTATGTCTGTCATAGAGCATAGAGATATACGAGTTTGCTTTTTCTCAGGTGTCCTTTTCGTCAGCATCATTTTGAGCTTTAGCAAACTGTGATATGCATTTTCACTATTTTCTTATATTTAATATGCCAACAAAATGATCAATAATATATAAAAAAAAAAAATGTCAATACTTCTCACAGCAGAGGTGTGAAAACCACAAACGCAGCATTTGAATGTGCAGTTGAAAGCATAGTTCTGGCCAAGATGATTAATGAGCAAGATAACAGGAGCTTTTTTTTGGCAAGGCATGGTGTGTTTCTGTGAGTATAAGCACTCGTGTCACACTGTGCTTTATGACCCTACCAACAAAAACAAAATCAATTCTTACTAGAAAATACCAAGCTGGAAAGCTCACTGGGAGGGAATACAGTCCATTTCTTTACAGCATTGATACATGGGCCTTGTTTGAAATAAAATTGTATGGGAAGCTATGCACTGGGTGTTAAAATATCAATATGGAACCAAATGATGATGGCCTACACATCCTATATTGAAAGGAACGACTAGTCCTATTTTAAACATGTTTCACAGTTACTGGAAGGGATAGATGAATACACCATCTCAATGTAAATTTTAGGAAGCTGAACTGTGGAAAGGCTGAGAGAAAAAAAAAAAATAGTTGAATGGTAAGGAATCTTTTCTTTTCCTACAAGTGCCAAGGTGAACTTAAAAAAAGGCATTTCACCATTAAAGGCACACAACACTCAGTGGCTGACTGTTTAACTGTGTAACTGCATATGAAGGAGAATGTGTGCATGCAAGCTCAGGCAATTTTCACTAGCTCTTTAATGGTTTATAAGGAAAAAAAAACAAACTACTAAATGTGTGTGTTGATCATTCACATAAAGCCTAAATTCATTGCTCACGTATCACAGACACTGACAGATAAGTTACTAAGCATACATGGGAGAAGAGCATAAAGACAAGGAAAAGAAGCAACAGCCAAAACTATAAACTACCACCCCCAACACCAGTAAGCCCCCATTCACACTATATATATATATATATATATATATATATATATATATATATATATATATATATGTATATGCATGCATAATACAGCTGCAGAGTCTGGGTCAGATAGTACTGGTAAATATACTTTATGATTGGCTTGAGAAAACTGCAGATGAAGGTGTCTTATTTGACGTGAAATATACGACAGAAAGATGTTTCAGGGCGTAAGGGTTCCCTCAGTGATCTACCTACTGGCAGTTTGCCTTCTCCAGCTTCACTGTGAATTTTAAATGAGCCTACAGTCCTAAACAAAAGTCACGTGTAAGCTCATGTAACTCTGAAAGCTGGGTGAAGAATTGAATTTTTAGTTATTTAGGTGCCATTTGAATTTTCATCCAGTGAAATTAAGGGAAGACTTTATCCCGTTTTTTTTAAGAACATACCAAAAATGTCAGGTGGTAACCACATCAAAAAATTATTTCCTCAGCTACTTTCTGACCCAAGTTATTTGCAGTTGAGTTGTGGTATTGCATGCTATAACTACTACTACCCACTTCTACTGCAAGAATCACTACATAAGCATGCAGCTGCTCAAAGAGTCGAGGCCTGTACAACCAATACTGCACCTGCAGCCTACACACACGCATGCAACTGGCACATATCAATTATGGCCAGTTTTAAGCGCCAACCTGAAAAGAAAGATGCGCTCTTGATGAGACGCAGAGGGCCTTGTTCAGAGAAGGCCCGGCGAGGGCTGCAGAGCTGAGAAAATCCTGCGTAGCACAAACAAAAACATGGAAAAGAAGAAAGGGAGGAAGAGGGGGAAAACACAAAAAATATGAACCATGGTTAGTGACTGAGCAAGGAGGAAGGCTGGCAACCTCCTGTTGTCCGGTCATTTTGTAGTAACCATCCTCTGGTCTGGCAGCCAGCAGGACAGACAAACAAAAGACTTATATCACACCGAAAACACAGCTAAGCAAACAAATAATTATGACAGGCTTTACATCCCTGATGTATATAAGCAGATGATTTGGGATGACAAAAAGTGCACAAAATGATAGATTTTGCCAACAGTTCTTTATAATTTTCTGTCTAATAAAAGCATTTCATATACTGAACACTAATGCCACAGTTTCACCACCAGTAACGAGAAGAGGCATCATGAGTTTCAGCAAAGCATCTAATGAGTAACAGAGTTTTTACTGCTACGAGTGCCTGATAGAGATTCTGTTAATTTGCTGAGACATCTTGTGCCTGCAAGACCAGTTTAAATGTTTCTAACTGATCCTGAGGTTAATTTAAGGTAGCAGTAAGACAGAGCTGTTGGCAGAGCCTGGTTTGTTAAACAGAAATGTTAAATTGTCAGAAAAAGAGTGACAAATTTATTTGCTTCCTTGTGGTTGTTCCAAGTCACTGCAACTGTGAATAAACTCAAAAAAAAAGGTGAAATTCAATTGGCTCTTGAATTAAATTCATGATATACTGTCTTACTCTGCAACGTATTCCTACGTTACACTTTGTTAGCTCATAGGGAGAGATGATCACTGCCACCTGACATGATCAACATTTAACTATGTGAAGGAAATCCTACCAACACAGTCTTTGCCATAATCAAATGTGTATCAGACTTCATATACAGTCATAGATGCTCAACAAGTATTTTTAAAATAACTACAGTTACCTACACTTAGTGCCTTGCTGCAATGAAAATGACTACAAACATTTCACCCACTTCCTACTTACAATTCAAAAGCAAACAAAGAAAAGAGGAAGGCTGTCACTGGTGTCTAAAGGAGCTTTGGTGTGGAGCTGGGTTTCTGTGGTTACCTATGTTCCCTAGGAGGCTGCTGGGCCCGGTGTTTTGATCAGGCCTTAGGGTGTTGCTCTCCTGTCCAATGTACTCCAGGCTGTCCTGTAAGCTATGAGACCAAAGTGAGAGTTTCTTTACTTTCTTACCATCAAAGCTGACTTCAGTTGTCTTATATAATATGTCAGTGACTACAGTGGAAAATGTGTTAAACACAAAATGAGAGAGAAGACAATGAGAAAGAGAAGCAGTATACAGAATGAGTATACCCAGTTGACTTAAACACAGAGAATACAGGTCGTAAGTGAAAAAGAGGACCAGAGAGAAGGATGAGATGAAAGTGTATCTGCATGCACTGGTTTATGTGAAGCTGCCACAGGAGTGTGAGTGTGGCATGTGTTGATAAGCCTGTGTGTGCTTACGTGTTCAGGCTGCCGTACACACTGCCTCCTGTCCGGGCGGTGAAGACCTTACTCAGCATCAGCTGAGGTGGTGATCTGATATGATGACAGTGCAAGGACAAAGATCATCAGTAATATTTACTCAGTTCATGTGCTCGTGCACGTTTCAGTGTCTTTCACATCCAACCTCATTTGTCTTTTATACCTTGTGCATTTCCAATTACTTCCCTTTTTCTTTCTTGCTCCTTGTGTCAATCCTTCACTTCCCAAACTTTCACTGTTGACTAATGGAAATCTAAACTAGCACTGGATACAAATTAAAAATCCCCAAATCCCAAAATAAAAGCCTGCAAAATGTCAGAGCGAATCAGAAAAACTCCACAACAGATATTACACTGTCAGCTTTTCTCACCTGATTTGGTGGATTTTTAGTGTGGAGCCTTTGTAGCTCATGGCCACAGAGCCAAACATCATTTCCCCTAACATTACCACATCAGACGAACACCTCGAACCCTGGAGAAGAGAGGAGAGAAGAAGCAAACATCTTAATGTCGTTAACCTTAAATAAACTAGTATTAAATAAACTAGATTCTGCATGTAGACTCATGCAGCTGCATCATGTTTGGGTATACATAAAATTGAATGGGAGCTTTGCATGCATATTTATGTGTTACCTGGAAGCGGAGACCCTGCTCCTTGGTTTCCTTGGTTTCTGAGGCACAAGAGGAGGAGCTGTCTAAGGAGCTACTGCTGCCACCTGTAGAACGGAGCTGGCAGCATTTCCCGAACATCTTCCCCTGGCCCTCTGTGCTCTGTGGGGTAAAAATAAAATACAGAACATAAAACTAAAGGGATGAACACAGATTCTTTAAACTCTGCAGAAGGTCCAACTTGTATCTGAAAATCAGAACATAGTGTATTTATTTCAAATATTGTGTTGGTATTAAATGCTCATCCTAAATAATTGAGACCTAAGGCCAAACAAGAACTATGTGTTTTTCAGGTAATGAATCAAAAACGAGCAGTGCTCTTTGTGACTTTGTTCACGTTTACATGAAATCATGAAGAAAGATGCAGATTTTGTACTTAGCTAAAATGTTTGTCCCAATTTATGCAGGAACAGCCCATACACGTGGGAATAGATAACAAGTCAAGAGGATTTTATTGCAGCAGGTTTCGATTATAGAGGCCTCTGCTAGTATAAACATAAAGAGTGAAACCAGCTGAGAGCACAATTTAGCAATAAAAAAAAGAAATAAATAAAATTTCTGTTTAATTTCACCCGATTTCTGAATCACACCAAAAATAAAACGTCACTGGTCCATATGAAATTAATTTTCATTCTTAATGGAAAAGCATAGATTATGTTGAATTATTCAGGTCAGAAAGCACAGAAACCTAATCCAGATGTACTTGTGTACACAGCAAACTAAGAGCAATGTGAGCTCAATCAGCCTGTGTCATGTGCCTTCTTAACTTGGCAGGCACGCACATGTCTATTACTCTCATTATGAAGACCAAAACCTTTTTAAAGTGTGGGGACTTGTGCTGAGCCCCACCAGAAAAAGAACAACAGGGAATGAAAACAAAGAAAGTTTGCTTTGTTCTGCTTTTTTAAAGTACATTTGTAAACATTGCAACTTACTGTGCACATTCTCTAAGGTTTTTCATTAATATGAGTGATTTTTTAAGATGCATATATCTAGTTATGCAAACGAAGCCACCGATTCTGAGCAGGCCTGTGTTTTAGTGTGTACATGGGTGTGTGCTCAGTGTAGTGCAGTGCGAAGTATGTACACACAGGCCAGCAGCATGTGACTGCCAGTCATATGACTCTTTCGGGAACTCGTGAGCAAGCAGCACTGCAATCATTGCCTCCCTTCCTCCACCACTCCAGCTTCATCCCTCTCCAACTCCTGCAGTTTTCTCTTTCTCCTCTAATACATTTCTTTTCTCGCCCAGATTTGGCCCCTCCTGAAACACCCTTTCTCTACATTTCATTTTTTTACTGACCTTCATTCTCTCTTTCTTCATTTTTAACTCTTTCACCCATTTCATCTGTCCAATCCTTGTCTCTATTCCTCATTCTTTTTGTCCCTCAGTGTTTTGCTTGTTCCTGCTGTTGATCTCTATAAAATAAATTCCCGAGTTAACAAAAAAAAAAAAAAAAAACATCTTTCCTGTGACACATGTCACACAGTAACTGGCAAAGTCCTAACGATGCAGAACGCACCAAAAAACAACAGACAGACAATATCACACTGACCTCTCTTACTGAATTTCTCCATGCATTATCATCTTGTGTTTTTAGAGCTCACATTAGAGTAAGTCAGCAGGAGAAATGTGTGTACGTGTTGAGCAAACGTTATGGACATGACAATGAAGCAGATAAACTCAGATGAGAGATGTTGAGATAGTACAAAGAACAGACAAAGTGAAACGGTGGAATAAGAAAAAGCGAAAAATGAGTGAAGCAGGCAGATGAGAAGGAAGAGGCATGATGAGAAATAAAGATGGGAGGGGTGGAGAAACGTAGAGTGGGAAGAACAAGAAACACTAGATTATAGTAAGGAAACTTAAAAGAAAAAAAAATGATGAGGTAGACAGGCAAGAGTTTTAGAGCAAAGAGACAGATTTTAGAGAAAAAGAAGCAAGTAGATTTATAAAAAAGTGTTTAAATTTAAAGACTGAGACCACACCAAAGGCAGAAGACAGACGGGAGAAAGACAGACAGCGAGTGACATGGCTGTCATGTGAGGATGAAAGAATGCTGCTTACACATGGACTGTCAGCTGAGGCTATTATTACTGGAGATAAGAGCACCCGAACAAACCGGTCGGGGTCAGGCGGGAGCAAACAGCAGCGTTATGAAAATATTAGGCATGTTTTTCAAATGAAAAGAAAAAATGTGGTGACTGTATGTCACTGTTTTAGGAAGCCAGTTGGTATGTCCAGTATGGGAGAGGCCAAACGCACAAGGCTAATTGTCAAAACACATAATCACATGTTTGGTAACTATTGTTGTGCACACCCTGAGTAGGAATGCAAAGCTGTAGTAAAACAGTGTTTTATCATCTTGTCTCACTGGCTAAAATGGGCTTGTTGCCAGTTTATCAATGCTAACAAGACGTCTGAGCCTCGAGCACTCGATGACGCACTGACTACCTGTTTGACATACTGTCAATCAAAACTGAAGTTCTTTAAAAAAAAAAAAAAAAAAAAAAAGAAATATTTAGAAAGTATTGTTAGAACTGAAATAATTGTAATTTAAATTTCTAAATCACCATGTGTGTCATTCTGAAATTTAGCACCAACTCTTTATGAAAATAAATATGTGTATGGGAGTACTACAGTGGTGCAGTGGGTAGCATCATCACCTTATAAAGAAGATGGGCTTCCAAAGGACAACAGTAACAAACAGACACACACCAAAATTGTCACTCACAGTGATGGGGGTTTCCTCTGTGCCCCTCTTTTTGGCATTGGAGTCAAAGAGGACATTTCTGCCACGCCTCTCGCAGTCCTGGTACACGATGAGCCTGATCTGGCTGGGCTCCAGCTGGGGAAGTGGCCAGCTAGAGGGAAGTAAGGATGGACAGGAGAGGGATCCAAAGAGGGAGAGACGGAAGAGAGAAAGCATTGTGATGCAGAGAAAGAGGAGGTAATGTGGGAGGGAGAGAGAAAATATTTAAATTATTAAAAACATAGCGATAAGAACATCAGTGAGATGATAACAGATGCAAAAAATTAAAACATGATTTCTTTAAAAATCTGTAATGCATTCTAACGCATTCTCAGTGTCTCTTCCAGGGAATTTACACATTAGAAACAAAGAGGTAATGCTCTAGTCACAAAACATTCCCAAAACAAGCTAAATAGGAAGGAACTGAATAAAGCAGTGGAGCAACTGTACAAGTTTGCTGACTGTAAATAATTGTTCTGCACATTAGTCTTTTCATTTGTCGAACTACCAGTGCCAGCGATCTGCAAGCCTCGGTCTCCACCTTTTCCTGCAGCACTCTTTCCATTGTACCCAACCTGATGCCAAACCGTGCAGGAGGTGCCCACAGGGTGGCAGCTCCATGTCATCCATTCAGACCAGGCCTAAACAGGCTCAACATCCTGGTCACCAGGTACTTGCTGGTGAACTCTCCTCCCTGAGGCCCCATTCTCATTAACCCAGTCAAGTTACTACAGATCCAAGACTTCCTTTTCATTAGGATCTATTAAGTACACAATGAGATGCCTTGACAACCTCCAACCCACCTCCTACCATAGTGCACCCACATCAACATCTAATTTAGACTTTTTCTTCACTAACCCACTGAATATTTGCCTGAATTTAAAATATACTGTTTGCAACTCCTCCCTGCTTCATATTTATACAGACATGTGACAGTCACCCAGTATAACCAGTCTGCTGCTCCATTGGGCGAGCTGAGTCATCATTAACACTTTCCTCAAGGCGGTGAGCTTTCCTCCACCGTGTGTTGTGGAGTGATTAGCAACTATATCATCCAATATTTTTACTAAGGCTTCTAGTTGTAAAATCTGTTTAAACTAATGTTTAGTTCATAGTAATTGAAATATGAATCAAACTGTATTTGTGTATTGGTATCTGCAGATTATTGTTGATGTCACTTCCTGATTTCCAATAAATAATGCAGAATTAGACAAAAAAAAAAAAAAAAAAAAAAAAAAGCACTGGTCATCTCAAGTAATGTTATGAATGGTGTGGCTGCAAATCGACACCCAGATATCTGACAATCACTGTGGGTACTAGTGGGCCTCCACATGGCTCTGGAACCTCAGTGTCCTGGCTGATTTATTAGGGGCTATAATGATGACAGGGGACTGGACCGGCAGATGGACAGTCAAGGATTTGTGTCTGATCCAACAGATAGATTGGTGAGACACATGGGCACAGTGCTGGACCTAAATATAGCCTTTTATTGAGGAGCATGGAGTATCCATAAACACAAGTGTTTATAGTAAATGGGTTGAATGGAAAGGGTGGAAAAAGAACAGTTAAGTCCATTTTTCTTTTGGTTGATTAATCTGCTCATAACTTCCTTAATTAATTCATTATTCATTTTGTTACAGGCCAAAAAACACAAAAACACATTATTTACTACAAACCAAAGGAGCAAATCTTCACATTTGAGAAAAATGTTTTATATTTTTGCTTGAAAAAGTACTGAAACAATTAATTTTCTTTCTATTGACAAATCTATTAACTAATCATTGTGGCGTTATTTCACCGTGGCTAAAAAGTCAGAGGTACTGAAGCTGATGGTGACATTTGCCTCTGTTGTTGATTTGAATGTGATCAGATCGTGAGCGACAGTAAACACGAAGTGAAATGTAAAAAGAACAGCTAATGAAAAGATCTGTGCATCCATCTTGCATCTACTACTTTTTCCTGCTACCCAGGTTTAAAGAAAAGATAAAGAGCCAAAACAATGATAGGAGCAGGAGTGAAAGAACAAAAGAAAATAATTAATGATGAAAACATAGCTAACAGTAAATGACTAAAGAATGGAGAATTATATAATGCTGATATGAGGAGATAAAAGGTCACAGTAAACGGAAATGCAAACAAAAAACATCTGACGATGACAGAAAAGCATCTGAAAGAAAGACGCGGCAGAACAAGAGTGAAGGAGGAAGTATCCCATTAGTGAGCTTGTGACAGTCACAGCACTGACAGAGGAGAGGGGAGTCATTCATAAAAGTAGCGCATGACTCTTACATACTGCACTCACACTGCTTTGACCTCAATTGTCTGAATAAAAAAAAAAGATCAAATATTTCAATAAAGTTAATTTTCTTGAACAATCTGTGGTCTCGAAAGGAAAAAGGAAAAAAATCCAGCTACTATTTTATTTTATTTTATTTTTTATTTTTATCAGGAACAGCGAAATGAGGACAGCCTTAACTTCTTTGAAATCTTCCCTAATAAATGTTTTCAAATCACCAACATGCAGAACAGAAAGTCTGAACTATAATTCCACCCAAACACATATGTGGCAGACGGCTTTCACATCCAAAAACAAAAGGCATCCTTCACGATAAACCCACTAAGCCCCATGACCCGGCATGACAATGACATGACCACAAACCATTCTTGGTCACTGACACAATAATTGATGCTAAAAACCACTGGTTGGCCTTAAACTGCAAGTAGCAGTTGGAAACGGTCACAGATTGCCTACAATTCAGCAGAAGCCAAAAGTCTAAAGAAACAACACAAACATAGTTCTGAAACCTCCTTTACCTAGAGCTGCCATGCCTACTCGTAAGCCTGGTCAAACATTACTGACTCCTACCTGGGCATCGTTGCGAGTGTGCCAGCCCTCTCTCTATTCCTCTCTTCACTCCTCTCCTCTCTCAGCCGGGAGCAGGGTCTAAGAATAGCGGTGAACTAAATTCACACAACATGAGACTGTCAGGTGATCGCAGGAGCACTGTGTGTGCTGGACAGTACAGAGGCAGCAACAGCAGCAAGCTCTGCTGCCTGTCAGAAAATGGGGATTTGTTGTCTTAATCTTGCTCGTTTTGTTCCTCTCTCTCTCTCTCGTCTTCCCTGTTCCCCTTCAATCTACAACACACTGACTTCCCATACGAGTCTTACAATAAAGAGCAGGAATGCAAGTTGCTTAAAGATGTCATACTCTTACAAGTGAAATTTTCCCATATCTTTAATATTTTCTGTACTGATAAAGGGATTGTGGTAAATTTTGTGAAAAGTGACAGCCTAAAAAAAGTGCAGCAGGTAAGGAAAGTGATCTAAAAGTCAGTGAGGAGAAATTAAACTTTTGCCATCATGGATGTACCAAAAAAAAATACGCGCAGTGATGCCATTTGTGCCTTGCATCACTTAATCTCACTAGGTTTTCATGTAAGTTTCTGATCTCTGTGGGAATAGTCTGCAGTGCAATCATTTGACTACATTAGAAAGACTTTAGAAAAAAATTAAAAGTCTTATGGGTCTTTAGTGGCTACAAATCCACAAAAGAAAATGTAAGTAAGTGTATATCCAAAAAAACCTCCACTGGGTTGCATAAGAGATATTAACTGTATTTTAACATAATGGTGCGGGTGGCAAAAACATCCCTAGTTGCTCCTGAGGTGTATACTGATAAACGTCACAGCTAAGCAACCAAGTTTCCATGACTCCAATGAGTCTGACATCAGCCTACTAACTGGCCTCGCTCGCTCGCTCTCTACTGCCACTGGAACATCTTATGGAAGCATACTGACCTGGCAGCACAATCCAAATTTCAAGTGCTACTAAATCTGCAAGTCAACAAAATTAGATTTGAGCGTACAATCTCGACCCTGACGGTCATCTCAGTCTGGTTCCTCACTTTTCGCCAGGTGTTTGGCAGTTTCTGCGCACTTGATATCGTAAGAGGTCATCTGTCAACAAGTATTGACTACCCAGCTGCAACAGGGGACACCACTATCCAGATTTTTAAAGTTAAAGACCACACAAGCAGAGAAAACACTTCTGCCATGTAGATCATTTATCAGTCTTTTTGTCATTATAGTAACAATCCATCATTTAAAATATATATGAGCATACGTTTTAACAGACTAGAGTAAGTAGGTCATTATAACAAGAATATATGGTGATGTAACAAAACTGGCATGTTGTTACATCACATCCTGGAGGGTTTGTTTCTATGGGTATGTCAGATATATATCATGACTTTCCTGACAAGTGTAACTCTAAATTCAGTAGTTGGCTGATCGACTTAACACACTCCTGAGATGACTTATCCTGAGTGAACACTGCACAATACTGCCAACTGATAACTAAACACTCAAACTCACTGCATAGCATCTGTGTATTTAACCACATGTCCCGTCAGCACCTGCACCGTGACAAATGCTCTGACGTATCAAGAGTTTAATACATGTGTATGAGTCCAAGCTGCACTGCTAATTGAAAGCTGTATCTAATGCTGTGCAGTGATGCTACTTTTGCCTGAATAATAATCACATCTAATTGTTGAGAATCCAACATATTTCCCTGCTTGTCAAATCTAAACTCTTAGATAGCTAGACCAGTCCTTTACGGCTGGAGAGGCCAAGTCCCACATTCTACATTGCATACAGTACGTAAGCATTGTCACGTAGACACAAGTACTACACCTATTTAAACTAACATTTTGGCTATGACTAATTTTCAGTCAACAGTGACGCCTTCGACGAGCCGGCCCACAAGTCCTGAAATCACCTGACTACCTGCGTACCTGCTGGTTTCTGTGCTGGTTATGATGCATTCAGGACTTCTGCATTCCAGTAATCACATGATGCTGAGTGGGTAAAGATGCAGCAACACACAGTGATTGCTGTGCTCACAGCTATATTACATGCAAACATTGACTGGTTGACTGAAAGGGACTTGTATAGCCAGAGGCTGTGATAAGCTGCAATCAATCTGTATATTTTCAGCGTCAAGAGGAGCCTAAGTCATGGTGGTTGTAGACAACTAGCAAAACATGTTTTATTACAACTAAAACAGAGAAAAATATTTACATAAGCAGTGAAATCTGCAGAGTAATGTTTATCAGTATATTCTTGTGAATAATATACACTGTTCTGAAGACAAGCTGCACTTTTGTGTGTGTTTGTCTTTACACTATGTGTATTATCTAATGATTATGCATGGGTTATTCCTGTGTCACAACTTCTGAATCAGCAACACATGACAGAAGGAGAGTGCTGAGAGTAATGAGTGCATGACTGTCCCTCACACAGTCACATGAATCAATCATAAAGCTAACAACAGTGGTGGGAACTGTGTGTAAATCAGGGCATATGGTCAATTTGGCTTTTGAAAGTGTGACACGATAATCCAGAACCTTCAGTGCTAACCACCGAACCACCATGTTGCCTCCCTCTCTCATTTAGAGACTAAAAACTAGGCTAATTAGGTGAGTGAAATTTTTGATTTGACTTTCAGAGAACAAACTAATCACTATGCTGTGGACAATCAACGGCTTATCACCATCACCCTTCTCAGACCATCAATTGTCTATCTGAATTGGTCAAATCAGCCAATGAACCCGGCTTCACATCCCTGCCTTCAGTGAACTGGGTGAACTGGTGTTGCTGCCATGACTGGTAAATTAAAAGAACCAACATTTCAATTTTACCAGCCCATCATATGAACACTTGAGTACAGTATACCAACACTGTATACTCTGGACTGAATCCAGAGCATACCCAACTCATTGACAAATAGTAGGTACAGAATGAACAAGAACATCCATCCATCATCTATACCTGCTTATTCCTATTTAGGGTCACGGGAATCTGCTGGAGCCTATCCCAGCTCTCTTTGGGTGAAAGGCAGGGGTCCACCCTGGACAGGATGGGAAATTTAGAGTCACCAATCAACCTGACATACATGTTTTTGGACTGTGGGAGGAAACCGGAGTACCTGGAGAAAACCCACACAAGCACAGGGAGAACATGCAGACTCCACACAGAAAGCAACCGTGCTGCCCTGGACGAGAACATAAGTTCTCTACAGGATGCTGATTGAATTTACTTAGTATGTATTACTTGATTCTGCCAAGGGTGTACCCCTCCGCTTGCTCACTGTCAATGGGATGGGCTACACCCCTCCGCAATCTGCTAAGCACTAGAGATGATGGATGAATGGATATAACCTGATACAATTTCAAAATGAATGCGTTTAAATGTTCAGCATCACTTGGAGAGCAGCAACATCTGCCACTGTCTGTAGCTGGCGTCTGTCACTGTATTTTTGTGCTGTTTGTGAGGTCCTGCTGCCCTTGTATCATGTATCAGCATTAGCTGTCAAAGTAGAAATGGATCACTAACAACCACTGAGTGATCACTGTGATTGTGGGAATTGTGGAAGCTACATGAAGTCATTAAAAACGCTTTGTCATAAAATCCACTTTGAGTTCTCCAGGTTTGTGTGTTGGTTTGTCCTCATATGTTTGTTTACCATGAACGTCCAACCAACCAAACATAAACAACAACAAATAAACCCAGTGGAGCAGCGTATCCTGCACTGTGCAAATTGGGCCACACATGCAAATGTATAAAAATCACATAGTTATCAGGGCACACAGGGCTAACTGGACGTAATTTCTACATACTAGCACTCACCAGAATGCCACTGAATGTGTGACGTGTCTGCAGCTTTCACATAAAACTTTATCTTTACCGTGACCCTGCATTTCTGAGAAGTCGGAGTGTGGCCACTTAAAATAGCCCTGATAGGAACCTGACGACAGCCGCTGTCTTTACAGAGCCCTGGCAGGCCTGCAACACTCACATACAAACACACACACACGCACACACAGAAACAAGCTGCCTTGCAATGCAAAGCTATCATATATACACAAATCCATGACGCTAACATGCTTTAAATATGCAAGCGTAACAAAAATACTGAGTGCGAGGGAAGCAGACGTATGCACACCTCTCTACTTATCCAGCTTGCAGGCTTATTCCAGTGACTGAGAATACAGCCATGTGATCGTCGCACAAACATGACAGCCTGAGATTGATGGAAGCCTCACATGACACGCTGAGTTATGAAAGTACGCAGTGGAGGAAGGACGCCACACCAACCAGGAACCTGAGACACTACTTCTCCTGTACACTACCCAGGAAAAAAAACTTCACTATAAATACATCTAATCTGTATAATTTTGATCTGCGATATGCAATGTCATGCATTTTAACAGGTGGACAAGGAGTCTTGAATATGTTCCAATCAAGCATGTGAAGCATTATTAATCATTTAAAGGTTTTAGGTTTACCGCAGACTCACTTACTTGGTTAACTTAAAAACGGAATTAGGTAAACATAAAAATGCTTTATTTTCAGTGGTCCTACTCAGAATTTATACATTAAGCAGCAAATTCAGATGAAATATTCAGTACAAGTTCATCAAGTTCTACATTGTATAAAACTTAATAAAAAATACTTAGGTTTAATTTTATTGAATGGTGTGCAAAAACAAAAAGTCTGCCCACATCCATCCCACGTACTCCCTCGTTTTTGTGCCTCAGCACAACATAGCTATACTGAGCTTTATTGTCCAGGTCAAGCAGGAAGTTTCCTGAGAAGGAAGCATTGGCAGGGGGCAGCCAGACGAGCAATCTGGGAGTGGGTGGGGAGGACAAAGCTCAGACCTCTGACTGAGTAGAGGAAGAGCCAGGAGCTCTCGGTGTAATGTACAGTATGCAGTCCTTGGTCAGGTGCTGCAGCCAGGGAAACAGGAGAGGCTTTTTAAGGCTTTTTTCCCAGGGTCAGCCAACCTGCTGCACTCTGTGGTATTCTGGAGGGCACAGTGTTATGCCGTGACTGAGTGCTGGCTAATGCATTATGCAGTGCAACGAGGCTGCAAGACAGCAACGTTTTGGTATTTTTTTTACAGCCCATAGTAAGGTGTGTGACAGCGTAATAGGGCACTAGATAAAACTCAACCTTCACTTGATTTTTTTGGGCTGATGCTCATTCATTTTCAACAATGTGCCACCAATTTGTCAAAACACAAT
Organism: Mastacembelus armatus; assembly: GCF_900324485.2. Taxonomy (NCBI): domain Eukaryota; kingdom Metazoa; phylum Chordata; class Actinopteri; order Synbranchiformes; family Mastacembelidae; genus Mastacembelus; species Mastacembelus armatus. The sequence continues at coordinate 21,602,082 of NC_046646.1, read as the reverse complement.
AAAAGAAATACAAATGCCAAATACCTTCTGAAACCCCCCTCTCAAATGTGATATGGTTTCCCAGCTCAGTGGCTGCAGAGCACGAAATATTACACAGTGTTTCCATTATTTTTAAAACGGATGATGATTTTGATCATCCTCAATAGATAACATCTTTTATCTATCAGCAATATTTGCTTCTAACACCAGTTCTCTTGATATCCTACAGTATACTAAATACTGACATAGCTCTAATACATGAAAAAAACCTGAGAGGTCAGATTCAGTTAAATAGTTTAAAGTTAAAATTCATACTGAAAATAAGTACGAATATTATTACAAGTGTTCAAGTTTGGGTCTCCAGAGTCTTTTTTTTTTTAAATTGATCGCAACAACATACCCAGTCAGCTCGGTTCATAATATCTGCTCTCTTACATAAGCAATCCTCCACACAAACAAGTACAAGGCTTGTAGGTCAGCAGCAGTTTTCAAAAGATTAAATCTTAGCTGAGGTTCAGATTTTCGTGAATGCCCTCATTGCCCCTGTCAGTCATTTCCAGTAACCTCTCCTCGTCCTCTAACCTTGTCTGCTTAATTCCTGACCACCCAAACACTCCTCTATGTTAAGATCAGTTTCTCCTCTCCCATTATCCAAAGATTTATTGAAATTATGTAATTCCCGTCTGATTCTTTTCTTCCAATTGAATCCATGTGAAACCTTTACCCCATCTATCAGATATTCAGTTCTTCTTCCTAAAACAAGCACTCTAGTTCACCAAATTTCTTGTATTCTCAATTTCTTGTAATTCAAAGTGTGTTCTACTTTATTCCTGCTACCACCCAAGTACTCATCATCCATCCATCCATCCATGTCTCCTCCTCGCCTTTATCTCCAACAGCATTTTATACCCGATGGATGAATGGGGTGCTCATAGGTATGAAGAGCACAGCTGACCACTAAGTTAACAGAAACGCCTGCTGCCTGTCTGTTTGCTCTAGGATCGAAGCCAGACACACACACACACACACACACACACACACACACACACACACACACACACACACACACACACACACACACAGCCTTTATATCAGTGGGTACAGGGCACCTTTATGGCCATGGAACGTGCTCTGGCATAGACATTGGCCAAAGTACAAGTAGCACCACAAGGAGGTAAAGTTTCAGATCCACTGGTACATATATTTTCACCATGGGTGACAGGCTGAGAGCAATGTTTTCCAATGCAGGTGTATTTAAAACTAAAAACAGCACTTTCCCTAGGTGGCATGACCTGACACAGAATGTATATAGGCACATAAACATTGAAATTGGAAATGAACCCAGGAGTATAGAGTTTCCTACTAGCTAGCTGAATGATGTGGTGCCCAGTCAGGTTGAATTTAACCTTAGGGTGTTTCATTAACAAGTACTTATACTGCTTCATGTGATATTACAGGTCATGCTTTAGCTATGCACACATACATTCTCAGCAAAATAGACAACATAAGACATTTTTTTTTTCATATTGTGATAAATCTTTATCACATTAATAACAATGTCTCACATTTACTTAAGCAGTTCCTTGGGTTATGAATTCACAACACTGCAGTTGGCACATCAACATTGGGCAATAGCTGCTTTACAACATGTTATTCTTATCAGGGGTGATATCCAAATTTTGCCTGGTGCAAAAAAATTTGGCAACAAGGGTTTTAAGTTAAAAAAAATAAATAAATTGTTATATAATTCCATACACATTCACATCACAGGATTCAAGACACAAATAACCAGTGTAGTATTAAGAAATAAAAGTCTGCATTTGGTGTTTTTGGCGCAAACCATATATACGCAGGTATTTGTCTCGTTAACTGTATTTGCTTAGTTACAAAACCGGGATCTACTATCGTTTGTGCATCAGTGGTGGAAAATTAGTCATACGGAGATATTTCCTTAAAAACATCCGTGTCGGTCGCTTTGAGCAGAGGCGATTATCGGAAAACGTGCACATGGTGCATCCCCACATTGTCCACAGCCCGCTTGTCTGACGGGGCTCACATGTGCTTCAGCAGAGAGCACACCGTGTCCTCCTCTGCTGTCTGACGGCTCTGGAGTACACTTCCCTCGGCTGGAGCCTCTTAACGTGCTCCTGGTTATTAATTGTCATAGCGCCTGATAAATTGTGACTGTATTGTCACTGATGCCTGGTTGTCTTTAAATCCTGCAGCCCTAAGCACAAAGGGGGGCACCGGGGAGACAAAAGGCGAAAGCAGGGCATCGCTTCTGCAACTTCTAAGCGCTGGGACAGAGAAGCAGGAAGGCGGGGAAGCGTTTATGATCGGCCTGTCGGTGTATTTCAGCAACACTTTGAGCAGCAACGAGGAAATAAAGGTGTTAGTTAACGAGGGAACCCGAGTCACACAGGGACAACATGTGCTGCAGCACCCGCTAACGCCTGTTAGCCAGTTAGCATTAGCATGTTAGCACCAACGGGCACAACACGTCGCTCACGTCTCCGTGCACGTTGCTGCCTTCACCTCAAACCCAAAGCCTCGATTTTCAAAATAGTCACCACTTCAAAACTCATAGCCACGATAGCTAAAGTCGTCGATAACCCGAGCGTCCACACGTACGGCATCTCTCACACACACAAACAAACCACAAACAAACAAACACACACTGACAGTAAACAGCTAGCGTTAGTTACCTGAAAGCTGGGTCCTCTTTGCTGCATCTCGGGGGCGGCGATGAAAACGCATTTCTCTTGTTGAAAAGTTTCTGGAAAAGAGTCGGAGGCATTTTTGTACCAAAATAAATTCGATACAGAAAGTCTCTTTTCTTTTCAAATCCCAGAGCAAAGCTTGTTCCTTGTAACTGTCTCCATGGGTGTCACAGTCATATGACAGGCATTAGTCACAGGAGCCGCTTGGTAACACGCTGCGTTTTTCTGATTGGCTGATCGGACGCTGCTGCTACTACAAAATCTCTGATTGGCTGGTATTTTTGGCCCCGTACCACGTGGTCAGTGGATTCGCCGTGTTGATGTTTTGTCGGGGATCGTGACGGCATGAAATTTAAGTCAGAGAAAAATCACACAAGTGCGACTACTGCCTGCAAATCATCATCCACAGAGCCAGAGCTAAGTGCAGCTAACATTATTCTGTTTTAACCAATAGAAGTTGTTTACAAAACTTTATATATTTATCCTGTATTCGTTTAGGTTTCACGTTTTTCCTGCACATTTGCAGCTCCAGACAGGTTATTCTAATACTGAACATCTCAAACACTACGGCGTAATTAAAATAAATTCACATTTTATAACTACACATTTAGCTTATATTAAAATTTATAGCCTAGATTAGGGGACTATGACGCTGGCACACAATGCCAAAGGCGATAATACAGATAAAGATTGTGAAACATTTATGTTTCATGAACAAAACTGAAAGAGAACCTTTACCAGGACATGAAAATGGATGGATATTTAATAAAATGCAGGTCTGACATCTAGTGGTGTCATTGCACAACACACTTCTGATAACGTGTAAGCACAATAAATAAAAAAGGAGATTTGTGGGTGAAGCGCATACAAGGAAACAGCATTTTCATAAACAGATGCATTCAAAGGACCAAAGAAATGAACTGGCTGGTTCATTAACAATCAAATATCAACTGACCATTTGTGTGATTTGTGGAATAAAAATAAGGGCCAGGTAGAGAAGAAACTGGTTTAAAATGATTCCACTTAAGCAACAAATCAAAATAATGACTTAATAGATCTTTTTTTTTTTTTTTTTAGAAGAAATGCACTTGACAAACTCACCTCACTATTAAAATACCATGACAAATAATATGATTATTTTATACGTTTATTGAATTTAAAATTTAAATTCTTAATATTGCACATTAAGTTCTTCTTACGGTAAAAATCACAGAATTATTTAAACTTTAAATAACAAAATTAACCGTATTGTAATTTCTTACTAGACCTGAAGTAGTTTGCTGTTTAGCAAACAATGAGAAATGTTGAAGACAAAAAAAACAAACAGAAAAAACATTAGAATTGAGTAACCTTGTTATTTGTTTTTAGACATACAGGTATGCACACAATGAAGGTCTCTGACTGCTGGAAGATGAAGAGACAGAGGCAGTAAAAGTCTTTGTCACCCATGTTGAGAGTTGTGTCTTCGTGTTGGATCATTCCAGAGTCACTGCTAATTTCTGCTTTTTTTCTTTAACGGGTGTTTCAGCACCTTTAAAAGCCTCTGGGTCAGATTTCATCTGACTGGTTGGGTGACCTGCTGGCGACACTTGATCACCAGATTTTGTCAGACGATATGGTTTTGTCTCTAGAGTTTTGAGTGAATGCAGGACTGCTCAAGTGTAACACAGATTTGCAATGGACAAGTTTAATGTTACTCTGTGTGTGTAAAGAAGCATAAAAAAGCCGAAGGGAGTAAAACAGAGGAAGTTTGAGCACCTTGGCAAACATCTTGATCATAAGTAATTACAAAATAAATACTTAATATTCCATCTTATAGAATTCTTTACATTTATAACCTTCTTATTTTAAGTATATGATATTACTTCTGTATTTATTAAGGATTTAACATGTGTGGATTTTTTATGTTATGGCTGTGGTCCTTAAGTACATGATCTGAATACTTCTTACACCACTGCTGGTCTGATACTTGTACTTTCAGGAAAAAATAAAATCTGCATGAACACACGCATTGACTACACAAATTTAAACCCTTGTTTATTCAGAGACGTTTTACTCATGCAGGAATGCCCTGACCTCACCCACACCCTTTCACACATTCACACCTGGAAACTGCTTAGTACAACCACAGTCTGTTCTGCTGAGGGAGGAGCAAGTACTGATTCCCCCCACCCTGCTGTGTCAGTACAGGGATGACAGATTGACTTGCCGGTTGTTTGCTCATTTATCTAGCCTTTAGGTCACCACTGCACATGAAGAAGGACAAAGACACTGATTTAAAATCATTCCAGAGTATCTTTTATTTTGTTGTCCTTTTCTTACTCCCCATCCTCATCTCTATTGCTGCGCTCAGTCATTACAAGGATATGGTGCCGATTTCATTTTTACAGCAGAATAGATAAATAAATAAGTACAATTCATCTCACTACACGCAAAAAGAGAAAAAATCCTTTCAAACCATCGATTAATAAATATGCTTACATCTAGCTGTCCTCTTTAAAGTACATCCACATTGTTTATGCTTTGGGACGGTAATCAACATAAAAAGCCTATACATTACTTCTACAGGTAAACCCTTTCAGAAAATTTGTTTCTTTTTTTTTTTTTCAAAACTTAACATTTGTTCGGTTTATCTTCGGTGAGTGGAATTCATCAGCTTGTCCTAGCAGCAGTAGCTGCAGATAGCTGCATACACCCTGCTATTAATGGCCACAAAGAATTGCTTGCCTTTTTCAAGTCAAATGCTAATGGTCCCAGCATTGAAGGGCAAACTGCATGCATTGCCCCGAACCCTGGTTTTGGATGATTTCCTTTTGTTTTCATTTACCTGGCAAACTCTTTGTGCAAAGATTGATGAAAAGAAAGTTTTGAAAGTGTCAGCTATAGGAATGGCAGTATGATGATTGTGGATTAGTGCTTCATATAAACAAGGAGCATGCATGCTAAACTGCTGATCACAGCCACATAGAGATGACTTAATGAATGAGTGAATACATGACATGAACTGTGATTTGGACGCGGCTCAAACATTCATATGCTCCACATAAAACAGTGTGGACAACAGTGATTTGTAAGGCAGGAGCTGCTACTCTCTCTTTTGTAATTCATGATCTCAATCAGGAAGATTTGGTTGTTGTCTAATTGCATGATGTCTGGGTTGAACTGTTTCGATCAAATGGGAATCTATCGTTTGAATTCCATTAGTGTCTCACAAATGATCACATATCTATACATTTCCTTGAGCTACACTATTCACACAGACGACACAGTTTCTGTTGTACAACTGTGGATTTAGATTGTGTTTGGCTTGGACGGGGGGTAACGGGGTCAAACGGATGGAGGAGAGAAGACAAGTAGAGTGACAGGAAGTAAGAATGGATTACTCAACAATAAAAGTGCAGATGAGTTTCTGCTGCTGGGGACAGAATATTTGATGGTTGGTATTGGGTGGATAGCAGGTAGCAGGTTGCGGAAGATTTAAAATGCCAGAATTAAAGCAAAACCTCAAAAATTCAAACAAAGATATAAAGTATAGCACAATACAGTTATATGTATTCAATATTTTAGCTTCATGTATTTAATACCGAAATGAATAGTTTCTCATTGTGACATGAATTTCCTCTGCAACATCAAAATCAAGTCAGAACACAGAAAACAAAGCGGTGTCGAACAGAGAGCACTGCCACCTGCTGGACACCACGGAAGTGAAATGCAAACTTTGTTTTTTGGTTTGTGTTAATGTGGTATGTAAAATTCATGCCACAGTAAAAATAACAATTCATATAATACAGAACATATGCTATCTCTTAGGTAAATGCATACATAAGAGGGACTACACATAACAATGTGTATTGTATTTGACTTTAACTCCTTGTTTGATTTGTTTTTATTTAGGCATTTTAAATTGTCCACATTAGGGCCAGATTTGCCTTGAAATCCCAAAGCATGTTAAACCTAAGATGTTACTGTCCCAATGCAGGTCAATGGTCAAAGCACATCTTAGTGTTAAGATGCTTAAAGGAAAAGGAGGTCCACCGGCTTCACATTGAGATGCTGCTGTAGAGCTCATCAATCTTCTTCTTGAAGAACTCCTTCAGCTCTGGTCTCTTGGCCTTTAGTGTTGGAGTCAGGAGGCCATTTTCAATGGAGAACAGCTCATTGTGGACGTAGATGTTCTTCACCTGCGAAAGCAAAATGGAAGAGAATACAAAGGCTGCTGAATGAGACCAAGTTCTTGAGCAAGCTTCTTTTTTATACAAGGTTAAGAATGGATATGGAGCCCTGTTAAATGATGCCTGAGGCACAGAAAACAAAAGTTTTAGCATAAGTATCAGCATATTTATGGCAAACACACCAATATATAACTGCCTGCCCACCTGCTCAAAAGAGTGGAGGCCACTGGCCTTGCCCAGACGTACCAAATCTTCAAGAATTGCCTTCTTTAGTTCCTGTTGACAAAAGAAGTAAGTTGTCTTCATTATTGTTGTTCAGTATTTTTAACATCTCTGATTAACAGTGCTGTCTGAAGGCTAATTATTGCTGGAAAAAGCTTGAACCAGTTGTCACCCACCGTATTTTTACAGAGGTCCATGTAGGTACCCAACATGCCTTTCTTCTTGGCCCATTCAGGCATTACTTCAGGGTCAGGAACCACAATTCCCACCAAACAGGACTGGAAATAGCAAACACTGATTCAACTCAAGATGGCAGCATGTGGGTAAACGTAATTTATTTGTTGGTGCTAGGGAGAGTTTTATTTGAAGAACCACAGGACACAGGTTCTCAACAACATCTACGTACATTAAGATCTATGGGGCATGAAAAAACACATATGTGTGTCTGTTATTGTCCTTACCTGCAGACTGTCTCCATGAACATAAAGCTGAGCCACAGGCTCGCTCCGAATGTAGATGTTCTCGATCTTCTCAGGGGAAATGTACTCGCCCTGTGCCAACTTGAAGATATGCTTCTTCCTGTCAATGATCTTCAGTGTGCCGTTCTACAGGAAGAAACGCATTGGACAAAAATATGATGGGCAGAGGAAACATGGTGAAACATCATCATGTAAACTTAATGCATTATTTAAAGCAAATGCTCTTACTCAATGTATGAGTTGTAAATGTATATAGTTATGTATATGTAAAGTCTGATGTATGCTGTTTGTACGTACAGGTAGCCATTTGCCGATGTCTCCAGTGTGGAGCCAGCCGTTTGCATCCAGCGTCTCAGCTGTTCTCACTGGGTCTTTGAGGTAGCCCTTGAACACGTTTGGTCCCTTCACACAAACCTAAAAATAAAATTTTACATTAAACTTTCCCCCTTTTAAGTTTTTCTCAGCAGTGATGAAATTCGTTTGTGTTCAACCCTAAAATAATAAAATAATAAAAAAATAAAAACCGACACACTTTGCATTTATTATGTTTCTTTCAAAATCACTTTGCTTACCTCTCCCTCTCCCTTAGAAGCGAAGTAGTTCTTCTCAGGAACATCTACCAGTTTAATGAGGTTACATGGCAGCGGGGCACCAACGTGACCTTTTCACAAAATCAGAGAAAAAGAAATTCTAATTCCAGCTTTTTGAATTTTACATTATTTTAAAAATGGCAATAACAAAAGGAAAATAAGGAAGTAAGATCAGCCAATGTCTAAGGCCACAGCTCATGAAATATCAGAACTGGGCAGCAGAGGGTGATGTTATATTGCATTTTGATGTTAGTCACTGAGCATCACTGATCCCACTGCAAGCAGCACAACAGGCTGAGGTATGTACCTCCTTCATTTCTGGTTTTGTCTGATATGCATAATATGTATTGTGACATTTCATTGTCTTTGTTTCTGCCACCTGTTCTCAAAAATATGAGGATATACTGCAGCTGAGGGAAGAGCTGAAATTAATTTAATTAAAAAGTTAGGCATTTTAATTGCACTTTCTGCTGCCACAGTAATTTAGTGTCACTTTATAGGCATTACGGTTCCTTTTAAAGTAATTCCACTTGTGTTTGAAATAATATGCTGAGTACAGATGTGAAGGATCATGCAACAGGTCATGTCTCTTTTAAAATGTCAGTAACTTTTACATTGGGAACATTTTAAATGATGACATTCTTACAGCAAGTTAGCCTGAGCAATACCTCAGTGCAAACATCTGTGTGTGCGACATATGAAGGAAAATCAAGGCAAACATTATACCACAACAACAGGAACAGCACTAATCTTTGAGGTTAATTTGGTGTGGTGTTATGTTGCCTGGTGTGTTTTGTGTTGTTAATGCACATGACCAGTCTCTAGCAATGACTTTCATAAACACTGGTTTTAGACCAAAAAAGTTTCCAAAATGTTTTCAGTGTACATCCTAGATGATCATCTTTCAGTGGAACGAAAATGGCACCATCATGGAAAACGTTGCAGTTGTCCACATGTCACCTACTTGGTCCAACAACAATCCTTCCATCCTGCATAACAATAACTTTTTAAAAGTAATGTTGACCTATATGTCACAATTGTGGAATGAGTTCAAAAGAGAGAACCATAAGAAATATATGATATCATATATAACCTTTACTTATACTTCTATTATACATGTATTCAAAATCCCGCATAATTGCATTGTGTGTGCATTTGTTTAAATTTCTAAAAAGTCTCTGCAAGTTGAACGAGTGCTAGACACCCCATTTGCATTTGTTCAAATGTTCATATGACATCACAACAATACTATATTAATAATAACAAAACTGTGGTTATTTGTTTTCTCTAATACTGACACTCAAGACAAATCCAATTGCTTTGTGTGTATAGCTGGAAAAAATACAGTACAATGTATCCAAATGCTCTGGGTGCTTTGGCTCAAGTTGTATGACTGTATTATATGATATCTGTCTTCAGAGAAAGACGCGCTTTACCCTAAACCAGTGTAATAGGACGTTAAGCCTAAATTACATAAAAGATCTCTTGGAAAACTACCGTCGATGCCAAAACGTTTAACACCATAGTCCAAACATGCTGCTAGGTAAATACAGGCGGTTATGACACTCAGTTGTCTTTTGTACCTGCATGTTGATGTTGGCAATCACCCAAGTAAGCATTGGCTTACTGTTAATAATGCAGCCTGACAGATCTGTTATCTCTGTCTCACCCTTTAAGCCATCACTTGATCTTTACTGGATGTCTAAAACTTTACTCTCACCCTGTTTTTTTCCCCACTGAGTGCAATCTACAAACTGTTCATCAGGAGCTGATAAGGCACCAGTGTCTGAGAATTTACATCATTATCTGAACAGCTGTGAGCCCACAGGTCAGTGTACATTTTCTTATAAAGTTTACAGACACAGCGACCCCAGTTAAACAGTACTCCTACGTGGGATTTATTTAACCCTTCATGACTCAACCACATCAGTTTGAGCTCTATGAACAGAGGCCAAAGTCCAGTAAACAAGTTCAGTAAGTCGGGCAGAGACAAGGACCTGTCTGTTAGGTCTGTTGCATAAACGTTGGTTTACCTGGAGTCCAGTCTCCTGGTGTGGTGTAGGTGCAGCCAGCTGTGCACTCTGTCTGGCCGTACGCCTCATACACCTACACACACACACACATAGACAATATTGACAAAATGGGTGTATGAAGGATGTGAATGCACGCATGCCATATGACTGTTTAACCTAGGACATGCATCGGTGCATGTTCTCTGTGCTGATGATTCTTGAAGCCACTTAGAGGATTTGAGTTAAGCATATATGTGGGGTGCTTAGAGAATTGATTATGTTAATGAGGTTATTCACGAGAATGTTACCATGTGTGTGTATGTCTGTGCATTGGGGAGGGAAGGTTGTCTGGTATTATTCACACTGTGGGGACTCAGGGTGACAAGTTGGTTAATGTTAGGGTTAGGTGTGTAACCCTACAGGACATGAATGTATGTCAAGGAGTGTGTGTGTGTGTGTGTTTATGTGTGTGTGTGTGTTTGTGTGTGTGTGTGTCACCTGGCATCCCAGAGCAGCTCTGAGGAATCCCAGGACAGAGGGTGAGGTAGGAGCTGCTCCTGTTATTATCATCCTCAGTCGTCCTCCCAGGCTGTTCTGTAAAAAGGGTAAAAATCTGATTTTTGATGTGAAAAAATGAACTGAAGACCTTTTTATTCTTATCTCATTCAGTTTCATACTTCCGCTTACTAATATGGCTCTAATGACAGTTGGGTGTGGGCTGATGTTTGTCAGGATCCTGATGAAGCAGATTAGCTGATAAATAAATAAAATACCTTTTTTTTTTTTACTTGGCTTCTACTTTTTTAGCCATAATTCAATTTAATTCTATGGAATACTATGTATAACTGCACAGAAATCACTAGACAGACAATATACTTATAAGTATAACAGCATCTCATATTTTACACCTCTTTGGTTATATTGTATTTTTAAATGGGTTGAAATTTCTGTTCACATCTTTACTTAAAGTTGTTTTGTAATTATAAGGACATTTTCTGAAATGCCCAGAGCAAACAGGAGAGTGTGTTGGTGGTGTTGTGTCTACAGCTAATGTAATAATAATAATAATAATAATAATAATAATAATAATAATAGATGGAAGAGGCAACACTACCTGAATCTTACTGAAGAAGATTTTGTCCCAGATGCTGTCACTGCGAATGATCCCACGGCAAACTTCAGCACTTTTTCTCTTGGCAGCAAAGTTGAGCAGCCAACGCTTCAGTGGGGTGTTAGCCTGGCTGAAGATCTGCAGAGGAGACAAAGACAAATTACACATTTTTTGGTTGGGATTCGATGAGGCCTGTCCTTTCTCATTCTGTGCTGTACATTTAGTTAGGTAAATTGCTCTATAATGACAAAACCCCTTTGTATATGCAAGAACAAAACTTTAATTTCTACTTTCACATTATTCTCTGCAGCTCTCTTTGTGTTCAATACAGATCATGCATTTCTGAAGAAGACAGATTAGGATTGTGGTATTCATTTTTTGAATCCAACATATCATCCATCTATCATCTATATCTGCTTATTCCTGTCTAGGGTTTAGGATTTGCTGGAGCCTATCCCAGCACTCTTTGGGTGAAAGGCAGGGGTGCACCCTGGACAGGTTCCAACACATCGTTCTACTCCTAAGGCACAGCAGACTCATAAAGGCAGCAGTAAGAAACCTCATTAAATGTTCCGAGGTACCTTTCAGTCCACACTTATTTTCCTAAAATCCTGTTCTGTATGTGTTCACCTCACCTTATCGTACATGCGGTTGAGCAGTCGAGGCACCACAGGAAAGATGGTTGGCCTCAGTGCCTTCATGTCATCTGGAAGGAGGCGGATGTCACCTTGATAGAATCCGACCCGACCTCCATGGCAGTACACGACAGACTGCAGACACAGACACAGACGGTGAGTTTAAAGGTAGTAGCCCTCTGATATGTTTTACAGAAGAAATGCTACCACCGTAGTTTTTAGATATTTAGTAACACTACTATTTAAGACAAATTATCACCAAAAACACATGGTAATGAATGGAAGTAAGAAATGGTATCAGAGAGTGCATTAGAGAGAAAACAAGCCTTTAATATTCATGACGTTATAATTCTGCACATAATCTTGTGAATGATAACTTCAGAAGCTCTTTTTGGGTAAAAATGACCCATTACAAGGTAAAGATGTAATAAATGCTAAATGAAGCAAAATAAAAGTATTTGTGCAAAAAAACAAACAAACATAAAAATAAAAAAGCAAAACAAAACAGACTGATGCATCAGTGCATTAGCAGAATTTTATTCTTATAACTTGTACCTAGTTGAGTCTTAACTCCTTAATGTAAAAAGTTTTCTCAAATCCTGGATCATTCTATCGTTACTCTCCACTGCTTCTTGGTAAAAGGTGGGAACTGTTTATAATAATACATTTTTATTGTAAAGTCTTAATCTGAACTGGCACCTGTCACATACATGAAGCCTACATTGATACGAAGTCAAGTAACACACACACACACACACACACACACACACAGAGTAAATAACGATTGAAGATTATCGTGTCATCGTGCTATCAGCAAAAGTGACTCACTACTTGTAACTTCCGTTACTTGTCTTTACTGTGGGATCCTGCAGCCAGTGGGAAGAATGTGAAGCTGCTGATTGATTTAACCAGTTCTGACTCAAATCAAACACATGAGAAAATAAATGTGCACTTGCTAAATTTCATTGCGCCAGTTGAGACTGTACACACTGACAGAAACATTTTAAGCTGAAGCTGACCCACACACACACACACACACACACACACACACACACACACACACACACACACACACACACACACACACACACAGAGCACATCTGCAGAATGTGACCCTCTTCCTGTTTATGAAGCCATCTAAGGACATAGAGAAGCGGAAGGTCCGCCCTTTTTTTTTTTTTTTTTTTTCCCCTTCTGGTTGAGACACCACTGGTATCTCACAAGGAGCCATGTGTTTGCACTATACTTTTTTAGCTAACTTCTGTTTGAGATATGTTGTGCTGCCTTTAGGGGAAGTTAGGTGGTTTCCTGTCTGACTCTCACGGCGCCGACAACGTTGCTGTATGTTGCCGTGCACAGCACAAGCTGGTTCAACCTGATGCGACCCTATCGGTCACACTACACAAAGAGGCGCATTTACTGATGCATTTACTGATAGCTAGGATGTAAGGGCGGGGTTTAACATTTTTTAAGGCAACAAAAAAAAAGGCCATGTCAGAAGATTCTCTGAGCTGATCTGTGCTTTACCTCTGTTTCTATGACTAATCTTGAATCAGTGATTAGTAGCAGTCCAGCCGAGCTCCAGAGCCTGTGATTGACATGCTTTGGTTTCACAGATTCTTAGTAAAAAGTAACTCCTCTCCCACATCCAGTTCATGTCTGTCTGAGGTCAGGATGATCTCTTTACTGTAGACGTTTAGTCAAAGCTTGTACGGAAACTGCTGGTGGGAAACTAAAATCCCACTGTAGATGATGCCAGACTGTGAACACCGCGTAAACATTTGAAGCTTATATAATCAGTTCTTTTAAACACAGAGACAAAAAGACAAAACCTCAAATATCAAGGGACAGACATATTACCCAAAATATATTGCAAATGTTTTAAATGAACTCTCAGCTGGAGGAATGAACATGGCAGCCACAAACGACCAAAGTACCACTGCATTTGGGTGTGATGACTGAAACAAAAAAAGAAAAAAGTTCAAATGTGTGCTCTGTTGGGTTGCAAACAGCAGCTGATGTTTCCTGTGTGCTGTCATGTGACTGGGTGTTATTGAGGTGCTATTATAAGCTCTAGTTTTGACTGGTGACTAAGCAGACATGAATACAAAAGGTGTATCTTAAATAATCTGATGTAATTTGTAATTTTTATATCTATTTATCTAATTTTTCTTCTATGTTGGCCAAACAGTTGTTCGTGTCAGTGCAGAACGATGGATTAAATCCTTTAATATGAGGACATTTTGTCATCCTTCAGTTCTTCAGAGTTTAGTTTGGACATACAGTGGTGAAACAGACTAAATTCAGTCATTCAGTGTGTTTACAGTATATGCAAGTAACCATATTTCTTTCATGTTCATGTTTTCTTTCAGGTAATTCTGCTTTCTGTAACCACAATAAGGGATTAAGAAACACTCTGCTAACACAACTACATTTGGGGAGGAGAGCTGATTTTTGGCAATGCACATACTTAACTGGGTTTTTACAGGAAAACATGTGTTTGACAAAGACATAAGACAGGGAAACTATCCATGTTCCAGTGCCAACCTCTTACTAAAACTGAAACAGAAACAGAAACCTGTTTTCCACAGTTCAACAGTAGATTCTCTGTTGAATTCAGACAGTTTAAATACATAGTACATGTTTATATTACAGTGGTTTATACTGGAAAACATGCTACATAAAAAAAGTGAACTCATCAGGCTACAGTGTCAGCATTATTATGTTTAAATATTTAGCTCTGGACCAAAAATGAGCTACGAGGCGAAATTTGATTTGGGACCAGCTGCCCGTAGGATTGCATACAGTACTCCTAAATGTGTTCTTTGTCTAAGAGGAAAATTTCACAACATGAACCATTAGCTGTAAAAAACAGGCTGGAAACCAAATTGGAGAAATGAAGTGAAAAGTGAGTGGCAAGGACTTGCTCCCTCTCTTTCTTTCTCCTTCTCCTTAAATTATTATTTAACGCCCACCTTCAAAGTTCAGATAATCTCTCTGCCAACGCCACCTCCATAACATCCTGAAACTCAAACACATAACTCCCATTCCTGTGGTCCCAGATGTCAGATCAGGCCATTTACCTCGATGAGTCTCTCAAACATATGAGCCAGTGGTAGGAAGGAAATGAGGCAATCATCTTGGTTGGGCGAAATGACTTTCTGCAGGAAGTAACAGAGGGAAGCAAACAATCATGTAAGTTTGGAGATGATCCAGCAACAAGGCGACATAATGAAGATATAACGTTGAATGGAAAGATTTAACAATAAAACCAGACTGATGAATCACGCCATAAAATAAGACCTCTCTGTTCATTTATGCCAGATCACTACAGGATGGCTATAAAAGATTTCCTGAACAAAAAAAAAAAACAAAAGAGAGACACTCACATCTGTTACTTTGAGGAAGCCTGCAAAATCCGCCACCACATTCCCATGGGTGAGCATGACTCCCTTTGGGTCTCCTGTGTAAGCACAGAGAAAACACAGACATGAACATCACTGCAGTGAAACTGCTCTCACCTGCCCAAGGAGATTAGAGACATCGAAGCTTAACACAAATGAATCTGAGATGGAAAAACGCACACTCCTCTGAATTATAGACCATATAGATATCCATCGAGCTGAGGCAGCACAACATGACAGAATTTTAATATTTAACAGATTACAAACGGGAATTTTCCAAAGTGAGACGGCTCTTTTCAAATCTTCTCATATTATTTATTTCTTGTCTTGTTTGAATGATTAAATCTCCACTAATGAAACAAAATTTGGGAATATTGTTTTCCTCTGTTGTTTTAGATATTATTTTGCCTCTTAAATCTGTAAATACACTGCAATAAAATCTATACTGTGGTATAATGCCAAGACTGTGCTGCCATTATGTCACACGCTATGTCAGGAAATCAGTTGTTATAATTCTCCTAAATCTGATCTTTTCTCTTGTGCTTGCTGAGTGTTTTGCAATTCATGCAACACAGTAAAACAACTTCTGTTTTCAATTACTGTGATGTTATTCAGTCCTTACACAGACACACACAAAGGTTTTATATGAAGCAATGACTCCTAAATAAAGCATTTCTCTTTCTAAACACAATGACACACATGACTGTTGATGTTTGAGGCTCAGAGCTGAACAGATGTCGCAACAAGGGTGGAAGGAATTCTCAAGAAACACTTGAGGAAACAACCACAAGTTGGACTGACTGCATGTGCGTCTCAAAGCCAGCAGGTGGCAGCATTTTTGCCACTAAATTACTGACACCATGGGATCCTCACATGACCTCATTCTTGTTTCCTTGTCTATAGGTTTTAGCGGGAGCGGTGAGATAAGCAGGTCTGAAAAAAGCAGCAGCGTGGTTCCTCATTCACATTTATGTGCCACTGCCTGGCATGTGAGACCCTGCTGGGGAATCCAGAATGGACATTACTGTATATTATACAAAGACAGAGAGGGAATGTTATCCTCTCCTAGAAGGTCACGCTGTTGTAAAGACAATGGGGTCATTTACAGTAAATGCTCATCTTCGTTTCTTTGCCTGCCTTTGATTTATTTGAAATCACATCAATGATCTTAACTCCATTAATTAGGGAGGTGCCTTACTGTAGATGAGAGCATCAACGTGGTATTCTTTTCAAAACTAAAATCCAAGTCCATACACACCAGCAGTCCATACACACCACATATTGAATTTCAGACAGAAATCGGCTGTAATATGTTGGCTGTGCAATCACAGTCATCGGTTATGATTATCTAATAAATACCCTTTTGTGTCCAGAAATGCAAAATACTTTTAGGATGTGACATTTTGCACCGTGAACTAGTTTTATAATCATCAGTAGTTAAATGTTTAACCTGACAATGCCATGACTGCTTTATTTATCGGCACTTATCACCTGGCAGTGTTGTTAACAACCATATCACATGAACCATCGAGAGAGCAAAGGTCAGGTCACCGATTCTGCAGCCAGACTGTTGTGTTGGTGAAGTAGTCAGCATGCAATTGTCTGTAAACCTGCTCTGGCTTCAGGAAGTACTGTGAGGAATGTACATGCTGTTACAAATGACCAGCTGCTGCTGTATGAGAATAGCATCACTGCAGTGGCCTGGAAAGGAATGATACTAAACATTTTATAACTGGTGCCCTGTCAGTAGTCTGTCTTGTGTAACCTGTTAAGTAATAGTGCAGAAATCAGGTGTGATTTCATTGGTATTTTGACCTGTTTACATATTGGACTTTGCAGTTAACACTGCTCACCCTGCTTTATAACTTTCCCTGTAGATACACAAACAACCGGGGGAGAACAAAGAGTTTATTAAATTGGATTCTGAGTCAAAGACCCCATTGATGGCATTTTGACAATACCTGTAGTTCCACTGGTGAAACACACAATGGACAGGTCGTCTGGCGCTGGCGGCTGTGGAGAAAAACACAGCGTCAGTGAGGAGACGTACTAATTAAGCATGAGATGAACTTCAACTTCTTCTAGGTTCATTAAACATAACATAAGTAACGTTAATGTATATACATACTGAGGTGCATCATAGTCTTTGGCTCTTTCTTCTCTCTCTGTTATCACATTTGTAGTACAACATAGTGTGTTCATGTGTAACAAGAGTAGGAATCTTCAGCCAAGCTACTGACTCTGCAGGGCTGTACTTATTGTTGTGGTGCTTAAAGCTAAGTGCTATATAGTATAATGTTTATCATGCACCATTTCTTACTTTGGATTAAAGAACTAGTATAAGTCATCCAGCGAGGAACATGTATGTATGTATGTACAAGATGTCATGGCAGTTCATCAAAATGACCAGAGCCATGTTGTTAGCATTGGTAAAGATGCTGAAATTAGCACTTACTATGGGTTTTCTGTGATGCTCTCTACCCAGAGCCTGGAAGCACAAAAGAAAACAACAGTGAGTAGTGGACTTGACATTTGACATGTTCGCATGACGTTAAAAATCACATTGGACAGAACTTTAGTGCTATTCCCTAAATAGTGACGTTCTGTCAGTGAAGTTTCTAATACTGCCATTTACAGAAATATACCTTTCATTCAGGTCCCTTGAATTTGTGGGTATTTTTGTTGCTGTATGTGTGATTGCATTTGCAATAACTCCTCTCATTTCTTTTAAACCAGTTGGGTGTCACCCTGGCACGTCTCCACGAAGGCCGGTCAACAAAGAAAAATTTTAGTTATGTGCACGTGACTGCTGGCTGCTTTAATGGGACTGCCTTGATTTTATGACTCATTTGAATGTCCACTTAGAGCTATTAAACCCTTGTTTACTTTATTGAAGCATGCATCTTCTGTGTTTGTTATATCTGAGCTAATGAAGCACAGTTACAGGAATGGAAAGAGCAGTGAAAATAAATGCCCAAATTGGACACAGGGACACAACAACAAAACAACATATGACAGTCTATTGGAATGTGTTGTGTGGTTTTGGGATTGGGAAATTTCACATTTCACAGATTCTGTGTAGCTAGAGCAGAGGAGATCTGGTTCACATCCAACCGCTTTTCTGATTGCGTGCTTATCAAATCTAATCGTCAGTTTGTTTTGGCTGGCTGTGCATATAATTTCAGCAACCAGACTGTAAAAAGTTTGGTGGCCATTACAATGGGGACGTTATTAAATTAACGAACTGACAGTGAAAGTAAAGACGTTTGGACTCATCATGGTCAGCAAAGACCCTACAAGGCAGTGATACAGTGGCCTTCAAAATAATAGTTTGAAATGACTATGTGAGAAAAACAGTGTTATCATATATGGTTTAACTTTCACAAGATGGATGTGAAAATATAGCTCTAGTCAGCCTTAGTTTAAATTTGGCCTAATTAGCTCTAATTGCCAATAAAGTTACAATTTATGATTTTTAATTGTAAAGGATAATTAGATCTTTTTCCTCTGTGATGTGTCATGAAAATACCAAAACTAACCATCCTTGCTTCTCTGCAGCAGACCTCAAGAATGTTGTTTTGAAGAGTAGTTACCAGAGCTTGTCCTGTCTAGGTAACATTTTCTAAAAACTACACACCTGGCTGTTTTGTATTCTGCATGACTTGCAGCGCATCACACCTTTCTAGTTTAGCACCAGTGTTTGTGTACATGTCATACCTCGACTTCCTGCATGGCCTGCACATGGATGTTGCAGCCTTTGCCACGCTCCACGAGGACAGAGTCAAAGGAATCCATCAGAATGATTCTCTGCAGACCTGGCGTCTCCTTCCGCTCCTTGTTATCCAGGAGCACTTGAGCTTTTTCTACTTTATCACAGATGACCGTGGTGATTTCAGCTGCAACGACACAAGCACACAAGAGCACCCGCACCCTTGTGTGAATATCAGCAGAGAAGAAGAGAAACAAAAGCAGACCAAAAAAAAAAACAAAACCCAGATATGGGTTGGGGGTTCATAGGAAATTTGATGAGATTTACTGATCACACCTCTTCAGTGCAATTTTAAGTGCAGGCAGTTTTTGGTTCAAGCATTTTCATTCAGCTCAGAACAAAGCTCTTTATTTGCACCTGAGCTGTCGTCATTATCATTTACATTTACATGTTTCATCATAAAGCTTTTTAGTTGCATGCTTCATGGTTCATTCCTGCTGTGAGGAGAGCATTATTCGTCACAGATCTTAAAAGTGTTACAAGAGACCACCACAACTTAGTGCAATGTGCCTGTTCTTACCAGTGTTAATGATGAACCGTATGGCGTCTGGGCCCAGAGTGTCATAAAGAGGAACGACCACCATGGAGTAGGTGTAGCAAGCTAGCTCTGAGATGATCCACTAAAATCACACAAAAGTCAGGGGTCAAAGGTCAGGATTGAGAGTTCATTAATCCACCGAAAATTTCAAACACATCTTACTTCTTTCATTTCATTTTGGTAATATATCTTTAAGTTTATTTTCATATTTATCAAAAGAGAAAAGACTAATCTGCTAGAATGAGAGAGTGCATGCAAACAATGAGCAGAGATTCTGTGCATGTGTTTGTGTTTGCACGCGCACAAACGAGACCTTCTGTAAAATGGTTGACCTTGTCTGGACAGAAGTGTTGAAACTGTGAGAAACCGGGTCAAAGAGACAGAACAGGAGAGACATTGTAAAAAGTTCAGAAGAAGAGGAGATGGACAATCACCTCTGGCCTGTTCTGGGCAAACACTCCTATGAATTGGCTGGGGTTGGGTTGGCAGCCCTGGTGCAACAGGCCTGAGCCCAGATGTTCAGCCCGGGCCGACACCTATGGAGGAAAAGACAGGACACCAGCTGAATGGACCAGAAGGAACCAAAATGAGATGTGATATATATATATATATATATATACACACATATATACATATATCACATCTAATTTTGGTATATACAGTGGGTACGGAAAGTATTCAGACCCCTTTAAATTTTTCACTCTTTGTGTCATTGCTGCCATTTGCCAAAATCAAAAAAGTTCATTTTATTTCTCATTAATGTACACTCAGCACCCCATCTTGACAGAAAAAAACAGAAATGTAGAAATTTTTGCAAATTTATTAAAAAAGAAAAACTGAAATATCACATGGTCATAAGTATTCAGACCCTGTGCTCAGTATTGAGTAGAAGCACCCTTTTGAGCTAGTACAGCCATGAGTCTTCTTGGGAATGATGCAACAAGTTTTTCAC